>NC_084460.1:229187441-229793191 GCF_027409185.1 Cynocephalus volans
GGACACCATGATCAAATTTAATAGTAAAGCTCAAGATTGAGAACATTACTTAGGTAATTTAGACTAAAAGCCCATTTTTGTCCTAATCATATATGCATTTGAAGCTGAAGCATTTTATCCCTAAAGAATTCCGTCTACGCCTCATACTTCTCTTTATCTTGTTAGCAAACAAAAGATACGGATTCAATTGAACAGACATCTATTAAGTACCAACTATGTGCAAAGTATTGCAATAGGCACAAAACTGAACAAAATATATTTCTTTTCTTAAAAGATCTTGCATTTTTGTGAAGCAGGCATGTACACCAATTACTGTTAACAAAATGCTATATTTAACCATTACTAAATACACATATATAGTCATACCTCGCTTAACAATGGGGATAAGTTCAGAGAAATGCATCATTATGTGATTTAGTCCTTGTAGAACATCAGAGTGTACTTACACAAACCTAGATGGTATAGCTTATCGCTCTTATGTGAATAATGTGTTGTGCTACAACACTGTGACAACTACAGTGTCACTAGGTGATAGGAATACTTCAGCTCCACTATAATCTTATGGAACCATCCTCGCATATGTGGTCCATGTCAACCAAAACATCCTTACGCAGCTCATAACTGTTAACTTCATGCTATGCTTTTTCTTTCCTCATATTTTCTGACTTCCTGTCTTTTTTTCCCTAACATTACATCTATTTTTTTTTTTTTTTTTTTGGCAGCTGGCTAGTAAGGGGATCTGATCCCTTGATCTTGGTGTTATCAGAGCTGTGCTCTGACCAACTGAGCAAACCGACCAGCCCCTAAATGTATATTTATTACACGGTACAGTCTAAATGAAATGCCACTTAGTGAAAGTTAAAATATAATTTAAAAAAAGAAAAATCAAATTAGTAAACTCTAATGTCTCCGTTTTTTAAACATCCTAAGAATGAGATTTTAGAGTGAGCATACGACCAACACAAATTTGATATATGTGCTTCAACTTGCCTGCATATTCCTAAAAAAGCTTCATAACATGTTGAGAAAGTCAGATGAAAGGTACTAAAACCAGAAACTCTTAGTTTAGCAAGCCGACTTGGATCAGATAGGAAATTCCCTGTATTTCTAAAGATAATAATTCCTCATCTGCTCTCTTGAACCTTTACTTTCTTTTCAGACTTCAAATCCCTCTGATTGAATATGTACATTTTTAACTTAGACACATAATTCACATGACTTCTAAGGTATCAAGTATGCCCATCTTTCATTGTTGAAAATTAAAGTAAAGGAAATCTTAATACAAGGCTACTGCTGTGTTTTGGGAGATTTGGAACAATTTATTTATGCATGAATATTATTAACAGCAAAATGTTTTGGCTCAACATGTGGTTTAAGACGATTCCCTTGGTTCCAACCAAGAGAATCTTCTAGCCCAAGCGGTCAATTGCTCTGTAAAAATGGTACCCTAACTTGTCTACAAAGGCATGTCTCCCCCCACTCCTTAAACATACCACCTCACTGGGAACCTCCTTGACTATGATACCTTGTCAAATAATAATGATCCACACACAATTTGGTTTTCTTACAGATAGGATGATTTTAAATTGCCCACAGTCCTTTCTGTCTGTTTCTTCCGTGTATTCCACCATTTCCAGGTTCACCAGTTATGATCACACACACACTTATAGGTGGGAAAAAAAGGTTTGAAACAACCAGAGCAGAGGACCCTTGAAACACTGAGACATAAACAAAAACAAACAAAGCTAGCTACAGCCGCATCTTAATTCTACTCAATCATGCAATCCTAAGAAGTTGGGTGTAAATCAAACATAATAAAATAAACTCATCTTTTCCAACAGACTTAAAAAATTATTTCAAAAACCATTTTTCTTAACATCTAATTAATCTTTAATAGACCATGGTTCCTGATGGTTTAACTTAATACTTTCTGTCAAAGAGTTAGTGACCTGTAATAATCTTTGAAACATGGAAATGAACTAAGGAGACATTTTCGTTGGTGAATCTTTTTGTAAAGTATAGAAGTCATTCTCTCTTATTTGCTTAATATATCCTAATTTCCCCTGTGTTTGATTTTCCTAATGTGTGGCATATAGCCAGTCATGACATTTTCAGCTGTTGTAGTTAATGAGTATGTGATCCAAACAGCATGAGGAAAAAGCTGTGCCCAAATGGCACAATGGGCTTCGATGCCACCTACTGTGCATTTTGTTTTTCCCAGGTTATCTGCCTAACTGATTAAAACAGAGCTCCTGAAGCCTAATCATATGATGAGTGCCAAAGGCTGCCCACCTGCCAACCATGTTCAACTCTCTCAAGAAAAAAATCAGAGACTAGTGTGGAGTGTCTGGCATTGGGAAGAAGGTGAGTCCCATCAGAGCGGTGAACAAGAGGAGTGGCTTCGACAAACAGAGGCGGTGTTTAATCAGAGCCTTGCTGGCTTTTTGTTGTTATTGACCGAACAGGTTACAGCAGGTAGTGATAGCAGGATAAAGAAAGTTTAGCAAGAATGTATGTAGTCTGGAGTCTACCCAGCCAGTGTGGGAAAGCTCCAGGCATGGTGAAAACGTGAGAGGGTTTTGGCCCCAGACCCCAGACCCGGGGCTATGAAAACAAAGACTTTCAGGAATGTGGTAAAGGAAGAATCCAAAAACAGAAGAAGGCCATGAATAGGCCATTAGCCATGAAGGATGAGCAGGGCCCAGCTGTGGGCTACCCAGCTAATCAGCAATGGGATAGAAACAGAACAGCAAAACAGAGTCATCTCTGGACATTCTTGACAAAACAGGAGAAGCGACCATGCTAGTGGTGGGAAGCTCAGAAATCTGGCCAGCTCGGACTCAGCCATAGTGATCTCAGCCATAGTGACCACTACTGATTCCTGCTCAGACACCAGCTGGTTACGCTGGCCCCATCCACAACCCACCCACCTCTGTGACCAGCTTCCTGGAATGATTGCTGAAGCTCG
Organism: Cynocephalus volans; assembly: GCF_027409185.1. Classification (NCBI taxonomy): domain Eukaryota; kingdom Metazoa; phylum Chordata; class Mammalia; order Dermoptera; family Cynocephalidae; genus Cynocephalus; species Cynocephalus volans. Next base: position 229,190,410 of record NC_084460.1, read on the forward strand.
TGGGTGGTCTCCCTTCTGCTTTCTTCCTCTGCAGGACATGGCATTGTCCAGTCCTGTGAGGTTAGGAGCTGCCCTCTCCAACTCTGTCCCTCCTGCCACTTTCTCTCTCTAGAGCTCAACTTCTGTTTCTTCATTCTGGGTAGCCTTCCTCATCTGTAAAATGAGTGGCTTGGACCAGATGATCTTAAAGTTCCTTCCAATTCTAACATTCTGTGATACTTGGATGTTATAAATTCCCAGAATCATAAAATTTAGAGTTGAAAGGAGCTTCAGAAGTTGTCTATTCAACCTCCTACTCAGCCTAGGCTAACCTAGCCAGAACTAATAAGCTTTGAAGGTTCTATGTAGTTGTTTTTGGCTGGTGAACAGGCAATAATCAAAGCTTAAAACCTTAAATATAAAGCATGAAAAAAAAATATATAAGATTTTTGGAACATCTAAGAAAAGGTTTGAAGGAACTAAGGCCTATAGAACAGCATGTTCTATTGCTTAGAAGTTAGCATCTAAGCAATCCTCAAACTTTGTTTTCACAATATCAGGGGCATATTAAAAAATCATGAGGAATGTCAGAAAATTCTCCAAACAAAACTAATTTTTAATGTATTATTATGTTTATAAATATATAATACAGGCTGATGGGGTGTCACAACATCATCAAATAAACAAAGCCTCAAAAGGAGAATAAAAGCGTATAAAGGGGAAACAGTTATTTTGAGATGAATGCAAGAAAAATAAAAAAGAATGTCATCTCTTCTTAAAGGGTTTCAGTGGCAAGCTACTTTTCAAAATTAATTTTGATCTCTGATAATAAATATTCTCTCTCTCTCTTATTTTCTTCACAGTCTTCTATGCCAACTATCATACTATAAATCTTAAAGAAATAACTGATGTACTTAAGAAACAAGTATTTAAAAGAATAGTAACTTTCTACTGTTTTTTATTATTAATTACTTAAAAGTGATAAATTCATAAATAAGAAAGAGATATACCATACCAACAGTTTGGAAGACTTACCGGTGTTATCGCTTCTCTCAAAATTCATGAATAGATTTAATATCACTCCAATAAAAATCCTACTAGATTTCTTTTTTTAATGGAAATTGACAAGCTGATTCTAAAATTTAAAAGGAAATGCAAAGGACCTAGAATAGTTAAGACCATTTTGAATATACACTTACTGTACTGCTATGGTAATTAATACAGCATAGTACTGGCACAAGGATACATATGGAACAAAACAAGATTCTAGAAAAAGAACTACACAAATGTAGTCACCTGATTTACAACAAAGGCAACACAGAAATTCAAAGGGGGTGAATGTCTTTTCAGTAAATGGTTCTGGATCAATTAGATACCCACATAGGAAAAAGAAAAACAAATCTTGACCCTATTCACACTGAACACAAAAGTTAAATAGAAATGGATTGCAGATCTAAATGTGAAAGATAAAATATAGCTTCTAGTAGGAAGCATAAGAAAACATCTTCATGACCTTGAAATAAGCAAAGATTTCTTAAAAGACACAAAAAGCAATGATCATGAAAGATTGGTAAAACTGAATTCCATTAAAATTAAGAACTTATTAAAAAATATCAATCAGCCAGCAAAAAAGGAAAACTGAAAATCGAAAATATTCTCATATATATATCCGATAAAGGATTGTATCCAGAGTATATTTAAAAACCTACAAACCGATAAAAATCTAATTTAAAAGTGAGCAAAAAGTCAAGTTGTATGGTATGTAAATTGTATCTCACTAAAACTGTTATTTTTAAAAAGTGAGCTTAAAACTTGAAAGAGACTTTATAGAAGACAATATCCAATTGGTCAATAAATATATGAGAAAGTGCTCAACATCACTAATCATCAGGAAAATGCAAATTAAAACCATAATGAGATACCACCCACAGAATGGTTCAAATCTAAAGGACTGACAAGACCAAATATTAATGAGGATGTAGAGCAATTAGACTTCTCATGCTTTGCTGGCAGGAGTAGAAAACATATCTACCAAAGCTGAACATACACATACCCTATGGCCTACAGATTCCTCTCTTAAGAGTAACAGCATATGCTGAACACACTATATGTACGAGATTATAATTACAGCAATTTCATTCATAATAGCCCCAAATTGAAATAATCCAAATGACTATTAATAATAGAACAGATAAGTAAATTGTAGTATATTCTGTGATGAAATACTACATACATTAAAAAAAAAGAACCAACAACTGCACACATAACAACATCAATGAATCAAACGAAAATAATAAGCTATAGTCCAAACACAAAAGGATGAAGACTATATGATTTCATTTTTATGAAGTTCAAGAATAAGCTAAACCAATCTACAAAGATAGAAGTTAGACTAATAGTTACCTTTGGTGGGTACAAATGAGGGTACTTTCTGGGTTCTGGAAATGTTATATCATCAACGAGTGGCTCTTACCTGAGGACAGCAACCTACACATTTAAAACTTGTGCACTATACTGTATGTATGTTCTATCTCAACACAAATTTTAAATAAACAAAGACAAAATTATCTCACTGTGCTCCATGATGGCAAAAACTGTGTGTTATTTACATATTTGCAACTTCTAGGGCCTAACATGATGACTGCTCAGTAAGTGTTTACTGCATTTAATTAAAATGGCCAGGTAGTTCCATCTATATGATCTTAAATAGATGATTGTAGTATAGTATGTCTGAGTTGTTAGTAGAACTACAGCCGTGTGCTTCCTGCAGACTCCTTTTAAATTCCCTGTTCATTCATTCATATTTAAAATATGTGGCTTTTTTTCCCCCCAAAAGGAAGACAGGAGTATTTGCATACTGAAAACCAAACAAAAACGACCCCATCTGCAGGGTTTAGAAAGATTCAAATTAAAGAGGCAAAGGAAGAGGAAACAAGAAAGGTGCGGTAGTGGCGCCCTAGAAAGCAGATGTTCATTAGGGCCCAGACACACAGATTACTATCACAATGCACTTATCTGAACATGCTATCGTCAGACCATACAGTCAAATCAAATTTTGAAGGCTCAAAGGATGTGCACTGAAGAACATCCTGTACTGATGAAACATGAATTTGAATTTTGTGACAGTGACAGAGGGGTAGAAAAGAACACCAGATATCACTCACTGTCATTTTAAATCCTATGCTAAAAAATAATCTATTCTTTAAAAAAAAAAAAAAAGTAATCAAAATCAAGCTCTAAGATTTCTGCCATTAAAATTAAAATCTGAGAAGCTGTTACCAGGTAGGAAACAAACCTTTTTTTGTGTTTTGCAAATTAAGAAGATGCAACTCTTTTGTGATTACTTTTTAGATAAGGAATAGTTTAGTGAAATATTCAAGAAATAGAAAAAAAAGGTTTTAAATTTTTATTAATGTGATTTAAAATTTTTTAAATGTGATTTTACATTTTAGTATATGGTTTAAGAAAAAAATGTAAACAGCTTACCATTTGACTATGTCATATTTATGTTCCAATCTCATTAGGACTACACATTTACCATCAAAATACTTTCTCTTATGCTAATTCTGTACTCTTCTGCTCAAAGTATTACCTCATGTCTGCACTTCTATAAAACACTTATGCATTTCCAAATAAAATTTTATTTAAATGTTCTATATAAAATTGCATAAAGAATCAGAAGAGAAAATCTGATTCAAAGGTGCAATTGTAGTTAGCAAATTCTTAATCATAATCTACAGCATTAAGAGGTAGTAAAGATTTTTTAGCCTAACTAGGACACACTTGATCCCTGATTTGGGCAGATGAAGTGGGAGTAGCTTACATGTGATGGTCACCACTAGCACACACACCTGCTAGTAGTCAGAAGTAAATCCAGAAAAGCGGGGGGCAGGAGTAGGACTGAACAGAGAAAGGAAACAGTTTGAGACTGTCCAAACCCTTGCTGGACATAGAGCCATGGACTGACTTTACCCAGTGGTGAGCTCCAGATGAAAAGCACTACTAGCAACCCTTGGGCTGCTTTAAAAAAAGGGGGGAGGGGGGTTGGTGCAGAAAAGGGAGCAAGAGATTATCTCTGCAGCCAACACAAGAAAAGAAAACAGGTGAGTGGGAAGCTAAACTAGGAGTGAAGAGGGGGCTCCCTGGGCCTGATCCCAGCAGGAAGCTGGGCACCAACCATTCATGGCTTTGCAAATTGCTGACTCATCTGACTTCACAAGCCACACCTCTCATCTGCTTAAGACCTCTTCCCCAGTCCAAAACGCTCAAAGCCCCATTGAAGGACCGCAGGGAGGCCCTCTCTTCCCATTGCCCCTAGGCGAGTTATAAGAATCTTCCCACTCCCCTGAAGAAGACAAAGATGGGTTCCTGGAATTTCAACTGAATACTCGCCTCCCCTCTCCAAGAAACATCATCTGGTATTGTGATTTGATTCTATGGTAGGATTAGACAGACCTACTGTATATGTGAATTATAAAATGGATTACTTTTACAGGCTCTTATGGGTTGGCTGGGGGCCCTATCATTAAATATAACAATTTATATATGAAATGAGTTTCAAGTTCTAATTAACCAACTGACAAGTGAATTGACTGGAATAAAACTTGTTGGAAACACAACCCACTTGTTAAGTTAAGGCATACCCAATCATTCAACAATCACATAAAGCACGAAAAGAATATTATCTGGTAGCCAATTCTTTCTATGTTGTTTATTTAAAAAAAATAAAAGTATGCAAAAAACCAAATAGAATAAAAGTATGCAAGTGATCATATGGAATGAAACCTAAGAAGAGGCTGATATTAGAAACCTATATTTTTTAGAGTTCCATTTAAAAAATAAGAAAATTAATCAGAGTTGTGCTTTGTAGAGGGAAGAGGGGGCCTTGGGAGTATTTTAGTTAATGACTTGAAAATAAATTTTTCTGGCAAATTTTTCTTTTTATAAATTTCTACATTTGTCAAAAACCTGTTTGATAATGAATCCAACTTGTTCTTGAGAGGACAAAAGTAAAGATGATGGCATTACAAACTTCTAATAAAATTTACTTTTCCTATGTCCAAACACTTTATCTGTGACTTTATTATATAAACTGTGAAAATATTTTATTGTAATCCTACGGTAAGGGAGGGTTTAGAGGTTCCCTGGTACAAATACACTTCTAATTGCAACTCAAAATCACCATGTTTAAAAAATATTTAACAGGGGAAAATAGTATATTGTTATTTGAAGATAATATAAGCATAACATAAAATTCATTTTGGGCAGCTTTGATTTTCCCCCCAAGAAACTTAACTCGAGAGTACAATATTCCATGATGTATCCATCCAATTCTGCCATTCTAAGTATTGAAGTTTTCAACTCTTAGAAAAACACAACTGATACTGTGAGAGATGGGCCCACACTTACAGAGCTGGGAAGATGATGCATTTTTCCTTCAAGACCAGTGAAAATTGTTTATGACACCTATGAAATGATCTCATTGTGTTGCACAAAACCTTTTCCTGAAATCATTGTTTATCTGGGACCCAGCAGCTCAACTGCATAGACCTGCTGTTCAATAGGCAGCCAGGGGGACGATTCAGGGCCCCCCACTGAGGCCAAGTAAAGGACAATATGACTACTAAAGCACTTGGTTCCATTTGCAGAGGTGAATAACAACTTATTTTAAAATAATTAAAGCTGGATAAATGACCAGTAAGAGATATCCATGAAAGATCAGGAATAATAATAAAAAAAATCTGTTATTTTCTGAAGAAATGCCAGCTTACATGACACACATTATTAATGTGTAGATGGCAAGCAGCAATGAGCTAATTAGCAGCATTATAAAACCCCAAACTTATTTTTTCCCCTTTGCCATAGGCAAGGCTAATGAGTAAGGAGAAATAAATACCATTTCAAATGGTTCAAAATAATAAAAGTAACATTTCTGTATAACCATTATGTCATCATTTAAGGATTACATTACCAGCCTGTTGCAACTCTAATAGGCTGGCCTAATAGCACATTTGTAAGCATAAAACTGGAAAAATAATCATGTAAAATAAATTGAATATGAAACTTTGAGTGGAAGGAGTTAAAGTACAAAATATGCTGTTCTTTTAAAATTCCAAGTACTCTTAAGATTATAAAGTAGAAAGAAAAAAAGAAAAAAAAAACCCATTTTCATTCACTTATTTAAAGCCCACTTTCTAAAATTCTCAGTTTTATTGTAGCTTTTTTTTTTTTTTTTTTTTTTTTTAGCACTTTCCTTTTTTGCACAAAACACATGGCAGAGTTTCTAATCCCACATCTATCTTGGTACCTTCTCTGTCAATCAGATCCTTGGATGGTATGTTGGCTTTCTGGGTGTACTATTTTGCAAATAGTCTTTGCTTATTTCTTGTATTGTCTATTCTGTCTTCCCTGGTAGCTTGTGAGGTGCTGGAGAGCAGAAACCACATAATCCACTCCCTAACCTTTCTCAATGTCAAGTGCAGAGAATGGTCTTCTGGGGTCACTCAGTAAAAAGGATCGATTGGCTAGTGTTTTAGCCCTTTGTGAGCCTCAGCAATTTTACAATATGCTATCAGCTTTAAACTTAACCTAATTCCAGAATACAGATGTTACAGCCAATGTAGGAAATAATCCACCAGACGTCGATTTTGCATGCTTACGGTGCCAGATTTAGAAGCAAGTTAACTGTTCATATTAGCACCCAATCTCTCTTTTAGAACCTAGGTTTTCATATTCACCATCCAGAATACTACACCTATTTTCCATCTTCTAAAATAACAAATGCATCCATTTAAGAATTAGCTAAAAGTAATGTAGGGAGAACAATAATGCCCAGTTTCATTTTTCTCCCCCTAAGAGGTCTAGATGTTGTTTTTTTTCCCTCTCCTTTTTATTTCTCTCTCATCATTGTGACACGCTTATTTTCCAGTGCTTGCTTGAAAAATTAAAATATTCATATAATTACGTTAAGGAGACTTGATGCATTCAGTAAAAATAAGGAATTAGATTACGTGAGATATATGTTCAGTTTGTTGTTGGCTTAGCTGTCACTGACCCCTTTATACTTTTCTTTTCTCCTCATAGCTATCAGATTAAGAAATGTTTAGTTTCTATTATCAAATTTGTGTGTGTGCTCAAATTTGTATGTGCATTTGACACACGTGGTTCTAAGGAAACAGTTTACTGTGCATCATCTGACCAAACTCCCAGTGGTAAACCTCTGTATCACCCAAGTGCTGCCTCTCATGAGGGACAGCCAAGGTCTACCAGGTTTTGCTCTTTATTTATTAAAATGATACAGGAGAGAAACCAGAACATTTAAATTCATCCCTGTAAAATCCTCAAGCCCAATGTTCAATTTCTGAATATTTGGTTTGACTTTATACCAAATATTATGGTGCTGCATTTAAACAACTGACGTATCATTACTACATTTTCTTGAAAATAAGCTATCTTACATTGAATAAAACCCTTCCACTTAAGAGCGATTTGATATATTCCTGCTTATTCCTATAATATCCCAAGGAATGGGATGAAAAACTATTCTCACAATTTCAAAGCTAGATGGGCAAATGTCACATTTAGGGTTATGCAATAGTCAGTCACTATGAGATACCTATAATTCTCAACACCCTAATCCCCTTTTTTTTTTTAGTTATTATCCACTAAATGAATAAATATTGTTACCAAATTTGAAATACACTGAAAAAAGGGGGTTTTCTTTAAAATTAAGCAGAAAACAGTTTGGGTTGTGTTGCAGAGTGGGGAACTGGTGATAGGAAACACAGAAAGACTGAGTCATCAATTCATTCATCGTGTGTGTCATTCTTCTGTTTGAGTACTATGAGATTTTCTCTGTCACCTATACTCGTTAATAAAGATTGCACAAAAAAGGCACTTTCTATTCCATAAATTAAGCGCTGACCAATGGATACATGATTCATCTTAGGGATCTTAATTCACAAAACTTTTGAAAGTTTTCATTATAGGAACAAAATAAATCAAAACGCAAATCAAACTATATTCAGATTTTGTTAGAAAATTAGTAGATTATTACATATATGTAGATTTTGGTATGAAAATCTTTCTGGTCTAAAAAAATTTTGCATGCAATTTTTCTGAATAATAATAGTTCAGTAGCAAGCATTTATTTAGCATCTACTGTTCTTGGAATCAAGCAAGGAACTAAGGAGGAATTGATATCCTTTGAAGACAGGCTTACAGTGGGGTTCCCAGAACATGCATGGAGAAAATAAACTCTAGTTAACTGAGCATTCAATGAAAAACAAACTAGATAAGAAATCCCTCACCTTTAAAAAAGAATGAACAATTGTTAACTGTCCATGTCATTTTTACTGAGCACTTATCTTTCCATTCTAGATCCTTCTCACATTATTTTTATTGGTGAAGCAGATATAGAAAAATGATTTTCTTTTCTGAATTCCCTCTTTAATAAAATGAAAAGGGAAAAAGATCCCTTTGTCTTTAGCTGAAAAACCTGTAACTTAAAATTCCAGCACTCATTAAGTAAGCTGGGATAATTTTAAAGTTTCAATAAACCATTCAGCAAAATACAAAGTCAGAGCAATATATCGGTAAAGTTTTTAAAAATTTCCTTGAAAGTGTGTTACATGGAAATTGCCCACAATTTAATTTAAATTCAAAGTCAAGATTGCTAAAAATGTAAGGTATATCTAGTTATACTGACACTAAATGATTGAATAATTTCCTACTTCTCTTCACTTATCTTTTCTGGTTCCCTTCTAGCACCTTAAAATTTGGCTCCCGAGATAGAAAAAATAATATATAAAATAATAGTATTATGGGATGTCGAAAAGAAATAGCCATCTGAAAGGAACAATGCTACAATGTTGCATTATAACATTTTCATTTTAACTTTTGAATGACCTTGAGTCTTCCATTATCACTTCCACAGTCACAATATTCCACTTACCTAAGGGAATGAGATTTACTCATCAGTATAAAATATTGCATTACTAAGTTGATATATTTAAGCAAACTTTATTCACTTCATAAATGTGGTTATTTCTTAAGACACAAAGCACCCCATGTCTTAGTAGTATTGCCTTTGTACTTCCAATCCACTTTATTACACTCAATAGTTTTATGTAGCAAATCATGCCTCCTAATTTCTGGAGATATAGATTGATACAATATTCATCTGTCTATAAATAAATAAGAGTTAAGGAATTCAGCAGAATGTTAATGCATACAAAAGTCCAATTCAGAAAAACTGTTTTGTTCTAGTAGCCTTTCCTTTTTTTTTTTTGACCGGTAAGGGGATCACAACCCTCAGCACGGTGTGGTCCGCACCACTCTCAGCCAGTGAGCGCACCGGCCATCCGAACCCGTGGCCTGGGCGCTACCAGCGCCGGCCCCTAGTAGCCTTTCTTAAAGGAATCCCAAATCATCTCACTCATTATTTTTCTGATTTTGAAGCTAGGTTCAGTTATGTTCTTTGCCATACACTTATACAAAAATGGTTTATAAACAAAATTATGTTTTGTTTTAGAAACAAACATTTCTTTAATATAAAACATTTCTTTACTATAGAAAACAATACTGCCGCATACAAAAAACTTAAAAAATCAAGCTTTTGATATATTTTAGAAATATATTTTTAGAACTATGTGAATAAAGATTTTACAAATGTGTCAAATTGCTTTTAGTTGGTACAAAGTATCTAGCTAACTAATCATGTAAAGAAACTTTTGTATTTTCCTTTCTTCAAAAGAAATAGAATAAGTATCTCAATCTCCATAAATATTTTCATACATGCATTGGCAGTAATGTATGTTGTAGTATCTTTGAAATAAATGGACCATGATTCAAGGGTTGCCTTTACAATAAGTGAAATTAATACAGCCAGTGGTTGAAAATGTGTACATACAAATCTTTTAAGTTAAAATATGTTAGATTACCAGAATATTTTTCTTTGCAGCAGAAAAGTGAATACTAAATTTAATTTTCCATAATATAGCATGTCATTTTAAAATTCAAAAAAATTTTAGAACAATATATGCTGACATTTAGGAAGCTATATCAAACTACATTTCAGAACAAATTTGTCAGGTGATAAAGAGAACCTGCTGTGATAAGACCATCCTGACTGTGAAATATGAAAAAACCCAACAGCGTATAAAATCAGGTTACTTGAAATCTATGTTACTCCACACTAAGGCATTATGAAAATTACAAATCTCTTTCATTTCCAGCCATGTCCTGCCTTTCCACAGCATCCTCACATCTACTTTTGTTTAGTACAGATGGATTACTCTTTCTAATGATTTTTTTCTTTCTGTCAAAGCACAAAGCAAACCAGTATGGTCATTTGCTCTAATACAGCCACATTGATGTTATTTTTTTGTTAATAAAATGTAAAGGTGACTTATATGCTTTTATGGGAAAAATTACAAAATAAATTTGCCAAAACAAACTCTGATTGGATCACTAACACAAGAAGAATGTTTTAGAACGTAACTTTTTAGACGTAGTACTAAAACTCATTTTCAAGGGCCATTTTAATTGGAATCATCTATTCCTTCTGATGAAAAAAATCATGTTTATTCCTTCTTGATTAAAGAAAATGACATCTATCTGTTGATTACAAGTTAAATATCACTTTTTAAATGACCATGCCACTCCTCAGTTTTTCATATAACTCCCAAACAGAAGTTTCAAAACAGCTCTGACTAGCAAACACATCACTGTACTTTAAACAGTGATGTTTTCTAACTCACATTTAAGGAAGGTTAAAGCACACACAGGCAAGGATCATAATGGTAGACAACAGATTCTCAGTAGGTTTATTAACTCTTCATGTAGATTAGGCAACACTTGTTTTTAAACTAACTACAAATCCAACAAAGTCTCTATTTTTTTTATTGACTCAACACCACTATGGTGTTACTAACAGATATATAGAGAGAAAAAAAATGAGTATGTGTTCCAAACTGTGCTTATCTAAAACCTGCATCTGGTCACTTTTTATTTTTAGGAAATGCTCCTTTCTGAGATAATCAAAATAATTTTACGATACGGAATTTAGATTTAATGGCCAAACTTTAATACCACATTATATAGGTCAAGCAAGTCCGTGTATCTTTCTCCTGAAACAAAGAGATTCACAGTAATAGGATTTCAGATTTTATAGTAGAAACAGCAAAATATGTTTTGAGAACGTCATTTACCATAACACAAATCAATATTAAATGCTTTATGCAGGAAGCACACTTTCATAAAATGGGCCCTAAAGCTTTCTGGGATCCGACCCTAATTACTAGATCAGGCTCTTGCTGTTTGTCTCTCTCTTCAATTATTCACAGGGCAGAAAAAGCCAAATGGCACTGCATTAGCTATATTAAATGTTATGTACTTGGTTTCTAACTTACTAATGGTACATAAAAATTACTAAGGTAAATGTGCCTGCAGAAACACGGCTTTTTTTTCTTCTTCACCTGAGTGTATGTATTTATTATTCATATAGAGAAGTGTTGAATAGGATGTCCTTTAAGCATCCAATACTGCATAATTTAAACAAATGCATTAAATATATAAGAGATCTAAAAGGTAGTGCATTGATTATGCCACTAAATTTCTTTGAATAGCTACAATGTAGCTCACAAAAAACTAGCATCTCCCTCAAGTTCCTGAAAACAAATACTGAGAACTACACATAAATAAATAATGGTTATTCTTGCTGCTACCATCTTGCCGCTTCCTGGAGACCCAAAGTAAAATGGGAATTGGGTGGAGTGAAAATGTGGCCCCTGAGTGCTAGGAATTTTCTGGTCTCGAGGCTGTGTCCTTTTTACATGGACAAATACAGGGCTATGTCGTAGGTATATGACAACATGGACCACACACATTGTAAGAAAGAAAAGCTTATCAAGGTTGAATCAGAGATTCTTTGTACCAGGCCAGAAATGCTCATCTGCCAGCAAGCAGGGCATGATTACAACCTCTCAAAGAGAGTTCAGACACTGCCTCCATACCTGATTCTTTTGTGACCTAGAAGGGCACCTGGAGTTGTGATAGGAGATGTTAATGGCTGAAAAAGGCTGGTTCATTCAACTTCTGCCCTCCCAAATTGTGGAAAAAGCTTCCAAAGCAGTGAAATCTCCGGTCTTCATGGACCCAAATAAAATTTTTAATGAATTCAGGAGGCATCAAATTCTCATCGTAAAAATAAGATAGCCCACTAACAAAGTACCCAGGGTCCCTAGAAAGCCAGTCGCAATTTGTTTGCCTACATGTCATCAGCCGTTGTTACCTAAGAGTATGCTGGGGCCACTTTTGAGAAAGCAACATTGGAAATCGATCTGCGGTAAACATACAAGGTAGTTTGAAAAAACCCCAACAAACTAAATACAAAGTCACTTCTTCCTCCGCAGTGAAATCTGCCCATTGTCCCTCCTTCGCAAAAGCTACAAAGAAGATTAAAAGGGACATCAATGAACGCTGAGTGAACTTTGGTCACTTTTCTACCCAAAACACCAGCGTAAAAGTAGAAATCAGTAACCAGGTGAAGCGCCACACCGCACAAAGATCAGAGGCGAGGGGCGGGCGCGCCGGGCCGGAGGCGGGAGGAAAATGTCCCGGCCCCCACCCCCGGCGCCCCAGTCACCGCGCGCGGGAGGTTGAGGGGCGTCCTTGGGGAACCGGAGGCTCCCCGCCACTCCGAGGGAAGCGAAGAGTTACAGCTTGCAGGGCGAGGCCCTGGAGAAGGGGTCGACCAGCCGCGCCACCGACGGGTCCTGCCGCGGGCCCCAGGCGTCTGCCGCCCGCCAGCCAGCGCTCGGCGAGGGGCGCCGCTCGGCCCCGCGACCCTCCCCGCCCCCCGGGCCAGGAAGGGGCTGGCGGCTCTTTCCTGTCTAGCCTCTCCCCCCGCGGCTTCTGTAACCCGATCCCCGCGCTCGGCTCCCCGGGAAGCCGCCGCCCCGCGCGCCGCCCGGCTCTGCCCGAGCCAGCGCTATAGTTAGCAACCTTCCATCAACTCCGCCCGGGGGCGCCTGGGGCTCCGCGGCCCGACCCCGCGCGCGCCCCCTCCGCCCTTCCTCCCGCACCCCCGCCCGGCGCCCCTTTACCTTCGCTTGCAGATACTGGGGGTAGTAGTAGGTGGCGTACTGAGGGTACATCTGCTGTTTCCACACTTTGCCCATGAAGCTGGAAAGGAGCCTGCCGTGCAGGGTCGCGGACAATTTGGGGTTTCCAAGTCTCGGTCTCTCCTGCCTCTCCCTTTCCGGCGGCGGCGGCGGCGGCGGCGGCTGCCTCGGCGGCTGCGGCTGCCGCTGCTCCACCTCCCTGCCGGGACCAGACGTCCTCCTCCTCCTCCTCCTCCTCCTCCCAGGCAGAGAGAAAGACACTGCAGAGCGCAGAGGGCACCCCGGACAGGGCGCTCCCAAGGAGTTTCCTCCCCGAGCCCGACTGCTCCGGGGCTGCCAAGGGCTGAAGCGCTGGCCGCGCTGCGCTCCGGCGAGCCGGCTGAGCGGGGCTGCGAGGGGATCAGTACAAGCGGAAAGTGCTGCTGCGGCGGCGGCGGCTGCGCTCCGTGCCAGGAGGCATCTGGGGGGTGCGCCCGGCGGGGAGAAGGGAGAGGGGCTGGCGTGCCGAGGCCGTGGGGGAAGGGCGGGCGAGGGCGGGGCTTGGGCGCCGCCGAGCCCGGGACCGGCTGGAGGTGAGGGCTGGGTTTTAAAACCACTCCTCACCTCCCAGGCTCGCGGTTGGACGGGCGGAAGCTCTGGGAGCCCGGATCGCTTTGTGTCGGGGGTAGGGGGGTGGGGGTGGGGGTGGGGGTGGGGGTGGGTTTGGGGGATCCAGCTTGAGAACTGCAGAGCGGACACCTCTTTTGCTTTCATGAGTTTTTAATCTCCGTAAGGGGGAGGGGAGGTAAGGGGAAAAGAGGAAATCTGATTAATCTCCCCCCTCCCCCGCCCAATGATTTTTTTCACAAGGGAAGGAAAATGATGTAGTGCCCAACCACAAAGCTGGAGCCGGGACACCTGGGTTCTGTCCCTCCCACCCCCACCCCAGGCCACAACACTCATTTTCTAGGTGACCTTGGGAGGGTTAGTGTCTTTCGGTTTGGTTTTCCCAGATGTGAGAGGTGAAATCGTGCCCCCTGCACAAGGAGAAAGCAAAGAGAAGCGCGCTCTCTCTTTCTTTCTCTCTCTCTTACACATACACACCTCACAACAAATGGATCCTTCTAAGTGGGAGATGCCGCAAAGAGGCAGAATGTTATTAGAGGACACAATATAGACATCAGCTTTTCTCTGCCTCTTTATAATGCTGCCAGACAGTCTGTCAACTCCCACTCAGAAGCAAGGAAACTCCCCGAGTTTGGAATATTTTAAGGCCATTTTGAAAGTCACGCTGGCATATTGTTGCAGCATGCTTCGGTGAAATATAAAATCAATCTCTCTGCCTCTCTCCATCTCCTAATTGTCACAGATCTAGACCGCCCCAGACGACCAGTGGTTCAGTTCACTACATAACTGGATATAATTTAATGGAGTTAATTGGTCCCCGAAGCTGCCTGCAGAAGACTTTTATATTCTAACTCAAAAAGAGAGATAATACCAAAATACACAAATAGGATAGATAAGAAAGCATCCCCAAATTGGGATTCTTGCACAAATAATAAAATGTAATGAAGAATTCATTTGTTATTAAATAGACCTTGATTACTTGGTTTTGTCATTTTGGTTTTCTGAGAGTCTTTTCTTAACAGCACAAAGTAAATCAAACAGAACCGGAATGCATGATTTTGTTAAACAGTTATATTTTTATATGCTCACATTTTAAAACAGGTTTAGTAAGATACTTTAAAATAATGATGAAATCGTGAACAGAAATCCTTAAAATCGTTATATGATTTAGACAAATTTCTAAGTAATACGTGTTTTACAGAAACAAAACAAATGTAGCTCATGTGAGAACATTTGGATATGCCAGGAGGCAAATCATGGCCCCCTCTTGTTTACCTATGTGAATTCCTACAAGGAAACTAGTATTTACTGAGCGTCTGCTGTATTGTTGAAGTTAATGCCAACGTGAAAGTTGAAGTGGTTCACTGTCTAGATAGGGGAGCTTAAAGAATTCCATATATTGTTTCAATGTGGATCCCCTAATGTTTTTAAGCAGAGAAAACACATGAACTAACTGATGTTTTAGGAACCTAGGAAAACTAGGAATGATGGTTTGGAAGCATGATTGAAGAAAGAAAAATATGTTGAAAACAATCTCAGAAATTCTAGGTTTAAGGTGATAACAGAAATTACTAAACCTAAACTGTTCTATTTACTGTTTTTTTCTGGATGATGAAAATTCATCCTGTTTTTTAGAGAGTCCCCAAACAGATCCACACTTATATAGATGCTTGATTTACAACTGAATTGCTATTACAGAGCAGAGGAGAACAAATTAATTTTCAGTAAATGATTCTGGGTAAAATGGCTATCTATATGGAAAAAAAGAAATTGGAGCCCTGCCTCACAAGTACCAAAGAAGTGGGAAGAGAGTTCAGGTGAATTAAAGATTTAGATGTGAAAAACAAAATTATAAAACTTAGAAGACAATATAGGAGAATATGTTTTGACCTTCAGCAGGGAAAGATTTCTTTAATAAGGTGAACAAGAGTGCAAGATTAATAAATTTGACTGTATGAATATTAGGAGCATTCATACACTGAAGGATTCTATAATGAGTGAAAAAAACAAGTCACAAAATAGTTAGTTGGGATACATATAATACAAAAGGTTAATACAGTATATAGAATATATAAAGAACTTCTTGGAACCAATAAGAAAAAGGGAAACAACTTATTAGAATATGAGCAAAAGAACAAACGTGTATTTCACAGAGGAGGAAGCACAAATGTCCAGAAAACATATGAAAAGATGCTCAGACTCATGAGTAATAAAGGAAATGTTCTGCTCTGGGTCATGGACACATAGGAATATATTTCAATATTTTTCTTTAAGTGGTTCATGGACTCTTTCATATTTTTGCTGCATTTAATACTAAAATATTTTTAAACACAAATCAGCTTTCAATTATAAATATAATTATTTTTAAGCTAATACAAAAGCAAAGAGAATAGAATAATGACCTTTATGATCCTAAAACCCACCTTCAACATTCATGAACATTTTGTCATTTTTGTTTCACACAAACACACTTTTATTTTCCTTGAGCATTTTACAGCAAATCCTAAGCATCACATTTCACCAGTAACTATTGTAGTATATTCCTTTCACCAATAAGAATTTTTTAAAAACACAATACCATCACCACACCTAAGAAATTTAACAATTAATACCAGCTAATACCAGTTATTGTTCATTTTTCTGTCTAAAAATCATTTTTTGTAGTTCATTTATTGATATATCTTCTAAAACATTTAATACAAGTGTATAAAAGTTTGCCCCCACTCACTTTTTAAATTGATATTTATTTGTTAAAGGATTTGGGTCATTTGTCCTATACAATTTCCCACACGGCTGATTGCAACCTCATGGTGTCATTTAAAGTGATGGTTAGCACATGGAGATATCATCTCACCCCAGTTAGACTGGCTATTATCAAAGAGACAGAGAATAACAAATGCTGGTGATGACACAGAGAAAGGGGAGACTCCCACACTGTTGGTGGAACTGTAAATTAATGCAGCTATTATGGAAACAATATGGAGTTTCCTCAGACAACTACAGATAGAACTGCCATACAATCCAGCAATCCCACTGTTGGGTATGTAGTCAAAGGAATGGAAATCATCATGTTGAAGGGACACCTACTCTCCCATGTTTATCACAGCTGTATTTACAGTAGCCAAGAATTGGAACCAACCTAAATGTCCATCTTCAGATGACTGGATAAGGAAAATGTGGCATACACAATGGAATACTACTCTGACATAAAAAGGAATGAAATGCTGCCATTCACTGCAGCATGGATGAACTTAGACAAAATCATGTTAAGTGAAATAAGGCACAGAAAGAGAAACACTGTAAGTGGGAGTTAAAAAGTAAACAAACAAATAAAAAAAGAGAAAGATACAACAATCACAATAATACTCGGAACTTTCTAAAGGAAGGAACAGAACCGAGGTTAGCAGAGGTGGGAAAGGGGGAGGGGGAGAGGGGTAAGCAAGGATTTGGTAAAGGACCACAAAAAACGATCACATTGTATAATGTTGAATATGGTAATTATACTGATTTGAGCATCACGTATTGCACACAGGAAATGATGTTCAACTCTGTACTCCACAGATATGTACAATCAACAATGTTACAATAAAATACATACATACATACATACATACATATATAATAGGATGGTTCTAGAGGTTTGATTAGATGCAGGTTAACTTTTTTGGGAAAAAATAGTTCCAAGGTGTCACTGAACATACACAGGGGATGTGATGTGTCTCACACTTCTGGAGACACATGTCTGGCTTGTCTCACGTTTAGTGATGTTAAGATTATCAGAAGTTCAGGTATTATTAGTCTGATTTATTCATTATAAAGTTCCCCGTCAATCATTCACAGGATGGGTTTTAACATTCATGAGTGTTGCCTCAATCCATTATTTCATTAAGAGTTACAAAATTGTGGTTCTTCGGTTCTTCTAATTTATCCTTCTGCACCTATTAGTTGGAAGTTGTCTGTGGAGAAAAACCTTCTCTCTTTAACTCTTTGGTTAACTTGAAATACAGTTAGCACGGGGAAGGCAGGATAAGTCTCCCCCTATTTACCAATTTTCAGAGGAATAAGTTGGTTCCACAGGAAACTACAAACACGGCCAGTTTTAAGTAGCATTCTGAACTCATAGATGTTAATATACAGTTGTCCCTTGATGTCCTTGGGGGATTGGTTCCAGGACCTCCCTTGGATGCCCAAATCCACAGATGCTCAAGCCCTGTTATAAAATGGCATAGTATTTGTGTATAACCTATGCACATCCTTCTGCATGCTTTAAATCATCTCTAAAATACTTATACATTTACAATGTAAATATTGTGTAAATAGTTGTTATACTGTATTGTTTAGGGAATAATGACAAGAAACAAAGTCTGTACATGTTCAGTGCAGATGAAATATTTTTTCCAAATATTTTTGATCCGTGGTTGGTCGAATCCAGGAATGTGGAACCCATGGATACAGAAGGTTAACTGTTGAGGGTACTTCAAAATGTTTGTGGAAAGATGGAATTAAAGCTAATGCAAGTATTTCCATGAACTTTTTGAAGACCCCTCATATTTGAATTGTTTCAATCCATTGCAGCCATTATTCTTGTTGATGCTCAAATGGTCCCATCTTTGGCCAATGGGAGCCAATTGGCCGCTATACATACATATATATATATATATATATATAAGTATTTTTATATATACATATATTTACCAGATCTTAATAGTCTTTGATAGATTTTTTGCTTTCTAGCATGATACCATTGTCCTGGGTTCTTATACAATTTGTGCCCAGAGCAGAATCAGCCATTTCTCTAAAAACCCAGGTCAGCTCACTTTTAAAAAAATAATTTTAAAATAATGACAAATTTTAAAAAATATGTTCTACATACTTATCACATTTGGGAGAATGAGCTCACAAAATTCATAATGAAATTTTGTGCCAAGATGACCCCTAGGAGAGCACAGTCCTTTGAGTGTTTTTCCCCAGTGTTGGTTCCCTTCACCAACTTTGAAGGAACATCCTCCATGTTCATTTGGGGATACAGCAGACTTGGTGCCTGCACTCATGGAGCTTATGATCTAGTGAGGGAGACAGAAATGAAACAAAAATAAATTAGGATAAACTCTGGGAAGAAAGCAACAGGACAATGACATGAGAATAACTTTGTTGGAATTGGATTAGAAATTTTAGGTATGGTCAGAGAAGACCACTTCAAGGAGACAGGATGAGTAAATGGGTCAGCCATAAGAACCTTGTATGGGGTGAAAAGTAGAGGGTTGTGTTCCAGCAGAAGAAGCAGTAAGTTAAAGACCTTGAGGCACTAACTGTCCCAATCTGGTTTCTGTTTCAACCAAAGGTAAACATTTTTTTATTATAGTTAATCAGAAGTGGACCAAACAAATTATCTTTAATTAATGCCTTTGTTCTAATGCCATCTGCATGAGAGTATTAAAATAATTGAAGGATAAAATTAGACATTTTGCTACAAAAATTACCTTTGTTAGAACATCAGTGAATTGTAACTGAGACTGTGGTGGATTGAATTATGTCCCCCCAAAACTCATTGAAGCTTGAATGTGTCCCCCAAGTTTTATGTATTAGAAACTTAGCCCCACTGTGACTGTTAAGAGGGTGGGAAATCCTATTATGGTAATTGAAAGGTGGAGCCTTGATGAGGTGATTGGATTGTAGAATCACGCAGTAGTGAAAGGATTAAAAATGGTGGTCAGGGGAGTGGTTCTGAAGGCTTTAAAAGAAGGGCAGAGTCTGTCTTTCTCTCTCTCTGCCTCCACCATCTTGCAATGTGAGACCCCTGGGTCACTGTTGCCACCACCTGATGG
This sequence comes from Cynocephalus volans, assembly GCF_027409185.1. Classification (NCBI taxonomy): domain Eukaryota; kingdom Metazoa; phylum Chordata; class Mammalia; order Dermoptera; family Cynocephalidae; genus Cynocephalus; species Cynocephalus volans. The sequence goes on from NC_084460.1 coordinate 229,209,944, forward strand.
ACTTTGGACTTCCACCCTTGGAAACTGTAAGCAGTAAATTTAATTTTCTTTATAAATCACCCAGTTTCAGATATTTTGTTATAAGCAACAGAAATAGACTAATACAGGGATTCACATTCATGAGAAAGATCTCATGCAAAACTGGGAGAATACTGATTGGTAAGTACTCTTGCTTCCATACTAGGTAATGAGGTGCTATCTGCAATACATTTACTGAACACATACACAGAAAGCCAACGTAGTTTTTGCAAGGTGAAAGTGTGACCAGCATATATGTGAGAGTTGAGAGTTAAACAAATACAAGTGTAGATAAAAAGGAACCAGTGTGTATAATCTATGATGAGGTTTTGTCATGAATAGGGAATTGTTTTATAGTCTTCAGAAAAGGTTATGTATAAATTTTCTAGCTTGATGTTTCTCAGATATTAATCCTCAGGCCCTACTTTGTGATGCCTTGAATTGAGAAACTAAATCTTATTATATATCATTGCTAAAGAAAAGTATTTTCTTTGTAAATAGTAATATGCTTTTAAAACATTTTTATCAAAATGAAACAGAAAATTTAAAAATTCTCAGAATGTGTCCCCTATCCCTGCCAGAGTTTGAGAAGCACTGTTTAGTTCACATTCTTTACTACAACTCATAACTCTCTTCCCATTTTTCCAGACTCATTTCTTTCCACTATATTATTTCTTGGCTTATAGTTCATTTCTCCCTTCTATGCCTGTTCCTTCCAACCCTTGCCATATTGTTGTACAAGTCCAACCAGCTTTGGCCTTTTCTGATCCATCTGCCTAGAGCACCTTTCACCTTTCTTCACTTGCTCACTCCTACTCACTCTTTTATTAAGATTCAGTTCCATCCAGACTTCCTTTAGCCACCAGGTTGGGCTGAGTGCCCCTCCCATGATTCACAGTCTGAACCTTACCCTGAACATCAATCAAATGTATTCAACATCAACCTTGTAAATAGGGATACAATTGGAATGGAGTCAGGGTAGAGTTGTGGGGGGAGTTGGAGAATTCCAAGCAAAAATGCCACTATGTGCAAAAGTGTATGTGTCTTATAAGAGTGTGGTCGGAGAACTATAAATCATTCATTATGACTTACAACTCCAAGTACACGCTGCAATGGTCTGAGTGTCTCCCAAAATTCACATGTTGAAATTTAATCCCCGTTGTGATGGTATTAAGAGGTGGGACGTTTTGGGAATTGATTAAGGTTGAGGGCTCCACCTTTATAAATGAATTAGTGCCTTATAAAAGGGCTTGAGGAAACTAGCTTATGTCCTCTATGCCCTTTTGCCTTCTGCCATGTGAGGATGCAGCAAGAAGGCCCTCACCAGACACTGAATGCTGGCACCTTGATTTTGGACTTCCCTGCCTCCAGTAATGTGAAACATAAATTTCTATTGTTTATGAATTTCCCAGACCATGGTATTTTGTTTTAGCAGCACAACTGGGCTAAGACATATGCAAGGGTGTGTAGGATTTGGGCTGGAAAGGCTTAAGTAGGGGTCAGATTATGAGAACCTTATTAGAATACTACTGTTTAATAAGTTGTTTTAAAATATTTTAAGCATAGGAGATGTGAGGAGCTCTGAAAATCACCTGGACTTTATTCTGTAGGCACAAGGGAATTATTGAGGTGTTTTGTGAAATTTGAATTGTAATCTAAATTACAAGGTCAGATTTATAATTGGAAACTTTATGATGTTATCAGTACAGTATATAGATTCAATGGGGATGGGGGACACTAAAATCAGAAACTCCAGTTATTCCAGGGAAGAGGTGACAATAGCTTAAACAACAGCCTGAATGTGCAAGAGCAGTAGGTGTGGTCCATTGTAGGAGCAGGCAGTAAAGGGGTGCATTGTCTGTGGAGAATTTTAGAACAATAAGAAAGCTAACTAAAAGCCAGTCTGCTTTATATTATCACTATGCACCTGTTTTGTCACCAAGCAATATTAGTAATAAAATATAACTTCTGAAAGAATCTTTTGTTGGTCTAAATTTCAAACAGTTGCCATGATTACGGCTGAGTTTTAATAATTGTATGAGTTATCTATTGCTGCTTAACAATTATCCCCCCAAATTTAGCAGCTTAAACAACAAACATGCATTATCTCACATGGTTTCTGAGAGTCAGAAATTTGGGAGTGGCTTATCTGCGTGGTTCTGGCTCAGAGTCTCTCATGAGAATAAGCTGCTAACTGGAATGGGAGTCACCCGAAGGTATGACTGGGGCTGGAGAGCCCACTTCTGAGCTCATGTATGTGGCTGTTGGCTGGTGTCCTCAGCTCCTTTCTGTGTGAGACTCTCTGTGTAGGATGCTCATGACACGGCAACTGTTTGTCTCCAGAATGAATGATTGGAGAGAGAGGACAAGAGAGCACATAGTCAACCAAGACAGAAGCTGCAGTGTCTTTTAGAATCTCATCTCAGAAGTGACATGCCATCAGTTCTGCCATATTCTATTAGTCACAATGTGGCAAGGGACTGACTACACAAGAAGATGAACACCAGGAGGTGGGGATCATTAGAGGCCATCTTGGAGTCTGACTACTACAATAATGTATACAGAAACCTCAAATGAATATGTTCTTATTACTTGCTCTACTTACTTACTCGTACAATAAACATGACATGCCATGTGGAAGTTAATTCAGATAACTACCCATTAAGCAGTTATTCCCTATTCCCTACTCCTCTTGGCCCCTGGCAATCTACAATCTGCTTTCTGTTTCTATGATTTACCAATTCTGGATATTTTATATAAATGGAATTGTATATCATATTGTCTGGCTTCTTTCACTTAGTATAATGTTTTTGAAGTTCATCCACATTGTAGCATGTATCAGTGCTTCATTCCTTTATATGACTGAATGATATTCCATTGTGTGTATATATATATAACACAATTGTTTATTCATTCATCTGTTAATGAATGTTTCCGTTGTTTTATTCTTTTGGCTATTGTGAATAGTGCTACTACGAACATTTGTGTGAAAGTATTTGTTTGCGGGGAGTACTGATTTTGAAGTGCCAGTGATCATCTTAGTGAATGGGTCCAGCAGGTATTTGTATCTGTGTCTGAATTTACGAGGTGAGGTTAGAGATGGAGATAGACGTAGAGTCAGCAATGATGTATGGGTTATTAAAATCAAGAAAGGGGATGAGATTACCTAAGGAGAGCATACATAGGAAAAAGAGCAGTGGACCAAAGGTAGGAATTAAGTCTACATGTTTATAGCATACAAGACTTGGTTAAAACCTCTAGACATTCTCTACCTAACACCTTGGATCTCCTTAGCACCAAACTAGCTCACACAAGGCAGAGCTTCTCATTTACCATTGACCTATAGACCTTATAGGACCATATAACTTCCTTTGATAGCTTACTTACTCAAGACTTTATTTTTAGTATCAAGAAATCCCTTCTTTCTAGGTGCTCAAATTGCAATTTATGACATTAAGAAATTACATTCTGCTTTGCGGAAGATGAATGGATAATGTTTAGTCTGTGCTCTGTGATAGAAATAACTTCTCAGGTATATTTTCTATTGACTAATCCCAGGCCTTTCATCTTTCCTTAAGTATTTTCTAGTATTTAAATGCATTTTCTAGGTCTCCCGTAATTTACTATCTCATGATTCAATTGGATAGTCTAGTACAGTACTGTCTCATGCTCAATAAAGTATTTGCTCTACTGAGTTCTTATAGTCCACCCTTCTCTTAAGAAAGCATCATATTCTATTACTATAAAAAAGAACAAGTCAAATCCACTATGATTTATTAGTACCTTTAACTTTTGTTTCATTATGATCTCAAGACCATTTATTGATGTTTATGTCTACAGCATCATTTCTCCTATTATATCAGTAGAGAGTATTTTAATTTCAGAGATGTGTTAATATTACATTCATACTTTTCTATTAAAATCCTTTGTTTTACACATATCTGTACCTTATAAAAAGAATACCTTCAATTTTCTTCCTATAATTTTTAAGTGTTAATAATCTTGTCATATTTGCTATCATACCAGAATTGAGAACTTCCCCAATTTCATTTAACACTGATAGGCAATCCTGAAGAACACTGGGGACCTAAAATTCATCCCAAAGTGGTAGCTTTCAATTAGACTGACACTAAACTATTCACCCGCACTTTTGGGGATATTGCTCTCCATCAAATTATGCTCCTAGGATTGCATGAAACTCTATGTTTGCAACCATCCCACTCTAATGAATACCGGAAGATAAGCAAGTCTGTACATCTATCTATATTCCAGCTCATATGGCACTCAACTGTTTCCATTTTCTGTATATACAATAAGGAGTGTATTGTAAACTCCAATCTTTATCAGGACTTTCTGTTTGGTTTATATTGTGATCTACACAGCAAGAATAATGAAATATGAGTAATCCTGCACTGTCAAGGTGCTTTTGATGGAATTCCTTATATCTGGAAGATGTCTGGCCTGGGGAGAGGAGGAAATCTAATCTAGCTTTCAGAAGAATGATACCTGTACTCTGATGTCTAGAAGGAAGTACATCAGACTCCTGGGTAATGTGATTACAGGGTGTTTACTCCTGTGCAGTCCTTAGGATATACCAACTCTTTGAAAGATAGGTTTTTTTATGTGTTCAAAGGGGGAAATTAACACCCCTTAGTAGTATCATGCAGGAAAACTAGATTGCCTGATAATTGCCTGTGTTACCTACTTAGTTACCTTATTAGTCCATTTCTGTTGCTTATAACAAAATGCCTGAAACTGGGTGATTTATGAAGAAAAACGAAATTTATTGCTTACAGTTTCTGAGGCTGGGAAGTCCAAAGTCCATCTGGTGGTGGTGACAGTAACCCAGGGGTCTCACATTGCAAGATGGTGAAAGCAGAGAGAGCAAGAGAGACAGACTCTCCCCTTCTTTTAAAGCCCTCAGAACCATGCCCCTGACCACCATATTTAATCCATTCACTACGGCAAGGTCCTACAATCCAATCACCTCATCAAGGCTCCACCTTTCAATTACCATAATAGGATTTCCCACCCTCTTAACAGTCACAGTGGGGGCTAAGTTGCTAATACACAAAACTTGGGGGACACAATTCAAGCTTCAATGAGTTTGGGGGAGACAATTCAATCCAAAACAGTTATTAAACCCCTGGGTAATTGGTGTTGGTGGAGAACAGCAAAGGGTGGCTAGATCAGGACACTCCTGCCCACCAGGATCTAGCCTGAAAACCAGCCATTTTCTAGTTGGTTTCATGCTCACGTTTGACTTCCGTGAATCTCTTATTCTTGATAGCTCTTACACAATGTCAGCCACTTACTACATGTTATCTTACTTAATCCTCATAATCTCGCTGCTAGGTAGGTTACTATCTTTGCATTTGCAGATGAAGAGACAACATTTGCCCAGGGCTTCAGAGTGGAGGAATCTGGGTTCGAATTGAGCTCATACTCATTGTACTAAGCCTCATTATTTCGCTTTAAGCCAAGAGCCAAAGAAAGATATGAATGATTCAGTTAATTAATTTTATAATTAATTTTGAAATTAATAGGCACATTTATGTAAATTTTCTGTAACATTGTATGTTTATCTATCCTCATCTTGTAAAAGCTTCTTCTGATCTTAATTCACATATAATTATGACTTTTACATAGCTGTAATCATAGCAAATGCATAATTTCAGATTCTATCATCATGTATTACTTACATTTTTCCACAATGTATGGTTTTTATAGTTATAATTTTAGTAGTTATACAATAATATACTCAGCAAATATTCAATCATTAAAAAAAATTCTTAAATGTAGCAGTGAAAATTAAGAATAGAAGTACTTTAGGAAAACCAGAATTATGGACAAACAAAAAAAGGAGAAACAGAGGGTGAATATTTTCTTAACAAAAGAATTCAATATAGAATTCCTTTAAATAGTATGCTCTCTTGGACCCCTGGAGGATTTAGTTTCTCAAAATTACGAGTTACTCACACACTTAAGTGAAGGTCTGCCTAAATCTGAGATCCCTTCTAGCACCACCATGATTAATGCAGCGATAGTGTTAAACGAGGCTACCCATATATTCTAGGTGTTGTTCAGTTACAGAAACTTGCAGGAATGAAGGATGTGTTTACTTCTTAGGTCCTGGTGGTTCAATAAAAACTCAGAAGGATTTTTCTCTCATTTACTCCCACGATGCCCAAGACCAAGCATTTCTAGAGCCGTAGAACCCTCAGGATGACAGGGACAGTGTGTGGTCATCTATTCTAGTCCATCCTCCTGCCTTCAGTCGAGGCCACACCTAAACCAGCCCAGACAGATGAAACTCTGTCCTATTTTTAACAAGACCCAGGGATGGGAAAACTTCTCATTTCCTCCATAAACCCATTTCACCATTCACTCATTCTTGCTCAGTGAGATTAGTTTATATTTAGGAGAGATTATATTTAAGATACCCAATAATGAAAAATATGGTTTTAGTTTTGTTTAACAGAGTTAGATTGCTCTGGGGGAAAAAACCACTATTTGCCATTTTGCTGATATTCTGCTAATTGCCTCCCATCAGCTTTTGTTTTAGTTCTTTTAAATATCAGGAAGCTTAAAAAAAACAAAGATTAGTCAATGAGAGAAGTGGCTTCTTTAACTCAGATCCGATGACCATCCTTACTTCTATGTTTCCACCCAGCCCTGGCCCTAAATCAAATGCTTGCTTGGTCCTGCATGGGATTCTTTTCACCTTAAGAATCTTTCTTAAGGTGAGATATGCTTTCCTACAGTGTCATGCGTTAATTGCTTTAGTTTGGGCTAGTTTATTTTATAAATCTATCCTACAAAATTGATTATTTTCCTTATTTTCTTTTTCTTAGAGAATTTCTGTTGTAAAAACTATAAACAATAGTGTAAACACTCCCCTCGTTCCAGTCTTCTGTTTTGTTTTTTTTTCTTTTTTGGCACTGAGACTGATATGCAGCCACAAGTGCTAGATAAGAATTGTCTGTCAGATTTAGCCATTCTGCACATGATTAATTTTGTTATGGGCAAAACACACTATGTTTTCTAGCTTCCTCTGGCAGCCACTGCGTGAAGCTATTTCTGCCCTTAAATCCTCTTAGTTTATGTGTAGTAAAGTATGTCTTAGTTGAAACAATTATTTTCTTCCATTCATGCTATAATACCTCCTGGGCTTTCTAGGATCATATTTTCACTCTTATGAAAGTGGTTGGCATCACTTTGATAGGTTGTCATGATCTTTTTCCATGTCTTATAAAATCGTTATGACAAAGACATGATTTTATTTTTTGTGTTGTAACTAATTTTGAGGCAAGTTACATTAGTAAAAAAAGAGAATAAAAAAGATAGTCGAAGTCAGATAAGAAAATGAAGCAGAACACAAGGGTTTCTTTCCCATCAGGCTCTGGTAAAAATCTACAATGAAATTTTGTATTTTACAGGAGGTGTATGATTAACAAATATTACTGAGCGGTCAACAGGTCTGCAGACTCAGAAAATTTAGCCAAAGATGTATTTGCTGATCTGTAAAACTATAGTGCAGTCTCTTTGTATTGTATTTGCAGATGGATTTTGGTGGGTTGGAGTCTAGAGACAGATATAGGTTTGAACTCTTGCTCTGTTTTTATTTATTTACTTAATTTTCCAGCTGTATTGAGGCATAATTGACAAATAAACATTTTATATATTTAAGGTGTACGTGATTTTTGATTACAAGTACATTGTGAAATGATTACCATAATCAAGCTAGTTAACATGTTTATCACCTTATGTAGTTATCTTTTTTGTTGTTGTTGTTGAACACTGGTTGTTAATTGCTGTGTGTCCCTGGACAAGTTATTTAACCCTGTGTGCCTCAGTTTCCTCATTATAAGTGGAGAGGATAATAATTGTTTCCACTCATAGATTGTTGTGAGTATTAAATGAATATAATATATATATATATATATTCACTGAGAAAGGTGCCTGGTAAATAATAAGTATTACATATGTTAGCATATGTTACCTATTATTGCTAATTTTAAAATGTAAGATCTCGTTGCCACTATTATTATAGGGATCTTGGGCTTTAGCAAAAATTACAGTGTTTAAAAATGATTGTCAAGGGAATAGGAATTCTTCATAGCAATTTCAGACAGCACAGGAACTCCTGGGTGATATGCAAACATGAAGAAAAGAATTTACTCTTTACTGATCACAGTTACCACTATTTGGTGATTAAGTGAATGTTAAGGTTCAGTTAACTGTCATGAAAAGTCACTGAAAGCTGGGCTAATGGGTGGACATCCATCTTCTAAACGTCCTTTAGTTAAAGAGAACCTACAAAGCGCCTGAACTTCATATTTGTCACTATCTCTACTTGTCCCATGGTGCTATTTTCAAGTTTCATCTGTGTTCTCCACATGTGGGGAACCAGTTGCCGCGTTTCAAACCTCTTTGGATGGCATGGGGCAGTCAGTAAAAATCACTGTCTTTTGTAAATTCTCTCTATTCTTCATGTTATATGTAAGAACTGTTTAATTTTAAAAGCACCACAAGCAGATAAGAATACTTTCTTGTTTCAAGTGTTCACTAATTTATTAGACAACTATTTATTGAAAACTCCTTTGTGATAAGCATTTGATGTATAAAGATATGGAACTTACACTGTCATAGTTTAGTGTTGACAGTTGATCCTCATTATTATTTAGTCTTACTACAATTTTTTGGTATGTAATTGCAAAATCAATACTTGCAGCACTTTTGTGGTTGTTTGTAGACATTTGCAGAGTAGTGAAGATTTTGAGTCCCCTGTTGCTAGTGTTTCCAGTTGAAGTTGAACAAAGCAATGATCTGCCTTCTTTTTTCGCTATCATGCAGGAGACTGTTCCTTTTGCAGCTTATTTATTGCCATGTTTTTTTCATTTTTGTGCTTTTGGTTGACGACTTCATTATTTAAAAAGGCCCCGACTATAGTGCTGTTTAGAGTTCCTAAATACAAGAAGATCGTGATGTGCCTTAAGGAGAAAATATGTGTGTTAGATAAGCTTCATTCAAGCATGAGTTACAGTGCTGTTGGCCATGAGTTCGATGTTAATGAATCAATAATACTGTATATCCAGAAAAAGGAAAATTCATCAATCTGAACATGAGATTTCTCTGGAAAGTGCTAAGTAACATCTCTAGTGCATGATGAAACTGCGGAAAAAGATGAAAAAGTGGCTGAAACTGTAAATTCATGAGATGAATTGTGAGGCTGAAAACCAAAGAAATTTACAGTCATGTTACCCAAGGTCAGGAAAGTATTAAACCCCTCTAGGCCAGTATTTGATTAAAAAGAAGTACTGCACATACTTATTGGTAAAAAATACATACTAAATGTGGTGCCTTTAAACAGAAACACACATAGAACAAGGTTATATATTGATCAGTTGACAAAAATGTTGTGATTGGAAGCTCACAGGAACCTAACCCTGTATTTCTCCTAGGATCAATGGCTTAGTATTCACAAATTCGGTGTTTATGATGACTTTATCAAACATAACTACCACAGATAACAAAAATTGACTATATATTTTTTGATACTCTATAGCTGTGGTTCTGCACCCCACGGAACATTTGGTGCTGTGTAGATACATTTTGATTGCAATGACTGGGCGTAGAAAGGGGTTGGGAGGAAGTGCCACTGGCATCTAGTGGGTAAAGGCCAAGGATGCTGTTAAACTTCCTACAATGTGTAGGACAGCTACCAGCAATAAAGAATTATCCCATCAAAAACGTCAAAAGTGCTGAGGCTGATAAACCCTGCCTATTCTTTTTAAGGACCAGATAGTTAATATTTTCACCTTTGTGGGCCATGTGGTCTCCATCATAACTACCCAACTCTGCCATTGTCATATGGAAGCAGCCGCTGACAATAACCCAGCTGGTGAACAGGTGTAGCTGTTTTCCAATAAACTTTATTTACGAAAAACAGTAAGTATGCTAGATTTGGTCATGGGCTGTAGTTTGCGAACCCCTCCATAGAAGTGATTCTCAATCTTAAATGCTCATTAGAAGAACCCATGAGCTTTTAAACAGTGGTATTGCCTGGACACCACTCCCTCAAATTCTGATTTGATTGGTTTGGGTTGGGCCCTCCAGTGTTAGTATTGTCTAAACACTCCCTAGGGATTAGGGGACAGCCAGCACTGAGAACTACTGCTCTGTGAGTTTCTGTTTGTGTATTTGAAAGCTGACCCAGAACAGTAGACCCTTATCAGTAAGGAGCAGGTCTTTCTCTTGCAATCTGGCTTATGTCCCAGGCACTTTCCTGAAAGTCCCCAATTAATGGCCTTTTATTAGTACTCATTGCTCTGAACCACTGAGGTTCAGATTTAGAAACACTCCATGCTTTCAGGTAACTTGAAACTCCTCACTTCCCTGGCTCTCCTCCTGTGCTTCTAACTACGCTTTTGTCTCTTCTTCTACCTTTTGCACCTTAAATATATATGCTCCCCAAAGAGCTCTGCTAAGGCTCTTCTCTGACTAATTTTCCCTGGACTGTGACTTGGCTCTACCTGTCTATAAAGAGCTTTCACGCTGTTATCTGTTGCCCTGGTCTCTCCCACAGGGATTGTTTTAGTAGGCCACCTGATGACTCTGCTCTTGCTTTGATCATAGTTTTGGAAATTAGATATGAAAATTATTCTTTATGGAATGAACTGAAAGTTTCTTTTTGCAGATGTCAACACCCTCTGCTAGGAACTTTCATGGAACATTTTACATACTATACTCTTACTGCGGAACTATCTTACAAGAAGAAATAATCCCACTATCAGGTCATTTGGTGACTTTGTAGCTTACCTTATACATCTAAACCTACCTACACTGAATGGAAAGTTACCAGTATATACAAATCTAAATATTCTTTAATAAGAGTAAGTACTATAAACACCAATTTTGTATTTTACATCATCAGAACATCCCTACAGTTCAGAGTTATAATAATGAGGCACTCTTTCATTGCCAGATGCATCCTGCAGATCTTGGCAGGTGGGACACGCAAACTGTGTCATTGGCAAGAGTTTTAAGAAGATCTGTTTACAAAGGTGTGGGAGGATGTATTTGTTTCCTAGGGCTGCAGTAACAAATTACCACAAACTTGGTGGCTTTAAACAAGAGAAATTTATTCTCTCGCCATCCTGGAGGCCAGAAGTCTAAAATCAAGGTGTCGGCAGGGCTGTACTTCATCCGGAGGCTCTAGAGAAGGATCCTTCCTGTTTCTTCCAGCTTCCAGGGGCTGTTAGCCTTCCTTGGTTTCCTTGGCTTGTGACCACATCACTCGAATCTCTGTCTTTGTCTTTGTGTCACCTTATCCTCTCTCTATGTCTCTATGTCTTCTCTTCTGTCTGTGTCAAATCTCCCTTTGCCTTTCTCTTACAAGGATACATGTAATTGGATTTAGGCCCCACCCACATAGTCAAGGATGATCTCATCTCAAGATCCTCAACTTAATCATATATACAAAGATCCTTTTTCCAAATAAGGTCATACTCACAGGTTTTGGGGGTAGGATGTGGACATATCTTTTTGGGGGCCACCATTCAACCCACTACAGTAGGGTTGGGAGAACTAGCAAGGAATAGTGAAGCCCTGTGGGCCTGTCTTTACCACACTCAGGTCTGCAGGAGAAAAGGGAGGGAGCACTCAATGGAACGTAGGGCCAATAGCTACAATGATGGGGTGGGGAGGGGACACCGGACAGCATTGTGGCTTTTGAAAGAGAAATTCAGTTCATATTTGGGCTGGTATAAAGAGAGCCAAAGGAATAAATACCCAACTTCATTCTCCTCTCACCCTCCTATTGATGCCTTACATGGGTTAAACCAAAACAAATGCCAGAGTAAAGGATGCCCATTCATGCAGTCCAAAAAAAAAAAGAGGCGTAGAGAGTGGATCTGGAGGGGCGACCAGAAAGCATCCTGCATACCAGGACATTAACACTTGTGAGCAGGAGTGGAAAAGTCCTCAAGTTAGAGGTTCAAATGAGGTTGCTTTCACAAGTGCAGCAGTAAGTTTAGTTTTTTCTATATGTAAAAAACAAATGAGAACATATTTCATTTTTTTTCCTGTAAGTTCAGACCATTACACACTGGTACTGGGAAACACTATTTACCTCTTTGTTTCAGGAAAAGAACTATAAGCAGAATATAAACCACCACAGTTATTTTCATATGCAGGAATAAACCCATTATCATAAGCATCATCATTGTTATTATCATTTTACTTCTCTTATTTATATTCCTTTTCCTTCCCAAAAGGAATTTGGGTGGCTCATGAAGAAGAAGACGTGTATTATAAGGATGATGGAACTGAAATGGAAAATCAAGACAGCAGGAGAAAGCAAGTATGGAAAGCAGGAGAGAGCAAGTACGTCAAACTGAAGGGCTAAGAGAGATGGTATGATTGAGCATCAAATTTGGTTCTGCCTTCCTGGCAGCTGTCATTATGATAACACAGTTATGCCCACATTTCACTCGAGCAGAGCTTGAAAGTCACAAGAAACTCTGCAACACGTGGTTCCACAAAGCCTGTCTCTTTCCTGTTCATGTAACAGTCACTTTCTATAATTAAAAATTACCAGATAATGTGCAGAGCTAGTTACTTGTGGAAATAAAAATTTGAGGGGTGGGAAAAAGACTGTGGAGAAATATAGAAGGAACAGAAGAAAAGAAATAATGAGGAGGTATAAAAGGACCATAGTTAAGGTCAATGTAGTTCTTCTAATTGGTAGTTCCTTTCAAATTTTCTCACTCCTTTTATATTTTTGATTTGTTTTATTGAGGCATAATTTATGCAATGAAATTCACCTATTTAAAGTGAACCATTGATTATTTCTGACAAATGTTTACAACTGTGAAACTCCTACCATGATCATGACATTGAATCTTATCATCACCACCCAAAATTCCCTCATATACCCTTTTACACTCAATCCTTTCCTCCCACTGCTGTCCTCTAGCAACAACCAATCTGCTTCTTATCAATATAGTTTGGGCTTTTCTAGAATTTCATATACAATGATACTTCAACAAGGTTGTGGAAAAATTGAATTAAAAGGTAATGCTGATTTTTTCACAAATTTGTTGAAGTACCCTCACATATACATAGTCTTTTGTGCCTGGCTTCTTTCACTTAGAATAATGCTTTTGAGATTCATGCATGTTGTTGTAGGTATCATAGTTCATTTTTTTTATTGTTGAGTAGTTATCCATTTTTTGAATATACTAGTATTTATTTGCATTTTGGCAATTATGAATAAAACTGTTATGAACATCTGAGTACAAGTCTTTGTGTGAGCATTCATCTACATTTTCCTTGGGTAAATAATAGTAGTGAGATTAATGGGTTATATAGTAGATGTATATTTAACTTTATAAGAAACTGCCCAACTTTAAAAATTAGCTGTACCATTTTACATTCCCACTAGTAATGTATACTATTGTTTCACATATTTGTCAACACTTAGTAATGTCAGTCTTACTAGTTTTGGCTATTCAAGTATGTGTGTAGGTGGTATATTTTTAATTTACAGTTTCCTAATGATTAATGATATTAATCATCTTTTATTTTGTGTTTACCACACTTTGGTGAAGTGTGTTCAAATCTTCTGCTCATTTTTAAAATTCGGTTTTATGTCTTATTGTTGAGTCCTAAGAGGTTTCTTTTGTTTTAAAAAATTCTGATTTAAACAACAACTTGAGCAAACGTGTTTTGCAAATATTTTTTCTCAGCCATGAAAAAGAAATAATATTACTTATACCATAGAGCTTTTGTAAGAAATTAGATTTTATAACGTGCAAAGGTTCTATTACCTGACAGCCACTTAGTAAATGTGAGTTCTCTTTCCATATCCCTTCCGCTACCAATACCTCCAAATCCTCTAGAAAAGTTGAGGATGGTGAAAGCAAGAAAAAGTCTTTGAATGAAAGCATCTGAAAAAGTTTCAAGACACAGGTGGGGTTATAAGGGAAATTGCAAATGATTAAAGAGTGAATGGTATGAATTTATCAAGGGGCAAAGATTATTCTTTCAGAAAATTAGGAGGTGAGGGAAAAAGAGAGAAGGCAGTAGCATAGATGAGAGACAATATTGAACAGTGGTTAGGCACAGGAGTTTGCAGATAGGTTGCTTGTGTTTGAAGCCCAGCACTGCCATGTGCAAGCTCTGTGAATGGGCAAGTTATTAAATCTCTCTGTGGAGAGCAGGTAGGAGAACAGGGAAAGTAATGAGGTTTGAGCCTGTGAAAAAAAAGCTCAGATTTATATTTACTAATGGATTACAGGAGCAAAGACTGCAGGAATTCTGTGGGATCTGTCAAATCAGATGATGCTGATCTTTTCAGTAAAGTGTGATGTTAAATCATCTTCTTAGAAAGAGGAAAATCAATAGCAGAGTAGGGGGTTAAGGAAAGCAAGGAAAGTAGTAACAGCAGTTGTTGAGAATCAAGTAGTGACTTGGCAAGAAAGGCATTAAAAGATTGCCAGCAATCAAGAAGGACCCAGGTGAGCCTGGGTTTAATCAACAGGTTTTTGTGACTTTTTAGAACTGACTTTCATCAACAGGTTTTTGTGACTTACGTTAATGACATTTACCAGCCTGGAAGAAGGAAAAGGAGAAAAGAACACAGTCCACTGATGTTGGTAAAACAGCAAGTATCTAAGGGATTCTAGATGAACACATTGTTGAAATGGTCAACCTTTTAACATATATTGTATCTATAGCATAGAATAGTGTGACGCTAAAGAAAGAAGTTTTCATGAGCACATTTTAATCCTGTAAGAAGAGAAAAAAGAGTATTTTTTTTAAGTGACAAATTTTAAATGGCTTTGCAGGTGGATGAGACAGTAAGATAAAGCTGAAAATGTGGTAGCTCAGATATCTGAAGTTTGTTGATAAGCAAATGCAGTTGAAGTTGAACTGATGAATGGGGAGATGTCAGATGGGAGTCTCTCCCATCATGGGAAATTTTAGAGTGGAGATTTTCGAGGTAGAGAACTTTGGAGGTTGAAGTACTTGGGCTCATGAATATCAGAATTAGAGAGAAGATGGGAGAAATAGCAAACTAGCTGAACAAGGGACTGTAGGATCAGTTTTAGGAAGGATAATGTGGGGCATGAAGATGCTCACACACGTTGTGGAAGGCTGAAGTCCTTATGAGACAAGGAAGCAGGTGTTAGAGATCGATAGGTTATTGTAGAGATTTCCCAACTATATTATCTTGCCAACCAATCCTGAAAATGGGTGGCGGGTCTGAATCCAGCTGAATGTTTGCTTGGCCTTGTCTTGTACTTAATGCTAAGTGAGTTTTGGTATTATCTTCGGTAACTGATGTCATCTCAGTATTCATAGCACACCCACACCATGCTCCAGAAAACATGAAACTAACAAAGCCCAGCTGTCAGCCTCTTCCTCCTTGCTCTCAGACATAGCAAGCCTGCTGGGACAGCTCCAGTGAGCTGCCTTTGCCTGGGACAGACTGCAGGGCTGGAGAGAGAGAAAAACAAAGCACTCTTCCGTCCTGCTTCCTGTGGGACCATTTTAAGGGGTGGAAGAGTAGGAAGGGAAGCTTGTCCATATTTCAGTGCCGGTTAAAAAACA
Source organism: Cynocephalus volans (assembly GCF_027409185.1). NCBI lineage: Eukaryota > Metazoa > Chordata > Mammalia > Dermoptera > Cynocephalidae > Cynocephalus > Cynocephalus volans. The sequence goes on from NC_084460.1 coordinate 229,225,580, forward strand.
CACCTTGGCTTTTGATTCAAGGTGCTAGTTTATGTATTTTACATATTTGCACTCTGAGCCCCAGGGTGCTTAAGTACAAGCACACAAGCATGTAAAAGAGCATTTAAGATGAGTCAGTGAGTGAACTCTCTAGGGGAGTTTGTTCTCCCTCCCGCCTCTTCCACTTCCAGTGTGTAGATGAGGTTGTGTTTGGGGGAGGCGCACAGGAAGAAAAACAGTCTTCAAAATTCAGCTACAGCTTATGGTACATCATTTACCACATTGAAAAAAAAGTTAAACTTGCCAATGTCTACCGCAAAAGTTTTTAATATCTATTTAAACAGGGTCAGTTTCTTTTTCTATGGAAACAGGCAAAGTATTGTCACTTAAGAGCCTCATTCCAAGTAATTTGCAGCCCATACACAAATAACTGAGGGGCTGAGGTGCTTGTATTGATAATTCAAGTTTCAAAAAGAAATCCTGAGAAAATGTTTTACCGCTTCTGTGGTCCAGACTGACTGTCTCCATTAAACACATTCATTGGATAATTGCTTAACTTTCCATTTTCCTTTTCTGGTGAAGTCACATATAACATGTCCAAAATGGCTAAGAGGAATCATGGGATTTCTGCATATAAATACAGGATTGCTTTTCAAAAAGGACAGAATGTGTTTCAGAACTATTTATATTCTGGGCAAGCTTTGAATTTGTATATATTACGTGCATAGAAAATAATTCATTATGAGCTTATCTCATGTGTGCCCCAAACTAAATGACCCTTTGATACTGATGTCATGCCCATTCATGTTAGTAGGAGTCAAAGATACCAAGAGGAACAAAAACTGGTGCCAAGAATGTACGGAATGGTTTCCATGGAGCATAATGGCACGATTGTCTTATGGAACAAAATTGAAAAGAACTAGGGAACAGAAAAAGGGTGTGGTGTCTGCAAAAATGAAAAACTGTATTCATGGATTCAAATTTATGCTTAAAATGAATTGGATGTGGTACATCATTCCTGGTTTTCAGGCAAATGTTCGAAACTAGTTAAATAGTGATGGAACTTTCAGAGTAATCTGGCAAATTCTCCTGGAACTTTCTTTCTCTCCACCTCAAATATCCTTATCACCAGTTCTTTCTTCCCTAAAGGTTGAAAAAATACCCTACTTTATTATTTTTTTAAATCAGTGCTTTTGGAGAGTTTCCTTCTCATCTCCTTTTTAAGACTTCATGCCACCAATCTTCTCATTGCTTTTTAAAAGTGACATTCCGTCCCCCCCGACACACACATTTGGATGGGCCTGTTGGTAGAATCCAGGAAGAACCTAATCTGATGAATTGACAGTTGGGAATAAAATCTTGTCCAAGAGACAGTCCAAAACATTCGTTTCGTCTTCTCATCTGACTTGGTTACATTGTCACTCTGTTCTATAACCATAATTAAACCTTCCTTTCATTTGTCTATAGCTTTGTAAACACTGAAAACCAATTTAACATTGGCTTTAATGTTATTACGAGTATGTAAATACTGGTCACTCAGAGGCCTCTAGATGGTACAATTTCATGAGTCTGGTGCCATTCCAAGGACTGTTTCTTGTGTTAAGTTCAAATGAAGGTGCCTTTCTTATGACACCAATCGCTTCAAATCATTCCACAGTTCAGTTTGTTTTGTAATTTCTACTTCAGACTGTTTTCTTATGGTGCCTTCCCCACTATACATCTAAATAGTCCCTTTCTTATTCTTTTCATAACTTGGAATGTATTTTGTCATTCCCTAAGGCACTTGACTTCCTATTTGAATCTGACTAATTTCTTCATTTGCAGACTAATACTTTCATAGTTATCCCCACCCCCAACCCCTACCACGGATCTCCCTGGAATTCTTTCATCTTACTAGTATTCTAATTTATACTGATTGCTTTCTAGCCTTGATCTCCTCCTAGGGCTTCCTTTTCTTGTGCTCCTGGGTTGAGTGGAACTACTTTTTCTTAGATCCTACATCTTTCCTTTGATTACTTTCTCCTTTGTCTTGTAGTACATTTTCAAGCAACTCCCTCTGAAAAGATGCATGGAATGAACCATTCTGAGACTTTACAAGTTTTAAAATGTCTTTTATTCTGTTCTCACCTCTGATTCAGAGCTTGACTGAGTGTAGAATTCTAGGTTGCTAAAAAAAAAATTCTTAGAATTTCCTAACATAATAAAAGAAATTTATGAAAAGCCCACAGCTAACATCATGCTTAGTGGTGAAAGACTGAAAAATTTCTCCCTAAGACCAGGAAAAAGGAAAGATTTCCTGTGTTTTCCATTTCTGTTCAACTTTGTACTTCAGGTTTTAGTCAGAACAATTAGGCAAAAAGATGAAATAAAAAATCATCCAGACAGCAAAGGAAGGAGTAAAACTATCTATTCACAGATGACATGATCTTTTATATAGAAAATCCTAAAAAAATTATATACTAGCTATAAGCAATGCAAAAATCCAGAAAGACAATTCCATTTACAATAACATCCAAAAGAATAAAATACTAAGGAATACATTTAACCGAGAAGGTGAAAGATTTCTGAAAACTACAAAACACTGAAAACTACAAAACGTTGCTGAAAGAAATTAAAGACCAAAATAAATAGAAAAACATAACATGTTCATGAATTAGAATTCGAAAAGCAATCTACATATTCAATGCAATGCCTATCAAAATTCCAATAGCTTTGTTTTTTTTCCCCAGAAATGGAAATTCCAACCCTCAAATTCATATGGAATTGCAAGAGGCCCTAAACAGCCAAAACAATACTGAAAAAGAACAGCAAAGTTGGAGGACTCACACTTCCCAATTTCAAACTTACTACAAAGCTACAGTAGGCAAAACAGTGTGTAACTGCCACAAGTATAGACATACGAGGGTACTTCAAAAAGATTATGGAAAAATTGTATCATCTTTTAATTCTATTTTTCCACGATCTTTTTGAAGTAATCTCTTATAGCTCGATAGAATTGAATTGTGAGTCTAGAAATAAATCTATAGATCTATGGCCAATTGATTTTGACAAGGGTGCCAAGACCATTCAATGAGAAGGAATAGTCTCTTTAACAAATGATGCTGAGACAACTAGATATCAACATGCAAAAAAATGAAATTGGACTCTTATCTCATTCCATATATAAAAATTAACTCAAATGAATAAAAGACCTGAATAAAACAGTTAAAACTATAAAACTCTTAGAAGAAAACATAGGGATAAATCTTGATGACCTTGGATTTGGCAATGGTTTCTTAGATAAAACACCAAATCACAAGTAACAAAAGAAAAAAAATCAATAAATTGGATTTTATTGAAATTAAAAACATCTGTGTATCAAGGGACACTATCAAGACAGTGAAAAGAGAGCCCATGTAATGGGAGAAATTATTTGCAAATCATATATCTGATAAAGGTCTAGTCCAGAATATATAAAGAATTCTTACAAATCTCAACAACAAAAAGATAAACAACCCAATTTAAAAATGGGCAAAGAACTTGAATAGATATCTATTCAAAAAAGATATACTAGTGGGAAGCAAGTACATAAAAAATGCTTGTCATTAGTCACTAGGGAAATTTAAATCAAAACCGTAATGAGATACCACTTTATACCCACTAGGATGGCCATAGTTAAAAAAAAAGCGGGGGCGGGGGAATAACAAGTGCTGGCAAGGATGTGAAGAAATCGTATGCCTCAAACATTGCTATGGTGAAGTTTATGTTATGCATATTTTACCACAATTTTTTTAAAAATGGGGGAGGAAAGTTAAAGTAGTGATGGTTAGTTTTGTCAATGTGGCTAGTCTGTGGTATCTGGTTATTTTATCAAAAACTAATCTGGATGTTACCATGAAGGTATTTTGTAGATGTCCTTCACATTTATAATTGACTTTAAGTAAAGTCAACCTAAAGCTTTTACTTTAAGTAAAGGAGCTTGCCCCCGATACTGCGGTGGGCCTTATCCAATCAGTTGAAAGGCCTTCAGAGCAAAAAAAGAAATTCCACCTCAAGACTGCAGCATTGACTCCTGCTGGATTTTCCAGGCTCCTGGCCTGCCCTTCAAATTTTAGATTTGCCATTTCCCATGATTGTGTGCCAATTCCTTAAAAATAAATCTCTCATATAGATTGATTGATCTTATTGATTCTATTTTTTCTGAAGAACACTGATATGGTACCCTTAAAAAAATTCTTTTAAAATATTGAAGGCATTCTTCCTAATCTTTTAGTTGCTGATGAAAATTTTTATACCAGTCTGATAATCCTATTTTTGTTGATAATTTATTTTTCTTGGGAGGCCTTTGGAATCTTCTTATCTTTGGTTCTGAAGTTAGTCAATAGTATGCTGAGCGTTGTTCTCTATTTTTTCCTTGGCAACATAGGAGTTTTTCCGATATGAAGGCGTGTTTCTCTCTTCAGTTCTGGAAAGTTACTTATGAAATTCCTTTAATTATTTTCTCTTCACTGTTTTCTTTATTCTCTAGTCTGGCATGCGTATTAGATAGATATTTGACCTTGTCTGATTTTCTATGTTTCCTTACTCTTTGTCTTTTTGTTTTATTTTTTAAAAGAAGTTATATGACTTACCTTGGCTTGGTAATTTTTTTTTTGAAATTACATTTGAAAATTCCAAGAGCTCCTTATTTATTCAGTAATTGTTCCTTTTTCATATTGTTTTACAAGTGTAATCTTTTCTTGAATTTCCAATTAAATTTTGATTGTTTGATTTAAGTTATCTCTTTCCTCTGAAGTCAGTCAGTTTTTTGTTTATTTATCATGAGAGGCAATATAGCCTAGTAATTTATCAGTGCAGACTGGAAACAGATCAAATCCTACCTCCAATACAGGTTGACTTTGTAACCTTGGGCAAGTTACTTAAGTCATCTCCACCTCAATTTCCTGGGGCATAATAGTCATACTAAGTTTATTGTTGTGAAGATTTAGAAAGTTTGTTTTTGAGCATACTTCAACAACTCCCAGCACATGGTAAGCACTCAAGAAATGTGAGCTATTATAGTTAGTCTTTTCTTTCATATTGCAGACTTCGTTCATATGACTAACAAATCTTGGTTGTCCATTCATCTTTAAAAAATGAGAGACTACAAAGCTGACTTGGGAGTTCAGATATTGTGGGTGAGATTTGCTGATTAGAAAGCCTAGTTTTATTGTGAGTCAGTATAAGGCATTGAATTAAGCTCAATGAAGAGAACTTCACTGTGCAGCACCAGCACCCATAGTCTAGTTCTTCCCAGATAACCAGGTCAATTTCTTTAGAGAAGAATCCTCAAATTAGTTTGCTTTGCATTAAGTGTCTGACTGGAAACTCTTCTACGTGGGAGAAAAGTGTGGGATGTGTCGATTGTTAGCTATACACACCTAGAAATGATTCCCTAATTTTTAGTCACACTCCTTATCCCCAACTCTCAGTGGTCCTACTTGGCTATCTTTGAGTACAAAGTTCAGATGCATGGTTGCCTCTTTCTTTGGTTATAGATGTTTCCATGTGCATTAATATTGATAATTTGATTTTTTTCTTTAAAAATCATATATTACATTACATCATATACATAACCTACCTATTTTACATTTTCAGAATTCTTATAACATTTATATACATTCGTATGATATGATCTCAAAAAGTAGGCTTGAAATGGAAAATACGTAATATAAAAACAAGATTATTTTTAAAAATTAGGTGCCATAAAATAAAATTTCAGTAGTGGAGAATTATAAATGTTGCCTGCAATTTATTTTTGGTATGAATTTCAGAAAGACATTCTGTCTTAACATCTTTTGGTAAATAAAATAAAAAGTACAAATAATAGCCTAGGAACTGTGGATGACAATGTATGTCCACAGTTAATTCTTAGGTGATACAGACAACTTAAGAGATCAAGCTTCTCCATTATTATTTTGTGGGTTATCTCTGTTTGTCTTCTCACATCCCTCACTCAGATCCCTTTCCTACTCTTCTCCGACCTGCACTGTGCCCTGGGATGCTGAGCCCTGCAGGCTGCTTCACCCACTGTCCTTTGTTGACAGGCTTCTCCTAGAGGTCAACCAATAGTAAGCACAGATAGAATATTGGGGGGGCCCTTTCCTTTTTGGCTTCAGCTCTCACTGAGCTCCAGCAACACCATTTCCTTTCCTTTCCCCTTCAGGCTTAGAGGTGATAATGGTACTAATCTCTGGGGACCTCAACACCCCTTGCTGGTCTCTTTAACCCTGCCCACAGCTCTGTAAATTGGCTCTTCATTAAAGTCTCTTCAGGGGAAATCTAAGCGGAGTTCTGTTTTCTCCTGGATCCTAACTGATCTAGTGCAACATAAGCCTAGGTTCTTTTTTCTAAGAAACAGAAAACAACTTAGACTCTCTTTTTAAAAAAGGGGGTGGGGGTTGAAAGGCTATCAGGGTACAGAGAATTAATGGGAAGCTTGAGGACAAGGCTTAGAGAGTGGGCAAGAGCCAAAGTAGGGGTACAAGAGCTTGGCAAAAAAAAAAAAATCATGATGAAGTACACACTGTTGGACTGATCTGGCTCACACACTCTGCACCTGAGATAATCTCGCACCCTCCCAGAATGATTTTATTCCTGACTCAGCATTCAAAGTCCAGGGAGAGGCCAGTCATATGCCTGTGCCCTGCTGTGATGGGGGTTGTAGGGACCGGATCTGGATCATCTGTCTTTTGAAATACAAGGAGTGCATAGAAAAATTAGATGGATAGGAAAGAGAGGTGGATACCAAATAGAAGTGACCAATGCCTACTGTAGATACTATCCTTAATGGCATCTTAATGTTTAGAAGTACTATTATCTTAATGCTTATTGTAATACATTATGGATTTAAAGGGTGGTTACGTTAAATTACTTCTCTTAATTATATAATTATTTGTTCATTCATTTATTGATCTCACCTTTTTTGTGTCTGCTCTTGAAATAGAATCATTAGTAAAGTGATCCAGGACATGTTCCTTAGATTTCATTTCTGTCAACCCAACATATTATATTCAAGTAAAGCAAATATATACATGGCAAGAAGTTCAGAGTTTTATGAATCAGATTCACATATAAATATGCTATCATCAGCCTTTTCCAAGAAACAATATTGTCAGAGGTTGCTGATAACTCTCACAAATAAATTTGTTCTTGGTTATCAGAAAACTAAGATCATATTGAAAATCAATGTTAACTCAAGAATTCTCAGCTCAAAATGCAAGCTTGTTCTGAGCTCTAGGAATTGTGCAGGAGAGGGAGAAAGGAATGATTTGTGGTCTGAGGAATATGCTTTGACAGCCCAAACCTAAAACACATTCAAAAATTTCCACAGGGGCTTTAAAGGTGACCTTGCAAGGAAGGGAAGGCAATCCTCACCCAGCAAAGACAGGATGAGAAACATTGCCTTGAAAGATACACAGGTGAAATTTAAGGTAAAAAAGAATTTTGAATTTTACCAGATGAGTGTTTTGGGATTTTGTAAATAGGGTTTAAAATGCTGGCATCAGCATAAATATCGGAGAATCTGGAGACTAGCCATCATATGGCAGCATCTGCCCGTTAACATCCAAGAGCAATGAGATTTGGCTATTGTCAAAGAAAGGGCGGTTCCTCCTACCCTGAAACTAAGGACTGTCATTGAAATGACTCTACAAAGGCCTCCGTAGAAGCAGGTTCTGGGGCTGGTCTGCAGGAAATAATTATGAGATTCCTGAGCTACTATGCTATTAGCTAGAAATAAAGGTCATCTAACTTACAGTTTATCCAGAAATCTCTGTCGTGCTTTAAGTATGAAGGAACAAGAGTAGAGGAAGCCTTGTGTTTCAACTCACAAACTTTTTCCTTAAAAGGAAGCATTGGTAGAAATCACTTCACCTCTTTTCTATTGTTTAATGAGTATAGAAATAAAATGCTAAATATTTAAAAATACAAAAAAAACAAAAAACCCCAAACCCTCTCAAGTTTATGTTCAAAATAGAACATAGGCTCTAAACTAGAAGGTCATAGTAAACTGGGATGCATATTTCTTTAATATAACTTTAAAATGATACTTGATAATCATTATTACCTTCATTAGCCAAGCAGTATTAGGAGACAAAAGGAGACACAATGCTGCTGAAATTAGTTAAAATGAAGTTTAGATACATTTGAAAAGCATTGTTTTATTTTCAAAATGAAAAATTATGTGGATTCTTGCTTTCCTAGTTTTTTTGAAAGAAAGTATTAGATTGAATATATGAAGAGAGAGACTGACCTTGGGGGTATTTCTGACTTACAAAATAAAAATCCATGCTCTCTCAAAGTTAATATGAGTTCCAAGAATTATTTCTTGCTCAAAGACTCTTTTAACATATTTTGGACCTATGAGAAATATTTGAAACTCTTATGGATGAATGTCTGTTTAGTGGATTCCATGTGTATCATAAGTGTTCTAAGCCATTAAATTGGGAAATATGACCCCTGCCCTGAAGGGACTCACTATGTTAAAATCACAGATTATAGATAACCCAGACTCATAATTGTGAAGGACAAAGATTCCCAGGCCAGGAGGCTCATGAGGGTCCTGGCTTTACCAACAGTTAGACTGAACCTTGTTGAAGTTAACTAAATGTTTAGTGTCTCCATTTCCTCATCCTTTGTGGGTAAGGTTATATCTGCCTTCCTTATCTGATGGACTCCTGAGCCAAAAACACAAGATAATGGCTACAAACATTCTAAAACATTCTAATACATTATCATTATCTATATTAGGCCCCAAAAGGCTGCAAAAGTGTGTGTGTTTCCTTTTCAATAGCTCTAAGAAGCATCATTAACACTTGTACAACCTTGAAAATCTCTTTTCAGCTCCAAATTGCAGAACTGTGTTTTTAGCTACAATTTGGGCCTGAGATTTTAAAAGGAAGACGTAAATTATACCTCCTCTAACAGGAAGCAAAATGCTGATATTTTGAACAACTTTTTTTCTGACGTTCATAGAAGTGTGGAAAGAAACTGCAAAAGGAAGAGAAACATTGTACTATTTAAGTCCTAAAACAAAAACAAAAATTTCAGTTTAGGGCTTTTTTGGGTAATTGACAAAATTCCAGTGTTAACCTACTTTATGGAAACTTCAGGTATAGAACAAAATTTTTTTTGGCTACAATGATACTTGAAATAATACTTTAAAGTAAGTAAGATATTGCTGGATTTTAGAAAAGAAAATGTAGATACCTTAAAGGTAGACGATATTGGTTTTAATTCTAGATATGTTCATTATGAAATGAAACCTTGATGTATGTAAAAATCTTGATTCCCACAACTGTTGAAGATGCCTGTGCCATACCTCTTATCTTCTCTGTACTGCTCCCCTGGCCCCCCACCAGCATGTCTCTGAGTTTCTGCTGCCATGATCAACTCCGTTTCCATGTATTTCACATTTAAACTTCTGTTCAGTATTCAGTGCCCTTCTAGGTCTCAGAAGAGGTCACTTCGGAGGTCACTGACCAGCCAACTGCTATTCCTATTAGTGCAGCTGTGGTAGTGGGGTCAAATGATGCAAAGCACATCCTTAGAGAAAGATTTCCAAGCTCGCAGTTTGTGTAGGAAGTGCAGGAAACACTGGTGGGGGAGTGGGAGAGCGGGACAGGGAAGGAAAGGCAGCCAGTAAAGGGTGCAATATCAAATGCCCATTATCAAGCACTGTTGGGTGACTGGAGTTTAATACCACGGAGGAGTCCTGGGAAATGGCATAAAACATGTTCTGTAGAGTTATCCCAGTGAAAAGTAAAGGGATACAGCCGAACCGGCAGCTGGAGCTAATGGAAGGGTCCGGTCTAAGGGATCTGGGCAGGATGCCACACATTTACTACACATGGTATCTACATGTAAGAAACTGCTCATAGCCACTTTCCACTAGGCAGGCCTTTCATATGTAGGCTTCATGGCTCATCTAATACCATTTTTATTAGCACAGTAATTCAATTTAAATTTTAAACTACTTTTAAATTTAATAGATTTTCGTGTTTGACTTTTGGACAATGTTTGAAATGCCTAAAACTCTTCCTTTTACTGAATTTAGATTTTTATACATTAGCTGATGAATGAATACTAAGCTTTTGTGTGGTGATGCTGAGTGCTAATCAACAGTTCGGTTTTGGTGCCATTGACATCTTTGTCAATTAGTTGAATTAGCCAATTAGTTAAATGTTTTAGATTTTTGCTCAATTCTAATGAAAAACAGAAGTGCCAATATTAATCATGAGGCTTTTTGTATATTTAGTAAAATAAAGGCAAAGATGCAAACTAAAAAGCATGACAAAAAGCTGAAATCTTTAGTCATATTTGAACCTAAGCTTTGTTTCAATTTAAAAAACAAAATTAAGAACAAAGCACAGATTATGATTGGAATGTAATGTAAGGTTAGGACTTTTATATTTTTTTGATTTATGAGAATCAGCACCCTTTAAAGCATATAAGTATATTGCTGGATTTTTACATTTTCAACTTTTGTGCATGTTGTTTCAGGAATGCTTTATGCAAAGAAATCAGAGACTGCACAGAAAACTGCTTTATGAAAAAATGGAAATAATTGAAAATATCACCTTGCTAAAGGTAAAATTGAGCCCTGGTAAAGATGGAGTCCCTGACCAAGTGGCCATGCATTTGAAACTGTCCATCGTGATCTGAGTTCTGTCAATCTTACCAAGTTGTGAGGTCTGGCAGGCCCAGTAGCCATCCAATATGAGAGGGTGGTGATACACGTGGGGCTGAGCACAAGGAGGACCATAGGACACAGCCAGCTGTGTGAGCAGAAAGCCCAGCCCTCATGCCTGGAGAAGTACTTTAGGTGACACCTATGGCCATATGGGCATTCATTATTTCCAGCTGATGGCAGAGAAAATAACCTAAACTTGGTTATGGGCAGATCTGCCTGACTTGTGGGTACAACCCCAAAACTCAAGAGTGACCTTGGAAGACTTCAGTAGTTCACCTTATCTGTGGTTTTGCTTTCTGCCATTTCAGTTACCCATGGTCAACTGTGTTTTAAAAATATTAAGTGGAAAACTCCCCAAACAAACAATTTATAAATTTAAATTGCATGCAGTTTTGAGTAAATGATGAAATCTTGCATCATCCCACATGGGACATCAATTATCCCTCTGTCCAGTGGAGCCACTGGGTAGACACTACCCTCCCATTACTCACCTAGTAGCCAGCTCTGTTGTCAGATTGACCGCTGCCGTGTCCCAGCGTCACAGTGCTTGTGTTCCAGTAACCTTTATTTTACTTAATAATAGCCCCAAGGAGCAAAAGTGATGCCAGCAATTCAGATATGCCAAAGAGAAGCCAGCCTTAAAGTGTTTCCATTAAGTGAAAAGGTGAAAGTTCTCAACTGAATAAGGAAAGAGAAAACATCATGCTAGTTTTGTTGTTGCACCTCAAACTGCAAAAGTTATGGTGAGAGTGCATGATAAGTGCTTAGTTAAGATGGAAAAGACATTAAATTTATGTGTGGAAGACATGAACAGAAATGTGTTCTGAGTGATGGTAACGTGTTATACTAGAAAACATTGAGACTATGTGAAGACTTCAGCAAGGGATCCTCTGAAATGAGGGATCCCAAGCCATGCTTTGGACTGAAAAATATAAAAACTACTAGAGAGGCTGCATCTGCCAATGAAGATGCTGCTGCTACGTTTCTGGCAGAGTTGAAGTTGATGAAGGTGAAAGGAGACCATCCAAAGCAAGTCTTCAATTGTAATGAAACAGGGCTCTTCTGGAAGATGCCCAATAGAACCTACATTCATAAAAGTACAAAGGAGGCACCAGGGCATAACATACGGAAAGACAAATTAACTCAGGTACTACATGGCAACTCATATATAGGGTTTGGTATGATCTGTGGTTTTAGGCATCCACCGGGGTCTTGGAATGTATCTCCTGAGGATAAGAAAGAACTATCGTGTAGTGCAGCAAATCCTCCCAATAAGCCAGCTGCTGGTGAGTGATGCAGGACAGATATAAACAGTGGATCCCTTAGCCACAGAAACTCTGGTGTCTTCTTTGCTGGGCAATGGGTCCCCTGGTCTGTGTGAGATTCTATGCCTGTAGATCAAACACTCTGCTAGCCCTCATATAGTGCTATTGGCTGAGGTCCTGCAGGCAAGAAAGGCAAACCCATTCCTGAAGTATGTGTCTATTTTGGGAGAACAAATCTCTGGTCCTTCCAGGATGGATGTAGTCAATAAATGACATTGCCGATGTCAGCTGTCCTAGTCATTTTGTCTGCTTGGTTGGTTACTGTCTCTTCTAGGGTGGATGGTCTCTGGTGGGTGCCAATGAGTTATGTAGATCTTCACACTTTGTGTCCACTCCCATGTGTCTATTCACATGCCTCTATCTTAGACCTCATTATACTTAATCTTCCAATTTTTCATTTTCCGTGCCTCTGACAGTTTCGCCAATATTTTTTTTTTGGCCTCTGACCAAAAAGCTAGACAATTAGCCACTGCCTCTGAATCATATGTTCTAACCTCGGGACACTTCTTCTACCCAAAGTGGATATACCAGATACTCTGAGCATTTATATATATTTACATTACTAAGTTTTCATTTCTCTTGAGTAAATATATAAAAGTGAAATTGCTGGGTCATATGTAAGTGTATGTTTAACTCTGTAAGAAACTGCCAAAGTGTTTTCAAAGTGGCTATAGCAAAATTTTGCATTCCCACCAGCAAAGTATGAGAATTATATGCCAATGCTTGGTCTTTTCAGTCCTTTTAATTTTAGTCATTTTAATTTGGATGTGTTCTAGCATCTCGTGGTTCTAATTTGCATTTCTCTGGGAACTAATGAGGTTGACTATTTAATTCATGTACTTAATGGCCATTTATATATCTGCTTTTGTGAAGTAGCTGTTCAAATCTTCTGCCCATTTTCTTTTTTTTTTGACCGGTAAGCGGATAGCGACCCTCAGCATGGTGTTGTCCGCACCATGCTCAGCCAGAGATCGCACCGGCCATCCCTATATAGGATCTGAACCCGTGGCCTCGGCGCTACCAGCACCGCACTCTCCTGAGTGAGCCACGGGGCCAGCCTTTCTGCCCATTTTTAAAAATTGGATTGTTTTTAAAAATTACTGAGCTATAGATTTCTTTATATATTTTATTTTTATTTTTATTTTTGATTAATCAAGGAGACATTTATTTATTTATTTTAAAAATGTATTTATTAGTATTATTTTTACATTCTAAGATGTTGAGGAGCAGTTGGAGTAGAGGGAGAGAGAGGAAAAGGGAGGGGGGTGTGGTCAAGGCCGGTGGCACCCCCCTCATTCCAGCAGAGGAGCTCAGGGGGCTTCTGGTGGTGGTTTGGTCATGGCTGAGCTGGATGTGGATGTCAGGTGGCTTGGCTGAGGCACTCAGCTCTCCATATCCCAGGTCAGGAGGCCGGGGGGCTTCCAGTGGGGGCTCGGTCATTGCTGGGCTGGATGCAGATTTCAGGGGGCACGGCTGAGGCCCATGGCCCTCTCCCCACCCCGGCTTGGGCTCCCCAGGGGGCTTCTGGTCCTTTTGGGTTTTATAGGTGTTCTTTGGTGGTGTTAGGCCTTTACTGGTTAATACCAAATTTTTTTCTCTGATCTGTGGGTTTTTTGTGTTGTCTTTCAATTTTGTGTTTGATTATTAGCTAACCCCACCACTTAAACTCTGAACTTATTTGCTGTCCTTTGGTTACTTCTACAATGGGGGAACTTCCTGTGAGGATTAGCACTTGAGCCCTGTGGCTGAGCTAAACTGCTGTTTTGCTGCTCCTTCTCGAGGGAAGGCTTTTTGTGCAGCTCAAGTTATAATTGTTGATCTTGTAAGCACTTCTGGGCTTGTGAGGTCCAGCACACCTGGGTTGTGTGGAAACTCTGGTCTGGGCCTGAGTCTTTTCAGCAAACTGCCCCCCTGCAGTTCAATTTTCATGACCAGTCTCTGCTGAGTGATCTTATGCTGATTGGGGGACAGATCAGCTGTCCACCCTGTGCTCCAATGTTCCTTCAGTGGGCCCGTCTCCCCCCCGCCCACACTCTAAACACCCCATAGGATGGGTCATGTGCCAGTCCCTTGCAATGACTCACTGGTCTCTGAGTGGCTCCTTTTTTCAGTTGTCTGTAGCCCCTTGCTTCTATGTGTGTCCACAGGAACCCTGTTAGTGAACTAGCTGGCCTGGGGGCCACCAAGGCCCTCTTCTCCCCTGCAGCCTCCAAGCAACTTTGTATGAAGGACACAGCTGTGGCATTTGCCAGCTCTTTCTCCATGTGTTCACCAGGGCCAGCCTTGAAGTGGCTGGGACTTGAAACAGTTGGAGCAGTCCTTTCTTTCTCTCATCGTGGCTTCTCCCACCTTCGTGAACTCTGTAGGTCTCTCCTCCTCTTCCCCTGAGCTCTAGCAGCTCCAGCTTGGCAGTCATTGCTTTTCAATAGCTGTAAATTGGTTGGTTGTAGGAGAAAGTGACACTGGGTACTGTCTATTCTGCCATCTTGACTGGAAGCCTCTAGCAATTTCTTTATATATTTTAGATATAAAACCTTTGTCATATAAACGTATTACTAATATTTTCTCCAAGTCTTTGAGTTGCCTTTTAATTTCTTAATGGTATCTTTTGAAGAGCAAAAGTTTTAATTTATATAAATTTCAGTGTATTAACTTTTTCTTTTATGATTTGTGGTTTTTGCATCCTGTCTAAGAAATCTCTGCCTATCCCAAGGTTGTGAAGATTTTCTCTGTTGTTTTCACTTAGAAGTGCTGTAGTCTTAGCTTTTATGGTTAGGTTTATGATCCATTTAGGGATTGTGTGTGTGTGTGTGTGTGTGTGTGTGTGTGTGTAGTGTGAAGGAAACATCAAGACTGATTTTTCTCTGTATGGATATCCCGTTGTTCCACCACCATTTGTTAGAAAGACTATCCTTTTCACATTGAGTTACCTTGCCACCCTTGTCAAAAATCAATTCACCATGTATGTAGTTGTACAGAAGGTTATTTCAAAAAGTTCATAGAGAAATAGAATTAAAAGATAGTACGAATCTTTCCATAAACTTTTTGAAGACCCCTCACATGTGTGGGTCTATTTCCGGACTTTCTATTCTGTTCCATTTTTTTATATGCTTCTTCTTATGTAATGATATCTCAGTAGCAACATTTATACTTAATATCTTCATCTTGGTTTCTAAATACCTTGGAGCTGAAAGGAATCATGACTGATTCTCAGCTATGTGGCATGAAAAGTACAAAGTGAGCCTGGGATGTCTTGTAGTCCCAAAGAGCAAGGAGGCAATCAAAGACCAATGGGCACGTGATGAAAGTACTTAAGGGCCACACCGAAGAAACTCCCACTGGCCAAATTTAGGACAATTTTAGCATCAAAAAGAGTATCAACTGTAAGTGATTATAACTCATAAATCCATAGAGAGAGAGTGAAAACTCATGTCTCATTTGCCACACGATGGGTGACTTTTACATTAAATTCTCACTCTGAAAATCTGTAATTAAAGAGAAAGAATGATCACTTACTACATCTTTTTAGAGGATGGTAAGGGAGGATGATAATTCTTTATAGAAGAATTTAGTCAATAAATATAGAGGAAATTAGAGCATTAGAAAACTGTCATTTTGTAATTCCCAGTGAAATAATTGATTTGTGCCAGGATGATTCATGGATGCTAAAGGCTAAAAACCATTAGGTGAAAAGGTGTTGTACAAAAGGACTGTCTCATGCTGACTAAACATGTCCTCATTACTAATTGCTAAGTGAAAAATAAAACTACTTTTTTGATAAATAAATCTGGTTGTCAACCCTTAAATCAAGTTTCACTGAAGTTCAGATGATAACCTTTACAGCAAGAGGGTCCAATCCAGGTTCAAGTGCTCCACCAGTGTCATGTCTTTCCAGTCTCCCTCAGCCTGGAACACTTTCTCTGTCTACCCTTGAGTTCCACGCCATTGACATTCTTGAAGATTACAGGACATTCCTTTTTTAGAACATGGCTTGGTTTGGGTTTGTCCGATGATTTTTATGATTGAACCTAGGTTATGCATCTGTGGTAGGAATATCACAGAAGTGAGGCTGTGTTCTCGCTGCATGCTATTTGGTGTCACACAAAGCCAATTTGTACCTTTATGTGAGGTCTTAACTTTGAGTACTTAATTAAGAGGTTTCTGCTAGATAGCTACTTTTCTATAAAGTTACTTTTCTTTCCTTTGGTAATTAATAAGTATTTTGTGAAGAGATAATTGGAAAGTATTTTTGAAAATATTCCATTCCTGGGCCGAGCCCGTGGCGCACTCGGTAGCGTGCTGCGCTAGCAGCGCGGCGACGCTCCTGCCGTGGGTTCGGATCCTATATAGGAATGACCGGTGCACTCCCTGGCTGAGCGCCGGTCACGAAAAAAAAAAAAAAAAAAAAAAAAAAATTCCATTCCTTATTCTACTTTCACTTACTAGTTTTAGCACCCATTCATATGTCTTATGTGAATTATTATTCTGAAGATTACTAAATCATTTTCTAACTCCATCATTTCTCTACATTTATTTTTTTTACTTTTTAGAGTAAGAAAGATCTTTCTCTTATTCATTTATTCACTTATTTATATCAGTGTGGACTCAGGGACTCTTTATTCAGTGGATTATAATCCATCGCTGTCTTTATTTATTCTGATGCTCACATCATCCCAGATTTGGATATCAGAAGCCCCTTCAAACTGCCTTCTGTATCCTTTTGACATGTCCCATCACTCCTTGAGCATCTTCTTATTTTCTGGCATGACAGGATATTCTAGGCTCATCTTGTACCTTCCCTGACTAGCCCTAGAATTAGCCATTTCTCCAAGAAGTCTTGATTTCTTTTAGTGGAGAGTATTATTTGGAAAAACAAGATTTGGGTGCTAAGTGTGCTCATGGTTTCTTGGGTGTTACTCCTCCCAGACCCCCTCAGTGGGTATACAGACACTGAGCACCAGGTATACAGACAAATCTTTATGTGTGTGTGTATAGGTGTATATTTTCCTGAGTTTGCATAGCTCCAGTTCTAAATCAGTACCACAGGATTCATTCCTCTTTCATCCTTTCCATATTTGTATTCCCCTTCTACATTTAGTGAGAAACCTGTCTCTCATTATTTTTAGAAAATTCACTTATTTGTCCAGTCACCTGCATATAGCTAGTTTCCTGATCCTGTCAGGCTCTTACTGCCACCCCATTCCGACATTGTTCTTGAGTGGGACACAGGTACTGGTTGGCACTAAAATGTCCCTTCTCCCCATGCTGACACTGTTCTCATTATTACCAGCTGCTACTGAGCTTCCTCCGACCATCTCACTCCGGTGCTGTTCTCACACAGGCTGTCTTTATTCATCCTGTTTCTTATGGTAGTGAAAACAATCCCAGTGATTCTTCATTAAGCATTATGCTTGATTTTGGTTATGTATAATATGTATTCACTATATCTGTATATATACATATATAAATAAACATATACATATGAGGGGACTTCAAAAAGTTCATGGAAAGATTCATATTACCATTTAATTCCATTTTCCATGAACTTTTTGAAATACCCTTGCATATGTGAATATGTATATGTGAATATGTATATGTCTCTATTTCGTATATGACTTTTTAATAAGGGAAGTACATTCAACGTTGCAAAATGCCTTTTCACCACTTATTGATATGATTAAGTGGGATTTTTCCTTTAACCTATTAAGTGATAATAATAATAGATGTCATAATTTTTAACTATCTCTTGCATCTCAAGAATGAGCCCCATTTTATCATTGTGCATTAATTTATTAATTTGTTTATATTTTATGGCACTCCTGTACTATTTAGAAATTATATATCATTCTGTAGTTTCCCTTTTTGTGCTTTATTTGTCAGCTTCAGTGTCCTTCTTTTCCTTTCTCTCCATATTTAGGGATCACTTAGAATTGACATGATGTGTTCCTAGATGTTTTGAATGAAGTCATTAGTGAGACTGAAGAAACGTGGTGTTTTTGTGAGGGCTAATCTTTGATAACCTTCTCGATTTCTTTACTGGTAATTGGTCTGTTTGTTTTTATAAGTCTTTTCTAGGGCCACTTTTGGTAATTTATATTTCCCTAGAGACATTTATTTTATGTAGATTTTCAAGAGTATTTGCATAATTTTGTGCAAAGTATTTTCTTATAATTATTTTGGTTTCCTTTTAACCCACTCTAACTGCTGATTTTGTGTTGATGCTTTTCTTATGTTTCCATTAAAAAATGAGACAAGCTATCATTTTATCTATTTCATTAATATTTTTCAGATTTTTATGTTTATTCTATATTTTTGTTTCAAAATCATTAATATCTGCTTTTGTCTTTATTTTTTCTACTTTCCTTTGATTTATTTTCTTATTTCTTCCTTTAAATATAAACTCATTTTTTTTCTTTTTTGCTTGTGTAATACAGTTTGGTTGGTGCTCTGAATTTTTCCTCAAAGCACTGATTTTAGTATAACACATGGATTCTGATATATATTTTTCATTATTATTATTTTGTAAATAGCCTTCAATTTCAGTTTCTATTGATTTTAAGTCATCTTTTTAAATAGTCTTAATTTTTAGGCAGTTGGTATTTTGTTTTCTATTAAAAAAATCAGTTCTACTTTTCTTTGCATTATGATTTGAGAATATGATCTGTACTATTTCTACCTGAATATATTAAGAGTATTTTGTGGTCCATATACTGAATTTTTGAATGTACTTTAAGATGGAATAATTTTTGTTTTCAGGGTGAAGGGTGTGATATATAGCTTTTAGAGAGACTTTATGAATTATAGAATTTGGTCCTCTATCTTTAATTTTTCACTGTTTACTTGATTTGTCATGGGTCAAGAGAATGAGTCAACTTTCCCTGTTATTTCTATTTCTCTTGTACTCTATGTAGTTTTGCTTAAAGAATTTTCACACTAGGATCTTTAGTATTAATGATCCATGACAGATATTCATTGTAGATTGACTCTTTAGACGCTCTAAAGTGAACTTATTTGTCTTAATGCTTTTTTCTGTGAATTCAACTTTGTTTGATACTAATAATGTAATCACTGTTGGCTTTTTTTTTTTTTTTTTTTTTTTTTTTGGGAATTGCCTGATATATATGCCCAGTATTTAGCTTTGCTCTCAGTATATCTCTTGCACGCAATGTATAGTTGAGTTTGGTTTTTAAAACCTACCTGAAAAAATTTTTTTCTTTTAATTGGTGGCTTTATCTCATTTACACATATTGATACACACATGTTTGGTTTCAGTCCTCTTATCTTTTATGATTTCTGCTGTTACTGCTTTATTTTATATTTTGCTAAATGATCTTTTTAAAAAAAAATTAAATGTGTACATGTGTTTTCCTTCTGATTGTTCAGATTTATAATTGTTTTTAGGTCCTTTACTGGTATTTTAGAACTTTTAACAATATATTTAAGCTTACATTTTTTGATTTATCAACTTTTGATGAATAATTCCCTACTATGAATAAGAAAATTAATTTATGTCCATTTCCACATACCTCTCATCCACCTTCTAATTTCAATTAGCTACATGTAAAAAAATTCTTCTTTTAACTATAATTTACAGGATTATTTAAGTTGGTTTCTTTTCTTTTTTTAATAAGATAATTATAGAATTTATTTTAAAATTTAATTCATAGTTGTGGCTGATTAACTGTGGTTTTTTTTTTAAAGACTATTTTTTTAAGACCAATTTTAGGCTCACAGCAAAATTGGAAGGTGCAGAGATATTCCATATATGTGCTGTCCCCACACATACATAGCGTCCCCAATAATCAACATTCTTCACCAAAGTGGTACATTTTTTTTTACAAGCAATAGATCTATAGTGACACATCATAATCACTCAAACTCTATAGTTTACATTAGCGTTCATTTGTGGTATTGTGTGTTCTATGGTTTGGACAAATGAATAATGACGTGTCTACCATTATAGTATCATACAGAGTATCGTTTTCACTGCCCTAAACATCTTTTGTGCTCTGCCTATTTATCCCTCCGTCCCCACTAACCCTGGCAACCACTGATGATTTTACTGTCTCCATAGTTTTGCCTTTTCCAGAATGTCACATAGTTGAAACCATACAGTATAGTCTTTTCAGATTGACTTCTTTCACTTAGTAATATTATATTTAAGGTTCCTCTATGTCTTTTATGGCTTGATAGTTCATTCCTTTTTAGCACTGAATGATATTGCACTGTCTGAGTGTACCACTGTTTGTTTATCCATTCACCTGCTGAAAGACGTGTTGGTTGCTTCCAAGTTTTGGCAATTATTAAAAAAAGCTGCTATAAACATCCATGTGCAGGTTTTTGTAAGGACATATGTTTTCATCTCCTCTAAGTAAGTACCAACGGGTGCAATGGCTGGATTGCAAGATAGTAGTATGCTTAGTTTTGTAAGAAACTGCCCAGCTGTCTTTCAGAGTGGACGTACCATTTTGTATTCCCACGAGCAATGAAAGTTACTGTTGCTCCACATCTTCACCAGCGTTTGGTGGTGTCAGTGTTTTGGATTGTGGCCATTCTAGTAAGTGTGTAGTGGTGTGTCATTGTGTCAATTTGCATCTCCCTAATGATGTATGGTGTGGAGCATCTTTTCTTATGCTTATTTGCTGTCTGTATATCCTTTTTGGTGAGGTGTCTATTAAGGTCTTTGGCCCGTTTTAATCATTTCATTTTCCTGTTGAGTTTAAGAGTTCTTTGTATATTTTGGGTAACAGTCCTTTATCAGATATGTCTTTTGCAAATATTTTCTCCTGGTCTGTGGCTTGTCTTTTCATTCTCTTGAACTTTATTTCTTTTTAAGAATCAGATTTATTGAGATATAATTTACATACTGCAAAATTCACTCTTTTTAGGTTTACAGTTCTATGAGTTTTGACAAATGTGTGCAGTAGCATAACCACCAGCATGATTGACATACAGTAAAATATTTCCATCACTCCATAAAGTCCTTCTGTATGCCTTTGTAATCATTTCCCTATCCCACCTCCAGTCTCTGGCAACTACTGATCAGATTGCCATTCTTTTAAAAAATGCCATATAAATTGTATAATGCCTACATAATGTAGTCTTTAGTGTCTGCCTTCTTTCATTTAGCATAATGGTTTTGAGATTTAAACATGTCGTTGCATGTGTCAGAAGTTTCTTTTGTGTTGCTGAGTATGTATTCTATTTTATGAATATATCCATTTTGTTTATCTCTTCCCAGGTCAATAGACATTTGAGTTATTTCTAGTTTTTCAGGATTATAAATAAAGCCGTTTTAGGTCCGGCCCCGTGGCTCACTCGGGAGAGTGCGGCGCGTCAGCGCCGAGGCCGCCGGTTCGGATCCTATATAGGGAGGGCGGGTGCGCTCCCTGGCTGAGCGCGGTGCGGGCGACACCAAGCGATTCCCTTTACCAGTCACAAAGAAATAAATAACTAAAGCCGTTTTAAACATTTGTGCAGAGATGTTTGTGTGGACATACGTTTTAATTTCTTTTGGGTGCATACCTAGTAGTGGATTGCTGAGTGTATGTTTAACCTCGTAAGAAACTGTCAAACTGTTTTTTAAAGTGGCTATATAATACCATTTTACGTTTCCAACAGAAAGGTGTGAGAGACCCAGTTGCTTTGCTTCACTGTCAATGCTTGGTATTGTCAGCTTTTAAAATTTCAGTCATTCTAATAGGTGTGTGATGGTATAACATGGAGGCTGTAATTTAAATTTCCCTAGTGACTAATATTGAACATATTTTCATGTGTTTGCCATTCGAGTCTTTTCTTTGGCAAAGTGTTCAAATCTTCTACTCATTTTTTAGAAAATGGGTTGTGTGTTTTCTTATTATTACATTTTGAGAGGTTTTTGGTTTGTTTTTTTTTTTTACTTATTCTTGGTACCAGTGTAATTCATAATTTTTTATTTTATGGTTTGTACTTTTTGTGTCTTATTTAAGAAATCTTTGCTAGCCCAATGTCACAAAGATTTTCTTTTTTTCTTTTTCTTTCCTGAAAGTTTTATAGTTTTAGGTTTACACTTAGATGAGACATTCTTTTCATTTGCGGACGGCGAGCAGCGGCGGCCGCGCAGCGAGAAGCCGCGGAGGTTTTCCTGGTTTCGGCCGCAGCGGCCGATGCCGCGGATCCTCAGCAGCGGATTCTCAGCAGCGGATTCTCAGCAGCCACCGCTTCGCCGGGCAGGAGGAAGGGGAGAAAGCCAGTGCCACCACCCATGCCAGCCGCCCCTCGGCACGCACAGCTGCGGCGGCGGCAGCGAGCGATCCAGGGTCTCCTTCGATTGCTGCAGTAACCCGGGTTCGGGGCCTCGGTGGTGCTCCTGCTGTCCCGCACCCACCCCTGAAGATCTCCGCTGGGCGAGGGAATGGTCAGAGCGATCACCGTCCTTCAGCTGATCGGTTTTACTCCGATCATCGGCTGCATGTAACGGAGGGACTAACGTCTAATGACAGGAGGATTCTCACCGTCCAGTCCAGGCTCACGGATACCAAACACATCAGCTGGAGAGCAGTGCCGCGCAGCGACAGCCCGTACGTCGAGACCCCGGGCGGCGCGCTGCCCGCGGGCGGCCAGGACAGCTTGGCCGTTCTGGAGTTTGCGGAGGGGCAGCTCCGTGCCGACCGTGTCTTCATCTGCTCCCACGAAACCCGCGAGCACGGAGCCGCGTTGCTCCGTACCTTCAGCTTCTTGGGCTTCGGGATTGTGAGACCAGGGCATCTCCTTGTCCCCGAGGGACCCGACGCTTGCTTCGTGGCCTACACATTCGAGAGAGTCTTCGGACGAGGAGGAGTCGTGACACCTTGGCTTCCTCACCGCCCTCCGCAGGGACCGGCAGGTGGGAGCCCCCCATGGCGGTCCCTACAGGGGGCGTGGAGTGCAGACTCGTCTCTCTCTTCCCGGCTGGTCCGCATGTTGTAATTGTGTAAATAAATGCTCGCTCCAAATTAGCGGTACATTTCTTAAAGTTTAATACTTTGTTTGTGATACTGAAGCATTTGCTTTAATTCTAAATAAAAATTTATATTAAAAAAGATTCTTTCCAAGTTAATTTTTGTATACGCTATTTTGTATATGGTCTAGCATCAATTTTTTTTTCTTTTATAGTTTGTACATTTTCTGTGCTAAGAAATATTTGTTAATCTAAGGTTCCAAAGATTTTCTTTTATGTGTATTCTAAGAATTTTATAACTTTAAGTGTTACATTTAGGTCTGTGATTCATTTTGAATTAATTTTTTTATGTGATTGAGGTTTAAGTCAAGGTTTATTTCCTATTTATTTTTTAACATATGGATGCTTAATTGTTCCAGCACCAGTTGTTGAAAAGACTATCCTTCCTACATCGGATTACCTTGATTGTCAAAATTTCATCGTGTGACATGGGTTTATTTCTGGACTTTCTGTTCTGTTCCATCATCTGTATGTTTATCCTTTTGCCAATATCACACTTTCTGGATTAGATTAGCTTTTTTTTTTTTTTTTTTTGTCTTTTTCGTGACCGGCACTCAGCCAGTGAGTGCACCGACCATTCCTACATAGGATCCGAACCCGCGGCGGGAGCGTCGCCGCGCTCCCAGCGCCGCACTCTCCCGAGTGCGCCGCGGGCTCGGCCCTATATTACCTTTATAATAAGTCTTGAGGGGGCGAACCGTGGCTCACTCGGGAGAGTGCGGCGCTGGGAGCGCAGCGGCGCTGGGAGCGTCGAGGCCGCAGGTCCCGATCCTATATAGGGATCGCCGGTGCGCTCCCTGGCTGAGCGCGGTGCGTGCGACACGAAGCCAAAGGTTATCCCCTTACCGGTCACAAAATAAATAAATAAGTCTTGAAATCAGATAGTATAAGACTTTCAACTTTTTAATTTATTTTTCAAAATCATTTTGGCCGTTCTAGGACCTTTGATTTTCCATATAAATTTTAGAGTCACATTGTTAATTTCTATAAAAACGATTTCTGCGATTTTGATTGGGAATTACACTGAATCTGCAGATGAATTTGGGGACAATTGACATCTTAATAATATTGAATTTTCTGAGCCACGAGCATGGTATATCTTAACCATTTCTTAGGTCTTTGATTTATTTCATCAATGTTTTGTAGTTCTTAGCTTTTTGGAAGATTGTGGGAGATGATATAGACTGGAAATAAAAACAGCTTTATTTCTTCCTTTCCAACCTGTATGTTTTGTACTTATTTCTTTTCCTCTATTGCTCTGGCTAGAACCTTCAACGCAACACACTAGAGTAGTGGTCAAAGTGGACTTCCCTGTTACATTCCCGGTCTTAGGTGGAAAACGTTCAGTCTTTCATCACTCAGTATGACATTAGCTGTAGATTTCATCCATTTTTAAACAGTATCAATTGATCATGTCCCCTTTCTATGAAAGGTGATTCCATGTCTACCCCTCAACTTCTAAAGTTTTTGAGTA
Organism: Cynocephalus volans; assembly: GCF_027409185.1. Classification (NCBI taxonomy): domain Eukaryota; kingdom Metazoa; phylum Chordata; class Mammalia; order Dermoptera; family Cynocephalidae; genus Cynocephalus; species Cynocephalus volans. The sequence goes on from NC_084460.1 coordinate 229,250,047, forward strand.
ATACTATTATTTCTATATTGCCTTGGTTTATAATGTTTACATTTTATTTTGTAACACAATTGTTGTTCAGTCTTAGTTTTACATTTAAGCCAATTTAAAGATTACTGCCAGTACTTTAACTATATTTCTCTATCCATCTCTTGGCTAAGAAAGTTCGTTTTAAAATTTATTTAAGCATATTTAGATGAAGTATATTCCCATATTCTTGCATGTTTGAAAATAGCTGTTGTTCTTATATTTGAATGAGTGATTGGCTGGCTTTTTTTCTGTGGTCTCTGTAGGCATTCTTCAAGGCATTATTTTCTAGAGTTAGGCACTGCTGTGGAGAAATCCAAAACAAAGCTTGCCTGGAATCTCACAGAATTATCTTTTTAATCATTTAAGGTTAAATAATTCACTTAGAATAGTGCTAGGGACTTAATAATCATTCAGTAAATGTTAGCTATCTGTTTTGACTTCTCATTGCATAAAGACCATTGTCTTTTTAAAGTTCACTTTATTTATTTATTTATTTATTATTTATTTATTTGATTTTCGTGGCCCTTTACCGATTTAAGTTCACTTATTTAATGGAGAACTCTTTAGTCTCTTCTATGGTAAAAATATGCAGGTATGTGTGTTTCATCGTGTTTTTTGGTTAACTCTTTGTTTTTGAGTAATTTTTGTAAAGATTCTAAGTTGATCCTGTTTTTAAAAATTACTGATTTCTAACTGAGGGGAATTCTTCCTGGACAAGCTATTTTTTAGGAGAAATGTGGGTGAAGAGCCAGGGGACTTAGCTGAGGTAGCAGTAGTTTGAAAAAATCTTAGTATCTCTGTCCTTAGCACACTGGCCTGTGGGTGTGGATATGGGATAGCATGATTTCCTTTTGGATCACAGTGAAGTTTGGTACTGTAAAGGACACATGGTGTGTGTGTCTGTGTGTGTGTGTATGAGATTTAGGTGTTTTTCCTTCCATATCCTTGACTAGGGCTGGCCATTTAGCTCAGTTAGTTAGAGCACAGCCTTGTAACACCATGGTCAAAGGTTCGGATCCCTGTACCAGCAAGCTGCCAGAAAAAAAAAAAAAAAAGAAAAAAGGAGATATATCCTTGACTCTTTTAAGAACTAAGTCTACTTTTTTTTCTGCTTACTTCCTACATTGTTTTTCTCTTCCGTTAGCTGCTCACTTTACATGTCTTTCTTTAGTCTAATCAATCTTTGTTTTTTTCTTCCTCAATGGTTGCATAGTACCGTTTAGGATCATTACTCATCTTTGAAAGACTGGTCATTACTAGCTGTGATTTCAAGGACTTGGAAGATCTTAGAGTTTATGGAATCTCTGAAAGTCTCAGAATGTTTCTTCCCCATGTTTTCAGTGTTCTCTGCACCCTCCTTGGGTGAGCAAGTTACCTTTTAGTTTGATCACAATAAAGGTTTTTTGTGTATGATGATGTTTCTGTCCTCCATTTCTTCCTTTGATTTTTAATTAATTCAAGTTTATCTTCAAAAAAGCACTATTACTTAGTGGTTGTGAGTACAAACTTTGGCTAGGTTTGAATTCAGGTTCTGTCATTTACAAGGTGTAGCCCTGGACAAGTCGCTTATTCTCCTACGACCTCAGTTTCCTCACTTGTAACATTGGGACAGTGATAATAATAGTGCCTACCTCATAGAGATATCAGGATTGAGTTAAAATTTGTGAGATTTCAAATAGTCCCTGGCAAAGAGTAAACAATGTTTATAAAAATAGATAAAGGTGTTGGTGGTCACCTGCTACATAATCTGATTGCTTCTTTTAATCTCTTTTCCATTCTAGGAAACCAGCAGATTTGTAAAAATGTCATGTCTTGGTGTTTCTCACTCAGCACCACATTCCCTGTTTTTCATAGCTTGTGGCTTGGGGTTGTGATTATTTTCCAGCTTGATTGGGACGAAGTATTTGTCTCTGTTTTTATCATTCTTATTGTTTAAGTTGGTTTCAGCCAGGAGAGTAGGTGTAAACATGTCTTCACTAGGTCACCTAGCACTAGAAGACGAGTCAACTTGACCTAAATTAATTTTATGAAATCAAATCTTAAATTGCTATTCAGAAAATACAGAACTGTGCATTTATTTTCTATAAATTAAGCACTCGTTCTTCACAACTCAGAGACATGTTTCACTTTGTACATTTCAGAACAGTTATTAAAAATATTTTATTAAATTATTATATTCACCTAGTTACAAATCAAATAATTCAGAAAAGCCCAAACAAAGAGCCTTCTCTCTCTCCCTCATTTTCTATTTTCTCAGCCACATTTCCCAAGAGCAATCATTTGTACCTGTTCCTCTTTTGAAATCTTCTGGCAGCAAGCTCGATGTATTTAAATCACCAGGAATGTATTTATATATAAATATATATTTTCTGGTTAATTTTGAAACACGTCAAAAAACAAAATAGCAAATTGGCCTGTTAAGACATGTTCCATGTGATACTGTCACAATTCCTCTGATGGAGTTGTACTGTCTGATTTTTGCATGCAACTTCATTAACCGGGTCTCACTTTAGGACTCCTCATGGTTTGCTATTAAAGTAGATTTTCCCTTCCATCATAGAGCAGACTCATTGAATCTCAGGTAAATGGGGGCAATTTTCCCTAAAAATTGCCAGGATAGTCTGCAAAAGCTGTCTCTTTGTTTCTACTATCATCCTCCTTATGTTTGAGTGAGGACATTGTTTCTTTATCCAGATTTACTCACTGTTTTCTTAAAAACACTAATTCGATCTTAGATTAGAAAAAAAAAATTGGTCCTTTAGTCATTTGGTAGCTTTTCCTAATACAGGTTCAAAATGATTTACCTGCAATTTCAAAATTAGGAAACTCTGAAAACTACAAGTTTTTAACTCATTTGGTGGCAAAACCTGACCTGAACTGATTTGAGGGAATATTTATTCCCTCAAGTGTTTAATTATAAGATAGTGCCCCACATTCCATTAGAACTATTACATAATTTAATGTATATGCGCTATTGCCTTTTAAAAACTGAAGAATTCTGAAACATTTCTGGCTCTGAAAAATTTGAATAAGGGATTGTTGACCTGTGTTATCAAAGTAGAATACTATAAGTATTGGAATTCTCTGCTTAATTAAATATTTGATCCCTGTTTGCTAAATACCATCTTAACCCAACAGGGCTCTTTGTATTTGTGTTTGTTAGTGTCCAGTCATGAAAAATCAGCAATACTAGTTATTGTACTGAAGAGAACTGAATCTAAGACTTTGGTTAAATGGTTGCTAGGGAATTAAAATACAAAGAAGGGACACTGTGTTTGTAAAGCCATAGTAACGGCAGGAAGAGCTACCACTCTGGGGCTGGAAGAACAAAGGGAAGGATTTGGAATTATTAGAACCTAGAAAATGGGATGAAGACCCTGAAGGGCTGGGATCAAGCCTCTGAGGAAGTGGCACTGCCTGGCTGGAGCTGGTATGTCTGAGAAAGTACAAAGAAGGTTGGTTCTGGGCATGCCAGAAAAATGACAGAGTCCAACCAACTGCCACTGACAGGTTGAAGAGCAATCATTGGGGACCACACTGACAGGAAGAAGGAAATCTTTTCTTCTCCTTTAGCCTGCCAGTCTCTCTCTAGTGCCCTCTATTAACACAGCCTATCAAAGAGCCAGCTGGCAAAAGAGAAATACCATTTGTAGATTTCTAGTGCTAGGATTCCGAAGCAGAATATAGAAGGATGGGTCTGAAGCTAAGAATCAAAAACTTTAAAATGAGCATAGTCCAAATTTTAAGCTACTCAGCATTCATCTATAGACTTCTGAACATACTTGTATTTCCTTACAGCAGTGATAACAAATATATGCAACTGTCTCTCATACAAAAGTTGTTTTCACTCTCCCCCAAATGGGGAGATATAAAGTCACTCCAGCCAAATTAAATCATCCTTAATGTATTTTATATTTAATGTGGGTGACAATCATGTTGTTCATCTCTAGGTGATATTAATTACTCCTTAAATTTATTCCCAGTCCTGTACAAGCATTTTGTATTCTAATGACTGAGTTATAAAGTTAATCTTACCAATAATCTTTTCAAAATAATCAGGGAAAAAGAGGAGGAAGAAAAAAAGAAATTTGTTATTATATGCAAGTATATATATAGTATTTTATAATACATAACATATTACCTATCATATGTAACATAAAAGATAATAAAATAAAAATATAACATTATAATAATATAATATCAGGCAATATCATGTTGTATTTATATCACAAACACAGAAGAAAATATGCATCATTTTTATAGTCCTAGTTTCATTAGATTATAGTGATATTTATAACTTCCTTCTTTCACTAAACATGTCATGTTTTTCTTGCCCTCAGCCAGCATTTCAGCTGGCCTACATCGTTTACCTGGTGGGGTGACCCAAATCTTCATTCTTAAAGTGTCTGAATCTTTAGTGGTCATGTCTTCCTTTAGCTGTAGTTTTCCTATAACTTTTGCTATTTCAGAGGCACCTTTCTGAATACTCTGGGTTCTGTATATTGTTCTTCCTGCCCCCATTTTATAGCCAAAACTTCACTTCCTCCTGGTAATTAGAATCAATGACTCCAGTCAACAGAGTGACCTCTTTCTTTGGCTGTTGATATGATGGACTAAGGAGCTCGAAATGGCCGGCTAGTAGTCTCAGCTTTCAATTCAGTGGAATCGTTGTGTCCCCTGGTGGAAGCGTTCCTCTAAGACCTCCAGATCTACAGAATTCATAATTGGGAGAGGAGGAGTGAAATAATCTCTGAGTGGGTATAATGTTCAAAGAAGCCACACTCACTTCTACCCCTTGATGATTCCTGCATCCGTCTATTCCGGCTATGGGAAAACAGCACCATATTGGTCATTGATCCAAAGCTTATAAGGTGGCTTATAATCAAACATTTCAAGACACTGTCTCATAACTAGTGTTGTAACTGAATCATTAGTAGGTCATTGTACTTTTCTAACAGATTAGCCATTTTTTGGTGGTGGGGTAGTTTGTGTTAAATCTCACCAGAAACACAGTTAGGTTTATGAGCTCGTTGCAGCAAGGAAGAATACCCATATTGGAGAACTATGGGGTGTCTCATAATGGGTGAATCAGGGAAGAGTATTTATGGAGTTAAGAGAGGTGAAGTTAGTCACAGAATGGTCTTGTCTGGGACTTGTCAGAATCTATAAACCAGTCAAGTTACTGTACAGTCACTGATCTTATCTCTAACACACAAGTCCCTGCAGAGTTACCATGGGATCAGTGTGTCTGTGGTCTTATCTTGGAACACATGAATCTGAATGACTTGTGTTAAAAGAGTATGACTTTAGATTTCTTGTCTTGCACGTCACAGTTTAGGATAGTTTATCTGTTTTGTGAGTACTAGAACAGTTTTGCAAATTGTGGTCTTTGCTTAAATTCTTAGATACCCCTTCACAGCCACCAACGGAGTGTTTCTTTTACTTCATCAGACTCCCTTTCCAAAAGATGGACTATTATCTTTGGGGGATGTGATCAATCCAGACATGTACTGCTCTTTGAGAGGTCATAATTGTGCACTGAGTGTTCAATGGTGCTTGTTTTTATCTCTTTAATCATCAGGCCTCTCATTCTCTTTGTTGGATGATCTCTTGTTGAAATGCGTGTCATGACAGCGGCTGTGTAGCTAGTTAAGACGGCAGATCACACATTTGGCATCTGCAACACAGACAAATACTAAGACAGGATTACTATTAAAGTTTGGAAAGTTCTTCAAAACAAAATACTAGACTTACAAATCTAGGCCATGAAGACATGTCTCATAATTTATTTGGATCTTCTTTAGATAATGAAGTGGCTTTCCCCCTTAATGTGGCTATGGATTACTCAACTTGGGCAGAGTCTGAAGAATTAGCCTCATATCTAGGGACTTCCAAGGGTAAGGATCTTAGGAGCCCTGTGATTAAAGACCAGGGGTGCCTGTGAACAACTTAGAACCTTAAACCAACCGAGAAGGAAGAAAGTAACCAAGAGGTAAAGACCAAAAATATGCAAATAAATGAGAGGCAAGAGTGTGTGTGTGTGTGTGTCGGGGGTGGGGGAGGGAGGTCTTGTTCTGACAGTCTTGGATGAAATCAGCCTACTTCAATTACTACTGGATCTACTGGGCCATAAAGATGAAGATGCTGAGCAGCTTGCCCTGCAGACTGGACTTGCTGCACAGCCTTCTCTTATTCTAGCCCACTCAAAATTTACAGCCTTACAAGTTACTTGGTAAATGGGTCAGAGAAGCATATACACATGTGATGTATATTTCTCCCCAAATCCAAAAAGACCCAGAAGGTTTGGCACTGAAAGACAAAAGCTTAAAAACAGCACAGTATTTAGCCTTCTTGAATCTTAACACTTTTAGAGAGATATAAGAGCTGGGCTGTATAAATATACCAAGACGCCTAGTCTGTTGTCTTTTAGTTCCATTTTAATAAGCACGTTAAAAATAATTTCTCTCAGCACATGCTAACTGTATGAAGTTCTTTATGTACATTATCTCAGTTAATCCTGACCATGATATAAGGAAGTAAAATGAGGGGAATTTTCAGGTTTATCCTTAAAGATCCTTGACTGCCTCTGGAGATACAGATCCACAATTTACAAAGTCAAATAAATATATTTGCTGATGTTCAGTGAGAACACCAAGGCTTCCACAAGGCTGATCTGAGACCACTTACATCAGAATTGCCTCAAGAGCTTAGTGAAAACTTAGATCCCTGGCTTTCATGACAAAACTCCTAAACTGGTATTTCTAAGGGTAGGATCTAGGAATCTTTAATTCATTAAGCTTCCCAGGTGATTCTTATGCCACTGTTATACTGACATTCATAAATTTCAGATTTCCATTGAGTATGTTATTTAAAAAAAGTTCCTAAATAATCGAACGTGGTACTTAAGGAACTCTCCAATATTAAGTTCTTAACAATGCCTTTGGTCTGTTCCACTTATTAATAGCACCTTTGTAAAACAGTTGTATGAGTAAATGTTTAATATACTATATGACAGTTCTCCCAGTATATGAGGCTTAGTTTCCTAAAAATACCATAGAAAAAAATTCACAGTAAAGAAATTCTAGAACTTAAAGGAATAAAGAACTTGGGGAATTAAAATCCTAAATAAAGAGCTTTAGTATAAAGTTTTTTATACATTTCATTGTGTGAATGCAAAATTAAAACAGTAAAGATGTCTGACTAAGTAAAGAGACTATCATTGGGCATTTTATATATCTTGTACTAGTGTATCAATCTGGATTCGAAGTGGCAGAAAGACAAATCAAACTAACTTAACTTAAAAACACTCTTTTTTTCCTGGCTCTCATAACTAAAAAGTCAAATTGGTACGTTCAGCAGGATCCAGGTGCACACGTGAGACTTTCAGGATTCTGTGTCCCTACCCATCTGTGTTATCTAATGTCCCCTGTGCTGTCTTCATTTGAAATAAGCCTCACCCAGTAGTGTAAAAAGATGGCCACCCCCCTGGGTTTAGCAATCCCTGGGAATCCCTGGGAAGGATCCTTATTTTTCCTGGTAATTCCATTGAAAATCCCACATTGATCAGAGGGACGCAGAACTTTTAATGTTCAGGCTGGGAGTGGTGCCATTCCCATCAGAATTTGTTCTGAGAGTTGGGGAGGGGGATTTCTCAAAGGAAAATAGGGAGTTTCTTTTCAGAAAGGAAATATTTATCATGGGCAGGTGAAAACCCCAGCTACAGTGGGTAAACTGCATTGTGTGCTATATGTTTCCATTTACTCTCCTTAAAGTCTTTTATGGACATCTTCAGAATCTTCCTCCTTTAGAGTTTCAATAAGACATTTTTTGCCTTTGCTGTGCATAACCTTCATACAAAACGACTTCTTTTTTTTTCTCTCCTGTTCTTATTTTTCTAATTTTTGATTCAGTTTTGATTCTTCGTCTCCTCATTCTGGTCCCAGAGAGGAAGAATAACTAGAACTCTTGGGATGCAAAACCTTTGTTTAGCTTTTTAAAACCTTTTTGGCATAGCTGATTAAGCATATCTCATACTCTGCCACAGTACAGAGAATTATATAGATTTACCCACATGGTCAGGGTCATATAGTGTTTTAGCACAGAGTCTCTGGAGTCAGACTGCTTGGGTTCAAGGCCTGTATTTGCCATTTGCTAGCTGTGACCTGGGCACATTTTTAGTCTATCTATGACTCAGCATCTTTGTCTGTAGAATGAAGCTAATAGTGCCTGTCCAACAGGGTGGCTGTGAGGATGGATTAAATGACCTGATCTATGTGGTACATAGTAAAGGCTCAGTGTGCAAGAGTCTGTGTTATGCCAAAGCTCATGAAGTCTGCTGGTCTCTTTTTACTAGTATGTATTTCATTCCCACCTTCCTTACAAACATGCGTGTGTAATTCCAAGCTTGGGGCCTATTTTCTCTCAACATTCTTTTCTTTGCAAAAATCTTCATTGCAAAACTTCCTACTCCAGTTCTACCATGTACCTTACATTCCTCTTCTTTTTCCAGTTCTCTGTTCCTCTCCTCCTAGTACCGCCAAGAGGACTGACTTAGCATTCTCATATATGGAACTGAAATTCTTTTTTTTTTTGACTGGTAAGGGGATCGCAACCCTTGGCATGGTGTGGTCCGCACCATGCTCAGCCAGTGAGCGCACCAGCCATCCCTATATAGGATCCGAACCCGCAGCCTCCATGCTAGCAGCGCCACACTCTCCCGATTGAGCCATGGGGCCGGCCCTGGAACTGAAATTCTTGAAGTTGCTGAAAAAGAAACATAAAATTAAATCCTCATGAACAAAATTTTGGTGAGGTCAACCCAAGGTAGGGGGAGAATTTGTTCTATTATACATCGGTTATTTCATACATTTCATAAACAGATCTTGCCTACTTCAAATCTGTGACTATAAGACAGTTTGTAAGATGCAATGGGAAGAAAAAAGCTAAATGACACATGGACTTGCCCTTAAGGAGAAGAAAATTTTGAGTCCCTTTTCCACTTTACGTACCTGAGTTTAACTCAAATTAAAACCATTGTTATGATATGATCTTATTTTTAAAATTTCTTGAAAGTAATTTATTATTACTTTCTCTGCATCTAATGTATCTTTGGCTGCTTACTGTGTGCCAGGCCCTGTTCTAAGTGCTTTATGAATATTAAATCATTTCACTTTACTGCACTAGTCATTCCCATTTTGCAGATGAAGAAACTGAGTTTCAGAGAGCTTAAGTTTCATGTCTAAAGTCATGCTGCTTGTAGATATGGATATTGCAAATATGCAGGTAAGTGCTTGCTAGTCATATACTTAAATGAAAATCAGAAAACCTACTAAATAATAAAATGATGTGGGATTATGATAGTGCTTTGCCTTTATTAATCATTACAGTCACCTTACAAGATTACACATTTTGAAAATTCAGTTATTTTTATTTCTTTTTGAAATTTATTTATTTAGTTTGAATTTTAATTTATCAATAGAAAATTCAGTTATTTTTTTAGTCTCTCATAAGGTGGTATTTTCATTTTTTTTCCATTCATCATTTTATTCATTTGTTTATTCACTGATTTTTTTGTTAAACATTTATTGATTGTCCATCCTATTGCAAATCACAGAAGACTCAGGTAAATAAGAGACATTTATTTTCTCCAGAAGAGTAGGCTGTTTTAAATTTGTGGATGTTCACCTTTGGGAATTGTAGTATGAGATGCTTTTTATTGAGTGCTTTTAAAAAAGAATTTCATTTTTGGGTGATATCAATAGGGTAAGTTAAGAAGCAGAGGAAGTTTTCAATAGTACCTCTACTAGTGAGGTTTTCTGGGGATAGAAAAATGGCCTTTTTGGGTTTTCTTTTCTTCATTCTGTCAAGCACTTTGTCCACATGCCTTATTCATAATTGGCTGTCAAAGAAACCTACTGATGCACTAACAGATCAAGAAGAGGCTGAAGCTATTAACAAACATTTCAGAATTATAAAACATTTTTTTCTTAATGTTATTGCCAATATTTACTTCTTAAGATTATGTACTACATTATTCAGGAAAACAAAAATTCTAAAAAGTAGATCTACTTGGTGGTACAAACTATCTTATCTCTATTGATACTGTTGCATTCCTGGTTTTGACTGTTTTCATCTTACCTCTGGTGGAATTCCTAGTAAAATAAAACAACCCATATTATTAATATGACCATAGAGGGAGAATTTCATAGTTCTTTAGAAAGGTACACAGACCTGAAAGAAAGAATGCTCTCTCATCAGGAAGCTGGGACACCTGGTCCAAGATCTGGTAAACTAAAGAGTTTTGGATATGGAAGTGAAAAATATGAATCCTAGAAAACAAAGAACCCGAGTTCTCATGACAGAACATCGAATTTTAAACTACTGCAAGACAAATTTTTGCTGGTTGTCATTTCATTTATTACTGGTTTGTGGAAGCCATGTTAATTATTCTGTGTTCTAAAATTTGGAAAGAATAGTGTGCTTAAGTTTCAAGATTATAACCCCCACCCCCTCAAGGAAGCCCTTTAAAATGTATATTTGATTTTCCCCCCACTGTGATTAAAACATGAAAACATAACATAGAGTAAAGATATAATATATTCAACTTAGATTTCATGTTTTTATCTTCATCTTTGACTGGAGATCAGTGATGCTGAACATACTTCTTGGTTATTTAATAAGACCCACGAACCTAGGGGCAGTTGGATGATACCAGCTTGAAAAACTCATACTATTTGGTATAAACTACGCAGCTGCATTGAGAGAGTTGGAAAATGTTCCCTTTGCCAAGCAGCAGAGCCAGTCATAGAGAAGGAAATGAGGCACTGCTCCATATAATGTGTGAATGGTACTTCTCAGGCTTCAAATGAATATTTACCAACTGAAAACTGAGGGTATATGGGATATGAGCAATCAGCTAATCCCATAAAGGTGTCACAACCTGCAGAATTTTTCTGTTCACCCCCCCCTCCCGGCAGTGCATACTAATTGAGGCAGGTGTGGTCAGTGATTTGGGCACCTTCAGAATTCAAATTTGTAAATTTCCATAGAAGACCTGGTAGAGAAAACTTTGGTTCTTTATCCAGGTGCCATTGGCTTTTAGCTGGATGTATTTATGCCTCAAGTGAAGAGAGCATTTTAAAGATTTCTTCAAGGTTTTGAGGACAGGAAAGACAAAGTGCTTTTTGGCATTAAAAGATATCTTTAAGTTTCTCATTTCCTGTCTCTGGTGCATTCACTTTCATTATTTCTTTCTTATCAACAGATTTCTAAACAGTTCTCCAATAGCATTCCATTTGAAATGGGATTGATTTTGTCTTGAGGTAGCTAACATTAGGAGCTAAGTGCATATTTCCTGTTTAATCTTTTCAACTTCATTTCCTAAAAAATGAACACACTGAGTATTTAACCTATTTGGTGGAAGGGGAAGGAAAAAAAGTACAGTCCCTTTGGCCCAGAGCCTAAAAAAAACCGAATAAGAGCTTGAAAGGCAGCAGTTTGGGAAGCAGCGAAGTAGGTAATTAGAAACAAATTTAGAATCCTTAGAATTTCATTAGATATAATCTCAGGATTTCTGGGAATCAATCTCAAAAAATTCCTAATCTAATCGCACATCTGGGGTTTGAATTTCATCACACCTTTGCCACGCAGTCACCTCGATGTATAATGCATTATCATAACAGGGACAGGAAACTTAGCACACCCTAAAACAGCTCGCCCCAGCTATGATCATATGGAAGGTTTTCATTATGTGGACTCAAATCTATGTCATGGTAATTTTCACTCATTGGTTCTGGAGGAATCAAGGGGGCCACACAGAACAAATTCAAAATTCTATTTCACAAGCTCATTACATTTTTAGACAGCCTAACACCTCCAATTCTGTCAACGGTTCCTCCATTTCAGCTGTGTTGAGCAGACTCCAATTTGTGAAGTCTGCAACTATGGCACCCAATCTCAACCTCTTGCTCCAGTTATAGCCTGAGCAGAGCAGAGTAAATCATGATTTTCATTAGCCTTCCAAGCAGTGGGATTCAATTAAATAAAGCCTTGTCAACAAAAACAACAAAAACAACCTGATTTCAGAAATTGGCTAAGGACTTGAATGGACATTTCTCTGAAAAAGATATACCAACGATGGCCGATGAACACATGAAGAGATGCTCAACATCACTAATGACGAGGGAAATGCAAATCAAAACCACAGTTAGATACCACCTCACACCATTAGGGTGGCTACTGTCAATAAAACCCAGAAACTAACAAGTGTTGGGGAGGATGTGAAGTAATTACTGTTGCACTGTTCGTGGAAATGTAAAATGGTATAGTCACTGTGGAAAACAATATGTTGGTTCCTCAAAAAAAAAAAAAAAAAAATTACCATATGATTCAGCAAATCCACTTCCGGGTCTATACCTCAAAGAATTAAAGCAGGATTTTGAAGAGATATTTGTACACCCATATGCATAGCTGCATTATTCACAATAGCTAAAAATGTGGAAACAACCCAAGTGCCCACTGGCAGGTGAAAGGGTAAAATATGGCATATTCATACAATGTAATATTATTCACCCTTAAAAAGGAAGAAAATCCTGACATCTGCTACAATATAGATGAACCTTGAGGACATTATGGTAAGTCAGATAAGCCAGTCACACACACAAAATGCACGATTCCACTAATATGAGACAGAAAGCAGAATGGTGGTTGTCAGGAGTTGGGGGAGGAGAATGGGGATTTACTGCTTAATGGCTATATGGTTTCAGTTTTGCAAGATAAAAAAAAAGAGTTTGAGAGATGGATGGTGGTGATGGAGTACAACAATATGAAAGGTATACTTTTAAAAATGGTTAAGATGGTAAATTTTATGTCGTGAGTATTTTACCATAATAAAAAAAATTAGAAAAAGGTAAAGCCTTAAATATCAGAATTCTTTGACAACTCTGTCCCACAATTGAAATCTATTGAATATATTATCAGTTACTTAATCTTTTTCATGCTACAGGTATTTTCTAGATAATATAGCCACCAACATTCTTATGCACACATCACTAATAACAACTAACATTTCTTGCTACTCAGTATCAGGGATTATTCAACTGCTTCACATATATTAACTCACTTAAACTACAATGAAGGTATTATTATTATTATTCCTATTTACCAGTGTGGAAACTGAGGCACTTAATAAGAGATAAAGTAATTGTTGAAGTTTATACAGGTCATTAGTGGCAGAACCAGAGAATGAACTCAAGCTGTCTAGTTATAAAACAACTCATACTTAGTTGGCTTTTCGGGACCCAAGTGACAAGCCTGTCACATATTTCCATTAGACATCAATTTATATTGGTTCATTACTCTGATTGACCCAATTTCTTTGTGGATCCTGAGCTGGCATTCACTCTCACCCTAGGTTTCATGCCATCAGCAATTATGATCAGCTTGTTTTCTAAATCTCATGCAAGATATTGATAAAAATGTAAAACTGGACAGGGACAAATTAAGACAGAACCCTCTGGTGCATTATGAAGAACCACCCTCCATTAACATCTACGTATTAATGAACAGATCTGGGTAGAAGTGCTCAATCATGCATGTGGTTTTATGGTTATGCTATTTTTCTAGGTAAAGGTTTCTCAACTCTAATGTCACAACACACTGGTATGTTGCAATCAACTGTGAGGTGATTCATAAATAATTCGTTTCTTTAAAAATAGAGCAGATTGCAGATTACCACCAAATTAAAGCCACCTTACTCATTTCCATTTTATCAAACTTTCTTGAGTGTGATAAATAAAGTAGGTGTTATAGCTGGCATGGGAATAGCAGTGGGTAAGTCCCTGGGAGAGTGACAAATAGAAAAGTCAACTATCAAATGTGTGCTGGTAGAATGGTTACAAGGATTCAATGAGAAACTATGTCAAATTCAATTTGAGTATTTCCTCTCTCCATTTTCATGGCTATGACCTTGCATCAGGTTCCTAGCATCTCTTTCATAGAGTGTTAAAATGAATTTTTCACCAACTTTTTATTGTGAAAAATTTCAATCATATACAAAAATTGAATGTTATAATGAATATTCATATACCCATCCAGATTCAACATTTTACAAAATTTAATTTATCTGTGTTTATATGTATATATTTTGTTCCCTGAACCATTTGAAAATAAATTGCAAATGTCGTGATGATTCTCCCCAGGGCCAGTCCTGTGCCTGCTTGATCCATTCCCTGCTCTTCCGCCTGCCCTGTTATTGTATCTCAGGGAGCCAGTGCCTGCAAACTACATTTCCCAGACTCCCTTGCAACTGGGTTCTGTTTAGGGTTTGGCCAATGGGAAGCACTGGCTGCAGGTTGGATGATAAAAGAGGAGAATACAGGGTATTTCTACCATTGTCCCTGTGTTTTGGGAAGTGTCTTTGTTTACTTCTGTCAGCCCCTTTCTCCATGTTCGAGGCTTCCGCTGGGGAGCTTCGGCCAGTTTCCACTGGACAGCCCTGGCTCCTGGGCTGTGGTAACACTACTGCCTTCCATTGTCCCTCCAAGCAAAGGGAAGGGAGTGATTTCCTGCTTTTGCTAATCTCTGAGTTGCCTTTCGGTCCCCTATTTTCCCTTTCGACTCTTTCAGCACATATTTTTTTTAGCCAGTTCCTGTATTGAATGCCCTCTTTTGAATTCCTTTTTTGTTGAATTATATTTCCCTGATTCTGAATAACACAGTCTTTAAATTCTTCAACATTTTTCTTCCAAAAATTCACATTCTATCAGCCTCAGTACCATTATCATGTAAGAAAATTAACAATATCTCTCTAATATCTTCTAATACCCTAGTGCATATTAACATTTCCTCACTTGTTCCCCAAATACTTTTTATGGAGATTTCTTCAAACTAAATCTGAGGTTTACTCATTGTGTTTATTGTTACGTCTCTTTAGTCTCTATTAATCTGGAACAATTACACAATCCTCACCCCTGCCCCCACCACGATATTGAGTTTTTGAGGAGACCAGACCAGTTTTCTTCTAGAATGTCTCTGGATTTTCTGATTTTTTTTTCCTCTTGGTGCTGCTGGCCTTTTTCCTAAACTCTATATTTCTTATAGTCTGGAAGTTAGGTATAAAGTCTTGATTAAATTTAAGTTAAGCAGTTTTGGCAAGAATGCTTAATAGATGCTGCTGTCTATTTCATATTGCACCATACCAGGAAATACAATGTCAGGATGTCCCATCCCCAGTGATAATGTTTGATCCATTTAAGTCATGATAAGGTCACGACTACTAGATCTTCTTGATTATAAGGGTTTTTTCACCTTTGTATTTCATTTTTGGCATTCTTGTAGCCCTGTATGATGGCTAATTGAATAGTAGCATTATAGTTCTGTTACATTTTAAGCTTAAGTTTTATATGTATAGCTTAGTGAGCTTTATAATTTCTATAAAATACTACCTTGTGGATTGTACATGTTCTGTGAATATTTGTGAAATTAATGACCTGCCATTTTTAGTAGTCTGATTGCTTGCTCATATATCCTAGTCCTCCTTTCACTTGTCTCTTTGTTTTTTTCTAATCTCCTTTACTCTTAGCTTTTACACCCCCTCAAGAAACAATGAAATAGAAATGGGATGGAACAAAAGCCAACTTGCTTTCTGCCCATTCGAATCAGCTGACTCAACATATCTGGAAATGAACTCAACATCTTTCCAACCAAACTTACTCTTCTCACTGTATTATGTAACTTAGTGATCATGGTAGCACCAGCCACCAACTGCAGATTCATCTTTGAGCCCTGACTGTCACTCATACCCCTCCTCCAATTATTCCCCAAGGTGTGTCCATTCTGCCTCCCTGACTGGGCCTTCCTCAGTAACTCAAATCTTATTACTATTACTTAAGGTCAGTTTTTCATTAACTCTCATGTAGATTACTTCAAAAATTGGCTTCTCTGTTTCCAGGCCTACTCTCTCAAATTTCTCTTCCATGTTACTTTCAGGAAGTTCATTCTGATATGCAGGTTTCATCATCTCAATCTGCTCCTTAAAATCTCCCAGTTGCTCTCCCTTGCCTTCAGGACACAAGGCTCTCTACATTAAAGTGCCCCTCCAGCCTCACATCTGGATTCTCTGCCTCCACCTCCACAGGAGCCCCACATGTCACATCTACACACTTGTGCCCACACTGCTTCTGCTCCCTGGAATGTGCTTCCATGTCACATTCACATGGTTAACCTCCACTCATGCCTCAGTCTCTGCTAAAAAGGTACCTTTATGTGAATCTTTCCCTGAGTTTCTCAGAATTCCAGCATCTAGTACAGTGCTGACACAAGTAGGGAATCAATATATGTCCTCCTTCCCCACTGAAGGGAGTATCCTACACTTCTCCCTGCAACCCTCAAACGGCTTTTCTTGATCCCACCTTCCATCTGAATTACCCCCCATCCCCATAAGCCTTTTTCTTAGCAAAATTTTCCTGTATTCCCTAGAACTGTCATGGCTAGATATAAACATAAAAATATAAAAAATATAAAATAAAAATACGTCAAAAAGAGAAGACTCAAGGCTTGAAGCAGAGGTCACCAGACCAGCATGAGGACTACTGTGTAGGTCTATAGAAAAAGCCTGGGGACCACAAATCTAGTGAGGTCACAGCTAGCATCAGGCTGGAGTATGTCATTGCCAGGAGTCAAGAGCCAACTTCCAAATCAGGATGTGGGAACCACAGCAGGGCCAAAGCCTAGAAGAAGCAGCCACAAGAATTCTACTGTGCCCTTCTTCCCATCTCATCACTGGGGCTGTGCAGGCCAATGATGAATCTAGAAGTTTATGGTTTGTACCAGCCCTGTGAAATCACACAACAGGGCTGATAACAGTTGTATCAGAAGGAAGACTGGGGATTGGTCCTAAACTACAGTATATTAAATAACCACTTGTATCTCGAATGAATAACCTTATGTTTTTCTGTCTCTCAGAGAATAGCAAATTATAAACAGGGACCTAAGAAGGAGTAAAAATAAAACCAATGATGAATTTTAACAAGGCCAATTCAGAAGAATGCAAATACTACTGCAGGAATATGAATAGGAGAAGGAAAAATATTCAAAGAAAAATGATTATACAAAGAATGATAAAAATAGCAGGATAATGTATGGAAAAATGTAACACATGAAAAATAAGAAACCACTATTTCCTAACTTCCTTATTTGCCTAGTATCTGATAACCATGCCATTCTTCTTTTTAAAAATCTCCCACTGCCTTCCTAATACATTTAGAATAAAATACCAAACCTTTAGCATAACTTGCAAAGCCAGGAATCTGGTCTTCACCCACATTTTCAACTGCACTTCACACCTCTTTTCATTTCCCTCACCAGATTCTAACCACATGGTTTTCTGTCTTTCAATACACCAGTCTCCTTCTTGCCTCAGGGCCTTTGCAGATATTTTCCTGTCTTCCTGGAATAGTCCCAGTCCATTGCCAACTTATCCTTCTGCCAGCCTTCTCCAGCCATGCTTCTCCCAACAACCCTCAAACAGTTTTCTCTAATCCTCCTTCCATCTGAATTAGTTCCCATCTCCAATAGTTTTTCTTTTACCAAAATTTTCCTTTATTGCACTAATCAGAATTTGCAATAATATAGTCATTTGTATGGTTGTTTGTTTGAAAGCTTCATAAATGCCAGCATGCCTATATTGTTTACTGCTAGATAGTAGGAACTGAATAGATAAACTTTTATTAAAGACTGAAAAGGAGGATGAGACAATGGACTGGTGTGTTTGTCTTTGCCATAGAGATTGCTACTTATGCCTCAATTTCCCTCAGTAAATATCATCTCTTCTTCATTGGTCGTAGAGCCTAAATTTTCACCTAAACACATGTCTGATCAGAAAAAGACTACATTTTCCCAGACTTCCTTACAGCAAGGTATAGCTATGTGACTAAGTTCTAGTTAATGGGATGTAAGCAGAAGTATCATTTGCAACTAATGAGAATGATCCTTAAAGGGAGGGAGTTGTCTGCCAGTCTTTGACTTTTCATTCTTCCTATAGGTTGAAGTGAAAGCACGATGGTTGAAATTTAAGCAGCCAAGGTGGACCTGAGGTGATATGCAAGGAGAGACAGAGTGCAAAGTAGAAGAACCCTGTATTCCCAATGATCTTGTGGAGCACAACACCCATACTAGGCTGAGACTGTGCACCTATCACTCACAGCTGTACCTAATCCTAAAGAGTAAGAATAGATAAGGTGTTGGGAGACAGGCACAGGGCATGGGAATTAATGGCATCTGAGCCAAGTCTTGAGAACATTGGAGTTAAGTGGAGAGGTACACTCCAGGGAGAGCAAACCCCATTAATAAATGTGCTAAGTAATAAAGTAGCATAGCATATTTAGGTAATGATAATTAAACCCCTAGGATCATCAATATACAAAAGCTAGTCAGAGAAAAAGCAGGTTACAAATAACACATAGAAGATTGAGATTGTGGCAGAGACTGCATCCTGTCTCAACACCCACTCTCCTCTTCCTCCTTTCCTGTGATAAGTCATTAGCCATATTTATCAAACATTTCTTTTTCTCCCTGTATTAGCCTATTTTTGTTGTTTATAACCAAATACCTGGAACTGGGTGATTTAAAAAGAAAATGAAATTTATTGCTTACAGTTTCTGACGCTGTGAATCTAGTCACCTCGTCAAGGCTCCACCTTTCAATTTGCCACAATAGGATTTCCCACCCTCTTAACAGTCACAGTGGGGGCTAAGTTTCTAATACATAAAACTTGGGGGGCACAATTCAAGCTCCAGGGAGTTTTGGGGGACATAATTCAATCCACTACATCCCCCCTTTTGATAAAATGGTAGAATTACACTTCTTTGCCCCCTTTGTAGTCAGACGTGGCCATGTGACTTCCTTTGGTTAATAAAATGTGAACCTGAAGAAACAAAGTAAGATTCACCATGTTCTTTTTTTTCCTTCTGCAATGATAACAGGCAACTTTTCTGATAGTGGCCCTGTGTTTCAGAGTGAAGACCATAGAGCAGAGCCCTAATCGATCAAGGCTAGTCATGTAATGTGAGGGGAAAATAAGTCTTTGTTGTGTTAAGCCTCTGAAATTTTGGGGTTGTTTGTTATTGCAGCATAATCTAATTTATTCTGATGGATGGAACCCTGGTTTTGTTCAGAGTGGCAATGCACCCAGATGAGGTAACATACTCCCTTGCAGCTAGGTATTGTCAGCTAAGTAAATGCTTGCTGTAAGACATAAATGGAAGTGTTATGTATAACTTATGGGAAGCCTGCTGCTGTAGACTGGATCCTCCCCCGCCCCTCCCTCACTGAAGCCTAATCCTCACTATAAACATTGAGGGTGGGAAATCCTATTATGGTAATTGAAAGGTGGAACCTTGAAGAGGTGACTAGATTGTAGGAACATGCAGTAGTGAATGGATTAAGAATGACGGTTAGGGGTGTGGTTCTGATGGCTTTAAAAGGAGAGTGCATGAGGAACTCTCTCTTTGCTCTCTCTGCTTCTACTGTCTTGCAATGTGAGACCCCTGGGTCACTGTCACCACCACCAGATGTGTTCCTTGGACTTTGGACTTCCCAGCCTCAGAAACTGTAAACAATACATTCATTTTCTTACAAATTACTCAGTTCCAAGCATTTTGTTATAAGCAAAAGAAACAGACTAATACAACTGCATAAAGGGAAGTGACTTAATTGGAGAGGTCCCTTTTTGCCTGTTGGCCTTTTCTCCTTCCTTTCATCTGAAATTTGGGTAATGATGGCTGGCACTCAAAGAACTATCTTGGACCATGAGGCAATGCAATGTCTTATAAAACCGAACATGCAAATACTGTATGATCCACCCTCTGTACTCTTGGGCATTTATCCCAGAGAAATAAAAACTTATGTTCACCCAGAGCCTGTATTTGAATGTTCTAACAGGTTTATTCATAATAGTTGAAAGCTGCAAACAATCTAGAAGTCCTTCAATAGGTAAATGGTAGTTAAACTGAGGTCCATCCATACCATGGAAAACTCCTCAGCAATATCTCTAGAGAATTATGTGGAGTGATAAAGCCCAAAATGCTACATACCATACGATTTCATTTACATAACATTCTTGAATTGACAAAGTTGTAGAGCAGATTAGTAGTTGTAACTTGTGTTGATGAAAAGGGCAACTTTTGTTGATAAATATGTTCTGTATCTTGACTGTATCATGGTCAACACCCTGGTTGTGACATTGTACTATAGTTTTGCAAGATGTTACCGCTGGAGAAAACTGAGTAAACAGTAGATGGAATTGCTCTGTATTATTTCTTACAACTGCATGTGAATCCACAATTATCTAAAAAAATTAAAAATTAAAAATTAAAAAACAAAAAATAAAGATAAAAAAGGAAAAAATAAATCACAAAAATCTGATATCTACCAGAGATCATTTGAAAAAAGGCTCCTGGGGCTTGGAACTGGGGGCATTGGTATTTTTTCTTAAGTTTCTCAGGTGAATCTAATGTTCAGCTAGACTTGAACTCAAAAAAGAGAGCTGCCAACAAATGGTGCCACACATTGTGCCAGGGCTTATTATAAGGCCAGTGGAAATAGCCTTATCCCCAACCCTAGAACAGGTTACATATGAAGGATACTCTGGAAAAGAGAAGAGAATGAGAGCAGAAGTTACCAGGGTTGCAGCGCTCCTCACCTGAGGTTATTCTCCTCTCTCCACCCCCTCTACCCACCAACCAAAAGGTGGAGGTTGTTGGTGCTTCCTGCTCAAACTCTGCCAAGCTAAATGGTTAGGAAGAACTCTAATATTGTGTGTAGAGAGCAGATTCTGTAGGAAGATCCCAGTTGAATGTTTGCTTAGGCAGAGGACTTGTTGATTTTCCTGTCCTGAACAGGACAAAAGAGGATGGGAGAGGGATGGCAGTGCAAAGACAGAGAGAGGGTGCAATCGGGGAACCTGAGCAGCTGCTGTTTGGCCTGCGTGTCTTGTGTGCCAAGGAATATCTCACAAGTGTCATCAGTTAGCTTATTGCTGTCCCTAGAAGAGAGCACCCCTGGTTGAGTGAATCCTAACAGTAAGAGGGACTAAATGCTAGTGATGAGAGCTGAGGGTCAGTTGGGAGTGGATCCTACAGCAGGACAGTGGAGAAGACTTAGAGCCTTCTGAACAGTTCACAGGGTGCTCTACAAGGAAGCCAGAGGATTCTGCAGTCAGTTCAGCATTAGCCAGAAAAGGTATGAAAGGCAGCAGAAAGCAGACCACAAGAGCAGCTAGTTATGTGAGAGACCCATATCTCTCATCCATCCCTTCTTCCTGCCTTAGCACAATGGAATAGCTGTTGCAATGGTTCTCATTCCTGGCTGCATATTAGTTTCACCCAGACCTTTAAAAAGTACTGCTACTCTGGGCTGGCCAGTTAGCTCAGTTGGTTAGAGCATGGTGCTGACAACACCATGGGGTCCAGGTCCAGGATTTGATCCCTGTACTGACCGGATGCCAAGAAAATAAAAAAGTACTGCAATCCAGACCTCACCCCCGGACACTGGGATTTGATTCATCACTTTCAATACCATATCCCAATTTCATTCATGCCAGCTGTCTCAAATTCCACCTCTGTCTAGATAACTTGCCATTTCCGAGATCGAGGCTGATATGCTTGGCCTCCTACCCAACATGTCCATGTGAATGTCTCAAAAGCACCTCAAAGCCAACATGCCATAATTTCCCTAAACATTTTTCTTTCCCAAGTCTTCTTTCTCAGGTAACAGCCCCATAATCTATCCAGCTGTGTAAGCCTGTATCCTTGAAGTCATTCTTGACAATTCCTTCTTCCTTAGTCTCTGCTAATGTTCCTCAATTTTACATACTTCTTTGTATCATCAAAACCACCACCTGGTCTAAGCTATCATCATCCGTTGCCTGTTAAAAGGCCTTCTATATCCATTTTAATAATCTCCAGTTCATTTTTCACATTGCTTCTAAAAGAACCAACTTTTGAAATACAAATATGATCCTGTCACCTCCAGCTTTCCCCTAGCCTCAGTTGGAAATATTTGAATGCTTTTTTGCTGAACTTAAGTTTAAGAGCCAAATCACAGACTGCCATACAGCTATGCCTGGACTGGTAACTGCTCACCTCATGTCTCCACCACTTCACTTTTTGTACCAGCTACACTGCTCTTCCTTTGTTATACTCAGTGAGCAAAGCTTCCTCTTACCACAGGCCCTTTGCACATGCTGATTTCGTTACATGGAATTCCCTTTTCATTGGTACTACTTCCTTCTCCCTCTCCCTCTACTTTCAGATCTCAGATTGATCTTCACTTTCCTGGGAAGTCTTCACCTTCTCTAACTTCCCCAATGAGGCAGCACCTTACACATAATCATGAGCTTAATTTTATCTTACTACCATGTGCTCAGGACTATACTAACAGCACACACATCATTTTATTTAATCCATGAAATAACCCAATGATGTTAGCACTATTATCAATCACATTTTACAAATGAGGAAACTGAGGCAACCGATGATAAAGTAACTTGTCTTTGGTCATGGACATGGGACATGACCTCAGGTTCTGTCTGGTTCTAAAACCCCTGTCACATGCTCTGTACTGTGCCACCACCCAAAGACACAGTGCAGGGTATCTCCCTTATGAAACTCATCTCCCATCTGGCATGGCAGTCACCCACTAAAAGTGGACCAGAACTCAGGGTCTGCTTTTAAGGCCAAGTCATCAGCCACTAGCTCCCATGGCTTCTCTGTGCTTGTTATAAACATATGACAACACAGACAGAGGCAAGCTGGAGAGATTACAAGGTAAATTCAAGAGAGTGCAGGGAAAGCATGACAAATGAAAGTCATGCGGTGGGAGGATGGGAGGGCCACCTGAGGTTTGAGGGCTTATTCTGCATGTGTACAAGGAATGAGTTACTAGTGATAGCAACAATAGGGCTTTCTCGGAGATGGAAAACTTTTACTAAAAGATAAAGTAGACATTGCTTAGGATAAATCTCATATCATACCTTAATGTCTACAAAGGAGACAGGGAGAGAGAGGCCAGGAAAGAATAGAGTTCTCAGGGGAGGAAATCGCAGTGAGAACAGGTCTGGATCAAGCCAGAGCACGTTTCAATGAAAAGAATACACGAGGACAGGGCAAACTCTAAGGATAAGATAGGATTTTACACAGCAGGAACCCCTAGTAGATTTATTTTAGACTGTTTTAAAGTGGTAAATGTAGTCAAATGCCAGAGCAAGTAGCTGTATGAACTATGCATACCATTTCCTACAGATTTTGTTGCTTAAAAGTTTTTCTCAAGTTCAGACAAAATAGTTTGGAAATGTGAACAGCTTTAACTTCTAACAATAGGGGAATGGTTAAATAAATCATGGCACGTGCTGTTTGATGGAACAAGCCTTTAAATATGATGCAGATGACTAAATGCAATGAACCAGGACAATACTGATTGATCGGATAAAAATAAAAAGCAAAAAGCAAGATACAAAACACACATACTTAAAACTACATGAAAAATACTTATTTTCTTTTTATACTTTGCTGTTCATTTCTAAAATTTCTTCAGTGGGTATGTATTATTTTCATTATCTGAATCAAAAGGTAAATGTTATTTATAATGTAGCCCTCTTTCATGTTTTATATCTATTTTTTTCCTCCCATGTGTGCACAAGAGGTGTTTTTAAGACCTCTACCAGGTTCCTAGCCACTCAGCTCATCCTTAGTCTACAAACATGGCTGTTAGTCCCTCGGATTTCCTTCTCCCAGGGCTGACTTGACCAGGCTTTGGATTTTGCTCTTCTGAACTGTGGCTTTTCTTGAAGAAACCCATATCAACTTCAGGAAAGTCTCCTAGGATGCCCTGACTACTAGCTGGGCTTCCTCCACTCTTTAGCTTATACTGTCTTCTATAGAGTTTGTGTTCATTTCCTATTGCTGAATAATAAACTACCATAAACTTGGTGGCTTAGAATGGCATCCATTTATTAATCTCCCAGTTTCTGTGGTCAGGAGTCCAGGTCTGGGTTAATGAAGTCCTCTGCTCAGGGTGCCTCAAGGCTGAAATCAAGGTGTTGTCTGGAGCTGTGATCTCATTTGAGCCTCGGATTCTCTTTCAAGCTCAATGGTTTTTGCCAGAATTTAGTCCTTTGTGGGCATAGGACTGAGGTCCCGTGTTCTTGCTGCTTATTGGCTGGAAGAAGCTGCCCTCAGGTCCTAGACATGAGGCTCTATAACAACAAGGGAGCTTCCTCCTTCTAGGCCAGTGGAGAGTATCTGCTGTTGCTTTGAGTCTTTTTTGGAGGCTAACCTGATCAGGTCAGGCCTAACCAAGCTAATCTCCTTTTGATGAACTCAAAGTCAACTGAATAGGGCCATGATTTACATCTGCAAAATCCTTTTACCTTTACCACAGAACTTGATCTAATTATAAGAGTGATATCCCCATCATATTCACAAGTCCTACCCACACTCAAGAGGAGGAGATTATGTAGTGTGTATGCCAGGGAACGGAAATCTTGGGTGCCATTAGAGTTAGAATTTTGCCTACCATGATGTTACAGGAAATAAATTGAGTACTGCCAATATTGGGTTAGAATTTACTTAAAATGTATTTTAACTAGATTAAAATTCATAATAAAAATAACACACATTCTTAAGTATATTACATATCAATTTTGTACATATTTCACTAGAAAACTTCTCTTTTCACCTCTGTTTACTTGAAGTTCCCCAAGAATGAAAGGTAAAATGTTAAAGAAAAAATGAATTGTTTACAATAGTTATCTCTGGGAATTTGGATTTTCTTGATAGGATAATATCAATAAATAAATAGAATAATCAATCGACAAATCAACCAAATAATAATAACAATCAACTAACCAACCAGATACAGCCTGGGAATAAATTAGGTGCTGAGGAGAATAAAAGAATACTTATTGTTTTTTATTTTGGGGGGAATAACATTTTCAATCTCCTTTGAAACAAAAAGGTCCCACTCTTAAAAAGTTCAAAACTTTTCAGCCATTGAAGTGCGGTGGGAGAGTGGGATGTGCGTCGAGGCAGGGGAGTCGGGGCAATGAAAAGATGGACCCTGATATCTCCCCACTCTGTCTGGTGTTAAGCTCTTCTCTTAACACAATGTGCCTCCTGAAGTTGCCTCTGAGAAAGAATTTTAAAAATCTGGCCTGTTTTCCTACCTCATAGCCAAGAAGCTCTTAAGTACTTCCAACCCAGCTGGGCTAATAACGTAACTGGCCAGCACTCATAACACTTATTGTATATCAGGTATTGTTCAAAGCCCTTTATATAGAGTAAATCATTTAATCCTTACCATAACTCTGTGAGGTGTGTGTGCTATTACTCTCCCCATTTTACAGGTGAGGGCACTGAGGCACAGAGAGATTGCATAACCTGCTCATGATTCTAAACCAGTGAGAGGAAGAGCCCAGGTTTGAATTTGGGCAGTCTGCCCTCAGATGCTGCCCCACCTTGCAGGGAGGTTTTTAAAGGTATCACCCTAAAACCATCCAGCTCCCAGCAAGGACAACCCTACCATTCCCTCCCCTTCTGTGTGAGTTCCTTATATACACAGCTCTCATTAGAGTCTAAGCTCCTTTGAATAAGATTGACTATATTTTGATTAATTTTTATTTGCTGCAAGCCAAGAATGTTTTCTTTGCTCCACTAGTATAATTTTTTAAAAATTAAGAAACATTTTCAAAACAGAATGGCCAAGAAAAAGCCAAAGATTAGGGGCCTCCTAATGTCTGATTTGATCGTGGGAGTATTTGGGAAGAGACTGGCTGAGGTGATCGGACTGGTAGACTGTCAGTCACAGAAAATCCACACCTTGTGATCTCCAGGAATAGCCTAGCGGAAAGGAAGTTGTGGAGCTCACATAGTTGGCCTGGCTGTGGCCCATGGTTGTATGGCTTTGGAATTTAAGCATGCACCCTTTCCTTCCTCTGAAACCCACATTTTGAAAGCACATTTCTGAATATACTTCTGTTGGACATATTCCCAACGAGGTGACATTTCTTACTTGTCTTCTGTGGTTATAACTGTAGCTGTTTTTTATCTTCATCTTTCCTGCTTGGCTGTTCTCTCCGACTTTACTTCTCAGTATTGTAGCTCTGGCCTCTCCTCTTTCTTTTTTGCATCAGCCGTCTTACTCAGTCTCTGATCTTGAGGTTAACTCCCTCACCCAGAAGCTTTATAGTACTTTTTGCCACAGACATTTCCATGGGATCCATTAGTCCTCCACCTGTTCTCTGCTCACATAATTAGATGAGAGCTGGCATTCTTTTCTGTTTCCTGGAATTCCCTGTGAACGAGGTAGCCTTCAAAATATTTCCATCATTTACCAGGGAAAAGATTTTAGTCTGAGTGTTTTTGGTTGCATGTAGGTGAAATCCAAGACAAGTGATCTTAAGCATAAAACAATGGATTAGCTCTCATAGATTTTAAGATACTGGAGTCTTACAAAAGTGAGTCCACAGAAGAAGCTCAAGAAGATAACAGTCGCTCACAGAAGAACTTTAGACACCAAAGCCTCAGGGACAGGAACTGTGGACTCACCTCTTGTCTCTTGCCTCTGCTGGACCTCATTTTGCAGGGCTCCTTCCTCTCCATGTGGCCAGCACTAGCTTCAGAGGTGGCATCATCCCACTGTATTCATCCCCACACCAAGAGGATGTCTTTCATCCAGCATCTGAGTGTCACTCTTGGGGAAAGATTCTGATTGGCATTGTGTGGCAGGGAGATGATGCCATGTGGTTGGCCCAGCCTCTGTAAGCCTCCCTCTGTGCTGCAGGGGAGTGGTAAAGATCTGCCTCTAGCTTCACAGGGATGAGAATAAGAGCTCCTCAAAGGAAAGAGGGCTGTGTTTTGAAGGGGATGGAAAAGCATGCTATGTGACAAAATCTTTAGCTGCCACAACCTAATGGAGTAGGGAGATCTTCAAATATAATGCTGACTCCAATGAAGTGTCTAAAAAATTCTCTTCCTAGTGATCTGTTTTATTTGTGTAGCGTGATTTAAAGGTGTCATCTAGGCTGAATGTGAGTTGCGGAACATGACTCAGCAGGAAAATCATAGTGGCACCCAAGCCATGTAGGGCATGATGACTCTGCAAACCCACAAATTAAAAAAACACTGGAAGAGGGAATTTTCTGTATAGGTCCAGGAAGATCTCATCCCCAGGAAGGAACAGCTGAAGGAGCTACTGCAAGATTGAGCCAGAGGAGGGCCCCAAGTTAGCACTGGGTGCTATTATGGTGGCAACATAGACAGCCCATGCAGAGCACCATTGCCTTGAGAGTGTGCCTGGGCTCAAGGGAAATGGCAGGTCACTGGAATAGAAAACTGAAGCGGTCCCAGCACGTTGACCAGGGTTCTCAGGAATCAGCTAAAAGAGCCAGTAAATTCTGTGTTCTAATGCTGGTTTTTGCTACGATTAACAACCTAGGGTCTGGAGGTAATTTAAGGAGAGTGGGGTGGGGATGGGGAGGCAGGAAGATGCACTTATGAAATACTTCACTAATTTGAATATGTAGAGAGAGTTCTGGGGTTTTCTCACAGGACCATACCTCAAGCCTCCATCTGGGTAAAATCAAGAAGAAATGTTTGCTGACTGCTTATACCCTAAGGGTAGGATGCTCTTTCTAAGAGCTTCTGAAAAAGGTTCTTTTTAAGCAAACCCGTCATAAAAAAAGAAATAGGATGTCTATAGTTTTTTGTTTTTTTGGTAAATTCTGGCTGACGGTAATTCAGAATCATGCTTTGTTTAGTTTTCTTTTATGCAGACAGTGCAATGCTTGGACATGTCATGAACTTAGCAAAGAAAAAAATTTAGTATCAAAAATTGGAATTATGAAGAATGCACATCTAAATCTTTAACACGGAGCTTCTGGAATGGGAGGTGGGGATGATGGGGGGGATGTCATTCAAATACCAGCCTGGAGGAATCATTTTGATTACAATGTAAGAAATGTAAGAAGTTACTGTAATGAGGTCAGTTCTGGTCCTTATGTTACTAGCCGACCAGTGAGGACATAGCTGAGGTAGAACAGAAATTAATTAGTATGATGGGGCTTTATAATCTGAGGTAGTCAGAAACTTAGCAAAAGTAGGTCTGTGTTCTTAAAAAAAAAAAAAAGATTTTAGAGAGACCTTATTAAAGCACAGAAGGCTCAGCTATTTAAGATGGTGACATACATAGAGGCAGGAATGTGCACAGAAAAGCTGAAAGGCAGCCAGGCCCTGAAGGAATTTCAGTGGAATTTCTTCACCGGAGGAGTAGTTAATAAATAGAGCAGATTTCTAAGGGCAGAAACTAGAGCAGCTACTACAACTAGTTTTTTTTTTCCCCCCTTCTTTTTTAAAGAAGGGAGTGATGGGAAGTTAGAGAGGAAAATGTTGAAACAAAGAATGTTGAAACATGCCACCTCCCATACAAAAATGTCTATTCCCAGACATTCAGAATGTTGTATCTTTTAATAATCATAAAACATACTGTGGAGTTAGCCTTGGGTGTTAGTTTTAGATTAATACTAGATATCATTAAGAACTGCATGTAATATAATACTTTTCAGAATCTAAAAAACCGTTTGTTTTGTCTTGCTGCCAACATTTCCACTGTTTTCCATTGCACAGAAGGACAGAGAGGAAGGCTAGAAAATCCTTTCCTGTTCTGCAATCGTCCCCTCCTCCCGCCTTTGATGCAGGACTCTTCCTCACAGCCAGGTGCACAAAGCTTTTTCTGGGGCAGTTTTAATGTTCTGAATGCTTACGGGCCTGAGGTTCTGGGTTATTTCTGCTCGCCTTCATCAGATAGGTTGGCATGGTTACTCGGTCATTGTGCATGTTTTTATTCTTTGGGTTGTAAAATGATGACGAAAAGAGAATGGGTGTAAGTATGTATATCTTTCAACCAACATATCTGCAGTTTCATCAATATGCAGATTTCCTCTCTCATCAGTCAAAAAAATTTTACTGAGGGCCGGCCCATGGCTCACTCGGGAGAGTGCGGTGCTGAGAACACCAAGGCCTCGGGTTCGGATCCCATATACGGATGGCCGGTTCGCTCACTGGCTGAGCGTGGTGCTGACAACACCAAGTCAAGGGTTAAGATCCCCTTACCGGTCATCTTTAAAAAAAAAAAAAAAAAAATTTTACTGAGATTCAAAAACTGTTATCTTTAAAATTTGCCAGTTGATTCATGGGGATGGAACTGTTATCTGTCATTCCTGTTATCAGTTCTCTATTTGTGTCCCTCTCACTCTCCATGAAAAGTGAAAAGAATATTTATCCAAAGCCTAGAGATCTGGCCACAGAAGGATTCTGTCACTGCAACAGCTGAGACAGTTCATGTGAGTGGCTGAGCTGACAGGGGTGTGGAGTGACTGGAGTCGCCACACAGCAGCATTTCTCATACCATGGGCCTCACGGTCGCTTGGGGGTTAGAGATGCAGTTTCCTAGGCTGCACACCAAGCCTGCTAATATAGTATTCCTGGGCTTGTGGCCTCCACCTCTGCATTTGATTGTCACCCAAGAGATTCTGAGACCTAGAGGAATAGGATGTGTAGTTTGAAGGGGAAGACATGACAGAGGCTAAGAAGGCAGCTTTACCTTATGAAAGAGATTTGCTTTCATTTCAGCATGAAACTTGCAGGAAAAAGCAATGGCGGGGGTCACAGTGGGTCCCAAGCAGCAGCTATTTGGCGGTTCTAGGCAAGCAGGGCATGTCTTGTACTGCAAGAGTCTGTGCAGGACTGAACCGGGGCCAGGTGACAGGCAAGCATTCAGGGAGTGTATGAGAGAATATAAAACAAGCTGTGCACAGAATACTTTCATATCTTGTGTGTATTAGAGATCCCTGCTCACAAATCTGGTGGACTGAGGTACAAAGCAATTCACTGAAAGGCTAGGGAGGTTTTTGCAAATTGAAGGCAAAATTGAAGAATGAGCTTGAAGGAGAGGACAGCAGATCCCTTGGCTGGGGGTGGGCATGGCACCTTGATCAATCACCCCCAGTCTGTGTTGAGTGGGTTGAGGGAACTCCTCAAAAGGAACTCATGGTGACTTAAAGTCAGGATGTGAAATGGATTGGATGTGGAGCAGCCAAAACAATGACTCTGTGTTAGTCCATTTTCTGTTGCTTATAACATAATACCCAAAACTGGGTGATTTATAAGGAAATAAAATTTATTTCTTACAGTTTCAGAGGCTGGGAAGTCCAAAGTCCAGGGAACACGTTTGGAGAGGCCTTCTTCACAGGGTATGACATGGTGGGAATGGGCTGAGCAAGAGAGGGCTCACCTCTTCACTTGCTCTCCTTTTAAAGCCATCAGAACATGCCCATTACTCCATGAATGGACCAATCCATTCACAAGGCATAATCCTCACAATCTAATCACCTCTTAAAGGCTCCACCTTTCAATTACCATAATAGGATTTCCCATCCTCTAAAAACTAACACAGTGGAGATTAAGTTTCTAATACATGAACTTTTGAGGGATACATTTAACCCATAGCAGATTCCTCAGCCAAAAAACATGCAGACCAACAAAAGTCATTCTCACTGTACAAAAAGCCAACAATCAGGGGACTTCGAGTAAGCAGGAGGAAGTGAGTAGGGTAAGGGCCAGAGAAGATCAGGAACTTCACAGGAATAGGGGCAGGACAGAGTCAGCAGGAGGACAGGTACTTCAGCAGGAAAGAGACCTGCAGTGATGCTGTTCTGTTTATGAAGGATCAGAGGGCTGGCTGCTGAGCCTTTGCTCCTGTACTCTTCCCAGCCTGTGATAGTCCCTAATTTGGGAGTACTCTCCGGGCAGGGGTGTCCTCTGCTCTGCATCTTGAGCTCCCCCCAGCCCTTCACCTCTGCTTCACTGGTCACTGAGAAACTGCTCAGCCTCTTCCTTGCCTCCTCTGCCACTGGAATTTCCTGTCTCCATGTTTCCATGGGAACTGTTCAATTGCCAGGGGTTTCTACTCCCTAGCTTCAGGGTCAACCTCACTAAACTTAGGGGATTTGGTGGTTTAGATCAGTTATGCCAGCGCCATGGTTGGTTAAATTTTGTGGATTGGCCTGGGAACCATACCACTGTTTATAATGATTTTTTTCTATGGGGAAATCTTTTGAGTTCCAAACACCCCATTGATTGATGACCTTTTTGAACACAACTGTCCCATCTAGGCTCGGCAGTGGAGTGAGATCACTAGGAGTTGTCAGAGCCAAGTTGGGATCAGCAGACCAAGGCCGGGGCAGGCGGGGTCAGAAGCCAGGCACAGGGAGGTGTCTGTGAGGGAGCCTCAGGACCAGGCAGACGGGGTCAGATAGACAGTTCATGGCAGTGAGAGGTCCAAGTAAAATACAGATTTGAATGTCTAAGTATGTGAATGAATCTAGGATCAAATCTGCTGGACAGGGGTTGGGAGGGGAGCAGGTAGATGATGGGACAAGCAGACAAAGAAATCAGGGTGATGTGGTCACCTGTCACAGGGCTGGAAATGTACTGTGGCAGCACCTTTATGATTCCACCCTCATCGTGGGTCTGATTCCTAGAGTCGAGGAACTTGGACACCTCGTATGTCTGTCTGTTCTCCCACATGGTGAAGCACAGTCCCCAGGGGTCATGGGGGCAGCGGGGGCTTGCCAAGAGCCACGGTCTTGAGGTGCTGGTGCCATCCCTAGCACAGGCATTGCCCCTACCCATGTCCCTCAGGCCCACTGCACAGAGTCCCTGTTGCTGCTTCTCTCTCTCTCCCGGCTGCTTTTCCTCTCTCATC
Source organism: Cynocephalus volans (assembly GCF_027409185.1). Lineage (NCBI taxonomy): Eukaryota > Metazoa > Chordata > Mammalia > Dermoptera > Cynocephalidae > Cynocephalus > Cynocephalus volans. Next base: position 229,281,880 of record NC_084460.1, read on the forward strand.
ACTTTTCTTTGCAAGCTCCATGGAAGGAAATCCTGGGTCAAGGCCTTTATTTCCTGCCCACATGCTCATGAACTTGAAGGAGATGAGGTTAAAGAGGAGAGAGAAGTAAAACCTGGAAGAGGGCTAGTGAAAACGGTGATGTTGGAAAGGTATTGTTGAAAGAATTGGAGTTCTTAAGAATTCCAGGGCTTCAGAAACTTCCTTTCAAAAAAGATTGGTCATAGCAGCATTATTCATCATAGTGACAAAGTGGAGACAATCCAGATGTCCATCAACTGATGAATGGATAAATGGGTAAACAAAATCTAGCATAGCCATATGATAGAATAAATTTCAGCCATAAAAGGAATAAAGTGCTGATACATGCTACCACATGGATAAACCTTGAAAACATTTCAAAGAAAAAAGCCAGACACAAAAGGTCACATATTCTGTGATTTCACCTATATGATATGTCCAGAATGGGCAAATTCACAGAGACAAAAAGTAGATTAGTGGTCACCAGGAGTGGGCTGGAAGTGGGGAATGTGGAATGACTGCTAATGGGTACAAGGTTTCTTTTCGGAGTGATGAAAATGTTCTGGAATTAGAAAGTGGTGGTGGCCCCACAGCCTTGTACTGAACACCACTGAAGCGTACACCTTAAATTTTGATTTTTATGGTATGTGAATTACATCTCAATTTTTTTTTTTTTTTAGGATTGGAAGTGGCTTGCTGAGGAGTTGATTTTCATCTGCATTTGCTGTTTTCAGAGCTTGGGTCCTCTGCTGTTCGGTCTGGGCTGCTTCTACCACATGTGGCTTGGGGGACCTCACAGAAAATTTGCTATAATGGTTACTGAATAAACACCTTTGAAAGCATCAAGTGTTTCGTAGCTGAGAAAGGCACTCATGGAGTGACAGTGAGATGGGGAGAGGACTTTGGCCCCCAACAATCTCTATCAGCTTCTCCAAAGCTATCCCAAATAGTAAGAATAATAACAGCAAGATAAAAACACATCATAATATAGAATCTCTTATGTAAGAAGTATGACTAAGCAGTTTTAGAAAACTTGCCATTTTAATTGGCCTATTATTATATACTTTCTAGTTAAAACAGTAGATTTTCTAAGAACTATAGCTACACATGAAATCCCCTAAGTTGCCTTTTCCATTGACTACCACCCCAAAGCCCGTCCCACATAAAATTTCTGACATGGCTGTTTGTTCTGTGATCCTGCCTTCATGTATCCACCGGGTGCTTTGAATGCTTGGTCTGGGGCTGCATGTCCAAGACCATGTTCCACATTCTCCTAATGGTACAATATGCCTAAGTGGGCATTTGTCCTTGTTGGCTCATAATTCGCAGAGAGGTTGGCTGGTTAACAAGCCTCATGTTCTGAATGAAATAAATACTTTGTTTAAGCAAAACACAGTAGGACAAAAGTCCTAAGTTTCTGCTTGCTGTGTGACCAGCTGGCATGTGGAGGTGAAAGAAAAAAAACGTAGGCTGCACCTCCTAGCTCATCACCCCCGTCTTCTATTTCCAGCTGATAGGAGATCCCTGACTGAAGTTTTAACAACAACAACAACAACAACAACAACAACAACAACAACAACAACAACAACAAAAAGAAAGAAAGAAAGAAAGGAAGAAAGAAAGAAAGAAAGAAAGAAAAAATGTAGGAGAGAATAAAGTATGCACTGAAAAGGGAGAGATGAACAAGTTGTATGAAGAGTGATGTAAAATCAGAAGCATGAGGAATGAAAGGTGAATAACATTGACATTTGCGGCCACCGTTCTCTAGTTGAGAGCCTCTTGAAACTTTTTGACTGTGACACAGACTAAGAAATACATGTCATGTCATGACCCAGGACCCACATACCTGCATGGGTATGTATATGTGTGGATTCATATAACTTATCCAGAAGTTTCATGAGACAGTTCTTACCTTTGCTATGTGTGATACATTCTGGTTATTTCTATTCTGTTCCATTCCATTCCATCTCATTCCATTCCATTCTGTTTTTTAAAATTCTGGCTGGGATGCACTAGGTGGATTGCACAGCACACTCGTGGCTCAAGACCCAGAGTTTGAAACTCACTACTCTAGTCTATCTTCTTCTTCAAGAGGACCATAAAATTTAACCTATTGCTCACTCTGTGCTAGGTGGGCTGCTGGTGAGCTTCGATTACCTTGGCTCTGGCTGCTAAAGGCAGCTGACTCCTCCAAGGTAGTCCTGAGAGAACTGCTGTGGCCTTGATGCTTCCAGGAAGCTGGGTCAAGTGGCTCTCGAAGTTCCAGCTGCATGTCAGCTGTGACTCCTACAGGCTTTCCTTTGTAGTTGTTCTTTCATCTTTGGTGCATCAATTCTGAAATATTCCTTTCCTAGCATACCGAAGAGATATCTGCACCCTCATGTTTATTGCAGCACTATGCACAATAGACAAGATATGGAATCAACCTAGGTGTTCATCGACAGATGAATGGATAAAGAAAATGCGGTATATATACAATGGAATAATACTTAGTCATAAAAAAGAATGAAATCCTGTCATTTCAGGCAACATAGATGAGCCTGGAAGACACTATGCTAAGTGAAGTAAGTCAGGCACAGAAAGATAAATACTGCATCTTCTCATTCATATGTGGAAGCTAAAGAAAAAAAAAGTTGGACTTATAGATGTAGAGAGTGGAATTGTGGTTACTAGAGGCTGGGAAGGGGAGCGGAAGGGGGAACAGGGAGAAGTTGGTTAATGGATGCAAGATCACAGCTAGAAAGGGCAAATAAGTCCTAGTGTACTGTAGTGCTAGCATCTATAATAAACAAAAATTTATAGTAGGTACTCAATTGGCAAGAAGAGAGGGGCTCAAACGTTCTCATCACAAAGAAATGATAAATTTTTGTGATGGCGAGTATGCTAATTAAACTGATTTGATCATCACACATTGCATACAGGTATTGAAATATAACTCTGTACCCCATAAATATGTACAGTCAATATGTGTCAATTAAAAAATAAAAAATAAAGAAAAATAAATAAAGTAAAATATTCGTTTCCTTCCCCTTTCTTATTACTACATGATAGCAATACTTGGACTACTTGTGTGTTTTTCCTTTGGAAAAATATCGCCCACTATTTCATAGAATATGAACAGATGTATTCACAACAACAAAGCTTGCCAAATGGTTGGTTCACACAGCCCAGACATGTTGGAGTTGGAGTGCCAAGAGTTTCCTGAAGATAACAGTAAGGATATGGATGACCCATTTTGGTTAAAGCATAGAGCTATCTCTGGTATGGTTTTCAAATATAGATGGGCATTAAATGACTAGTGTTTTCTTCTTGTGAATAAAAACATTTTAAGGACATCCAACAGTTGTTCCTGAGATGCAAAAATACTGAGATCTATGAAGACAGCATCTGTTGTATCATCCGCACCATGCAGATCCAGACATAGGCTGTAACTGGAGGATCATGGTTCTGTTTTTTACTTCTACCTAACTATTTTCATCATTTTTTTGGTTAACTAATTAAACAGGTTATATAAGGAATTTAGTGATATATGTGAATGGACCTGCCATTTGTGTATTTCCTGTGATGGATTTCATTTATTTTTAATCTCTTCTCTGATTATTCCCTTCACCTTATTGCTCTAATACATGACTTCTCAAATGGGAGCAAAAATTAATTCTTGGAGAGGTGAAAAAAAATCTTACTCTTTTTGTACAAAACATAGATCTGTGGTACTAAAATTTCATGGGGGGCAATCGAGCAAAACATCTAAAAAGGCTTCTTAGGAGGCAATAATGAAAAATAATTTGGGAAACACTTTTATAACTGAGACCTGGCTGTCCCTGAGGCCTTGTGTTTCTTGTAACTCTTTTCTCCTTCAAGACCTGGAAGTGGTCAAGGTGTCCGTCTTGCTCTTTAATGCCATTTGCCATTCTAGATACAAGTCCCTTATCAGATATATGACTTTAGAATTTCTTTCTAAAATTCCTAAAATGATTCTTCCTATAATTTCTCACCTCCTTTAAAGTGCCTTTAAAGCACACACAAATTCTCCCGGTTCAGACAGCTACAGACTCCTGATCCCTCTTCTTCATTCTATGAAGAATTTAGCACCTGGTTCATTGTCTCTCTCCATCACTACATGGCGATTCCACAACAACAAAAACGATCATTCCAATAACCTGCCTCCTCCACTGTACCCCAGCTACCCAGCCCATGGTCATGACTGAGATACCATCATGGTCAAAAACTGCTCTCCCTTCCTGATCTTATTCTCAGCATACCTTTGTCTGACTAAAATCTTCCTTCTTTTCCTTCCCTTTTCCTCCCTTGCCCTCTCTTCCTTCCTCCCTCTCTCTCTCCCCACCCCCTCCGGGATCCTCCCTTTGACAATTCCTTAACCATTCCAGGACCTCTAATCCATTGACCTAACTTTTCACTGTCTGTTATCCAGCCCACCTAGTACCCCCCAATCACTTCCTTGTAAAATCCAACCTTCTTGCTTCCTCTGTGCATGCCCCTAAACACCTGAAAGACATTCAGCCATGCCGAGTAGTCTTTTAAGTTCATGATCATAAACTTTTGGTGGGCTCTTAATGCTGCTTGATAGGCATAGTGTATCTCTGCATTCCATTCACTTTACCACTCTCCCATTCTTCTAGATGACTATTTTATACTTTCTCCCTCTCTTCAAAACTTCAACTCCTCCTCTTACCTTTTCACATAGAATTTCCTCATGCCCACAGCACCAATTTGCCAATCTCTCTGCATCTGTAACCATACTCTCTGCCAGCCCTACTGCAATGGATGAGCTGAACTACAGAGTATGCTTTGACTCAAGGCCAGCTCCTCTATATCTGCAATGCATCTCATTGCCTCCTGCCTAACTGCAACTGTGCTCTCTCTCCTTTCTGCATCATCATTTGTTGAAACAGCAATTAAAATACAAATAGATGTAATATCTGCTTAGAAACTAGCCATACCTTGACCCCACATATCTCTCTAGCTACTGTCCCATTTCTTCATGTCCTTTTATGGAAAACTCCTTGAAAGAGTTTTTCTTCTCAATGCCCTGTAATTCTCTCATTCTCTCTCTCTTTTCAGTTATAGCTTTTTTGAGATATTATTTACATGGCATTATAATTTACCCATTTAAAGCATACAATTTAATGGGTTTTAGATTCATATAACCATTACCACAAATAGTCTTAGAACATTTTTATCCCCTCAAGAAGAAATCCTATACCCATTGGCAATTACTCCTACTTCCCCCCAAACACCACCTTTAGTACTAGGCAACCACTAATCTTTCTGTCTCTATAGTTTTGCCTATTCTGGACATGCCATGTAAATAGAATGATACAATACATGGCCTTTTGTGGCTGGCTTTTTTCACTTAGCATGGTACTTTTAGGGTTCATCTATTTGAAGCATGTATAAGTACTTCATTTCTTCTTATTTCTGAATAATATTTCATTGCTTAAATATTCCACATTTTATTTCTTCATTCACCAGTTGATGGAGATGAGGTTGTTTCTGATTTTGGGCTGCTATGATTAAAGTTGCTATGAACACTCATGTACAAGTTTTTGTGTGGACGTATGTTTTTATTTGTTTTTCATTTCTCAAGTTTTTGGGTGGACAAATAATTTACATACCTAGTAATGACACTGCTGGGTCATATGGCAAATCTATGTTTAGCATTTTGAAGAACTGCCAGACTGCTGTCCAAAGTGGCTGCACCCTGTTACATTCCCACCAACAATGTCTCATGGTTCTAATACCTCCATGTCGTCACTAACATTGTTCTTATCTTTCTTTTTACTATAGCCATCCTAGTGGATATGCAATGGTATCACATTATGGTTTTGGTTTATGTTTCCTTGATGCCTGATAAGGTTGAGCATCCTTCATGTGCCTATTGGTCATTTGTATACTTTTGGAGAAATGTCTATTCATAATCTTTGCCCGGTTTGTAATTAGATTATTTGTTCATTTATTATTGACTTGTAAGGATTCTTTATATATTCTAGATACAAGTCTCTTATCAGATACATAGATATATATATAATCAATTATGTTTCAATCAAAAATAAAAATAAAATTAAAAAAAAAGATATATGACTTGCAATTATTTGCTCCCGTACTGTGGTTTGTCCTTTCACTTTCTTGATGTACAGAAGTTTTTAATTTTGAAGTCCAGTTTATCTATTTTTCTCTTCTGTTACTCATGCTCTTGGTGTCATATCAAAGAAACCATTACTTAACACAATCCAATATACCCCTGTTTTCTTCTGAGAGTTTTACAGTTTTTGATCTATTTTGAGTTAATTTTTGCACGTGGAGTAAGATAAAGATCCAACTTCATTCTTTCACATGTGGACATCAAGTTGTCCCAGCACCATTTGTTGAAAAGACTATAGAAATGTTTTGGCACCCTCATCAAAAATCAATTGATTGTAGATGTATGAGTTATTTCTGGAGTCTTGATTCTATTACATTAATCTATTTGTCCTCTTTATGAAAGTACAACACTGTCAAGTAAGTTTTGAAATGGGGATATGTAAGTCTTCCAACTTTGTTCTTTTTTTTTCAGTATCGTTTTGGCTATTCTAGGTCTCAAATTTTCATATGAATTTTAGTATCAGCTTATCAATTACTGAAAAGAAGCCAGCTGAGATCTTTGATAAGGATTGCATTGAATCTGTATATCAATTTGGGGAATATTGTCACCATAATGACATTAAATTTTCCAGTTCATGAGTCTGGGATATCTTTTCATTTATTTAGGTCTTCTCTAATATTCTTCAACAATGTTTTGTAGTTTTCAGAGTGTGAATTTTTACTTTTTTGGTTAGATTTATTTCTAGATATTTTGTTCTTTTTCATGCTTTTGTAGGTGAAATTGTTTCTGAGTTTTATTTTTGAATTATTTATTGCTAGTGTATAGAAATACAATTGATTTTTTTCTTATTGGTGTATCCTGCAGACTTGCTGGATTTGTTCACTAGTTCTGAAAGCTTTTTTTGTGGGTTTATAGGATTTTCTATATACAAGATCCTTAAGGTCTATATACAAGATTATACTATCTGCAAACAGAGAAAATTTTACTTCTTCCTTTCCAATCAGGTTGCCTTTTACTTAGTGTTCTTACCTGATTGCCTGGGCTAGAACCTTTAGTCTAGTGTTGAATAGAAGTGGTGAGAGCCTACATCTTTGTTATTTTCTTGATCTTAGAGGGAAAGCTTTAGTCTTTCACCATTAAGTAGGATGTTATCCATGGGCTTTTTTATAAATGTCTGTTATCAGGATGAGGAATTTCCCTTCTATTTCTAGTTTATTGAGAGTTTTATTTTTTATTATGAAGGAGTGTTGAATTTTGTCAAATGCCTTTTCCGCATCTATTGAGATGATCATGTGGTTTTTGTTTTTTATTCTATTGGTATGGTATACTATATTAGTTGATTTTCAGTTGTTACACCAAACTTACATTCCTGTGATTAAATCCCACTCAGTTATGGTATACAATATTTTTTATATGTTGTTAGATTAATTTTGCTTTTATGTTTTTGAGGATTTTGTATCTATATTCATAAGAGGTAGTCATCTGTGGTTTTCTTTTCTAGTGATGTCTTTGTCTGGCTTTGGAATCAGGGTACCACAGGCATTATAGAATGAGTTAGAAGTGTATCTTCTTCAGTTTCTTGGAAGAGTTTGTGATGGATTGGTGTTTCTTTATATGCTTGGTAGAGTTTGCCAGTGGCATCCAGGTCTGGACTTTTCTTTGTGTTTTTCGGTTACTAAATCAATCTCCTTAATTGTTATAGGTCTATACAGATTTTATATTTCTTCTTGAGTCAGTTTTTGTAGTTTATGACTCTCTAGAAATTTGCCCATTTCATCTAAGATATCAAATTTTCTGGCATATCGTTCACAGTAGTTCCTATAGTCCTTTTTATTACTGTAAGATTTGTTTATTCCTGGTTTTAGTAATTTGAGCCTTCTTTCTTTTTCCTTGCTCCGTCTAGATAAGAATCTGCCAATTTTGTTGATCTTTTCGAAGAATCAACCTTTGGTTTTGTTGATTGTTTCTATTTTTTTTTTATTCTTTATTTCACTGTTGTCTGCTATAATTGTTATTATTTCTTCTGCTTGCTTTGAATTTAGTTTGCTCCCTTTCCCCTGTATCTTATATTAGAAGGTTAAGTTATTGATTTGAAATCTTCTTTTATAATGTAAACATTTACTAGTAAAATTTCCCTCTAAGCACTGCATTGCCTGCATTTCATAAATTTTGGTATGTAGTATCCTAAATTTCATTCATCTCAAAGTAATTTTCTGTGTGATTTCTTATGGTATTTCCTTGTGATTTCTTCTTTGACCTATTACTTATTTAGAACTGTGTTGTTTAATTTCCACATATTTGTGAATTTTCCAAATTTGTGATTGATTCCTAACTTTACTCCATAGTGGTTAAAGAACATACATTGCATGATTTCAATCCTTTTAAATGTGTTGATGCTTGTTTTATAGCTTAATATAGGTACCCCCTGAAGAAAAGTTCTGCATGCACTTGAGAAGAATGTGCATACTGCTGTTGTTGGGTGGAGTATTCTAGAGCATCTATTAGGTTAAATAGGCTTATAGCACTGTTCAAGTCTTGTATTTCCTTATTGATCTTCTGTCTGGCTGTTCTATCCATTACTGAAGGTGGGGTATTGACATCTACAGCTACTATTTTTAAATTGCCTATTTCTCCCTTTAATCTTATCAGTTCTTGCCACATATGTTTCGGGGGATATGCTTGGGGTACATATGTTTATAATTGTTTTATCTTCTTGATGATTTGACTCTTTTTAAAAGATAAAATTCGTTCTTTAATATTTAGCAACATATTTTTGTTTTAAAGTCTATTGTCTGATATTAGTATGATTACTCTAAATTTCTAATGCTATTTGCATGATATATCCTTTCCATCCTTTTACCTTCAACATATTTGTATCTTTGAATCTAATGCATGTCTCCTAAAGACATCATACAGTTGGATCTTGTTCTTTTCCCATCCAGTCTGACAATTTCTGCCTTTTGATTGGGCTGTTTAATTCATTCATGTGTGATATTGTTATTGATATACTTGGATTTCCATCTTCCATCTTACTTTTTGTTTTCTATGTGTCTCCTATCTTTTTTTCTCTATTTCTCCTTTACTTCTTTCTTTTACATTAAGTAAGTATTTTTTAGTGTAATAGTTTAATTCATTTAATGATTTTTTTTGAAATATATTTTTGAGTTATTTTTCTAGTGGTTATTCTAGGGCGTGCCATATGCGCCCTAACACTCCCATTCTCTATTAAGCCTACTGTAAATGGGCTTTTATGCCCATCCTACTACTGAATGTGCTCATCAGAGAAACAGAGTTTTAAATTCAATAACAAATTTTCAGTCTTCATCTTAACCAGCATTTGATCCAGTTAATCTTCCTGTGTATTTTGTGACTTTCTTCATGTGGCTTCTGGGATACCACTCTGTCATGCTTTCCATCTACTTTACTAGTTACTCCTTTTTAGTCTCTTTTCATAATTTCTTCTCATTCTCCAGACATCAAAACATTGCAATGGTCCAGCCCTTGGGCTCTTCCTTTTTTGTTCTCTATCTTTACTCATTAGCTAATTCAGTTCATTCAGGACTATGACTCTTGTTTCCCTCTGTATACCAAGGATTTCTAAGTTGACAACCCTAAAACCATTCTCCCCCAGAACTTGAAATTCCATTTCCAATGGCCTTCTTAACATCCTCACTTGACGTTTAATAGGCATCTAAACTTTAACATGTTTAAAACCTATTGCCAAACCCATTATACCCCAGTTTCCCTCTTCTGGAACAGCCTTATTTTCTTCCAGGATGCTCAGGCCAGAAACTTGGAGTCACACCACATCCAATGGATTAGTGAATCCTGTCAGCTGTCTATTTTCAAATGTATCCAAAATTTAAATTCTCCATTTCCTCAACTGCCATTGTTCTAATAAAGCAAATATATTTGTTAATTTGGACTCCCGCAAATATCTCCTTTCACCATTCCCTTTAAAGTATATTCACAGAACAACTGTGGTAATGTTTTTAAAAAGCCAGATAGATAATGTACCTCTTCTGCATTAAGCACACCAGTGCCACATCTCATTTAGAATAGAACCAATCGTCCTTACCATTGCCTATTAGACCCTATATTATCTGTATATCATTAGTTGTCTATTGCTGTGTAACAAATTATCCCCAAACTTAGTGGCCCTAAACAAACAATAAACATTTACTATCCCTCAGGTTTCTGTGGGTCAGGAAATAGAGAACATCTTATCTAGATGATGCTGGCTTGGAGTCTTCCGTGAAGTTGCAGTCAAGATTTTGGCTGTGGTAGCTCCCCATCATTTGAGGGCTTGACTGAGGCTAGAGGATCCATTTCTCAGGAGGCTCACTCTCTTTCCTGGCATTAATGCTGGTTCTTGGTGGGAGACCTTCAGTTCCTTTTGACATGGGCTTTTCTTTAGGCTGCTTGAGTGTCTTCACAACATGGTTTCTGGTTTTCTCCAGAATAGGGTAGAAGCTGACCTTTTAATGACCCAGCCTTGGAAGTCAAGAGCATTCCTTTTGTTACATTTTATTGATTGGAACAAAGTCACTAGGTCTGGCCCACATTTAAGAAGAGGAGTATTAGGCTTCCCTGTTTGAAAGGAGGATTGTCATAGATTTTACAGACAAATCTAAAACTATCACAATTTGTCCCTCAGATACTTCTCTTATCTCATTTTCTTTACTCCTCCACTTGCACGCTCAACTATAGCCATGTTTGTCTTTACTAGTCCTAAAATATGACAGGCATGTTTCCAACCCAGGGCCTGTGCATTTCCTGTTCGTGCTGCTTGGACCAGTGTTCCTCCAGACAGTCACATAACCCACTCACCTTCACATCTCTGCTCAAATGTTTCGTCATCTTCAGAGATCCTTTGTGAGCACTCTAGCTGAGATGGCATTTTCCCTTCTACTTCTCTCTCTTTTTTTTCTATTTTATTTTCCCTGGTTTTAATTTTATGGGGTCTATTTTAACATAGAATTTCACAATTATTGTAGTAATATCAGTTTATCTGTTTATCTTTTATTATTTATTTATTTATCAATATATAATACGGTTGATTTTCATGTCCCTTTATCAATTCCTCCTTTTCCTCCCTCCCTTTTCCCCCCTCTCCCCACCAACATCATATCTGTTCACATGTCTTAACAAAATCAAGGAATTGTTGTGATTGTTGTGTCTTCTTTCACCCTCCTTTTGTTTGTTTATTTACTTATTTATTTTTATTAGTTCCCACAAATAAGTGAGAACATGTGATATTTCTCTTTCTGTGCCTGGCTTATTTCACTTAATATAATTTTCTCTAAGTCCGTCCATGTTGTTGTGAACAGTAGTATTTCATTTTTTTTAAATAGCAGAGTAGTATTCCATTGTGTAGATATACCATGTTTTCCTTATCTACTCTTCCAGTGATGGGCATTTAGGCTGGTTCCAACTCTTGGCTACTGTAAATAGTTCTGCAATAAATATGGGAGTGTAGTTATCTCTTTGACATGATGATTTCCATTCTTCTGGATGTATACCCAGCAGTGGAATAGCTGGGTCATATGGTAGATCTATCTGTAGTTGCTTTACTTTGCCTTGTTCATAGTTCATATCACTGCATGACAAAATGTGTGTATTCATTGGTATTGATTATCCTCTTTTTCCTCACATGCCTGCTCAAATATTATCTCCCTGAGAGCAGGGATTTTGTGTCTTTTGTTCATTTTTGTAACTCCAGTGCCTTGAATATTTGCTTGGCCCAGTTTAGATACTTGATATTTTTTATTTTTTTTTAAAGAATGAACACATTAAACTACTTTTCATAATTATCTAGGGGTCATATCTACTACATGATACAATGAACATTTTGTGGGAATCACATGTTCAGGAAAGCAGTTGAGAAGGAGTGATTGTGTGGATGGTTTCGTTAACTATTTTCTTCAATTTGGGTGGTATCTTTTCTCATGTATTTACATGGCATTTTATTCAAAATTATAGTTATAGACCTTTGAGTACCTTTTAAAATTATAATTTAGGCACTTAAACAACTTTATTATTATTAATTCTCAAACTCCCAAAAAGATTTTGTGACTGGTATTAAATTGTGGTAATCTGACAGCACATCTATTATATTAGCATTAGAACCATCATGCCTGACGGGCCGAACCCGTGGCTCACTCGGGAGGTGCGGCACTGCGAGCACCGAGGCCGCGGGTTCAGATCCTATATAGGGATGGCCGGTGTACTCACTGGCTGAGCGGAGTGCAGCCACTGAGCGGAGTGCGGATGACACCAAGCCAAGGGTTACGATCCCCTTACTGGTCACAAAAAAAAAAAAAAAAAGAAACTTCATGCCTGAGAATATACTTTCTTTCCACAAGCTCCCTTAAATGAATACTCTACTATAAATAGGCTTTTATAGACAAGCTAAAGTGAATTAGCTCTCCACATTTTGAAAGTGTATAGATGTATGCCCAGTTAGAAACATTTTCATCTCAGGAATCTCCAAGTCGACAACTTTTTGATGCTATTTTGCTTTTTTATCTATATTATATATTTAAAGAAAATGTGAATTTTATATTCTTGATATTTGCCTTTCTTGAAGTATTACCATTCTGTTTCTTTTGAAAAACAGAAAACTTCATACATGGCCTTAATGGTGACTCATTCAACATTAATATTCTCTCACCATTTTTAAGGCTTATTAGTAGGCATCACTATCATAATAAGCACTGGCATTTTTATGTTTCTTAGTGCTTGAGTCATATTTTATTGTATCTTAGAACATCTTTCTATATCTTGTCTCTTTTGCTGTGTCACATGAAATTATCCTTTTGTAAAAATTTGTGTCAATTTGAATATTCTTTTGAAGTAAAAATATTAGCTAATATCATCTTCATTATCTGACTCTCTGCTAACCAAGCTGAAGATGTAATAACTCTTTTAATAAGGCTGTAAAGGACATTGTAATCCTAATCATGTATTATCAAATTAGAGACTGAAATATGTGTGTAGATATATTTATATTTCCAGTGTTCTCAAAAACATTTACTGCTATATTTGGTTACAAGTAAAAGAAACCATACAACAAAAAGGGTGCATTATTATGAATTCAGGGACATCTCATAGATTCTAAATGTGGGAAGAGACTAGAAACAGAATATGGAAATGAACTGAAAAATTAGGAAGTTTTCTCCATCTCTAGTCTTTGCTTCATTCAGGGGATTTTCCCTATTCTTCCATTTCTGCAAAATAGTTTTAATAGCTACTCTAAATATGTGGCAGAAGGTGGCTGACTCTGAGCTCTTGAATTATAGTATCTCCTCTGTCCATCAGACCAGCTCAGATCAGCCTGGAATTCCTTATCCCAATTCCACACTCTCAGAGGACATAATCTGATTGGTTTAGGTTAAAAAAAAATCTCCTCTTAAGCCAATCAGCTGTGGCCAGGTTTGGGTAGTGTAGACATGCCTTCTGGAGTCCCAGCCAGTGAACAGGGTAGGCAAATTCTGGAGAAATAAGGATAGGCAACAATCCAATAGGGGCTCACTAATCCTACTTTTCTTTTAAAAAATTTATCATTTATTATTTAGTTATGTTATCATTACACAATGCAGACACTTTTTGTGGCCCTTTACCAATTTCTCCCTAACCCCCTCTTCTCCCCCCCCCCCCGCCCAGTTCTGGTGGCCTCAGTTCTGTTCTCTCCTTTTGAAAGTTCAAGGAATTATCGTGATTGTTGTATCTTTCTTTCTTTTTTTGTTTTTGTTTTTTTTCAGCTTCCACTTATGAATGAGGACATGCAGTATTTCTCTTTCTGTGCCTGGCTTACTTCACTGAACATAATTTTTTCTAAGTTCACCCATGTTGCTGTGAGTGACAGAATTTCCTTGCTTTTTATGGCAGAGTAGTATTCCATTATACACACATGCCACATTTTCCTTATCGAGTCATCTGCTGGTGGACATTTAGGTTGGTTCCAACTCTCCGCTATTGTAAATAGAGCTGATGATAAACATAGGAGTGTAGGTGTCCCTTTGACATGATGATTTCCATTCCTTTGGGTATATCCCAGCAGTAGAATTGCTGGATAATATGGCAATTCTATCTGTAGTTGTCTGAGGAACCTCCATCCTGTTTTCCATAACAGCTGTACTAATTTACAGTCCCACCAACAGGGTAGGAGTGTTTCTCCACATCCTCACCAGCATTTGTTATTCTCTGTCTTTTTGATTCTGGCCAGTCTAACTGGTTGAGATGGTATCCCAATGTGTTTATGATTTGCATTTCCCTGATGCTTAGTGACATTGAGCATTTTTTCATGTGTCTGTTGTCCATTTGTATATCTTCCGTTGAGAAATGCCTATGCAGCTCCTTTTCCCAGTTTTTAATCAGATTACTTGTTTTTTTTAATGTTAAATTGTTTGAGTTCCTTGTATATTCTGGATATTAATCCCCTGTCAGATGCATAGTTTGAGAGTATTTTCTGCCACTCTGCAGGTTGTCTTTTTGCTCTGTTAATTGTTTCCTTTGCTGTGCAGGAGATTTTTAGTTTGATATAATCTCATTTGTTTATTTTTTCTTTTGTTGCCTGTGCTTCTGGGTCTTATGCATAAAGTCTTTGTGCAGTCTTACTTCCTGAAGTGATCCCCCTATGTTTTCTTTTAAAAGTGCTGTAGTTTTGGGTCCTATATATAAGTATTTATTCCACTTTGAGTTGCATTAGGTATATGGCAAGAGGTACAGGTCTAGTTTCATTCTTCTACATATCAATATCCAGTTTCCCCAGCCCACTTATTGAAGAGGCAGTCCTTTCCCCAATGGATGTTTCTGTTGCCCTAGTCAAATATCAGTTGGCTGTAAGTATGTGGGTTGATTTCTGGATTCTCTATTCTGTTCCATTGGTCTGAGTGTTTTTATACTAGTATCATACTGTTTTGGTTAGTGTAGCTTTATAATATAATTTGAAGTCATGCGGTGTAATGCCTCTGACTTTTTTTCTCAGGATTGTTTTGGCTATTCGGGTCTTTTGTTGTTCCATATGAATGTTAGGATTGTTTTTTCTGTTTCTGTGAAGAATGTCATTGGTATTTTGATGGGGATTGAGTTGAATCCATAGGTCACTTTGGGTATTATGGACATTTTCACAAATGTTAATTCTTGTAATCCAAGAGCATGGAATGTCTTTCCATCTTTTCGTGTCCTCTTTAATTTTTTTCAGCAGTGATTTGTAGCTCTCATTTTAGAAAACTTTAATCTCCTTGGTTAAATTGATCCTTGATATTTTAGTTTTTTGGTGACTATTGTAAATGAGCTTGCTGTCTTTATTTCTTCTTCTGCTAGTTCATTATTGGAGTATAAAAAGGCTACTGATTTTTGTGTTTTGATTCTGTATCCTGCAACTTTACTGAAATCATTTACCAGCTCTAAGAGTTTTTTTTTTTTTTTGTAGATTCTAGGTTTTTTTATACATAGGATCATGTCATCTGCAAACAGGGACAGTTTGACTTCATCTTTTCCAATCTATATGCTTTTTATTTCTTTCCCTTGCCTCATTGCTCTGGCTAGTACTTCCAATACTATGTGGTGAGAGTGGGCATCCTCATCTTGTTCTTATTCTGAAAAGCTGAAAACTTTCCATTCAGAATAATGTTGGTGGTAGGTTTGTTGTATGTGGCTTTATTGTATTGGGATACTTTCCTTCTATACCTAATTTGCTGAGAGTCTTTATTATAAGGGGATGTTGAATTTTGTCAAATACTTTTTCTGCATCTATTGAGATAATCATATGGTTTTTGTCCTAGGTTTTGTTGATGTGGTGTAACACATCAACAAATGGTCTGACGTGTATGTCGGACCATCCTTGCATCCTTGGGATGAATACCACTTGATCATGGTGTATAATTTTTTGATGTGTTGCTGTATTCTGATTGCTAATATTTTGTTGAGGATTTTTGCATCTGTGTTCATCAGAGACATTGCCCTGCAGTTTTCTTTTTTAGTTGTATCTTTGGCTGGTTTTGGTATCAGGGTGATTTTGAGTTTGGAATAGTTTGAAGAGAATTGGTATTAATTCCTCTTTAAATGTCAATAGAATTCAGAGTAAAGCCGTCTTGTCCTGTGCTTTTCTTTGTTGGGAGACTGATGATTATGCTTCAATTTCATTGCTTGTTACTGGTCTGTTCAGGTTTTCTATTTCTTCTTGTTTCAGTCTTAGTAGTTTGTATGTGCTCCAAAATTTATCAGTCTCCTTCAGATTTTCAAATTTGTTGGCATATAGTTGTGTATAATAGTCTCTAATGATTCTTTGTATCTCTGCAGTATTGGTTATAATGTCTCCTTTTTCATTTATGATTTTTATTATTTGGGTCTTCTCTCTTCTTTTTATAGTTAGACTATATATTACGATTGTATGTCTTCTTGCTGGATAGATCCCTTTATCATTATATAGTGGCCTTCTTTGTCTCTTTTTATGGTTTTTGGCTTAAAGTTTTTTATTTGATATAAGTATTTTATTTCATAAAGTATTTTATTTGATATAACAATAGCTATTTTAAAATAAAATAAAGTATCTTATTTGGTATAAGAATAGCTAGTCCTGCTTGTTTTTGGTTTCCATCCCTTCACTATTAGTTTGTGTATGTCTTTATAGGTGAGGTGGGTCTCTTGAAGACAGCATATAGGTGGGTCTAGCTTTTTAATCCAACCCACCAGTGTCTTTTGAGTAGAGAATTTAACCCATTTACAAATAGGGTCGTTACTGGGAGGTATTATCTTATTCCTGGCATTTTATTGATTTTTGTTTGGACATTTTAAATATCTTTTATTGCTTTCTTCCCCTTTTATTGTTTGTCTTTGATATTTGTTGATTTTTTTAGGTGGTAAGATTTCTTTTTCTTTTTCATTTGCATTTTGGTTCCACCAGTGGGTTTTGTTCTTTCTTGTGTATTCATGGTAGTGATTATTGTTTTTCAGATTCCAGATGCAGGACTCCCTTGAGGATTTCTTTCAGGGCTGGTCATGTGGTGGTGAACTCTTGCAGTTTTTATTCATCTGGAAAATACACCATTTCTCTGTCCTTTCTGAAGGATAGCCTTGCTAGGTATAGCATTCTTGGCCAGCAGTTTTTTTCTTTTAGTATTTTGAATATATCATCCCATTTTCTTCTGGCCTATAGAATTTCATTTGAGAAGTCTGCTCTTAGTTTGATAGGGTCTCCCTTATAGGTGACTGGATGCTTTTCTTTCACTGCTTTTGGAGTTCTCTCTTTGTCTTTGAGCTTTGCCAGTTTGACTATAATGTATCTCAGGGAGCATCTTTTTGGATTGAATCTATTCAGGGATGTTTAAGCCTCCTGGATCTGAAGGTCGATGTTTCTCTCTATACCTGGGAAGTTTTATATTATTATTTTGTTGAATAGTTTTTTAATGTCTTTTCTTTTCTCCCTCCCTTCTGGAACACCCATGATTCAAATGTTTGTGTGCTTAAAGTTGTCTGTTAGCTCTCTTAGATTTTCTTCATTTTCAAAAATTATTTTTTCCTTTTTTTTCTGCCTGGTTTATTTCAAAAGGACTCTCTTCAAGATCAGAAATTATTTTTTTCTGTTTGTTCTAGGCTGCTGAAGCTCTTGATTTTGTTTTTTATCTCATTGAATGAATCTTTCAGTTCCACGAGTTCTGTGACATTTTTTTTTAAAGATATTAATGTGTTTGTAAATTTCCTCCTTCATATCCTGTATTTTTTTCCTCATTTCTTTATGTTGCCTAACTGAGTCTTCTTGCATCTTATTGAGTTTCTTTAAGATGGTTGCTCAGAAATCCTTTTCAGTCATTTCAAGGGTTTTCTGCTCTATATAGTCTGGTATTTGTGAATTGCTATATTCTTTTGGTGGTGTCATATTTTCTTGGATTTTCATATTTCTAGTATCTCTACATTGACATCTGGTCATCTGGTAGAGCAGTTTCTTCTATTACTCTGGGGTGAACTTTGAGGAAAGAAACTTCCTCTTTTTTTTCCCGGTGTCTGCTGGTAACTCTACTGTGTCAATGTAGTCTGGTGTCTGGTGGGCCACCTACATGGTTGCTGTGGCTGCTACTGTGATGGTGTGCCACTTTTGCAGTAGTTCTGTCTGTGGTGGTAGCTGTAGTGAGCCACACATGTGGAAGTGGTACTTTTGGCATGCTCCTGCCCTCTTCCAGGTGTGGGGGGTGTGCTGCCCACAGCTCCTGCCTAAGACCCCATGTATGCTCCTGCCTTATATCAGGTGATGGGCTACTCTTGCTTTTCTTTAAAATGTATTTGTTTTAAATTTCGAAATGCAGTCCTATACATTCTGCATTTTGGAATTAATTTTAAAACCAAGCACTTGCCTTAGCAAGCAGATTATTGTAAGAGTAAATGTTAATTGTAGATCCCTTTCTACCCATATCCAATCAATCATCAAGTATCAATGATCTAAAAAATACTCTGTTTTACTATGTAATACTCTAGTATGTTTGCCCTCTAATGCTGAGCCCTTAACATTACCACACTTAATCTGTTAGGTACTTAACATTACCAAATTTAATCCCTGATCTCTTTTATGAGTAGAAAAGTAGGGCTAAATTATGTTAAGCATCTTATTGAGATGTGTCCTTAATTGATGTATCTTTTACATCATGGGTTGGAATTCCAACTCTTGTTACTATTTATTGTTTCTCATTCTCAGCTAACGAGGAATAAAGAAACAAGCTAAATGGCACCATGAGACAAGTTCAAAAGATGGGACATTCTACAGGAAATTCTACAGGACAACTGGCTAGTCTCTTCAACAAATTGATGTCATTTAAAAAAAGAATCTTCAGGTACATAACAAACAGACACAGTATGTGGATTGAATATTACTTTAAACAAATTAACTGTAAAGGACATTGTTGGGAAACTTGAATTTGGTCTCAGAATTAGATAAAAAGAAAATATACTGAAATGCTTGTTGACTCCAAAACAGGTTTTAGAACTAGGTGATATGAACTCATTTGATAAAAATAAATATGTATGCACAGGATGGAATCTAAAAGTATTTGCTCTAAGGTGTTATAGATCTCTAAGTAGTAGGAATGTGACACTTTAATTTTTTATGTGTGCTTGTCTGTATTTAAATTTTTTTTACATTATATAGGTACTACTTATGTATGAATAAAATGTTTTTTTAAAAAGAGCACTGGTTTTATAATGTGTTGGTTCCAGTCCGTGGTTCTGGTCCTGGCTTAATACTGTGACCTTGGGCAAGTTATTGACCTCTGTAAGCTTTGCTCTTCTCAGCTCTGAAGCAGCACTGATAACAGTACATCTTCGTATACAGTTACTGTGAGGATTAGAGAGCTAATGAATGAAAAGTGCTTAACATGAAGTCTGTTTTCTACTTATAGCCTATGTTAACTATTATCACTATGTTCCAGTGTTACCAGCAAACATTTGAACACAGCCTTTATCAAGAAACTGAGCCAATTCTGTGCTTAAAATCATGGCTTTGGGTCATATTGAGGCATATTACACAGTGGGATGTCCATGAATTAGGTTCCTGTGATTCATATGCTAAAGGCCACTCCTTATGGCTTAAATGCAAACCAAATAAGGGCCCCGTACCAAAGCACACTCTGTTCCTAATGATCTGTGGGGTCCAGACACATACCAATGCATGTAAGGCATCTGATGAACTTGGGGGTTTGTCCAAAGCATGCTTCTCTCCAGCACCCTTAATTATCATTCAGAGGTTTAAATCTCATAAAAGGAATCTTACTATGACAGGGGCACTATTACTTACTACATACATTATGGAGCTGCACCATCTGTATTAAAACCACAATTTTGTACATTGTTTTTGATGATATATTGTAGAATTGCCCTGTATATGAAGTTCTTGATGAAACCCTCCAGTGAGGCCTCTTTGGTGGAATCAAAATCAACATGTTAATGACTGCCCCCGACCCCTGCCCCCAAAGGGGCAAACATCTACATTCTGCTTGATGAGTCAAAGATGCAGGGTGCAGATTCTATACAATGAAGGTTTGTTTCTATCAGATTGACATCCATAAGCTGTTAGTATTACAGATCATCTTGAGTTAGGTAATCTTAATTATGCACATGCCAGAGAAGATTCCCAGGACTTGAATCAAGTTCAGAAGAATCATGGGCTCCACATCAACTTTTCTCCTACCCTCTTCCCCTTAAGATGTCCTGGTAAACATCAAGAAAATGTAATACAGAAATATAGGAAGAAATGTAAAGAGGGCTCATTGACAGTTAAAAAATGGCAATCAACCAATCAATCAATATCGATACCATAAGAGTGAGGAAAAGACTAGAATAAATTCAATACTCCAGACTTAAAGAGAAAATGGGGCTGTGCTCTTCCTTATCTGTTTAATTAACAACAGTTGCTATAACAAATAAACTCTGAAATCCCAGTAGTTTAACCCAGTAAAAATTTACTTCTTGCTCCTGTCACAGTCCATTGAAAGATTTCCTGGTCAGCAGCCTTCTGTGGGATTTTTTTGGGAACCCAGCTCCTTCAATGTTGTATGGTCCACACAACAATGTATTAACCACATTGGTTGGGAAGAGGCTTCCATCACTTTGACTCATATTCTATGGGGAAGAAATTCATGTTAACCCTACCTAGATGTAACGGGGGCCGGGAAATATGGTCCCTGGATGAGAAGCACTTAACAGCAACAGCTTTATACTGTAGAGGGGAGCCCAAATGTGGGGCGATTGGCTAAACATCACTGTTTCCCTTTCCTTTTCCTTTTAGGAGCAGACACCCAAAGTGTGTGGGTGGTAGTGATGCTAAAACCTTTGTGCTATGTCAATAATATAGTTTCACAAGCCCCAGTTAGTGGTATCGTTATTGACATCACAAGCATTACCCAATTCGGTAAACATTTGTTAAGAATCGAGTGTATCCCAGGTTATCCTGGGTGCTACGGGAAAATGAATAACTTGGTCTGAAGAGAAAGTGGGGAGACAGATATGTGCATAATTACCATTAATTGAAAGTGAGATAAAAGTGCCAAAATTGAACTAGAGATGAACAGTGTTAGTGGACTGCCAAGCAGGAAGATATTAGATTTTGAACAGTGAGCAGAGAAACCTGATCTCTAGGCAAGACTCTTTGTTTTCCAGAGGAAGAGACCTACTCAAGCTAACTCAGGTAAAGGAGGGATTGTTGAAACAATATGATGATCATATGGAATGAAAATACACCCCAGGCATCATGAGAAATGGGGCCTGAGGCAGATGAATGGTGGCAGAAGCAGTCTCCGATTCCTTTTATCTCTGCTTGTCATTGTCCCCTCTGTTTCCTCTGGCTTCTTGTACTTGCCAGCTCTAGTTTGATAGGCTCTTTTGGGCCGGGCACTCAGCAGCGTTTGACCCTTCTCTCTCTATATATATTTAAGAAGGAGCCTGATTGGTTGCTTACCAAATGATGGACAGGCTGGCCTGGGGTCATGAGGGGCATGAGTATGCAAAGGAGGGGCCACATGGCCTAACAGGCTGCCCCTTGCAGGGTTTTGATAAGGGCAGGCAAATTAACTGCCTGATATAGGGGGCAATTTTTAATTGGCCATCAAAAGAGGTACTGGATTTCACCTGGGGCTAAACACTGGAGGACATTTCTGACTTACGGAGAGCGTGAACAAAGGCAAGAAAAGTAGAAGGGCCAAGTATATTTGGGAAATGATCAGACACCCAGAGTAAGTGGAATGTAACATTCATGGGGCTGGTGGAGCTTACAGTGGATTATGAACTTATGAGGCCAGAGCCAGGGATTTTAGAGTCTGTAGACAGCGGGGAGACCTTGAAGGAGCTTATCAGCAAGCTATTACACA
Source organism: Cynocephalus volans (assembly GCF_027409185.1). Taxonomy (NCBI): domain Eukaryota; kingdom Metazoa; phylum Chordata; class Mammalia; order Dermoptera; family Cynocephalidae; genus Cynocephalus; species Cynocephalus volans. The sequence continues at coordinate 229,303,855 of NC_084460.1, forward strand.
GAGGATAAAAAACATAGTTCTCACACAGACGTTGAGTGTTCAGCATGGTTTCTTCATGAATAACTGTTCGTGCAGCATCTTAATGGTCACAAAAGCCTCTTACTAAGGAATTGGTCACTCTAACAGGAGGAAGTATTATAAAAAGGAAGAGGTATGATAAAAAGAAAAAGATTTCAGGCTTTGGAATAGGCCAATATGTGTTCAAATCCCAACTCTTCCATTTTCTAGCTCTGTGTTGGGCAGGTTACTTGGTCTGTCTATGCCTCAGTTTCCTCACCTGAAAAATGTGATTAATATTCAGCCAGCTATACACTGGTATGGCATAATGACTGGAAGGGTTATGGATGGGTTGTGTCCATTAAATTAATTGGCCAGTGCCAGTTGTAATTGTTGCGGAGTATTTTGCATGTCACCTGCTTCTTAGGTTTGTAGTAAGGATCAAATGGCATAATGTCTGTAAAACGCTTAGCAAAGTACCTGGCACATGGAAAATAGTCATACTTATTTCTCTTATCCATTTCTCATTGAAAAATTTCAAATCTCTAATATAAAGAGACTCTAATACAAGGAGTCCTTGAACTGGTTAGTCATATGATGACTTTCTAAGGCACCCACACAACACCAAACCCAGCAGACAGGTAAAGAAGCGCCTCACTGTGTTTTCAGGAGAATGTCTTTTCAACAGTGACTCTTGTTGAAACTTGTACATGTTAACACTGCAGGTGCCCACTCATCACTTCTGGATCCTTTAATGCCTCAACCAGATACTGATTTCTAGTTTAAGGATTTCTTAGATTTGCAGTTGACAGAGGACAAACTGATGGATAGGCTTTAGATAGATTTACATCATTATGATAATTAGCTGCCAAAAATTTTTAAAAGATCAGGAACATCCAGTGTCACCTTTGTAAACTACCTAGTATTAATTCCAGTCAAAAAAGAGAAAATGGAACCTGTGATAGGCCATGGCTACAAATAAAGCAAGAGTGTGGTCTTCTAAGAGCTACTTGATTCTACAGATTGAAAGGAATCCAACAACTTTGGTTTGCTAAGCATAAAGATACTTGCAGGAATATATTTTAAAAATTCTTATGCTTTTGAGTCCATGGTATTGTAACCTTGACAGTTGTGGGTGAGAAGTGACCCACCAGAGATACCTAAAGCCCTCTGTTAATGTGAAGGGATATTGCTATTACCTAGAAAGTATCATGGTGTCCATTTTTTTGTAACCAAAAGTGATTTGAATATTCCCATTGCTACAGCTTGGAGAAGAATGCCACCCTTGCTCAGAGAATACAGATTCTATAGCAGTATTTGACAGGAACAAGGTAAAAAATTGGAAAGATACTGCAAAAATGTCAGCCCCCTTTTTTGTAACTTGTGAATCCTGCTACTGCTCTTAGAGCAGAGATGAATAGAGTGAGAGAACCAAGCTCACGGTCAGTGGGATATAGACCTAGAGACTCCTTGGTTTCCTGTGAGAACCCAGGTTCTTCCCTCTCCCTCTTTTTGCTTCACCTACATTTTTACAAATATCTATTTAAGTAAGAACACTTTTATGCTCCTTCTGCCAGGCACAGAGCTCACAGGGTCACAAAGAGCTGCAGCATTTCTTTGTTGTTCTTAAGAACTCATCCCAGCACAAATAAGGAAATGTAGGAAGAGGACAACAGGATCCAGACTGGGCCAGACTGTTCTCTTAATCACTCTCATTAATGGTCATCATCAATTTCATAGTGATGTAGAACTGGAGATTGATTCCAGAATAACCATTTCTTTCTCACAGCCTATTGTATACAAACGTGTGAAGTACAAGGGATCGAATTTTCACTCCTGAAGGTAGGTTAGTCATGTTCAGCAAGTCCTCTGTCTTTTTTATACAACCCCAAGTTGAGAAACTCTTCAGGGATTCCTAGTTGTGATTCCTGAGTTGCTCTCTTCCTGACTAAGGTGTATAATTCAATGTTTTGTTGTCCAGAGTGAACAAAACCAAGACACTGACAGACTGATAAATTTGCAGGGTATGTTTCAACATTAGTATATGACCAGTACATTGAGATAATCAAAACCCACTGTTTCTTGTTTCTGGTGCTTCATCTCAGTGTTGGGGTTGGGCATTGTCAAGTTCAAGTGCAATAAAGCACTGAGGCCTGGATTGCCTAATATTCAAGAACAGCGTAAAGCACAACTATGCAGAAGTTGATTACAAAGCCCTTACTCTTGAGAAGTTCCACAATTACCCCTAAAGTGTCTCTAAATGTATGTCGACTATAAGTCTCTTTTAGTTTCTCTCCTAGAAAGGAACCAAACCCTTTAATTATGGCTTTCTAAAGAAGTCTGCAATCTTTTGTCCATCCTCTGTTACTGCAGACTTGTCTGTAAATCTGGAAGAACATGTTTCAAATATCTTTGCCCTTAGGCCACTTTCCCTATAGATTTTAGATCATGTTGTCCCACCTCCACTGGAAACAATAAAGTTTGATTTTTATAGCATTTTAAGGGAGAATATATGGAACATATCCTAAATTGATTGGCAAAACATGCCAAAGGCATTGGTTCTTCCATAAAAACGTGAACATAAAGCCTTGCTATTTGATTGATTATTGGTTGTTGCATAATTTTTCCAATGGCAGAAGTGGTTGATCATGGTGTTCCCTATTTTGAAACGAGTAGCACTTTGAATTGGGTTCTTTCTCCATAACTGTTGGGCATTATTTGCAACCCACAGACTGCAAAACATTGTACTATATGGTAAAGAGTTTGCACTTACCTCATCAGCCCCTGTAAGGTGATATTGTAGAATTCCCTCAAGGGTTTCAGTGCTCATTGGTGGAGACTGCTGGGAAGGACAGCTCTGCCCTTTTTGGAGCACCATTGCTTAACAGAGAGTAGAGGACCCGGCTCTATAAGAGCACCAAGTAGTAGGAGCAGCAGCCATGGGAGCCATCATGGAATTAAGGGACAAATCCTTTTTCTATTTATAGGCACTAGATGAGTGCCTTGGAATCTGTAATGCCCAGAGGAGAGGTTTCTGAAATATGACATCTCACCCTGATGAGGAGAGTCTGGTGTGAGATTTAATTTAATTTAATTTAAAGATCAACAAATTATTGGGATGTTTCTCGTTCCCAAGTATTATTGAGGAAATCCGTACCTTCTACACAAGGCAAAATTTCCTTTTTAGAGAAGTTACGCAATCTCTCTTGTTCTGCCAATATCATTGGGCATTCTCTTGCTTGTTGTTGTAAGATTTGTGCTGATGAATTCTTTATAACATATTCATTATTTCATTGTCTGTTTTTGTAATTCATAAACACAATTCCAATAATTTTTGTTGTGGTTTTCCGACTTTGTTAGCTCTGTCTTTGGACTTCCCCTTTCAAAGTTGGCTTTAACAGCCCAATTTTTGTGTTAATCTTTGTCTATTGTTCAATAACTAGGGTCATTAATTCACTAATAGCATTGGAGAGGTGCTAAAGTTTTTCAAAACTGTAGATTGACCTAATTAATGTCTTTTCTGAATTGTGTTAATTCCCCCTTTAACCACTCTGGTGCCTCTTAAAACTCCCCAGTCTCTGCTGACATCTATTCAGAAGTGTTATAAGCTTAGAACAGGTTGTGATTGCCTTGATTATACATAAAGTAGCAGTGTTTTAAAAATGTTTGCCAAAGTGTTTTTCTTCTTGTCACTTTATTTTGAATTAATCTTTTATAATTCTTACTTATTACTTTGCCAACTTTTGAATGTCCTCTATCCCTCTTTCCTATACTCAGCAAGGTCTGCCCTGCCACCATCTCCCAACAGCTACTATTTCTTGGTGATTGACAGTGAGGAGGAGTAAGCATAGACCTAGATCAGAACTACTCTCTTAACCACACTGGTTAATGGTAATTGTTTCAGTGAGGAAAGACTAAAGATTGGTGCTGGAGTCGCTGTATAGCCTTATTGTTCATTATTTAGGACCATGTACAGTACAATAATTTGTTCTGTCATCTCCATACTATATCTTCACACAGTCAATTAGAAGTGGATCCTGAAGTGAGGGTGCTGAACTGACTGTGAGATTATTATTTGAGTGCACAGAATGTAACCATCAAGTAAGCAACTGTTCCGGAAGAATGGTGACTTAAAGCTTATTTCAGGGTGGGTGGCTCCTATGCTACAGAACTACCAACATTTCCATTTCCTACCAACCACCATTTCTTATTTTATCTTATAGTGTTGTGCTTAATCACAAAATGTGATTTAGTTTTCATATGCAGGATGTTTTCTCCTACATGGGAGAGTCAATTCTGCACTGATGGCTAAAGACTAAAATAAAAAAGTAAAAGAAAACATATAAAACTAGTCCAACCAAAATTCAGATGTCCATTTGGTGATTTGTTTGATACCTTTTCAGAATTTGGGGATGGTCATTACCTTCTTATTCTCTGTCCCTTTCTCTGTTTGTTTTTCAAAGCATTGTATTAAACATGTGTTTCTGATGCTTTGACATCTGGGGCCTTGCTAACTCTGGAAAGACAATTCCTAGAGATGGTGAATGACTTGCCTGAGACAATGCCTTTTGAGATTCATATAAACAGTTTCCTATAACTATATTTTTATGTGTCTGGCTGTTTTGCCCAACATACTGTTTGTGAAAGTCACTAGTTTCATTGCACGTAAGTGTAGTTTGTCATTTGATTTGCCATTATATGAATATGTTATAATATGTTTATCCAATCTACTGTTGATAAATATTTGGTTTCTAGTTTGGAGCTATTATGACTAATGCTACTATGAACAATCTTTTGTACACAATTTTGGTGCACATGTCCATGAAATTCATTTGGGTGTACTATCTAAGAGTGAAATTGCTAGGTCCAAAGGTATCTTCAACTTCAGTACTACTATCAGCAGTGTTTAAAAGTCCCAGTTGCTTCACATCTTTATTATGATTGGTGCTGTCAGCCTTTTTCCTTTTGTGATTTCTAGTGCGTAGTGGTATTTAACTGGATCTGAATTTGCATTTTTCTGAAGACTAATGAGATTGAGCACTTTTTCTTATATTCATCGGCCATTGGATATCCTCTTTTTTGGAGTGTGTCGTCAAGCTTCTTATCCATTTTTCTATTGAGATGACTGTATTTTCCTTATTGACTTGTAGAAATTTTTGCAAACTCTGGATAGATTTGGTTGTAGGTATTGTATCTTTTCCCACTGTGATATTCTTACTCTGTCACTTGGCTGGTGACATTAATTCTGGAACTAATTTTAGTGCCCCAATGTTGGGCAGATACAAGTTGACTTAGTATTTAACACTTTGTCTTCTTTGGTGTGTCATTTGGACACATAAAACCTCCAAGAGTAATTCTGGATCGATTCCCTCAAGGCTCTTTTTTTTTTTTTTTGATAAAGTTCTCTTTACATGTATACACATATATAGACTATACAAAAACTAAAAAACACTCCTTGGGATTCAAATTTTGACAAGAGTAGTGAGGGAAAAGTGTGTGGATTCAGTGACCTAGAAATGGAAAGTCCCTAGCTACAAGTATCCGTCCTGTCCCTCACCCACTTTCCACCTCTGATCCTCATCTTCGTCCTGACCCTCACTCTGTTTCTGCCTTCCCAGATCCTCACTTATGATAGGTTGTATCTAAAGGAAAATTGAGGGTAAGGATTGCAGTATGAAGGATGAGAGGAGTGTCAGGGATGAGCATGAGGGTTTAAAATATATCACATAGTAATTTTAATAGCTGAAAGAATACTTTTTTTTTTTAGGTATAATGTCAAATGTTTTGTCTTTATGTTTCACAATGGTGGTAGCAAGAACTCCACATCACAGACGGGCACAGACACTATCTGGAGATGGAAGACTGTGCGATGTAATGCTGTGCTACTATATCTAGAGCCTCTGTGACATCACTCCATAGTGACATCACTCCCTTGACCTTTGTTGAATGCAATCTGCCTGTACTTATATCCTTTGAATTACTGGACTATTCACACAGGTGTCCCTTATTTTATGGTAGCATATATTGGTATTTGATGTACAAGAATATGTATTACTCAAAGCAAAATCTCTCCCTGCCCATGCTGGGTAGAGGCAGCTGACATGAAGAAAGGAGTAAACAGCCATCTTGGTCAGTCAAGAATAGACCTGGGAACGCACCTAAGTCTACATCTCTAATCCATTATCTTCATATGGTAGAAAGGCAAGAAACCAATATTATGGAAGGCTTTAAAGCTCAAATTACTTTAGATGATGTGGTTCAGGGGTTTTAAGCCTAGGATTTTTGAACAGGCTTCTATTGATTTGTTCCTGAAATTGTGTGTCACATGTCCTGTACATGGATTTTTCTGGGGACAGAGTCCATAGCTTTCATAAGATTCTATAGGGACCTATGATTCCCCAACAGTTGCAATGAACTGATCTAGTCCAACACCTTCCCTTGGGCAGATGAGGAAACTGAGTGACTTAAGGTCTCTCATTTAATGATTGGCAGAACCAGATGTAACTGTTCCTGACTGCTGGACAAGCACTTCAGCCAGAACTAAAGATTATGAAGCTAAAAGTGGGAAATTGGATAGGGAGCTATCTCACAGTCCCTATTAATGGGATTAGACTTTTTTCTATCAAAACCCACTTTCAATTATAATAAGAGTATTCAGTGGAAATACAGAATTCGATATATGAAACATTGCTTTATTGCCAAGGCATCCATTTATTTTGTAACTTGGGGGAAGTCTATAATTAGAGTTAACAGTAGTTCTGATTAATAAATTCTATCTGCTCTCATACTGTGCTAGGGTTCCTTCTGAGTGCTGGGACATATTTTATTAATGTGGAAGGGCTGTTGCAGCTCACCTCTTGTCACTTGAATCAGTTGCCTGCTGGCCTGGCACTCAGTTTTGTGTGGCAGAACCTTACTGAGTCTGCATGATAATGGGCCTTTTAAATCCTAAACAATAAACATTCATTTTACCACTCCACTCAGCACAGAAATGCTCTCTAACCTCAAATCAGCCACAAATAAGACTTGGAAATCAATTCATTGTGCATAGGTTTCCTGCCTGGTTCATGTTTTGCAGCAAATAATTTTAGTAAAATATCTGCAGAGCATGTGTGTTTTGAGTATTCACAAGTTGAGATATTGTGTGTAATGGGGTCTTCAACCCTTTTGCAACATTTCTGGTTTTATCCAGAGAACATACGCTATTGAGCAAAACTGATTTTCATGCATTGGTAACTAGGATTAGAAAGGCTCTGAATGGGTTTCGGAGGAGAAGAAAACCCCTAAAATCTCCTTTTTAGGTGATTTCCCCAAAGTTTTGGAGAAATTTTCAGCATCCAAAAGTCCTCTGGTTATTTAAAAAATTATGTTTCATGGAAAACCAATTTATTGTATTTGTGCTTGTCAGATTCATTCGAATACTCTCATGCATAAGGTATCAGCTGTGGAGAGGCCAGAATGAGTGCATTTGGCCCTGAAGAGGAATATCTTGTTAGGTTGAGACAGAAGATCAAATGGTATGTCTCAAATTCCCTTCTGCTGGGGTTTGAAGTTTGAGTCAGACTTTCTTCCTTATACCTCCTAGGCCAGAGTTCCATTATTTCATCACGCTCTGGTTCTCCTGGGAGCTTCCAATTTCTTAAAATTCATAAGAACTCAAGGCCAGGAGGGGCAAGTCTCAAATGGTTTCAGTTAGAGGACCACTCAGGAATCATCCTCCTCTCCCTCCACGGCCCCAACAGTACTGCAATTAGTGGCAAAACTGATGCTGCTTTTGGGAATTTCAAGGAGCCGATGTGTGTTTTTCATTAACATAAGAAAATTAGTCACTTATGCCAGCAACTGAAGCATTGGTTCTGTTAAACTACAATATAAACCTGAATGTGCAGGAGACCAACCCGACACAACATGGGAGTCCTCTTGGACCACACTGTCTTAAAGCAGGGATGGGTGGGGCAGTCACTGAAGATCAACTAACACTTTAATGATATTTATCCATTCTCTTTCCCTCTTTTTTTCTTTCCCTCTCTCCACACATTTGCTTTCAGGCAAGGCTTTTCCCTAGTTTTAATCATACATTCTCATTAAAAATGGGGACCTCTCCAAGTTTATTGTATGCCTTTTATTTTATATTTCAAGAGCTCATCTTCAAAAGAGAGAGACAGAGAGAGCATGTGCCAAGGCCATTGCAAGGTACCAATTCTATTTTAAAATCACTGCAGTTTATTTGAGATAGAGGCATGATAACAATGATTTCCCTTATTGCAGTTATGATTAAACATAATGAGTAGGATCAGTCTGCAAGCTTATCACTATCCTATGTTATAAAATTGCTCAAGAGTAAAATGCAAATACAAACAAGCAGTTTTAATGGGCCAATGTAATAAAATACCCAGGCAACAGGAAGCTGGTGGATGTGCTTTGGCCCCTTCCCAATGGGTGGCTTGAATTGGACTCCTTTAGAACAGGTCTGACTTGGGTCAAGTCAGTTTCCAAATATAAAATTAAAAATATTGCAGATTAGCTCTAAACAGTATTATTTATTTAGGATGAAAATTTTCTCATTTTCATCCATGTGAGAGGTAACATGGAACTTACCTGCAAGATACAAAAGGAAGCAAAGACAATTTGCTTACAATACTTTTTCCATTGTGAGTTAGTATAAATATTTTGGCCATTTTAATTGACTATAACTGATAATTCTGGGTTAAGTAAAAGGTCTTTGGGGACCATTAGAACTAGAATTCTCTCTTCTATCACTCCCACATTTATACTCTCATTGAGGTTTATATTAAGTCATCATTACAAACTAAAGTTTATGTTTGAACAATATAAATATTCTAATGGTCAGACTGAGATATATTTCAGCTGTCACTGTGCAGCACAACAAAGGCCCTTTAACTTCTTTCTCCTTGAATACACATATTTCTGCCTGTATATAAATATTCTAAAAGTGCCAAAGATGGACTCCCATAAATGAAGCATTTGGGTTAATTCTAGCATATGAGTTTTCTTTTTTGATTTTCTGCACAAGAGCTGGTTGTAATTTCAGATTTTGGAAAAATGGGTTTAAAAAGGTGATGTGAGTCTATTTCACTTTAAGTTGTTTCCCCAAGGTCCTATGGTGCTGATAAAGTTTCTGTGAGGGGTAAAAATGGACATTATTCATTGACATGGGAATGTCCTTTGTGTGGCTCAGGGCTATTCTGCATTCTGTGTATTTTGTGTTTGTAGGAACTTTGGATTGTAGTATTGGATGTTCTTAATAGTGGAAAACACTCCTATGAGTTTCTGATGGGATTGGCAAATGATGCTCACATAATAGACATTTGGATTCCCGTAGGAAACTGTCAGGGAAACCAGGACATAAACTGCCTTGCTTCACTGTGACATTTTAACTTTTGGAAAAGAAAATTACTTTCTAGTATTGTTCATGATTTTATTCTAACCTGAGTGTACATCCTGGCTGGGGCTTTGAAATTTTAACTATAGCCTCTCTTTTGTCTAAACTTCCTGAATCAGACACATCTGATTCAGTGAAGATGCATTTATCTTTGTGATCACAGAGTCTCTATTCAGGTCGACCAAGAATGCTTAGCAAAAATAGATTACAAAATGTGAGTGCTGTAAATAAAGTCACTATTTTAGGAGGCATTACTCATCTCAGTATCACACTTGGGGAACAAATATGTAATTAAGGAGGATTTTATTCTGGTTTTGAAGCCAGGAATATAATTACCATTTGATAATTTAACGGATGCCAACTCTTTAATGGCATCTAGTAAACACGACACTGCTTTAGAGGGCATAGACATTGTTTCACCTGGAATTCATTAGAAGGTCACAGGCCATTGTCAGAAACTGAGCATGTTTGAGCTCCCTGTAGTGATTTGATAACATTGTGTTCTGTCCATGGAGGCTCCAGAGTTTGACGATTTTCTGGAATCACTACTTCCTGGGAACATGATGCTGAAGATCTATCGCGAACTGGGATATATGAATAGAATCAAAGAGTGGCTTTTGTTTTAGAGAGATGCCCTTTAAAGCTCTGGAGGACTCAAACCAACTGGCTTTCAATATATATTGATTTGACCTCACTGCTCAATTTTGATGAATGATCTTCTGTTTCTAGCTCTTAATTTAAAAAAACTTTTTTTTGCACTATGCTTTTTCAGCCTTCTCAATATGCCAGAAACTTCAAAAATATGAAAAGAATATTTCACCTGCTAAAAAGGTACATATTTCTGAGGGGATGATTAAAGGATATCTAACACACATGAAAGGTGAAAAAAATCTTTGTAATACTAAAAAACATCAAGAATCTGCAAAGGAAAAAAAATCCAGTAAATTTAGATTGAAATATGTTTTCATGGTGCTTAGGTGGAGATGTAAAGGTACTGTCAGAAAAATACTGACACTCCCATAAGAGTGACAGCTGTTACCTTTTAGCTTCTTTCACCTCTTCTTTTGACTCAAATTTCCCTGATGGTCCTTCTACTCTCCAAGAACCTTCCAGTGTTTGCTCAAAAGACACCACTAAAAGTTGTAAGGTACATACACACGGATAGCATATGTAAAGAGTTACCCATTTCCTAAAATGTTGACAGATGTCTGCAATACTCATCACTGCAGATAGCTTACTGCTGAAGTTAATGTACAATTTTGAGATTGATAAAGATTGAAAGAGATGGGAGAAAGAGACTAAGCTAGTTCATGTAACAGCTGCAACCATTCCCAAATGTTTTTCTGCATAATCATGCAAGAAATTCATCATGCATTTCCTATTAAATATTCATGCAACTTGCTCCATAGGAGGGCTGTGGTATTTATTAATTCCCTGGTGTTGGTAGGTTTTGGTACATCTACTGCCAGCAATAAATGTGTCATGCCTAGCAAATTCAACTCTTGGCAGAAAATATTAGAATATAATACTTACAGGATATTGCAGGCTTTAATTATGCCTAAACGATTTTCAAGACTACCTTGAAATAAACAACTGATTCCTTTTGCTTTTAGGTGAAAGGGAGGGTGAGAGGGGTGGGGAATGGATGGGTACATAGAGGCATTTCACTTTAAATGTCCCATCTTTGTGAAAGGAAGTCCATTTCTCTCACATACTAGTAATTACTGTAAGACGAAGTTGGGTCTAATGATTATCAGCAAGTGAAGTCATCTGTTCTTTCACACAGTTGAAAATTCCTTATCCTAAGACTTTATTAACTGAAACGATGAAAGAGGAAAAGCTAATTATCAAAAATTGTCGCTCAAATTAGCACATTATATTACAAATCTCTAAGGTGGGGTTTACCAACATAGATAAAAATCAAAATGAGGCTGGTCCGTTCGGGCTTCTATAACAAAATACCATAAACTAGGTAGCTTATAAACAACAGAAATTTACTTCTCCCAATTCTGGAGGCTAAGAAGTCTGGTGAGGGCTTGCTTTCCAGGTCACAGATGGTGCCTCCTTGCTGTGTCCTCATGTGATAGAAGGACAAGCTGGCTCTCTGGGGTCTCTTTTATAAGGACACTAATCTCAATCACGAGGGCTCTGCTCTGATGATCAAATCACCTCCCAAAGTGCCTGCCTCCTAATATCAACACCTTTGATGGTTACGATTTTAACATATGAATTTGCAGAGGAGGGTGGGAGGACATAAACATTCACAACTTAGCTGATAGCCTGCACTTCAGGATACTTTAATATGGACAGATATAGGGTAAGGTGGAATTTTTTCAGTAAAACATTTAAACAATACTTAGTTTGTGAATTACACAAAACTTGAAACTGCAGGAAGTAAAATAGAAGTAGGGGACCTTAAAGTATTTACAGTCTAGTTGGGGGAGAAAAACATTCATCCAATGAACAGCTAGAGAAACAAACACAGTGGAAAACTGACTATATTCATAATGTGCATCTGTTTAGCTTTCCAAAACATTTAAATAAATATTTGTTTTTTATGACGGTTCTGTCAAGTAAGAAGAGCAGAAAATGCCCTCATTTTTTAAATGGGGAAAGTTGAGTGGCTGGTCTGTGTTTTTCAGCAGGTTATTGAAGAGTCGTGGTTACAACCAGTTATTCTCTCTATACATTGAAGTAAGAGATCACCCAGGGAACCCCCAGAGGATGTATCTTCTAGCAGCTCTTTTGTTCCATAGCAAGGGCTCCCCAGAACTCATTTTGAAAACAATACGGATTTTTTGCTTGTGGTTTTGTTGAAGTAGTTTGTAGCAGACCACTCTCTAGCCCAAAACAACTAGAAAAGCTATATAAAATGAAACAATTAGTTTCAAGGCATCTGAGAGCTGCTGAAACAACCAGGACTGGGGAGAGATGAAATACTCTAAAAAGGGATAAACCTGAGAGATCTTAACTGAGTCTGCATGTGTTTTTTCTTCCCCTGGGAGCGTTGCTGATTCTGGGCATGGGGAAAGAGGCTGAGAATTTGGAATTTGCCACCCAGAGGGAGGGCTGCTGCCAGGGGACGGTAAATCCAGCAGAGAGTTTTGCAGTGGGGAGAGGGGATAATGGGCTGGCTAAGAAAGAGTGAGGCAGAAGAGCTAAGCAGGCATTTCTCTAAGGAAGATATACAAATGGCCAACAGACATATGAAAAAATGCTCAACATCACTCAGCATCCGGGAAATGCAAATCAAAACCACACTGAGATACCACCTAACCCCAGTTAGGATGGCTAAAATCCAAAAGACTCTGAACGATAAATGCTGGCGAGGTTGCGGAGAAAAAGGAACTCTCATACATTGTTGGTGGGACTGCAAAATGGTGCAGCCTCTATGGAAAATGGTATAGAGGTTCCTCAAACAACTGCAGATAGATCTACCATATGACCCAGCTATCCCACTGTTGGGAATATACCCAGAGGAATGGAAATCATCAAGTCGAAGGTATACCTGTTCCCCAATGTTCATCGCAGCACTCTTTACAATAGCCAAGAGTTGGAACCAGCCCAAATGTCCATCATCAGATGAGTGGATATGGAAAATGTGGTACATCTACACAATGGAATACTACTCAGCTATAAAAACAAATGAAATACTGCCATTTGCAACAACATGGATGGACCTCGAGAGAATTATATTAAGTGAAACAAGTCAGGCACAGAAAGAGAAATACCACATGTTCTCACTTATTGGTGGGAGCTAAAAATTAATATATAAATTCACACACACACACACACACACACACACACACACACACACACAACCGGGGGGGGGGGAAGAAGATATAACAACCACAATTACTTGAAGTTGATACGACAAGCAAACAGAAAGGACATTGTTGGGGGGGAGGGGGGAGGGAGAAGGGAGGGAGGTTTTGGTGATGGGGAGCAATAATCAGCCACAATGTATATTGACAAAATAAAATTAAAAAAAAAAAAAAAAAGAAAGAGTGAGGCAGAAAACTCTGAGATTGGCATATAGTGAATGCATTAGCTTAATACATTTGCTAAATGTCTAAAACTGTGGCTTGGAAGGCTAAGGAGCTAAGCAGAAAGCCTACAAAAACCAGAGAAGTATTCTCAGCATCCCTGTCATGTTGAAACATAAGGATTAGAGTTCAGGACCCATCCAGGAGTGAAGTAAACCAGAGATAGACTTAGTATACCAAAATTGCAACCAGCCTCGAGTCAGTTCACTCCCTTATCAAATTAGGTTGATCAGTTCCCACTCTGTCTAGCAGAGGAAAGATGAACTCTTTCTGGTTTAAGTTAACATTATATGGAGGCTTGACAGTGTGTGTATGTGTGTGTGTGTGAGTGTGTGTGTATTCTAGTATTCCATAAAAAAGTTACTGGGTATGCCAAAAGACAAGATCATATGACCAAAAATAAGAGAGAAAAATAGGTAACAGAAACACATGTATAGGTGATATAGATATTGGAGTTAGCACACAAGCATCTTAATTATTGTTAGGATGCTAAACAGAGAAAGTAGAAGACAAAATGAGAAGTTTCACCAAAGAGTTAGAACCTATTAAAAAAGAATTAAATGGAAATTTTAGAACCGAAAAACAAGAACTCATAGATGGATTTCATGTAGAATAGATTCAGCAGAAGATGGGATTAGGGCACTGGGAGGTAGGTTAATACAAAAATACCTAAACTTCAGTACAGAGAGAAAATGAAGTGAAAATATAGTAAAGAACATTAAAGATGCATAAAACAGTAAAAAGTTCTAGCATATATGTTAATTGAATACACCAAAAATGCTGAGAGCACAAGCAATATCTGGACATATTTTGGTAAAAAATGTCCCTAAATTGAGGAACATGCAGATTTAAGAAGTGCCTCAAACTTAAACAAGACAAATAAAAGAAAAATAAACCAAGTCATGGCACTGTAAAAACCTCTGAAAACCAAAGACAGTAAGAAACATTTTAAAGCACCCAAAATAGGTTCATTATCTTCAAAGGAACAAGAAAAAGAATTATACCTGACTTTTCACAGAATGGTGGAAGCCAGGAGACAACAGAATGACATCTTTAAAGCAATTTTTAAAAAGTATCTGCCAACCTAGACTTCTGTGCCAGCAAAAAGTTCTGCAAAAATAAGCTGAAATGAAGATATACTCAGAGAAACACAAACTAATAAAATTTTCTGGTAGCAGACTTCCATTAAAAAAAACTAAAGGGAGTACTTCATTCAGAAGAATAATCTCTCCATAAAGAAAAACAGAAATGAAAGAAGAAATAAAGAAAACCCAAAGAGGTAATATGAGTAAATATAAATAAATCTTAATTATAAAAACCTTTAAGAAAATAGCAAATGGATTTATAATATATGTAGAAATAAAATGAATGACAATAATGCAAAAGGTTGGAGGGGCTATATGGAGTTAAAGTGTTCTGAAGTCTTGCATTTTTCAGAGAAAAGAATTTGGATCTCATTGTAATAAGTGAAGGATGCATGCTGTAATCTATAAGATAACCACTGAAAGAATATTAGAAGAAAGTATATATGTAGAAAAATGAAATAACAACAAATAGATTTGATTAATTGAAAAGACGAGAATGGAGGGAAAAGGAGGATAAAACTGATGGGTCTAATGGAAACAAAAATGGTAACTATAAACCCCAATTTTTATAATTATATTATATAAAAGTGAATTAAATATTACCATTAAAATTTAAGAATTTCAGACTTGATTAAAAAACAAAGCTTAGTAATAGTCTACTTAAGAGGCATGCCTTAAATGTAAGAACTCAGAAAAGTTAAAATTAAGAGAATCGGAAGAGAGATACCATGTGAACTCTAACCAAAAGAAAGGTACAAGTTTCAGACAAACTAGACTTTAAGGTAAGAACTGACAGAGTGAGAGATTTACATCATAATAAAGGGGTAGATCCACCAGGAAGAGATAACAATTCTAGATCTGTAGCCATTCACTAACATAGTTTCAAAATGCATAGAGCAAAATAGATGGAAATAAAAGAAGAAATAGCTCAACATCACTAGTCATCAGGGAAATGCAAATTAAAACCACATTGAGATACTAGCTCACTCCAGTTAGACTGGCTATAATCAAAAAGATGGTGAATAACAAATGTTGGCAAGGGTATGGAGAGAAGGGAACACTCCTGCACTGTTGGTGGGACTGTAAATTAGTACAACCACTATGGAAAACAGTACAGATATTTCACAAACAACTACAGACAGATCTTCCATATGATCCAGCAATCCCTCTTCTGGGTATATACCCAGAGGAATGGAAATCATCATGTCAAAGGGATACCTGCACTCCCATGTTCATCACAGCTCTGTTTACAGTAGCCAAGACATGGAACCAACCTAAATGTCCATCAATCGATGATTGGATAAGGAAACTGTGGTATATATACACCATGGAATACTACTCTACCATAGAAAAGAGTGAAATTCTCCCATTTGCAACAGCATGGATGAGCCTGGAGAAACTTATGTTGAGTGAAATAAGCAGAGCAAAGAGGGATAAATATCACATGTACTCACTCATATGCGGGAGCTAAGAGAGAAAGTAGGAAGGAAAGAAATACCACAGTGATGCATTGGACTTGCAGAGGGAGAGAACATTCCTTGGGCCACAAAGTGAAGGGGGGGATAGGGGGAAGGAGAGGGAGGATGGGGATAATTGGGTGGGGGACACGAGGTACAAACACAATTTGTGGTAATGGGCATGCTGCCAGTATGAATCTGGCCTTCACATCTTGGGCATGAGGGGTGGCAATCAGCTTTGTATCTCATGAATATTCATAACCAATAAAAAAATAAATAAATAAAAAGAAGAAACAGACAAATCTACAATCATAGTAGGGGACTTTAACTCACCTTTCTTAATAAGTGATAGGATATACAAAATAGAACAGAATATTCTATTGATAGAATATCTGAATAATAAAATTAACCAATAGAGCTAATTTATATTTATAGAGCAGTGGACCCAGCAATGTCAGAATACAATTTTTTTTCAAGTGCAAATGGATCATTTGCCAAAACTGTTATGTGGCAGGTCATAAAGCAAGCTTCAAAAATTTTAAAGATTCAATCATTCAGAATAAGCTCTCTGACCATGGCGGAATTAAGCTAGAAATATTTAACTAAAAAACTCCCAACTTTTAAAAAATTAAACAATGTACTCATAAATTAAGTCACACACAGAAATTAGAAAATATTGTGTACTGAATGATAAAGAAGATACAACTTAAAAGCACATAGTAGGAAAGAAGACAGAAAAGGAATGATCTAAGTTCTTATTTCACAAAACTGAAAAAAACCAACAATCATAAATAAAATAGAAGGAAGAAAATAATAAAGATAAAACAGGTGATCAATGAAGTAGAAAAGAAACTTACAATAGGAAGAAAATTTCAACAAAGCTAAAATTTGGTTTTTTGAAAAGATTAACGAAATTGATAACCCACTAGCAAGACTGTTCATGAAAAAGAGAAGATAGTGGGCCTCACCACAGATCATGCAGAGAAATAAAACTAGAGTGTCATAGATAACTTTATGCTAATGAATTTGATAATGAAGAGGAAGTAAACAATTATTTTTTGTTTGTTTGGTGGCTGGTCAGTGCAGGGATCCAAACCCTGGACCCTGGTGTTGTAACACTGTGCTCTAACCAACTGAGCTAAGCAGCCTGGCTGAAAATAGACAATTCTCAAAAAAACTTAATTAAATCCATTATCAAGGACCTTTTTATTTTATCAAAGAAATCAAATCTATTATTGAAAACCTTTCCACAAAGAAAACTCTATGCCTGTGTCACTTCACTGATTGATGATTCTAAACATTTAAGGAAGAAATAATGCCAACCTCATATAAACTCTTCCAGAGCACAGAAGAGGAAACACTTTCCATCTTGTTCATGGGGCCAGTATAAAAATTCTACTACAGCCTAAAAAGGAGTTTACAAGAACAGAAAGTTATAAGCCAATCTCTTTCATGAATTTAGAAGTAAAAATCCTAAACAAAACAGCAAATCAAATCCAGTACAGTAGTCCTCCCCACCACCTTATCCAAAGAAGATACATTCCAAGAAACTCAGTGGATGCCTGAAACTACGGATAGTACCGAACCTGATTGTCATCAGTTGGGACACGTTCTTGTTCATGTCCACCCACAAATTTAATGCCTTTTCTATCTTAACTAAGCACTTATGCACTGTGGCTGTTAACTTTTGCAGTTTGAGGCGTGACAGCAAAACTAGCACAAATTTATTTTTTCTTCTTCACAATTTCATGGATAGGGAGTTCCTTCTTACTGGAGATCTTAGCAACCTCAGCATACAATTTATTCTTTTCTCATGAAGTCTAGAACTTTCACCTTTTTACTTAAAGGCAGCACTTAGGTCTTCTCTTTGGCATATCTGAAACGGCCAGCATCACGACTATTGCGCTTTAAGGCCACTATGAAGTCAAATAAGGGTTCTTTAGTACCATTGCAATAACACAGTTCATCTGATAGGCCTGACAACTGAGATGGCTACGGTTGCAAAGTGACTATTGGGTAGGTAGTGTATACAGTGTGGACTCACTGGACAAAGGGATGATTCATGTCCCTGGCAGGACGGAGCAGGACTATGTGAGATTTCATCTTGCTGCTCAAAATGGCTCGCAATTAAAAACTCATGAATAGTTCATTTCCGGAATTTTCAATTTAGTGTTTGTGGGCCTTGGTTGGCCATGAGTAATTGAAATTGAGGAAATCAAAACTCCAGATTGTGGGGAGGGGGGACAGGAACTACTGTGTATACAAAATGGGTAGCTCAATAGAATCAAGAAGGGTTTATTCCAATAATGTAGGAGGTTTTTAAAGAACAATGCAGCCACCCAATAGAAAATGGACAAAAGACTTACACAGGCACTTTATTAAACTAGATATCCGAATTGCCATAAATATATGGAAAGGTATTTAACTTCGTTGAACTACAGGGAAATACAAATTAAAACCATAATGATATATACTATGTGCTCAAATGGAGTTTTGGAGTAATTGGTGGTGAGAGTGTAAATTGGTATAACTATCTTGCAAAACCACTTGGCAGTATTTACTAAAGCTGATCCAGCAATTTCATTCCTGGTTCTATATATAATAGAAGTGCATGTATATGAGTGTGTTAACCAAAAAATATGTACAAGATTGTTCATTAGCACACAATTCATCATAGCACCGAACTAGAAATAAACCAAATGTCCATCAAAAGTAGATTGGGTAAATAAATTGTGGCGTTTTTGCAAAATGGCTTGACATAGCAACGAAAATGAACAAACTCCTGCCACACACAACATCAACAAACCTCACAAACATAATACTGAACTGAAGAAGACAGTCAAAGAAGAGTACATAGTACATGAATCCATTTGTGTAAGTTCCAAAAATAAGCAAAACTAATATATGGTGTTAAAAGTAATGAGAATGGTTTTCTTTCAGAGTTAGTGAGTAAAAATGGACACAGGGATGGTTCTAGGGTGTTGGTAATTTTCTGTTTCTTGATCTGGTGCTGATCTGGGTGTGCTTACTCTGCACACTTAGATTTGCACACTCTTTTTGTATTTATTATACTTCAGCACAAAATTTAAAAGACTCTAAAGAACCTCTTAGATAAATTGTTGAATGTTCTTCAACAAAAAAGCAATTCCCTCAATTGACTTAGGAGACTCTTTGCCAATAAGGGGACCAAGGGAAGATGGGTAGCAAATGTTTTTCTTCCTTTACCCAGACATCCTGTGCACACACAGATGTAAGCGGATGACTGCACTGTGAAGCGGATTAAGAAATAGAAAACTGGTGTTATTAGGAAGAAAAGGTTTGAGACAGAGGTCTGCTGGGTGAGGTTAGGGCTCTGCTCAAAGAAGTAGTAAGCAGTTTATCCTGCTCACTGATAGTGGGAGCTGTGTGACAGTCAGACAGAGATGCCCCTGAGGTGTGGGAGATAGGAGCGTTTCTTCAAAGCAGTCACGTACTTGGTTCATCCTCCATATGGTGGATGAGAGACGGACAGATAATCTTAACTCAGATTTTAACATCTGTTTTCTGTTCATCTCCCATCCACCTTATACTAGGGAGATTGGGACTTCCTTATCTGAGTCCATTTTCTTTGCTATAACTAAATGCCTAAGACTGGGTAATTTATAAAGAAAAGAAATGTATTTCTTGAAGCTCTGGAGGCTAGCAAGTCCAAGACTGAGGGGCCTTAGCTGGCGAGGGCCTTCTTGCTGGTGGGGACTCTCTGCCAAGTCCTGAACTGGTGCAGGGCTTTATGCGGTGAGGGGGTTCACAAGAGATTTCCACACTGGCTTTTATAAGACTCACTCTCATAACTAACCCAATAACCCAGTAATCTATTAATCCCTTAATCCATGAATGGATTAATCCTTTCATAAGGGCAGAGCCCTCATGACCCAATCACCTCCCAAAGGTCCTACCTCATAACACTGCTGTGTTGGGGACCAATTTCCAACACATGAACTTTTGGGGGACACATTGAAACCTTAGCAAGAACTAATTTACTTGTTCTGTTATTCTGGCTTTTCAAGTATTCTTGTTTTTCAGCCATGACAGGAAGTGCTAATCAGACTCTAAAAGAAAGCCCAGATTCCACTTTAAAAAATAATAAGCTTCATAACATTTAAGCATCAGTTGAATTTCCATCATTAACTTATTTTTCCCCCTAATTAGAATTATGATTTCTTTGGATATGTGTGAGTTTTGGGGATGTTTATGTTCACATATTCTCTGCTAACAAGATACTAATTTTCTATTCCTTTTCTTTAATCATAAAATTTTTTAGTATATGTAAGGTACAAAATCTGAGTTTCCTTGATCTCTCAGTCAATTTAAATATTGTTTCTAGTTATGTAAGTCCCCTGAAAGTCATTGTTAGCTTCTTAATGAAACAAAGAATGACATGAATAAACTTGTTTTTCTGTAGCACCCAAATATAAGCTTATCTGAGTCTAATGCTGATGTTTATATGCTATTAATACACACTTTAATGACCCAAATCACTGTGTTAGAAGAATCAATTTAAAAACATAACCAAAGATAAAAGACAAACCCATTCAAGACAGTTTATGGTTTTAGCTCTCAGAAAATTGTAAATGCTAGGCTGCATTAATAAAACAACCCTTTCCATAATATTGGCTGAGAAAATAGTACATTGTAACAACATGCACAGCGATTTACCACTCACAGGTCTTGTGTAAGTAAAACTATAAATTGGAGCACAACAATATACAGCCTAAAAACCTTCCAGAAAGGTCCTCTGCAATAAAAGTACATTATTTTCAGGAGCATTAAGTGCTGTACCAATGCCAGTTTATTAATCCTCACAGTTTCCTGAAAAGAAATAGGTGAAAAATGAAATTCCCATGTATATTCTCGAGCTTGTGGCAAGAGAATCAACAGGCATTGACCCAGACTTCTGGGCTCTGTACTTCACACACTGAGTGCTGGACAGTTAAAGCTGGAAGAGACCTCCAAACAGGGTCTCCCAAAGTTTGGTCTGCACTTGTACTGGCATCACCTCGGGTGCTGTTAAAATGAAAACATGCTAACAGCAGCATCCTGGGGCCCGTTTGAGTGACTCAGAATCTCTGGGTGCAGGGTCTGGGTATCTACATTTGTTCATTTTTGTTTGTTTGTTTTTACGAAGTTTCCCCCAGTAACAATGATATTCACTGAAGTCTGAGCCCCGCTCCCTTAGGCTATCTAGACAACCCCCTCATTTTCAGATGAGGAAGTTGAAGCTCAGAGAGGGGAAATGGTCACTCACCCAGTTAGTGGCAAAACTGGAGTAGACCCAGGTCTTCTTAATAAGCCCTGGCCAAGCTCCTTTCTACCACATCTAGTTGCTTCTGAAATAATTTGTTCCTGTATTCAGTGAATGGCATAAGCATCCTAAGAACCAATGCTATAAACTTAGGAATGTGACTCTAGATGATTCTAAATTTCTCTAAACTCACATTTTATTTGACTTTAAAAAATACTGTTCAAGAAATGTCCAAAGAATATGGAGGAATAAAAACTCTTTCCTTTCAGTTCTTTAGAAAGTGGTAAGGTTGAGAAACCAGGAAGTCTTCCCTTTTTCCAGTCATGAAAGTGTGGCCAAGATACAAATAACCCAACTTCTGTTTCCTTATGATACCTGTGTTGTAGGGTTGTTGTGACAATCAAACAATGCGTGAAAAGTGCTACCATGGTGCCTGCACATTATTGGTGTCTAATTAAAGCATGCAATAGACACGATTGTTATTGTTACCCTTTTGGCATCTAAGCTTACCTGTCCTGACCTCTTGCTCACCTTAAGCTCAGATTGCTCCCCAGCCATCAGGGCTTCAGGCACTGGCACTCTATCTGGGATCACTCTTTGGCATTGCTGCCTCGTGCCCCAGAGCAGTGCTTCTCAGGTTTTAACTTGTGCAGGAATTGCTTGAGGGTCTTGTTAAATGCAGATCCTGATTCCCAGGGTCTGGGGTGTAGTCCAAGTTTCTGCATTTCTAACAAGCACCCAGGAGGTGCCCATGATGCACTCGGGGCCAGCGCCACAATGGGGCCTCCCAGCACAGCCCTTCTTTCCCTACCCCTTCCCTTGAAGCCCGCTTTTCTCTTCCCCAGCCCAGGCGCACTCACTGAAGGGCTTGTTTTCTGCTACTGTGATAACAGGAAACTGAATACTAATGATTTTCTCAGGTAACAAACTTGCATTTTAACTGTGGATTTCTGCAGCTAGTAGTTACCCTCTCCCTCCCGCCTCCATGAACATAACAAAGAGTTCACTAATCATTTTTGACAGCTGTGAAGAGAGGGTAACATTTGTGATTGAGAAGGGATAAGGGATAAGGTTGAGGGCAAGGAGGAAGCTTTTTGGTATTGTCAACTCACATGTCCAATAATGGCCATTTATATGTGTGGGTCTATTTGTTAAATAAATAAAATAATTCACTGTAGCTTCAAACTTCCTAAAACAGGCTAATGAATATTCTCTTCTCTTTTGAGCCTACCTTTCATCTTTAAAGTAGGTTATAGATGCCAGCATGGTATTCCTGTAGAAAATGCTGATTAATTTTTTGTGCAATTGAGCTGTTAATAGGCAGTACTATAGCACTGGGAAATCAAACAAATATTGACAGAGCCCAGTGAAATGGCATGGTGATTATTGTACCCTTTCTCCCGTGGACCAAATGAGGCCTTCCCTCAGCAACCCTCAGGCAAATTCTGCCCTTGGGGAGAGATTCAATAACTGACATAATCAACCCTTATTTATCCAAGTTTAGAAAAAATTATCAGAAAAAAAATTCATTTTGTTAGCAAAACAAACTGTCTCTACAGTGTTATTAATACTTTACCCATTTTTACATATGAGGATATTGTCACATATGGTTTAAGTATCTTGGATAAAGTCCTGAACAATTTCTTAAGGGAAAACAATTGATCATCTATAAATCCCCAGTTTTATTAATCATTACTTAGAAAAATAATCTGCAAATGCCAGTATTTTATGCACCTGTCACTATCATGCTCATCACCTGCAGGGTGGACAGACCCCTGTCATTTATTACCTAAGTGTGCAAACACAGTATGCATGTTGGTAAAGAATGTTATATCTGGGCTGGCCGGTTAGTTCAGTCAGTTAGAGAGTGGTGTTATAATACCAAGGTCAAGGGTTTGGATCCCTGCACTGGCCCGCCACCAAAAAAAAAAAAAAAAAAGTGCTGTATCTAAGAAGTACAAAGGAGCACGCTTTAAATGTTTATGCTTAGAAAGAGCTGCCATTAAAAGTGGTTAACATTCTGCTAGTGGCACTGTTGGTTGCCTACCCAACTCCGCCCTGCAGCTGCTGCTGCTGCTGCTCTATGCCCAGCCATCCTCTCTGTCTTGCTGCTGTTCTCTAACAGGCAAGAATGAGAAGTAAGAAAATGCCCAATAGTGCTTTCCTCCTTTACAGCTAGGTCTTGAGCATGACCCCAATCTAGGCTTAAGAGACTCGAGGGGCAGCTGAGTGGGGGCTGATGGGAAAGGTTTTCCTCCCAGACAGAAAGAGATGTGTGGAGAACGTGTCTTCCTTCTGGGTTTTGGAGTGTTTTCGTGAAGACAGACACATTGGAACTGAGGCAGCCATTTTGTAAACAGGGGAGCAAAAGGCTGAGGACAAAAACCAAACTCTGAATAAAGGAGAACAGAAAGGTGAAAAGCGCTGGGTGCTCAGCTTAGTGGAGCTCCTGCTTCAATTGTGGAACTGCCCTTGCTTCCATATTGTTTGCTCTGTGAAATGATAAATGCCCTTTTTGTTTGTCACTGTTAGTTGGCTCCTCTGTTCCTTGCAGCCCTAAGCAACGTAATTGGTGTTCCAGTCCTCGAGAAGGAGCCCGGGGATTGTGACTGGAAAAAAAAAGAGAAACTCTTTTTTCAAACTCTTCCCGAGGTGGCAGAGAGCGTAGTTATGGTCAGCTGCTCTTGGAAACAGCAGGCTCTATCTAATGGAAGCCGTAGGAATTTGCTCTGCTAGCCGTGATCAGGCAGCCTGACTCTGCTTCCTTCCTGTGCCAAATTCCTGGTGTCATTTGTAAGAAAATCTCAGGTTTGAGGCCAAAAGCAGTTTTTAGGGCTTTTTAGTTTCATGGGTAGACAGATGTTTAGGGAGGTTTATTTCTCTGAATATGGCCTCTAAATTATAGTTTCTTGAGTCATATGAGTGGAATAGAATTTAAAAGCAGACTATTAACAAACAAGCCATTTATGTCCTTTGAAAATGGTGCTATATATAAAAGTCTTCTCCTTAATAAGGTGAACTATTTTCACTATTACAAGCATTATCTGAAATTGAGCCCAGGCCCTCAGACTATACCGTGATGGGAGGGGATATGTATTTATAAACAAGGTGGCAACTATGAAGTTATGCAGTACTATTTTTAGAAACTTACAGGAGCCACTTGTAAAAAATAAATTAGAAGGTATGTTGGTGTTATATGTCCACTTCCCTTTTGATTTTTATAACCCCCAAATTGCTATTTTGATTTAGGCTATCCCCCTTCACAGAGAAAACTTTTGACTTTCTATGATCATGTATTTTCGCAGTTACTGTTTGTAAATATGACATTCAATATTTGAAAAAAAAGTAAACGATTTTAAAATAAGACATTCTTTACCACTTTTTACTTTAAGCCTCATTGGTTCAAGAGTAGCAGGAGATCAAGGTGACCACCAAAGCAGCAACAATTGACGTGGAGCCTTGGACATCTAGCTGAAGAATCCGAATGTGATCATCGATAGTTTGAACAGGAAGCAGCCTAATAAGTGATGCAACACACAGCCAAGAAGCTCTGACATTCTAGCTCTAAGGCCCTGAACACAGTCATTCAAAGGACAGTGGAAACGAAGCAGATGGAAAATAGATTATTAAGCAAGAAGAGAAATAAATGACTTGGTGAATTACTAGATGTAAGGTTAAGGAAAAGGCAGAATTATAGATTCCAATAACAACATTAACTCTTTTTTTTTTTAAAGCACTTATTAGGGTGCCAGGGTGTTGTGCTAAACCCTTCTCACATATTACTCATTAAATCCACTGAGATAGACTTTATCATCATCATCATCTCATTCTCTAGTTGAGAAAACTGAGGCAAAATAAAGTAACTTTCCCAGAGTTCCACAATCAGAAAGTGATTAGATCCAAGATTTAAACCCAATCAGTCTGTTTCCTGAAATGAACTTGGGAGGGAGGTTGAATAGCCAAGTGGAAATGACTAGTAGGTAGTTAGATGCATGGAATTGGTTTTATGAGAGAAGTCAGAGTTTTAAACATCTGGGGGGAGTCACCACCATTTTGATAGAAGTGTTAGCTTTGAGAATGGATGGGCTCAGGGTCAAGAACAGAGCCTTGGGTTAAGGGTCAACAGAAGAAAGGGGAGGTCACCAAAGGAGAGAAGGAAGAGTCGAAGAGGTGAGGAGAGAATTCAGCATTACAGACACAGAGCCTTGAACAAATTTTTAAGGAAAGAGGATAATCATCAGAATTAAATACCCCAGAGAGATTTAATGGGGTAATAACTGAGGAAATGACGGGACTGGTAGAAAAGCAAAGAGAAAATCATTTCAGTTGTCAGGTAGGAGTGGAAACCAGATTGCAAAGGCTTAATATGAGAATAGGTGATCAGAAATTAATGCAACCGATATATTCTACCTGTTCAGGAATTTGGCAGTGAAAGGTGGTTTTGTTGACGCCGTGGTTTGAGAGGCAACAAAGTGAGGTAAGGATTTGTATTCCATCAGAGGGAGAAGCCTAGGCACGGTTAAAGGCAGAGAATAGGTAGGCTTTTCCATAAAGTCAATATTAACCATAAAGAATATATTTCAAAACACTGAGAAATCCATTAAACTTATCTCTGCAAATGTAGTAGTCAGCCAACAGGTAACCCTGGGCCTCAATCCAGATAAGGCACATTCTTAAGAAGATCACTAAGAAGTGGATTGCCTCTGACTCCTTGCCACTCCTCCAGGAGCAAGATGCTGGCCAAGAGGAGCATTTGAACACTCAGAGGAGGTGGCTGGTTCTGCCAGCACAGGAGCAAAGCCAGGAAGCTTACTCCTGGGACTGAAGCAAGGTCAGTGAGAACGAGTGTCAGGGATGGGGCGGGGATGGATCAAAGGGAGCTCTCAGGAGGCAGACGTTTCACAGACGTCTCAGTGGGTGTTCATGTCATCACGAGGCAAACCTCATGGCAGAGTCAAGACCCAGGGATTCTGAGGTGGCAGTCTGACTCCACTGAATAGGCAAGGGACTGCCTTGCATGACAAACAGCCCCACTGTCAGTGCTCCTGATACCCGTTAAACCAGTCAAAATGAAAGAACAGGCTTGTAGTCAGCCGGAGATGCTGGTAGACACACAAGCCAGTGCTTTTCAGCTACAAACCTCCTGCACTTGAGAGGTATAAAGGGGAAGCAAATTTGCATTTCTCCTTGATCAATTCTAGCACTGAAGGAATATGGGAGAATTAGTCACACACTCTCTGGAGATCCCAGTGTGACACTAGCTGAAGTGAGACTAGAAACCAGCATTCTTGCTTCCTGTGCTAGAGATTTTCTCATTAGCTGTGCTAAGTCTCTGCTCTCTCTAATGAGTGACCCTCAAAATAACCAGTATGGTTATTTGACATTTATTGTTTTTTCAATTTGAATCAGAAGCCATTAATCCAGTGTTAAGTCCTTAGGCAATAAGTTTGTCCTTTCTAAACAGGGTGAGTAAAATTCCTCACCTTCTTTGAATGCCCAGAGCTAACAATTAACTTTCCATCTTTATTTCTACATCAAACCTGCCAAAAAGAAAAATAAAAAAAATCTTCCCTGGAATACAAAATTCAAAAGCTGAAAAACATCTTAAGAATTAATCTTTATACCCTATTCTTCAGCTGGCAGGTTAAAAACTGAATTTGCATAAATCCATAACAGCCAGCCCTCTCTTGCTTGTGAGGATGAAAGAGGTCTTTACATGAAAAATGGTGTAAGAATGAATATAATGAAGTGCTTTAACTAGGAGTCTGGAGGTAATTTTAAGACAAACTACCTAAAGGCTGATGAGGGGGTGAAAAAAAGATCAAGATCACTACCTACTGGCTTATAGACACAGTCTAACCCTTAAGGACTACTACCTACTGGCTTATAGACACAGTCTAACTCTTAAAAGGAAAAAGAAGGTTGAAGTTCAGATGTGAAGTTTATCTGGGATTTATCAAGCCTGGCCCAGGCCAAGAATCCCTCTGAAATTTCAGTAATTTGTTCCACCAACTCCCTCCACCCTACATGATATATCCTAGGCTGACAGGTGCCCATGTAGCCTAACACTGGCATCTATACTCATTGGTTGATGTCATGTCATACCTTATTTGATAGTTTAATACCACCCCTGGGTATATATAAAACTGTACTGATTGTCAGCCCTTAAAAGCTGAATTCATTGTCTTGCTTCCTGAAAGTGTTCATTCTTATGGGCTTCCTTTTCTTAATGCCACCTCCATGTTCCTAATCACCCGATGAGCCTTGGTTAGCTTTTGACTTCTGTCCCACATTTGTCTGCCTTTCCCCCAAGTCCAGTCAGTTCCCAAATCTAATGGAGTCCATCTGGCATTTATTGAGATTCTGCAGGGCACCAACGGTTATACACTAGAAAGACAGGAAGGTCAGACCAGGCGTCCACTGATGAGTGGTTGGGGAAAAGGACCAAAACCGAAAAGAGGTATAGTTGCTGGTGGCAGAAGTTCAGCCTGGTGAGCAAGTATGAGATACGGGGGTGCAGAGTTCTTTAGCCATAAACCAAATAGTATGTGGATTGGGGTGAGGGGGAAGCGAGACTAGGAATTGAGTCATTCGGTATCTAGAGCGGGTGAAACTTGGAACTTGTCACATGGTTGGTCAGATGGTTCATGGTTGGTCAGCCAAGGCTGACACTGGCATTGAGTTCATCTAGGTACAAACAATGGTGGGGGAAGAGAACAATAAGGCAACACAGATCAACAATCCTTCGGTATGACTGTGTTATTGGGCAATTAGCACAAGAGAAACTCAGGAACGGGAAAGAAGGCAGGAGGTCAGTTGTAAGAACTGTGTTAGGAGGCAGGGAGGATAGGTCCCAAGAATAAAAGAGAATCTCTGATTATTAGAATTTAACTATTAAATAAACACCGACTACCTACTATGGGTGATATAGTTTGGATATGTTTGTCCCACAAAGCTCATGTTGAATCTTAATCCCCTTTGTGACAATATAAAAAGGGTGGGGAATCCTATTATGGGAATTGGAAGGTGGGACCTTGAAGGGGTGAGTAGATTGTGAGGACCGTGTCCTGGTGAATGCATTAATCCATTGATGGTTTGACAGTGGTCATGGGCTTGGTTATGATGGCTTTATAAGGAGTGTGAGTGAGAAGTTTCTCTGTTGCTCAAACCATCCACCTGCATTGCTGGGAAGAGTCACCACCCACCAACAAGGCTCTCACCAGATGTGTTCCCTGGACTTCTCAGCTTCTGAAACTGTAAGCAATAAATATGGTTTCCTTATAAATCACCCAGTTTCACATATTTCTGTTATAAGCAACAGAAACGGACTAATACAGTAGGTCATCACGATGGGTATTGGGAAAAAGTTTAAATATAAGTGCAATTCAGTGTGCTAAGTGCCAAATCCAAATCCAGACAAGATTCAGAAGAGCCCAAAGAAGAGGGTAGTCAGCTCTACCACATAGAGGTGTTATGTGAGACTACATAGAGTAGATGGTGCTCAACCAGATTATGGAAGTAGGATTAACCCCTTGCAATGAGGGGAAGGAACTTCAGAGAGAGGAAACAGTGAAAGTGCTGAAGATGGGGTGCCCGGAGAGCTTCAAGATGCTCATACACATAGCGTTGGCAGTGAGGATAGCTGAGGGTGTGACTATTGGACCATGTGATTGTGGCTGGGTAAGTGTCTCTAGTCTCTAGCTTGACGTGGCCCTGGATATTCAAGCAGCCTGGGCTCAGAGACCAAATTTGGATGAGGTGAAGAGGAATGCATGGTGTATTTAACATACATCAAGCTTGACACTTATGCACCTATCTCCTCTCCATTCTCCAGGAGACTATTCTAATTCATACCACCAAAATCTCTCATGTCTATGTAAATTATTGCAATGGTTCTTTAACCAATTTCCCCAACCAGACTTCTCCACTTCCTTCCAATCTACCCTACAAACTGTTGCTTGTTTAATCTTCCTAAAGCACAACTTTTTTTTTTTTTTGTCGTTTTTTCGTGACCGGCACTCAGCCAATGAGTGCACCGGTCAGTCCTATATAGGATCCGAACCCGCGGCGGGAGCGTCGCCGCACTGCCAGCGCAGCACTCTACCAAGTGCGCCACGGGCTCGGCCCCTAAAGCACAACTTTGAACATGCTCTTCTCCTGAAAAAATCCTTTCAGTAGCTCCCTATCACTGGGAGAATCAAGATTCTTATTTGCATTTTATATTTGAAGGACCACTGTAGGACTCCATTAAATTTTTATTCATCTCACACTATGAAAATAGTACAAAAATTCATACAACACAAGGGTGGCATTGACAACAGAGGTGACAGGGGAGAGGTAGAAAATTAGGTGAGGCTGAAGCCACAGACTGATAAGGCCTGGTCATCCTCTGGCCTTTCATCCCAAAGAATCTTTTTTCTCCCTCAGTCTTTGGAAGTCTTTGGAAGAGTGAGCCAGAACTGATGTAGATGACATCTTTGCAGCTTTTCTTATACAGTGTCCTCTGTGACACTGCCTTGTTTGTTGTTGTTGTTTGTTTGCTTGTTTGCTTCCACTTCAGTCAAGTCAATCAACTTCCTGACCCTAAAAATGCCATGCCATTTCTACTACCTTAGAATGTCATTTAGATGGCAATACTTGCCTTGGGCAAAGGAGGTGGAGGAGAGTTGACATGAACCCCAAGTATTTGTCGTCCTTGATACTTCTTACAAATGTATCTTAAATTGATTGATTTTGAAGGAAAAAGTGAATAATTTTGAAAGTCTTGGAAACAGGATACAAAGTTCTGGAGGACATGAAAGTGTAAAAACTAGAAGTACTTAGTTCATATTATCAGTTCTTTATATTTGCTGATGGAAGGTATCATTGAACTGATTGAACACCTACCGTGTGCCAGACATTACATACTAAATATGACTAGCCAGCCACTGTTTTCAATATCAAGATGAAGGACTGCACAGCATGCTATAACCTCTAGCTCCTCTTTAGAGGGTTCCCGATTATGTCCCATAGTATCTATTGCCAAATCCACTGAGTTAACATTTGAGTGGTAACTACTAAACAGCGTATGATTATTGAGCTCCTAATTTATTCAGGGCACTGTTTCGGTTCTGCGGGCAACCACAAAGAATAAGACATGTCACTGTACTTCACATGTTCTTGACTTGGCAGTATTTTCAGCACTTTATACATTTTTTTCAAAAATTAATTTTTGTGAAAGAAATACATGTGCAAAGCTAAAAATGTCCAATACTATTACAAGACTTATAACAAAATGGCAGCCTCTTGCTTCAACCGCTCCCTGAATTTCATTGCCCAGAGGCAACCATATTCAGGTCTTGTAGGTTTGTGTTGAGCTACTTAACTCAATATTTCTAAATAATATTTCCTGCCTTTTTGATTCTTACAAAATGAGAATTTAGCTTTCTTATTACCTCCAACCTCTGCTACTTACCATCTTTCTCTTTTTAAGATAATTATATCATAGTTTTTGGTAAAGTAAATATTTAGAGTTTATATTACTGTATTTGTATAAACATTATTTACCATTCACTAAATAGTATATTGTTATTACAATTCCTTTCTTGTACAGCCTTCTGTTTTTCTCATAATTAGTAACTGTCTAATTTTGTCATTTAAAAAATTGCGTTTCTACCTCTAATTACAAAAAAAACTATAAAATCTTTCTCAATATCATCGAGCACATTAAATAATCTTTCAGTTTCATCCCTGACCAATCTCTCCCCACCCCCTCAGGGACTTTCTCCTGGAATTCTGAATTCTTATGTTTCAGTTTGGATTGGCAACAAGTTTCCTGAACAGCTATCATCATGGGAAATTCCTTCATCTTTCTCTTGAGTTGTATTCCATGTTTTCCTCTTTCTTGGTTTACTCATTTGTTTTTGTTTCTTTGTTTTTGAGGACATCCTTTACTAGCTTTCTGGGAAGGGTTCACGAAAATACATTTTTGAAATATCTTTTTTCAGCTTCAAACTTGAATGATAACTTGGCTGGGTATGGAACTCTAATTTAGAAATCATTTGTCAAAATCTTGAAGGCATTGCTCCATTGTCTTCCTTCTTTCAATGTTGCTGCTGATGATTTCAACAGTTTGTGGATATTATTTCCCCATTATTATCACTTCCTGTCTTTTCTTTGACTTTGTGACTTTTTAACCTTTCAAAACATATTTAACTTTAGTTTTGGGAATGGTTGGAGATAACTGCATGACTTCGATCTTCCATTTTTACCTGGGAGTATATCATTTACTATATCATTCTGTAGAGTTCATTTTTTAGTATATCACAGGGAAATATTCTGGGATGACCATGTACTGACTAGTTAGGGACTATCAATTTCACATGCTTTCTCCTCCTGCCTTGTGTTTGAAATTAATTGCTCCTTTCTTAGTGCATCATATCCCTTTTCACATAAATTTTAGCATAGAGTTAATCGTGCCATTTATACCATTTTAAGAATATGTCTGTCTGTACTAAAATTTTGTAGCATTTTTATTGAAATATAATTTAAATAGCATAAAATTTACCTATTTAAGTGTGCGATTCAATTTTTAAAAATATATTCACGGGAATGTACAACCATTACCATGATCTGTTTTATCATCTTCAAACAAAACCATGTATCCATTAGCAGAAACTTTCCATTTCCCCTTCCTTCCTATCCCTGCATCCACTAAAATACTTTATTTCTCCATAGTTTGCCTATTCTGGACATTTTCTATAAATGGACTCATACAATCTGTAGTCTTTTGTAACTGGTTTCTTTCATTTAACATAATGTTTTTAAGTTCATCCATGGTGTAATCCTCATTAGTACTTTATTCCTTTCCATTGCTAAATTCTACTAAATTTTAAGCCCTCTGAATTCAGGTTGGTCCCTATTTTCATCTTTGTGTGCCAAATACCTAGCATAGTGTCTAGGAGATATTAGTGTCTACCATATTTGTTTATTAAATAGTTAGATGGCTAATTCTAAGTCCATTTTAAAATCTGCCCTCACAGCTCTACTTTCAACAATTTTACATGACCATGGCCAAAATTTTTTTTTAAAGTTTCTTATTTCAAAAAAGTTTGATGAAGGTTTAGATGGAAAAAATGAAAGTATTCTAAATATAGATTATTCTTAATTTATCTTCACAGTAGAAATAGCATGTTAGCCACAACCACTTTCTTTATACCATAGACTTTCATTAGGATTTCCTGTTCTGTAACTCAGTCATTTAATCAAGTTCATAGTCACTGACCAGGACAAGATTGGAACAAATAAGTTTTTAGCTTGGTTCTAGAGTCTCTTTACTTTGCTGAAGAAGATGGCCTTGTCCACCAAACTAATATAATAATTTAATGGTTGTGGAACTCTGCTCTGATTTAGTACCACCCTGAGAGCACTAAGTATTTCCTCTTTCAATCCTTTCTAGTTCTTTAAAATCAAACAGAATTAGGCCAAGGCTGGGCACTGGCAATTCTTCAATGTTCTGTCAAGAATAAGGTCAAATTTTTGTTAGCTCCTCTCCTTCTATTTCCTTATCCAGCCAACATTTGGGAGGCAGAGATTTATGCTGAGGCTCCCAAAATATGCTTTCCTGGTTCCCCCAAAATCCTGCACCCTGAAAAGAAAACATACATCCACAATGGTTAAGGAAGCCCTCCAACCTCAATATCTAAGGATGATTTAAGAGTTCAGCTTGAAGAAGGAGGGGTAGAATAAGCAAATTCTTCGAATTTATCTGTCTATGATTGTAAAGTATTTCAAGTCCTAACATAATGATACTAAAACATATGGAAGGAAGTAGTAGGATAGGTATGATTTGAGCAGATATTAAAAATTAAACTCAAATCTGTTTGTGGGCTATAGGTTCCATCCTTGCTTTATACATTTATGATTTCAAAAAGAAGTATTTAATTTTTAAAACTAGTTTAATGGCCTTGAATTGTTTTTGAACAGCTGGAAATCTTTTATAGTAATATCAAAGGTGATGTTACTCTTTCGTGGCAGGAGATCAGGGGATTTGTGTCTCTTGGATTGATGTTAACGCAAACATTTTTTCTGAACACATATACACATACACACAGTATTTTTTTTTAATACATCTTTTATTCTGAATACAAGAGCCATAAAAAAGGTTTAAATGCCCCCGTAGGGGAGCTCAAACTTAACAATGCAAACATCTGACTTTGTCATATGCTTCTTCCTCAAAAAGATGAGGACACAAGGGAAAGTTTGCCTAATTTTATCCATGAAACAAGGTCACTAAATATGTTATGTCAGTTAAATCAAAGTCCCATCTTTAAAAAAATATTTCTATGTAATGTATTAGGTCTTCTTTTTGCTTTAATTCAAGAGTGACATGGGTTCTGTAACTATAATTTTTCTAGTTGGTTATAGGGTCTGAAGTTTTGGTTGACATTTCTGAAATAAATATAGCTACTGGAGCACTAGCATTCTGATTTAGAAATGTGACTACATTAGAGGAAAATTAACCTTTACAAAAAGCCACTGTTCTAAGGAATGATTTTAATCAAATGAGCTTTAAATGTTGTACCTGCATTTAGGATTTTGGAGCTACTACAACTCCCCAGTGATCTACTTTTTGAAGGAGGAAAAAAATATCAAATAAATTATGAGAAAAGTAACTACAAAAGTTGTAAAGAGGATCATAAATGAAGCTAGGTTTCTTTAACTCAAATGGTTTTTATAGTAACATCAGGCTCAGAAATCAAAGAAATTGACTTTATTATAAGTAGTTTTGCTATCTTCAAAGAAAAATATCAGGTTGTATTAACATCCAGTAAACTATATGTTTTATGCTGGAATCCCCCACGATACACTCATTTATTCATTTATTTCCTATTTGACAGGTACTTACACTATGCTAAACATAAACACAGAGGGTGAGGCTAGGGAGCTGTTGCGGAAAAGTGCCAGATCTATTGCACATGACAGATTGTTAAAATATTAAACACCTCATATACATATTAAACATTTGAATGAAAATTACAGTGCACACGGTTTTCAGTCTACAAACTCAAGTATGCAAGATATACAAGGGTACTTCAAAAAGTTCATAGGAAGATTTGTATTACCTTTTAATTCTGTTTTTCCATGAACTTTTTGAAGTACCATTGAATTTTTTAGTTTCCTTTTTACTTTCTCTCAGTTAGCTTCATATGCTATCCAAGTACCGATTTTAACCAGTTTGTAGAAGCTTTTGCCACGGTGCTCCTTCTCACTCTTGGGTCAGGTTGAGGTGTTGGGGCCTATTACGGAGGTTGAATTGTTTCCCTCAGAAAGATTTGTTGAAGTCTTCACCTGCAGTACCTCCGAATGTGACCTTACTTGGAAAAGGGGTAATTGCAGATATAATTAGTTAAGATGAGGATATAATGTAGTAGCATGGGTCATTAGGAATGGGACACAAAGGGAGAAGACAGCCATGTGACAATGGGGACAGAGTTTAAAATGATGCATATGCAAACCAAGGAATGCCAAGGATTGCCAACATCACCAGAAGATAGGAAGAGGCAAGAAAGAATTCTCTCCTGTAGGTTCAGGGGGAGCATAGCCTTGCCAACAACTTGATCTCAGACCTCCAGCCGACAGAACTGTGAGACAATAAATGTCTGTTGTTCTAAGCCACTCAGTTTGTGCTATGATGTAATAACAGCCCTGGCAAACTAATACAGGGCCTTCTACCATGCAAGGTGTCGGGGTGGAGTGGAGGTCATCTGGTCTCTGGTTTTCTGGTTGAGCACACCATTTTTTCTGTTCATGTGATAATTCAGGCTTGGTGGTTTGTGCTGTTTGTACGCTATGCTTGGGACTCAGGTTCTTCATAGGAACAGGAACCTCAAGAACCTCTGATGTCTGTGCCTGGAACATCAAGTGGCCACCTTTAAGGCTCTGACACACCTTGGGCTATTGTACAGGAGGCTTAAGGCTTCCTCACCTTTCCTAGCCCTGGGAGGATTTTTAATATTTTGGGGGTAGCTTCTTTTTCCTGACTGCTTTTCCAGATTACTCTATTTCTACTTTCAAAATTTATGTCTCCTTTTACCTTTTCCTTGAGTGATTCTCCCAAGGGATTAGGCTTTTGGAAAACAGAAAGGAGGAAATCTTCCTCTGTTTTCTGCCACTGAGGCAATGAAGCCATAAACAATGGAAGAGAGCCCGATACAGGGAGACTGGGGAAGGAGAAAGTGGAAAATTTAAGTAGGAAACACCTATAAAATAATCTATCAAATTATTATCCAGCCACAAAATTATTAAGAAGGCTACATTAAATTTTCAAATGGATTTTTAAACTATTTACCCAGTCTCCTTTTGTCCTGACAGTAAATTAAGTTTAGCAGATTGGGGCTGAACCGGGAGATCAAGAGGGTAGTCTTTAATGCAATGTTTCAGTGACGGGGAATCAATGGGTCTCTCCAAGAATCTATTTTAGGATTTTTTTTGCATGAATAATTTACCATATACATTACTGATAACCAGATGATGGATGTATTGAGTTTTAAGACAAGCAAATAACCAGACACAAGAAATGACGAGCCAATTATCTTGGCCTTCTAAGTCAATGATTCCAAACGTGGCTCAGGATCATTATGGCTCTTTTCAAAAATAAACACCCAGACTTCACTCCTGGACATTGCCATCTGGAGAATGTGCATTGCAATCTGTGGTTTTAAAAGGTTCCTGGCTGATTTTGGCCAATTCGGCGAAATACTAATCTAAAAGATGAAATTAACTTAATAATTTGAGCAATGATTTTAATATATGTATAGTCCAATTGAACACATATGTTTAATGTTATTTGGTTACTATCTTCTATCATCTGCATAACTGTTGCCCCAGCAGAATTAGTTCAATAGGTTATATTTACATATCTTTTATTTTAAAATCTACAATTGGTATTTCAAAGGAATTCATTAGCTACCTGGATATAAATCTTTATTACTGTCTCATCAAAGTGGTAGGAGGATTTCTTGCCATTTGATAAAAGGAGAAACTGAAACTGTTTCTAAGTGACAACAAAAGTTAGTCAATTACCAGGACATTCCTGAATCTCCTTAAGATGAATAAGCTTAGATCTGTCCTTCCATATTACCCCAGGTCTTTGAGGGCCTGTTTAATCTTATATTGGCACTATCTAGCCCTCTTAATTTAACACAATTAGCATTTCTGAAACTAATCATCAAAGTATTCTAAATTAATTATACTGTTTGCTAATAAAAAGGACTCATTTTCTATGGAGGGCTGTTTTTAAAATACGTGCTTCAGTACAAGAATCTCATCTGCTTCAGCAAGTATTGCAGGTGTATGCATTGATATGTGTGTGTGTTTATGTGTGCGGGTAATAAGGTATGCCTATCACACTGCCTTTTCACATTCTTGGCTACAATATCGATGCACCAACACAATGACAATTCAGACAAGACCAGGTGAGATGCTTAACTGCATGTGCCTCGTAAATTCAAAACAGTCAATCTGGTAGATTTAGGAAGACAAAAAACAAAGTCTCCCCAGGTGCTATAATTCACTGGATAATTTAGGTAAGGTAATAATATACATATTAAAAAGCACCTAACTAAAAGACATGTCTATTTAATTGTAAAACAAGAATCTTTGTTTGTTAAGGGACTTAATGCAGAGCCCTGCCCAGAAACCCCAATTGCTGTTGGAAAAGGCTTCCAGGGAAGAAAGGAAAGGAAAGGAATGCTAACCAAGCATAAGTGACACATCACTTCCCCAGAAGTTGTGGTACTTAGCATTGTTCGCGTAAGAAGTAATAAAACCTGGCAGGCTGGTCGCTGTTAAGCAGCTTACATATATTGTCCATGCAGCTTGCGGTCTGGCCAGAGCAGTGACAGGGCTCTCCTGTTAGCTGCGGGGCTAGAGTTAGAGTGGCAGGACACAAAGTAAAGTTTGAAAAAAACCCTAACTTTGACCTTAGTGTCACTTTCCTTTCTCTCCATCTCTGATCGAAGGTGATGTGACTTGAGTTTGGGGGCTGTGCTGACTGTGGGAATGTCAGAAGGGTGCTTTAAATTGCTTTGTTTGTCTCTTCTCATATGGCTGTTTTTCTACCCAAGTTTTCTAGCTAAGTAGCTTCTTTGGTTTGTTTTCCTAGTTTGACTTAAATCTGTGTTCACTGTTTCTACTGGTTCTCAAAAACTCAGCATCGGGCTACTTGCGTGCGATTTAGTGTAAACAGAGCATTTGAGAAAATGAGCAAGGTTGAAGGCCTCTACAGCAAAATGACCACAGGAAGTCTTTCTGAGAAGGTTGCTTATGATGACTATTTTTGCTACAAATACAGTTGTCCCTTAGTATACACGGGGGGATAGGTTCCAGGATCTTCTGTGGATACCACAGTTCATGAATGCTCACATCCCTGATATAAAGTGGCAGAGTATTTGCACATCCTCCCGTATATTTTAAACCATGTCTAGATTACTTATAATACATCATACAATGTAAATGCCATGTGAGTAGTTGTTATTCTGTATTGTTTAGGGAATAATAACAAGGAAAAAATTCTGCATATGTTCAGTACAGATGCAATTATTTTTTTGAATATTTTTGATCCACGGTTGCTTCACTCCACTGATGTGCTGCTCTTCTCCATGTGAATACTTTAGAGAGGATTGGATGCTAGCTTGGTTTAGTGTATATTTAAACGTTTCCATATAGTTTATTAGGATTTTAGTAGCAGGCTTATTCTAAAATAATTTGCTAAATGAAAACAGTAACAACTTGTTCAGTAAAAATATTAATATGTTTTAGGCAAATCAGTGGCACTCGTTCTCAATTTTATCCTATAGTTTGTAAATATGGGGCTTGTAGAAAGTGTGAGGCAGGTTGACAGCACTGTGTAGATAGTGCACTGAACAATGCCAGGATATACCATTTAAATGATCACCTTTGAGTAATGACAAAGTGACTCACCTAACCACTCGGGAAATTTAATCTCACAGAAAGGTTTTTCCAAAATTAGATTTATACATAGGAGAAAATCCTGTAAAAATTAGAGAAGCTGTTCACCATTAAAATACAGTTCTGGGAAGTTATTTTCTCACATTAGAGCTGAATGTTTCTTACGGTTCTCAGCTTTAACATATTCCAAACTAAACATTTCACGTAAATGACAGAGTTGTCTCTTTCCCCACCTTCATCCTCAGTCTCTAGTAGTAACTGCATTCGACTCTTATTCTTTAGATATTTCCTCTGTATTTCAAAATTGCATATTGAAACTACTTTTACTTAATTTTTCTGTTTTAGATATTATCTTCTGGCTTCCTGTTTACCATGGAAGATGAGAATTTAGCTGTCTTGAATACCCCTCTCCCTCTTCTCAGTCCTACCCCATCTTCCTAATAGAATTATATCATAATTTCAAGCTGGATAAAAATTCAGTATTTGTATTGTTCTGAATATGATTTTTAGTCACGTCTGAGTCATGTGGTATACTATTATTATATTTCCTTTCCTATTCAACTTCTTGCTTCCTCTGTTAATAATTGTCTGTTGTTTGTTTGCTTAGTTATCTATGTATAGATCACTAATTCATCCCTAACTCTCCAGGAAAGGTGGAGACCCCCTAGTACTGATACATGTTCCAATATAGTTGGGTTACTCTCGAGGTCTGCTACCTATTTGAGGTTGCAAATCATTTTTGCTCAACATTTTGAAGTAATTGCTCCATTGTTTTCTAGCTTCTTGTGATATTAAGAAATCTAGTGGTATTAGGATTCTGAATCCTTAGTTATGACACCCCCCTTTTTTTATTTCATGGGTCCTTTTTAGGTCCAATGTGCCTTGGGATGGGTTTCTTCCTGCTCCCTGCATTGGTTTTATTCCCTGTGAGTTCCTCTTTTTGCTATTTCTTTACTTTGCTTTATGACTCCCCTGTTTTTTACTCAACTATCTAGTGATCTCTGGCTTTGCATTCACATTTCAACAAGCTACAGAAGCTTTGTATATGGGGGGATTTTGTCAACTGCTGGACTTCACTCTGGAGCAGGGTTGACAAACTGAGGCCCACAGGCCAGATCTGACCCGCTGCTTATTTTTGTATGGCCCTCAGTGTGGTTTGTTGTAAGCTGTTAAATGCTGAAGAATATCACGAGAGTAACATTTTGTGACACATGAAACTTCTTAATATTTTTACTCCAATTAACTTTCTGTAAAAACATAGTGAATGAATCCTAGTGGCTGGAATTCCTGTGGGAGGAAAACTATCTGGCATTCCTCTCCAAGGGCTTGTATTCTTCATTAGGAACATTTCTGACCCTTTCCTAGTCCTGATTTTGACTTGTAGAGACTCCTGGCACCCATACAACTCAGACACTCCAGTCATTGTTCCTCCCAAGCCTGTCTCATCCGAACGGTTTGGCAAACAACAGCCAGGTAGGGCTGCTCTTGGGGAAGTGATACTAGCCCAGACTGCAACTGTGCGGTAATAAGAGTTGTAAGTCCTAGGTGGGTCTCTGGGATGTTCTGTTTAACTGTTTAGGTTGCAACTAATAGAAAATGTGTTCTTTGGAGCTGAGTATATCAGCAAAACTGACTAGTTAAGTGATCCTATATGAGGAGTCTAGGACTTTAATTATAAAAGAATTTCCAGGGAAGTGGCTGAGAAAGGAGGGCTTTGGACATTGATTTATGAGCTTCTTACAACCTATAAAGAATTTTTTTAAAAA
Source organism: Cynocephalus volans (assembly GCF_027409185.1). Lineage (NCBI taxonomy): Eukaryota > Metazoa > Chordata > Mammalia > Dermoptera > Cynocephalidae > Cynocephalus > Cynocephalus volans. Next base: position 229,343,840 of record NC_084460.1, read on the forward strand.
ATGACTTTATTTTTCGATAGGGAAGGTCAGATCCCTGACAAATGTAGTGTACATTTATCCTTCGGTATCCACTGGAGATGGTTCCAGGACCCAGTTCCCCACCCCCTGCACCACCACCACCAAAATCCACGGATGCTCAAGTCCGTGATATAAAATGGCATAGTTTTTGCATATAACCTACACCTATCTTCCAGCATACTTTAAATTATCTCTAGATTACTCATAATTCCTAATGCAATGTAAATCCGTTGTAAACATTTGTTATACTGTATTTTTTAAATGTATATTATTTTTTATTGTGGTATTGGTTCCCCCCCCCCCCGGAATATTTTCCATCTGCAGGAACCCTAGGATACAGAGGGCCAACTGTACTTAGTTCTGGCTTCCTGATTGGTGTCAGGAATCACCCTAGAATCTACCGGAGATGTGGTCTTGACCAATGGACAAGCTGCCAAAGGTTATCGTCCCGGCACCACATCCAGCCACTGCCAAAGTTGAGCGCCTGCTCAATGAGGACTCGCTCCCGGATTCTGCGGAGCCCTTGCGCCCTGGCTCTGCGGTGCCAGTGCGATGGCACCAGAGGGGCAGGGCAGAGCCAAAAGGACGCAGAGATTTTTGGGAACATGTGTGTGCTCAGCAGCCGAGATTACTTGCATTTTCAAGATGAACAGAATCTTTAAAAAATGTTCATCAGTTAACATCACTCTCCTACGCAAAACACTCCCATGGTTTCTTATCCATTTAGCACCAATGCCAAGTCCCTGTGTGTTGCCTGGAAGGCCCTGCAAGCTCAGGCCTCTTCCATCTTTCTGACCTGTTCTGCTGTTTACAGCTTTGTTCACTCTGTTCACTCCACACTGGCCTCCTCACTGCTCCTTGAACATGACGAGCTAGTTTTTTTTTTTTTTTTTTTTTTGCAGCTGGCGGGTACAGGGATCCAACCCTAGACCCTGGTGTTACCTGCACCATGTTCTAACCAACCAAGCTAATCTGCCAGCCCGAGCTAGTTTTCTTGGATTTTGCATTGGCTCTTCCCTCTGCCGAGTGCACTGTTTCCTCAGATCTTCAGATGACTTAATCCCTCACGTCATTCAGGTGTCTACTCAAATGTAAACTCCTCATGGATCTTTTCCTAAACATCCTCTCCAACACGGTCCGCACCCATCACCTGTTGCTCTGAATCGCTCTCTCAGTGAGCTGGGGTGTTGTCTGTTTCATCTCAGATCCGTGCATCCCCTTTTCCTCTGCTCTCTCTACCGTAGAGACGGATCTCTGAGAATTCCATCTCCCAGGCTCCCTTGTCAGTTGGCTTCCAGTTAAGTTTGGTCAATGAGAAACATTATTTAACTTTTGAGGGAGAGAAGGAAGAAGGACGTGGGAAGAATCCTGGAGTTTTTTCCCCTTTACTCACTTTTGGGTGGCATCTCCAGATATGCCTGCATCTCCTCCATGGTTCCAGCATCTGCAAAGTGACCTTGGCTTCTGGACTTCAGTTAGACCACTTCTTTCCTTTATTCTTCAGGCTGATGGGCAGTTGCAAATCCTCGGGTTGACTTATTGTCACCTATTTGCTCTTTAAACATTTCTAACTTCACCATATCCAAGGTTTTCCATAGCCCTAATCAGTACCTGTTGTTATATCATTACTGGTTTACTCTATTTTTTGTCTCCCCCATTAGAATGTAACTTCCACAAGGCCCACAAGCTTGAGGACTCTGAAGAGACATTTATACCTGAAAGGCCATTCATTTCCACTTCCTGACCACTTCCCAGAGAGCTGAAAAGAAGGGCCCTCACGTGTGTCTCCCTGGTGCAGTGGGGAAGGCAACTGGGACATTCAGAAAGAAAGAGCCCGGGTTGAGTGCTACATGGAAAATGCTAACTACTCTGAGAAATTCCCTAGTATATTTCCAGCTGAGAAGAAGAAGCACCATGAGAGATTTCCTAGCACATTAGGGGAAGGGACCTGCGGGTTGGGGATGGGGGAGGTGGGACTTTCTACTAGGCTGAGCAAGTGGGAACTCATGTATAAAAACCATAACTTACATTGGACGTAACAGGGCACTCTGCCGTGACTTGTCCTAAGTGTTCTACATTATTATTTTTAGTATGCATATATATGAATACTTTAAGATATACACTGTATTAAACTAAATATTTAAAATACCAAAACTAACCACATGTTAAAAAAGTTGAACAATTTAATTTGTTTTTGAATTACTAGTTTACTTTTAACAGAACAAATCAGTGATATAAATAAACAGATAAGTTCTTCAGTGCTGACTTCTGGCCTCCAGGAGGCCACACTCCTTCAGGCCCCAAGTTGAGTTCTGGTCAAGATGGCAGAGTAGTCGGTTCCTGGTGTGGCTCTCTCCCCCAGAGTGACCAATTTGCAGCTTTTGAGGAGCAGTGATGGAGGACTGAAACCTGTGTTGGAGTGGACAGGAGCCGCCTGCCATAGGACCCCAGTTCAGGTTGCTCCTCATTCCGGAGAGAGACTTTAGAGCTTCTGGGCCTACACACCCCAAGCCTGCCGGCCCAGAGAAGGCAAACAGCTGGGGCAGGACTTCCGGTGCAGGCTGGTCTTGCCGCCCTGAGAGACATAACAGCCTCAGGGCTCCCACACTCCAAGCCAGCTGAGCCAGTGAAGGCAGGTGGGGCAGGACTTCTGGCCCAGGCCATCCCGTCTCTGTAAGTGACTTGAGAGGCTCAGGGCTCCCACACTCTGAGCCAGCTGAGCTGGTGAAGGCAGGCAGGGTGGGACCTCCAGCCTAGGCTGTCTCTGTTTCCAAGAGTGACTTGAGAGGTACTGGGCTCCCACGCCCCAAGCCAGATGAACTGGTGAAGGCAGGTGGAGTGGGACTTCCAGCCCAGGCTAGTTTCTGCTGTCCAGAAGCAGCATCCCTTCAGGATCCAAGCCAGACATCAGGGTGAAATGAGTGGACTGTGATACCCCCAGCCACAATGACAAAACACTAAAGGTAAGGAACCAGAAATATGAAAAATCAAGAAAGTACATCACCACCAAAGGAAATCAATAACTTTCAAGCTCTAGATCCTATAGAACAGGGAGTCTTTGAAACGACAGACAAGGAATTTAGAGTAACAATTCTAAGGAAACTAAATGAGATACAAGAAAACTCAGTGAAACAACACAATGAAATGAGAAAAAATGTACAGGATCTGAAAGAAGAAATGTACAAAGAAATCAATGCCTTGAAAAAGAATGTATCAGAGTTTGTGGAGCTGAAGGATTCATTCAATGAAATAAAAAACACAACAGAGAGTTAAACCAGCAGACTTGAACAAGCACAAGAGAGAATTTCTGACCTTGAAGGCAGGCTGTTTGAATTATCACAGGCAGACCAGAAAAAAGAAAAAAAGAATCAAAAAAATTGAAGAAAATTTAAGATAGATAATTGAGAACCTTAAGCACTCAAATATCTGAATCATGGGTATTCCGGAAGGGGAGGAACAAGGAAATAGCATTGAAAACATATTCAATGAGATAATAGCAGAAAACTTCCCAGGTATAGGGAAAGCCACAGATCCCCAGATTCAAGAAGCCTGAAGATCACCGAACACATTCAACCCAAAAAGGTCCTCTCCAAGACATGTGACAATCAAACTGACAAAATTCAAAGACAAAGAGCGAATCTTAAAAGCTGCAAGAGAGAAGCAGCAAGTCATCTATAAGAGAGCTCCAATCAGAATAAGATCAGACTCTTCATCAGAAACTCTAAAAGCCAGAAAAGAATGGGATGATATATTCAAAACCCTAAAGGACAAAAATTGCCAGCCAAGAATACTTTACCCAGCAAGGCTATCCTTTCAAAATGAAGGACAAATAGTATATTTCTCAGACAAAGAAAAACTGTGGGAGTACACTACTACATGACCAGCCCTACAAGAAATTCTCTAGGAAGTAGTGGGTTTAATACCACACACACACACACACACACACACACACACACACACACACACACACACACACACACACACACAATCACTGTCATGAATCCACAGAAAGAACAATACCTACCAGCAAAACAAAAATGCTAACAAAAGAGAGAAAAAAAAATAGTTTTTCACCCCAGGAAACCAACAAATACAGAAGACAAACAGAAAACTTGAAAGAAAGGAACAAAAGATACTTGAGACATCTAAACAAAAATCAGTATAATGCTAGGAGTAAATCAACACCTTTCAATAATAACTCTGAATGTAAAGGGACAAAATTCCCCATTCAAAAAGCAGACTGACTGACTGGATTAAAAGGATGGACCCAACAATATGCTGTCTCCAAGAGACTCACATGACCTGTAAAGACAAACACAGACTAAGAGTGAAAGGATGGAAAAAGATATATCATGAAAGCAGAAATGAAAAATGAGCTGGAGTAGCTATTCTTATATCAGATAAAATAGACTTTAAAGCAAAAACCATTAAAAGAGATAAAGATGGACAATATATAGTGATAAAAGGATCTATCCATGAAGAAGACATAACAATCATAAATATATATGCACCTAATGTTGGAGCAGCCAGATTTACAAAGCAAACACTATTAGATCTAAAGAAAGAAATAGATACTAACACCATAATAGCAGGAGACCTGAACACCCCACTCTCATCATTTGACAGATCATCTAGGCAAAAAAATCAACAGAGAAACACAAGATCTAAACAATACTTTAGATCAGTTGGATTTGGCAGATATCTACAGAACATTCCACCCAACAACCTCGGAATATTCATTCTTCTCATCAGCACATGGAACATTCTCCAGGATAGACATGTTAGGTCACAAAGCAAGTCTTAATGAATTCCAAAAAATTGGAATTGTTCCATGTATTTTTTTCTGATCACAATGGATTAAAATTAGAAATCAATAATAAATGAAACTCTGAAAACTATACAAACTCATGGAAATTAAACAACATTCTACTTAATGACATGAGGATCCAAGAAGAAATTAAACAGGAAATCAAAAAATTTCTTGAAATTAATGAAATAATGACACATCATACCAAAACCTGTGGGATAATGCAAAAGCAGTATTAAGGGGGAAATTTATTGCATTAAATTCTTACTTCAGAAGAATGGAAAGATGCAAATAAATAACCTAACACTTCACCTTAAAGATCTAGAAAAACAAGAATGATCCAAACCTAAAGTTAGTAGACAGAAAGAAATACTTAAGATCAGAGCAGAACTAAATGATATAGAAACCCAAAAAACAATACAAAAGATCAATGAAACAAAAAGTTTTGAAAAGACTAATAAAATCAACAAACCTTTAGCAAGACTAACTAAGAAAAGAAAAGAGAAGACCCAAATAGCAAATATTAGAAATGAAAAAGGTGATATTACAACTGACACCTCAGAAATACAAGAAATCATTAGAGACTACCATAAACATCTACATGCCAACAAATATGAAAATCTGGAGGAAATGGATAAATTTCTGGATGCATACAAATTACAAAAACTGAGCCAAGAAGATATAGAATATCTGAACAGACCAATAACAATAAAAGAGATTGAAGCTGTTATCAGAAGGCTCTCAACAAAGAAAAGCCCAGGACTGGATGGGTTCACTGCAGAGTTCTATCAAATCTTCAAAGAGGAATTGATACCAATTCTCCACAAACTGTTTCAAAGATTAAAATGGAGGCCATTCTCCCAAATTCATTCTATGAGGCAAATATCACCTTTATACCCAAACCAGACAAAGATGCATCAAAAATAGAAAACTACAGGCCAATATCCTTGATGAACATAGATGAAAAAATACTCAATAAAATATTAGCTAACAGAATACAGCAACACATACAGAAAATTATACACCATGATCAAGTGGGATTCATTCAAAGGATGCAAGGCTGGCTCAACATATGCAAATCAATAAACGTGATACACCATGTTAATAAAAGCAAAAACAAAAACCATATGATCATCTCTATTGACACTGAAAAAGCATTTGACAAAATTCAACATCCTTTCATGATAAAGACTCTCTACAAGTGAGGCATAGATGGAAAGTATCTCAACATAATTAAAGCCATATACGATAAGCCCACTGCCAATATCATCCTGAACAGGAACTGGACAAGGATGCCCACTCTCACCACTCCTACTCAACACAGTGTTGGAAGTACTAGTCAGAGCAATCAGAGAAGAGAAGGAAATAAAAGGCATCCAGATTGGAAAGGATGAAGTCAAGCTGTCCCTTTTTGCAGATGATACGATCTTATATATTGAACAGCCTAAAGCTCCTATAAAAAAAACTCCTAGAGTTGATAAATGATTTCAGCAAAGTTACAGGATACAAAATCAACACACACAAATCAGTAGCATTTCTATACTCCACCAGTGAACATGCAGAAAAAGAAATCAAGAAAGCTAGCCCAATCACAATAGACACCAAAAAAATAAAATATTTAGGAATAAAGCTGACCAAGGACATGAAAAACCTCTACTAAGAGAAATACAAACTACTGTTGAGAGAAATTAAAGAGGACACAAGAAGATGGAAAGATATTCCTATGCTCTTGGATTGGAAGAATTAACATTGTGAAAATGTCCATATAACCCAAAGTGATCTACAGATTCAATGCAATCCCCATCAAAATTCCAATGACATTTTTCTCTGAGATGGAAAAAGTTATCCAAACATTTATATGGAACAACAAAAGACCACACATAGCCAAAGCAATCCTGAGCAAATAAAATAAAGCTGGAGGCATAACACTACCTGACTTTAAACTATATTACAAAGCTATAATAACCATAACAGCATGGTACTGGCATAAAAATAGACACACAGACCAATGGAATAGAATAGAGAACCTAGAAATCAATCCACACACCTACAGCCATCTGATCTTTGACAAAGGCAGCAAAGCTACGTACTGGGGAAGAGACTGCCTTTTCAACAAGTGGTGCTGGAAAAACTGGATACTCATATGTAGGAGAATGAAACCTAGATCTTTATCTTTCATCATATACCAAAATCAACTCAAAATGGATTAAAGAATTAAATATACATCCTGAAACGATAAAACTCCTTAAAGAAAAAATAGGGGAAACATTCCAGGAAGTAGGAGTGGGTACAGACTTCATGAATAGGACCCCCAAAGCACAGGCAACTAAAAGTAAAATAAACAAATGGCATGATATCAAACTAATAAGCTTCTGCACAGCAAAAGAAACAATCAACAGAGTAAGAAAACAACCAACAGAGTGGAAGAAAATATTTGCAAAATATACACCTGACAGAGGATTAATATCCAGAATATGCAAGGAACTCAAACAACTTTACAGCAAAAAAACCAAATAACCCAATTAAAAAATTGGCAAAGGAGCTGATCAGGAATTCATCTCAAAGGAAGATATATGAATGGCCAACAGACACGTGAAAAAATGCTCAATATCACTCAAGATCCGGGAACTGCAGACCAAAACCACATTGAGATACCATCTGACTCCAGTTAGGGTAGATAACATCCAGAAGACTGAGAATGATAAGTGCTGGAGAGGTTGCAGAGAAAAAGGAACTCTCATCCACTGTTGGTGGGGCTGCAAAATGGTCCGGCCTTTATGGAAAATGATATGGAGGTTCCTCAAACAATTACAGATAGATCTACCATATGACCCAGCTATCGCACTGCTGCGAATATACCCAGAGGAACTGAAATCATCGTGCCGAAGGGATACTTGTACTCCAATGTTTATTGCAGCTCTATATACAATAGATAAGAGCTGGAACCAGCCCAAATGTCCATCATCAGATGAGTGGATAAGGAAACTGTGGTACATCTACACAAGGGAATACTACTCTGCTATAAAAAAGAATGAAATACTACCATTTGCAGCAACATGGATGGATTTAGAGAAAATTATATTAAGTGAAATAAGTCAGGCACAGAAAGAGAAATACCACATGTTCTCACTTATTTGAGCTATCTAAAAATTAATAAATAAATAAACACACAAACAAATAAAGGGTGGGGGTGGGGAAGAAGACAGAATAACCACAAAAATTCCTTGAACTATCTAAGTTAAGTGCACAGATACTTTGGGGGGAGGGGGGTGTAGGGAAGGGGTTGGAGAGGAATGGGTAAAGGGACATGAAAATCAAGTACAATATATTTTGAGAAGTAAAATAAAATAAAATTAAATTAAAAAAAAAACAGGTAAATATCAATTCTTGACACCCCAGCATATAGGATGAATAAGTATAACTGCTTTGCTAATCAAAAATGACAGATGGGAATAAAGGATGACTTCACGTCTCCTCACAGATGGCTACATAGATGTAATATGTGGGTCTCTTCTACTTGATACCATTTTTAGTTGCCACATTCATTTCCAAGGGTTAGTTAGGAGTATGGGGTCTTAATTTCCAAGTAGGTTGAATTGCTTAGGTATTTTTTAATGATTTGTTCTAATTTTATTGGATTATCAGCACCGCACTCTCCCGAGTGAGCCACGGGCCGGCCCTAATTTTATTGGATTATGATTGCAGAAGTTAGCCTGTGAAATCTCTACTTTAAAATTTTTGCTAAGAGAATCTTTTGGTGGCCCATACATAATTGATTTTGTAAATGTTCCATGAGCATGTAGGATGAAAAAGAATATTGTCTATTTGAAGCACTTATATTAATATGAGTTTGTTTATAGTACTATTTAATTCCTTATTTTCTTACTTATTTCTTCCTATTCTTACTTATTAGCCCACTTCTGAAAGAGGTATTTTAAAGTCTCCCACTAAACTGCATTTTTAAATACCCCTTTTTGCAAGCAACAATTAAAAAAAAAAGAAGAACAAAAGAAAGAAAAAGTAAAACCTATAATTACACTAGCTTACTGTGCCTGGAGATTGGAATTCAGGGAAGTTAAGGGTGAGAAATTACAGGGCGGATACTGGAGAAGAGAGACTCGCTCAGAGAGAGGGTTCTGAGGTTGTGCGGTGGAGTCCTCTGAGTTTTTCACTGATTACTAATCTACACATGCATGAAAGGAAACTACCTGAGGCTGGGTTAAAAAGCACTGGAAATCAGCAGGCAGACAAATTCCAGGATCTTTCACAAGTCTGGGAATAATTTGTATTCACACCAGCCCAAGTGGAAACACCACATACATGGGCATTGAGTAGAATCCTAAGAAGTAGGGCGAAGTTGGCCCTAGACTAAAGTCTGACTGGACCTACCCTAACGAAGTTTAAAAGCAAACCTTGAAATGATTTAACTGATTTCAAATTACTCATTTTGCTTACAAACAAAATTTAACACAATGTTAAAATAAAAAGAATACAAGAAATCCAGCAACAAACATAAAATCATAATGTCCTCCAAAACTACCAGACATGTAAAAATGCAGAAAATATTGTTCATAACCAGGAAAAAAATCAATTAATACAACACACAGACAGAAATAATGGAACTAGAAGACAATGATGTTAAAAGAGCTGTTATAAACATGCTTTACACATTTTAAAAAACTTGACCATTGTAAGAAGAAAAATGGAAGATGTAATAAATAAATGGTACTTGTATAAAGATTTTAAATAAAAGGAAATTCAATGTTTGAAATGAAAAATGTACTGGATAGAGTTAATAGCAAATTAGCAACTGTAGAATAAATGATTAGTGAACTTGAAGACATAGCAATAGAAACTGTCTAAAATTAAGCACATGCAGGAAAAAATCCTTTCAAAAAAATGAGCAGCAGTAACCTACAGGACACTGTTAAGTAGTCTAATACATATTTACTTGGCGTCCCAGAAAAGAGAATGGGGACAGAAAAATTATTTGAAGAAGTACTGATCAATTTTTTTTTTCAAATTTGATGAAAGCCATAAGCCCATAAATTCAAGAAGCTTGATGAATCTAGCAGATTAAACATTGGAAAAAATAAAAATAAAAAAGGACAAAGTACATCATAATCTAATTATTAAAAACTATGGACAAAGAAAAACTTTGTACAGAGGAACAGTTAGGAATGACAGAAGAAATCTTATCAGATAAGACGGTGAGCCAGAAGACAGTAGAGAGATATCTTTAAAACACTAGAGGAAAAGAAACCTGTCAACCTAACATTTTTTAACCAGGCAAAATGAAAAGTAAGAAAAGACAGACATACAAAGGCTGAAAGAATTCATTATCAGCAGATCTTTACTTCAAGAAATATTTTTAAAAGTTTACCAGGGAGAAGGAAAACAACAGCTGAGGGAAATTTAGAACTATGCAAATGAATAAAAGAGCACCAGAAATGGAAAATATACGTAACAGACATATTTTTCTTACATTTAAAATCTCTTTAAAAGCTTATTATCTGTTTCTAGAATAAATACGAACAATGTATTGTGGAAATTATTGCATATATAGTAGAAAAAAGTGTGACAACAGTAGCACAAAGGACAGGAGAGAGGAAATAAAAGTATCCTGTTCTAAGGTTCTTACATTATACCTATTAGGGATATAATATTATTTAAAAGTAGACTGTGATAAGTTAAAGATGTAAATTGTAAACCCTGAGGCAACCACTGATATAACAAAGAGAGAGAACTAAGAAGTTATAGTGAAGATAGAATGGGATCATTAAAAAAACAAAACAAAACAAAACACCTAAACGACTTAAAAGAAAGTAGAAAAAGGAACAGAGAGTAAACGGGACAAAAGTAATAAGTAGTAATATGGTAGATTTAAACTCAACCATAGTGTTAATCGGATTAAATGTAAATAGTCTAAATGCTCCAATTAAAATGCAAGATTGTTGGGTTGGATAAAAATGTAGGATTAAATGATATGCTATTTATAAGAAATCCTTATAAAATCTAAAGACATAGAGGTTAAAAATAAAAAATGAAAAGAATTATACCGTGCAAACTCTTACGAAATTAAAAAGCTAGAGTGGCTCTATTAATATCAAATAGAGTAGAATTTAGAACAAGGAATAATAACAGGTAAATAGGAACATTTCTTTAATAATAAACAAGTCAGTTTATCAAGATGGCATAATAATTCTAAATGTACATGTATCTAATAACTGAGTTTCAAATACATGAAGCAAAAACTGATAGAACTTAAAGAAGAAATAGGTAAATCCACAATTATAGATAGAGATTGAAAATTACTCCTTCAGTAATTAAGAGAACAAGTAGAGAAAAATCAGAAATGTTATAGAATACTCAAACAACACTATCAACCAGCTTGACCTAATTGACATTTATAGAATACTCCATCCAACAAGAGCAGAATACACATTTTTTCCAAATAAACACAGAACGTTTATCAAGATAGATACCATATTCTGGGCCATAAAACAAGTCTCAATAAGTATAAAAGAATTTAAATAATAAAAAGTATGTTCTCTGGCTAAAACAAGATTAAGTTAGGAACTGATAACAGAAAGATATGTGGAAAATCCTAATAACTTGAAAATTAGTCAACACGCCATGGTTCAAAGAAGAATCGCCATGGTAAATTAGAAAGTATTTTAAGCTGAATGAGAGTGGAAAAACTACAAAACAAAATCTGTATGACATGGCTTATTAGGAAATTAATATTAAGTGCTTATGTTTAAAAAGAAGAAAGATCCGATCCTGACTTACATATGAAGAAACTAGAAAAATAAAAATAAATAAAACCTAATATGAGCAGAAGAAATAAAATTATAAAGACAAATCCAGAATCAGTGAAATAAAAAACAGAAAAACAACAGTGAAAAACAAATCAAAAGTTGGATTTTTGAAAAGAGCAATAATATTAGTAAACTTCTAGTCAGATTGATCAGGAAAAAAGAAACAAAACACCAGTTTTAGGAATGGAGCAAGTGAAATTACTACAGATTCTACAGGTATTAAAAGGATAATAAGGGAATATTATAAATAACTTTATGGCATTAAATATAATGTAAAGATAAAATGAACTAATTCCATGAAAGACACAAATTAGATGAGTTCACTTAAGGAAAAAGAGGTAACACAAATAGTTCCAAATCCATTAAAGAAATTGAATTAGTAGTGAAAAGGTTTTCCAAACAGAAAACTCTAGATCCCAAAAGCTTCACTGCAAATTAACCAAGTAGTTAATAAAAATAATAATACCATTTCTATGTAGTCTCTTACAGGAAACAGATTAGGAAAAAATACTTCCCCAAAATAAGGCCTGAGTTACACTGATACCCCATAAAAGACAAACTCATAAAAGACAAGGAAAAAACAAAACCCCAAACAAACAAACAAACAACAACAACAACAACAAAAAACCAGCTATAGACAAGTAATCTTCATGAACACAGAAGCCATAATCTTTGACAATATTCTGGTAAATCACACCCAGCAATAACCAGATGGAGTTCATCACAGGAATGCAAAGTTGTTTTAACATTTGAAAATCAATTAATGGAATTCACTATGTCAATAGAATAAAAAATAAAAAATAAGTAATTGTCTCAATATTTGCATAAAAAACATCTCACAATATTCAACATTCATTTATGAAAAAACTCTCAGCAAACTAGGAATAGGAGGAAACCTCCTCAACATGATAAAGGTCATACATAACAAACCTACATCTTAAATCATAATTAATGATGAAAGATCAAAACTTTCCCCTCAGATCAGGAACAAGACAAAGGAATTCACATCATTTTTTTCCAACATCGAAGATATTAGTTAGTGTAATATGGCAAAAAGAGAAAGAAAGAGAGAGAGAGAGAAATAAAAGAAAATTAAAATTCTGTTTCCAGATAACATAATCAGTGTGTAGGAAATTAACAAATGAATTTAGGAAGGACTCAGTATATAAGGTCCTATACAAAAATCAAATGTATTTCTGTGCTATCAACAAACAATTGGAAAGGAAAATAAAAATATCATTAACAAGAGCATCAAAATATAAAATATTAAAAATATTAAAAATCTGTACAATGAAACGTACAAAACATTGCCAAGATAAATGAAAGAAGACCTACATGAATGAAGAGGAAGACCATGTGTATGGATTAGAAGACCCGACATTATTAAGATGTCAATTTTTCCCAAATTGATCTATAATTTCATCATGATACCAATCAACATTCCAGCACCATTTATGAAATTGACAAATTGATTCTAAAATGTATGTGGAAATAAAAAGGACCTAGAATAACCAACATGATTTTGAAAAATATCAAAATTGTAGGATTTACACAACCTGATTTTTAGACTTACTATAAAGCTAAAGTCATCAATGCAGTGTAAGATTGGAGTAAAGAAATGCTATGGGTTTGGATATGGTTTGTCACCACCAAAACTCATATTGAAATTTGATTCCCAATGTGGTAATATTGGGAGGTAGGGCCTAGTGGGAGGTGTTTGGGTCATGGGGGCAGATTCCTCATGAATAGATTTATGCCCTCCTGCAGGAGCAAGTGAGTTCTCACTCACATGGAAATGGATTAGTTCCTGTGGGAGCAGGTTGTTTTGAAGTCTGCTTTCTTTGGTTTCTCTCTTGCTTCCTCTTTCACCATGTGATCTCTTTGCACATGCCCACTCCTCTTCCACGTTCTGCCATGAGTTGAAGCAGCATGAGGCCCTCACTGGATGCAACTGCCCAATCTTGAACTTTCCAGCCCTCAAAATTGTGAGCCGAATAAACCCTTTTCTTTACAAACTACCCAGCCTCACGTATTCTGCTAAATGGATGAAGACAGATAGACACACAGATCAATGGAACAGAACAGGGAGCTCAGAAATAGATTCATATATATGATTATTTGATTTTGGGCAAAGATTTTTAAAGTAATTAAGCAGGGAAAGTATAGTCTTTTCAACAAATAGATATCTGTATGTAAAAAAATAAAATGCAACTGTTACCTTAAATCATACACAAAAACTAATTTAAAACTATCATAGACAGAAATATTTCTATATTTCTATATATAAACTATTAAACTTTTAGAAGAAAATATAAGAAATCTTTTTGACTTGGGTTAGCAAAAGTTTGTTAGATAGGAAATAAAAAGCCCAGACTATAAGCTAGTAAATTGTTATTTGTATTTCCTTAAAATAAAAAATTAGAATCTTTTGCTCTTCAAAAGACTCTGTTAAGAAAAAAGGCAAGCCATAGTCTAGAAGAAAATGTTTGTAAACTATATCTCTAACAATAGAATTTAACTGAAGAATATGAGGATACTTCAAAACGTTCATAGAAAAATTGAATTAAAAGATAATATGAATCCTTCCACGAACTCTTTGAAGATTCCTTGTGTATAAGAAAACTTAAATTCAGTAAAAAGAAAATAATCTAAAAAACAGTCAATAAATACTTCACCAAAGAATATATATTAATGACAAATAAGCACATGAAAAAGTGCTGAACATCATTAGTCATGAGGAAAAAACAAATTAAAAACTTAATTAGTGTTATATACCCACTAAAGTGACTGCAGTTAAAAACTGGCACTAGTTTGTACTGGTGAAGACATGGCGCAAATGGAGCTCTCATACATTGTTGATAAGAATTTTAAAAAATGGTACAGCAACTTTGAAAAACTATTTGGCAATTTCTTATAATGTTATGAATTTACCTCATACAACTCAGCAATATGACTTCTAGTTATTTATCCAAGTGAAATGAAAACATATTTTCACACAAACACTTATGCTCCATTATTCATGGTGGCTGTACTTGTAATAGCTCCAAACTGGAATGAACCAATATGTGTATCAACTGGTAAGTGGGTAAACAATTTAATTTATCTTTACAGTAGACTTCTACTCTTAAATGAAAATAAATGAAAAATTGGTAACAAACACATCAGCATGGATGATGCTAAGAAACATTTCTCTAAGAGAAGGAGCCATACAGAAAAGAGTACCTACTATATTATTCTCTTTATATGAAGTTTTATGAAAGCAAAACTGTGCTGGCTAAAATCAAGTAAATTGTCAGAAGCTGGGGATGGGGGTAGGAAATTGGCTGTAAAGGAGCATGATAAATATTTTTGTGTGATGGAAATGCTTGATATCATGTTTGTGTGGTAATTATACGACCATATACTTTTGTCAAATCTCAGCAAATTGTACACTTAAAATAAATTTTATGATATAAATTACATCTCAATGAAAGTGCTTTCTTAAAACTACCCTAAACCAATTTTTCACCTACTAAACTGACAAAAACTCCAAAAGTTTGATAATGCGTTGTATTAGTAACACTTTGGATAAAAAGGCATTCTTATACATCACTTTTGAGGTATAAAACAGTTCATTCTATTATAGATGGACATTTGGTATTATCTGTCAAAATTATAAATGCATATAACCTTAGACCTAGCAATTTTATTTCTTGGAAATTATTCTAGTCAACTTTAGAAATGAGAGAATATATATATATATATATATATATATAGTAGAATATATATATATGTTGAATTTGAATTCTAAAAATAACCAATAGTTTAAAAAGAAAGTGATAAAAATGAGAATTACACATAATATAAATATGGATATAGGAGAAAAAAATATCCTTGAGAAGAAAAAAATTTCCAAGGGGAAAAGAAAAACATGGATGCTAAGTAAGGGTTTGATGAAGTTAATTTTGATGCAAATTGATTAGACATTTAATTAATGTTCTTAAATCTTTCAGACATGCCTGATAGATGAACAAATGATGTCTATAAAGGAAGTTATAAAATCCCGAAAACACACTCATTAAAATGTATTAAAAATATTCAACTCAGTGTGCAACTTACTAGCTACAGATGGCATTATTAAAATAATTACTATCTTTATTTAAGAAATATTATAGAAAATCTATTGCAACTTTATCACTGTGACTACAGAATATATAAACAAGACTTCTTGTCTCTAGAAGGCTAAAAATTCTTGAAGAGCACAAGACCCAGACTCACGAAAAATTTAATAAATAGAAGCTGAAATATGGCAGAAAATGCCTGTATGATCAGGGAAGGTTTCAGGGAGGAGGTGGTCAGTGACGTGAGCCAAGATAATGGAGTGGAGCAAAAATGGGAAGGGGCACATTTATAGGAGGAGGTGCATGGTTCGAGTGGTGGAAAGGAGCAAGGAGAGGGAGTGATTTAGCACATAGAGAGAAGGACTTCAGGTGAGAGACGGTGCTATGGTTTGAATGTGTCCTCCAAAGTTCATGTGTTGCAAACTTAATCCCCAATGCAGCAATGTTGAGAGGTGGGACCGCTAAGAGGTGATTAGGTCATTAGGGCTTTGCCCTCATGAATGGATTAATGCAGCTATTGCAGGAGTGGGTTCATTATGGTGAGAGTGAGTTTGTTATAAAAGCAAGTTCAGCCCTCTCTTGCTCTCTTGTGCACTCTTTCACCGTGTGATGGCTTCTGCCATGTTATGATACAGCAAGAAGGCCCTCACCAGATGTGGTCCCTTGATCTTGGATTTCCGAGCCTCCACGCCAGTGAGCCAAATGAAATTCTATTGTATTACTCAGTCTGTGGTATTCTGTTATAGCAGCACAAAACAGACTAAGACAGATGGGGAAAAAAAGTCGGGATACAAGAGGAGGTGCTATTGTGGAGAACTAGGATACTAGACTGCCATGTCTGAACTTCTTACAGGCATGGGATGCCACTGGAAGCTTGGAGCAGGGATAAGCCATGCACAGTGGAGTTTTAAAATACAGCATATCTGGCTGCTGCAAAGCAGGATGGATTTCAGCACTAAGAGATTGCAGGAAACCATTGTAATCAATTAGTCATGAAGTGATAACTAAGGTTCTGGAAAATGGTATGGCTGTGGGATTGAAAAGGAAGCCATGGATACAAAATAGATTACTTCTCAAGAATCAACAGACTTGGTAACTGATCAGATATATAGGAGAAAGGAAGGAAGGGAAACAATCAAAGACAGCTCCTGGTTTGAGACTGTCTTGCAGAGAGAATGATAGCACCATTGGCAGAAATAATGAAGTCAGGAAGAGATGATGATTTAGAGGAGAAAGAGGGGAAGTTTGATTTTTAAAATACTGTCATGTGCTGCATAACGACATTTCAATCAACAATGGACTACATATATGACAGTAATCTCCTAAAATCATAGTGACTATACCATATAGCCTAAGTGTGTAGTAGGCTATACCATCTGGGTGTATATAAGTACAATCTGATGTTTGCACAATGACAAAATTGCCTAATGATGCATTTTTTAGAACATATCCCAGTCATTAAGCAATGCATGACTGTATTGTGTTGGAGCAGAACATTGGATATCAAGTAAAAATGTTCAGAAGGTAATCAGGGGGAGAGATCAGACTTGGAAAATTTACATAAGGAAGTCGTCAAAGGACAGAAGCATAAAGAGGGAAATTAACACTGGTGGAGGGGGAAGCTGACGAAGGAGAGCATTATAAACTAGGAGTGGCCCCAGTAATGGCCAACACAGTAGGGAGACCAAAGGGAATACGGACTGGAAAAGTCTATTAGATATGTTGCTTAGGAGGTCAATGGTTTCAGTAAAGTGGTAAGTGGAGGATAGTTTTCTGGGGTTATAGAGGAAGAGGCTCTAATACATTAGAGGTAGGTGGTATTGGCTACTTGCTTAAAGAGGTATCGAGAAAAGCAGGGAGAAAAAATATAGCCAGATAAGTACCAAATGGCCATATATTTTGGGAAGCAAAGCAAAGGAGGAACCTAAAGATACACTACACATAAACCCTAAAAGTAAGCACTGAGGTATTTAATATATACAGTTGTATTAATAATAATAAAGAGTTTGAATGAATATTGACATTCTGATCAGTGGATATATTAAAAAGAAAGGCAGTCTTCAAATAAAAGTGAAGAATAATGTGTTTCCTGGCACCCTAGAACAGAGATTCCAATCTAGTACACCATGGGATGAATCTGGCTCACAGACGTGTTGTTTGACCAGCACAGTGTTTTAAATGTGACCGAATGCCACAGTCCCCATTACTCTCTGTTATCCCACAGTTAGCCTGCTTTATTTGCTGACGCTACCAGCCTGAGCCATGTGGGCATTTGGGTCTACAGTTCCTGCTCTAATGCTTTCTAATGGTAAACCGTCAAAAAGAAAAAACAAACAAACAAACATTAAAATAACCCAATAATCCCAGGCAAAAATGACCTGACTTTGTCTGAGTATAATATACTTTTAAGGAAATGGGGCTCAGCAAATATCGTTTTGAGTTGTTGTTTTCTTCTGAATTATCTCAGTGTGTCGAGGCCCCTTCCCAGCTCTCTTTCGGAGAGCTGATTGTGGATCAAGTGCTCTCACCCTGACATTCGCTATGGGCTCCTGGTTGCTCGAGTGTTCCTTTTATCCAGTTCTGTTTAATTACCATGCAAAACCCTCTGTTGAGCTTTTAATTAGCAAGTTATCTCTGTCTGAAGACTGGAAACCCTGGGCTCTTTCAGCATATATTAGACAGCTAAAATATGAAATTAAAGAAAACAGAGTTTTAGCCAACAGAAACAAGTGACTCATTTCCTTGAGAAAATACACAAGGTTTATGTTACTCTGGCAACAATATTCCAGAATAGCATCTCTCCCCTCCCTTTTTAGAGCTTTTATGTGTTTCTGTTACGGTCTGTGTTCCTCAGTGACCTAATGTTGAACCAAGTCACTTAGTGATTCATGAAAGATGAGAAAACTATGCTTTCATTTAGATAGCTTGTAGTATGTCCTTTTGACCAAAATAAGAAAAGTTTACTTTGTACAAAGAGAAGAACTGTAAAAAGACATAGAGAACTCTTGACTGAGTGCAGTACTAGGGTATAAGTGTGGTCCTGCTGTTACTTCTAAAACACAACATCTGGTGTTAGGATTCTAAGTGCCTGTTTTTCTAAAGACAGTTGATTAAATCATAATGTGCAACCTGTATGTGTACTGCATGGGGAAATGAAGATTTAGGGACTCATTGCACAAGATCCCAGATGTTTTGGGGACTCACATCATGAGTGGGAATTTCACGGTACTTAGAGTCAAAACTTCAACCCAAACCACTACAACTCTCCAAAGCAAAAATGTGTGGAGCAGTAACAGTTGCACTAACAGTCTCTTCTAGGTTTTAAGCTCTTTGAGGTACTTGAAAAGAAGCATAGAGAGCTTTCGATTTATTAAGGTCTTGTTGCTGACGTTACTTAAAAATTTTCGTCTGGATGGGGAGATGGCTTCAGGATTTTAAGTTTAGAGACACTTCATGAACAGCTTTATACTTTCATTAAAAGGGCAGTACATTTTGCAGCTATTAGAATGCAACAGACTAAAAATTACTAGGCTGTGAAGATTTTCAGTTTCTCTCTCATGCTTGCCACCTGTCTGCAAAAGAGAATATCAGTTTTACTCAGTCATTTTTCCCCCCTCAGAAAGGGTCTTTCTATTTCTCTTGGCTTTGGAGTGAAAGAATAGACTAACAGGCAGAGAGATAGACTAGAACGATTTAGTATCAATACATATTTAATGTTCTATTTATATAATGAGGGTCTAGGAGAGGGAAGGCAAGTTGAAAATAGTAGAGAAAGTCATGTAGGCTAACGGTAGAGGAGGATATTTTCTGGAGATTTGAGGAGAAAGGTCCAGGAACAGTCCTTATATGTGATGGTGACAGATTTTAAGAATTGCTGGCACTCGTGTATCTTCATCACAGTGTTCATGAAATACAAGAGAAGGACTTCATTTTTTCTGAAATTTATTTTTTGCAAGAATTGTGTACTTTTGGCTACAACACTGCTCTGAGATTGAACCACATGGGTCATGGTATTATAAACAAAAAAGCATTATTAAAAACTGCTTGTCAAAACTCTGAAATTATTCCTACTGGAGAAATAATCTTAACTTGGGGAATGCTGAATAGAAATTCTCTCTCTCTCTCTCTCTTTTTTTTTTTCTGTTTGTGACACCCAAATACTAAGGTAGAAAGAAACTCATAACAGATTATTTAGGTCAAAATACTCTCATTCTGCACTGTCATCATGAATGTGACTCTGATATGAGTGGCCTTCCTTTCCAATGTAAATCAATGAAAGGCACCAGGAACAATTTTTAGTTCTATTTAGTTCATTATACATACATATTTTTTACATGAGTTTTTTTCTTTCTAATAAAGAAAACTATTTACAGATTGTATTTACTGTGATTTTTCTCTTCCCCCTCCCCCAATGTCAACTCTGCTTTTGTGTATTTAAAAAATAATAGTCTATCTGTTGGGCATGTGGCTTGTGAAATTACAAGTTTCCCATAGAAATATTGATAAAATATATATTTTTTGAGATTGATAATAACAAAGTAATTGCATAGTGTTTTCATTTGTTCAGCAATGTAGATGAGAAATCTAAACTATTTGCTACACAAGAGGGAGAAAGCAGGTTTTACATTTTTGTAAATTGTAATCCTCTACCATAAATATTAATGGATCACATCTAGGAACATAGCTGTATGACAGCCAAACAGTTTTTACATATTTCAAACTTGAAATATAAAATATAAGTGAGTTATAATTGACTATAAGAACTGAACTTTGATTGGAATAAGCACTGACTAAGGCCTTGATCATTAGCCTTAAAAAAGATGTTACATGCCACAATAAATTGGTTATAGACTGTACTTGTATTATTATTATTAATGAACTAACGAAATATGTGTCAGATTCCCAAACTATTTCTTGGCCTAAATATTATTAAATTTTATGAGCAATTTTGCTTTTGCAAATTTAGGAAAAAATTCTGGTGATTTTATTCTATAATAAATATTGACTATGTCTATATGGTATAAGAATGACTGAGAGTGGGGGGAACTCTGGAATCATGGAGACCAAAAAAAAAAAAGTTGATTAATTAAAAAACATTGAATTGTGGTAAAATACACACAACATAAAATTTACTATTTTAACCATATTATGCATACAGTTCAGTAGTATGACGTACGCTGACATTGTGCAACCAATTTTCAGAACTCCTTTCATCTTGTAAAACTGAAACTATAAACAACTACTCCCTTCCCCTCCCTTTCCCCCAGCTCCTGGCAACCACAATTCTGTTTTCTGTCACAATAAATTGATTGTTCTAGTCACTTGATGTAAGTGAAATTTTACAGTATTTGTTTTTTGTGACTGGCTTGTTTCTCTTAGCATAATGTCCTCAAGGTTTATCTATGTTGTAGCATGTGTCCAAATTTCCTTCCTTTTTAAGGCTGAATAATATTCTACCATATGTACATACCACATTTTGCTTACCCATTCACTCATCGATGGGCATTTAGGTTGCTTCCATCTTTTGGTTATTATAAATAATGCTGCTAAGAATATGGGGGTACAAGTATCTGTTTGAGAGCTAGTTTTCAATTCTTTTGGGTATATAACCAGAGCTGGGATTGCTGTATCTCACAGTAATTCTGTTTTTTACATTTTTGAGCAGCAGTCATACTGTTTTCCACAATGGCTATACCATTTTACCTTCCCATCAGCATTGTACAAAGGCTCCAATTTCTCTACCTCCTTGTCCACACTTATTATTTTTTGTTTGTTTTTGACAGCAGCCATCCTAATGTTTGTGAGGTGGTCCTTGATTAATTTTAAATAAATTCAAGCATTAAATTTATTAAACAGAGTTATGCCTGTTGTACATGGAGAAAGAGCCATAACTGACTTTTTGCTTAAGTTGCCTATTCTTTTTTCAAGTTTATTTTTTAAAGTGAGGTATGTGTTATATAATAACATATTTTTAAATAAAATTATTTCACACTTAGGGGACCATTTATCTCCTGCTGAGTAATAGATAAATGTTATCCCAAAATTAGAGGTTTAAAACAACAGTTATTTAACTCATGATTCAATGATTTGTGCAGGGTTGGAGCGGACTGCTCATCTCTATTCCACTGGATATCATCTGGGCGTGATTGTGGAGGATGCAATATTCTGAAGGTTTGCTCACTTACATGTCTGGTGGGTGCTGCTGGCTGCTGGCTGCAACTTCAGGTAAGAATGTGGCAGGAATGCCTCCACTTGGCCTCTCCATGAAGGTTCTTGGTTTCCTCCATAACATGATGACTGGGTTCCAAAAGCAAGGGTCCTGAGAGAGAGCTAGGAGGAAATTGTGCTGCCTTTTATGACTTATTTTCAAAAATCACATGGTACCACTTTTGTTGTAAACTATTAGTTGAAAAAATCATAAAAGCTCACCCAGGTTCAAGGAAGGGACACAGACTCTGCTTCTTGATGAGGGAATGACAAAGTTCTAGAAGAGCGTATGGGATGCAAAGAATTGTGATTGTTTTTGAAAACCACAATCTGCCACACTTAGTAACTTACTAAACCAGTTATGTAGAGGCATCTTTCTCTAACACTTGAAATATTCACATTTGTTTTATGTTTCAAGGTATATTATATATTTTCTTAATCATGCTATGCTATAGGGAAGCATTTATGACACTTTTTTTTTTTTCTCAAAACTTTTCTGTTTACATACAAATAAAGGCTGTCTCTCTTGACCTGATTCTATGGTCCACATCTAGGCTGTGCTGGCCTGGAGCAAGTGTGCTGCTGGAGAAGCGTATAACGTATATTTAAATACTTAATAGTTCCAAATCATGTTAGCAGTATGTTAAGTGAAATCTCTTCTATTCCTTTACCCTGACAAATATTCTTTTCTAGCAACCTGGAAGATCAGATTTTAATTTAGAATTTTGGAATCCTCGAAGTTCTGTGCCAGAGTGGGAGAAGTGCCCCCGACTGCTGGCTCCTGTCTCCCTTCTCTCCCTCTCCTCAGCCCATCCAGCACTGAGAGACCTCATGCACACACCGGGACAAACCGGCCATATCCAAATTCCAGCTACTGCCCCATACTCAAAGTGGCTGTTCCTTGGCCACTCTTCAGGGCTAGGAGTGCAAACATCAGAGTGTAGACCACCTTCCAGAAGACGGTACACGGAAGAGGATCATGTAGACCCTGGGGGCCTACAGGGCATCCTGGGGCCATTTGTGTAGGGAATGCCAGGGTCTAAAGTACACTGAATGAGATCTACACTCAAGGACGTGGACTCTGAGCGACCACACCCACTTGGCCCTGTCCCCTTGGCTCCTGCAGGATGGAGCACAGCTGCGGGAGGACCAGTACCAGGCTCTGAGAAGCTCAGGACACAGAGCAGAGAGCGTCCTCCCCTACTCGGTGTGGGCAGGTGGGAGGGCGTGCACAGCGAGGGTCCCCACCCTGGAGCCCCCCCCAGGGTCTGCTTCACTGTAACTTACCACCCTGTCTCGCTCCCTCCCATTACTTGCTTCCTTTCTCTTCCCTTTTTCTTTCTTTCTCTCACTCCTCTTTTCTGTCTTTCGTTTTCTCCTTTTATTTTTCTGTTTCCTTTCTCGAACACTCTAGCACCTCTTTTGTGTAACAGCCCTCCGCGCACAGTGAAAGGTGCTGGGACTTTGTGAACGATCTTTCTTTTGTGACGGCGCTGTCCGCCAGTTTGGCCCTGGCAGTGGTTCCACCGCCTTTCTTTCTGTGCCATCCGATGTTAGTTTTGCACAGAGCAGACTTGTAGCCTGAGCCTGCGTGTGGTGCTGCTTATACCCGTGCTCACGGCTGCAGGCTTTATAATATAGGAGTCATTTTATTTTAAGGGGACCAAATAGTGATTTGCCCTATTGACTTCCAACCATGCAGGAACCAACAACTTTTATTAGGATTGGTGATACTTGGAAAGAGTGAGTCAAAACTGTATCTTGTGAAAAACATCCCCCCATCCCCCGCGCCTCTGGTTTTTAATTCATTTTAATATAAGTGCTTTACCAGATGCTTTGGGTCCAATCCCAATTGGTCTCCAAAACCAAGAGGACAGAATTAGTTATCCCACCGTTCAAACTCTTTGTCTCCTATCCTGTTTCATATTCTCCTCCATACCTTCTCTTTGGCTAGAAACATTTTGCTGTCTTATAATCTACCTATTTCCTGCTTCTCAAATAAAGATTACTTTAGTTCCTGCAAGATTTATACATTCTCCATGTCCAGACGAGTAACGTTAGGAGGTGACTAAACTATACTCCAATTACTCCAATCGATTGCCTTTTATATCATTATCTCTGCTGGCTCTTGTCTCTGGTAAAATTCTAGGGCCTAAATACTAGCATACATCTTTCTTCACAAAATTGAACAACTGAGAAACAAGAAAATCATATCTTGACAAAAATCTTCCATATTAATTACATAGAGAACAAAAAGTGTGTTAGTTTAAACTTTTTTTGCATTTAGATTTTAAACAGGGTAGAAGGTTCTGGACGTTATAGATGCATATGTCAAGAAGCTCTCAGTACACAATGGACATACAGGATATAAGACACTAATAACTAAAACTAAAATTGATATAAAAATGGATCTGTCAACTCCTAATCCCCAAAGGTGTAATGTGAGCTGTGAGAAGTTAGGCATGGAATGTACGGGCCATTACAAAATGTTTCAATTTTTCTGACATGATCTGCCCGATGAATTTTTACTTTCTGATTATTTTTGACAGATATATTTTGGTTTCTAATAAAAAGATATTTTTTGTTACCTTCAGTTTTCAGTGTAGAAAATTTGGGAGACCGCAAAAGAAAAAAATCATTAATAATTTCCTAAATCAAAGATGCCTTTATTTCCAGGCATGTGTTTGTTTTTTTAATTTAAAAATGGTATGATTTTTCCATAACAAAAAACTTCTTCTACAGCAATATTTAAAAATATTTCATAGCAATGTATAAAAATATTTTCTATAAGTAACATATGCACATGGTAGTGATATTTCAAACCATATAATGAAGTTCAAAATAAAAAAAATTCCCATGGAAAATATGATGTGTATTTTTTTTTTTTTTTTTGGCAGCTGGCTGGTACAGGGATCAGAGCCCTTGACCTTGGCGTTATACCACCATGCTCTAACCAGCTGAGCTAACTGGCCAGCCCTATGGAAGGTGTTCTTATGTCACTAAATCTGTGCCATCCTGGAGAAAATATATCTAAAAAAATAAGAGGAGAAAGAGGGGGAGAAATCTTCATTCTTCTCCTTTCTCTTTTATTAGAGCATGATTATATAGTTTTTACAAAGATATTCTAGATATTTTTTACAAATGATTTACTTTCCCCTTGAAGACAGTCTTGGTGGAAGCTGTAACGCCATGTCATAAGTTTCAACTACTGTTTTATATGCTTGCTGATTGCTGTCAACTTGAGATTTTTTTCTCTTGCCTTCTTGGGTTAGCATCATTGTTCCTTGGATTTCACATCTTTCTTTTTTTAGTTACTTTTTTCAATTTGCTGTAGTACATTCTTAAGTAATCCTTAAGTAGTACTTTTAGAGATAGTCTGTGGGTTGTAATAAACTTTCTGATTACTTCCATGTTTCAAAATATCACTATTTTTCACCCACATCTGATCGATATTTTGGCTAGGTATGGAGTTATAGATTCAAAATACTTTTTCTTCAGTACTATTAAGGCATTGATCAACTGTTTTACAGCATACAATGTTCCTTATGAAAAGTCTGATGTCATTCTGATTCTTATTCCTTTAAATATAGCTCTTCTTTCTTTCTGGAAACTTGTAGGATATAATCTTTATTATCAGAGTACTGAAAAATCTCAGGATATGTCCAAATAAGAGACTTTAAAAATTGTTGATAACATTAGGATATACCACCCCAAAAGTTAATACTTTAAAACAATAGTAAGTTACTATTTCTTATGATTCTGTAGGTCAGGAAATAGTGCAGAACTTGGCTAGGTAATTGTTTTGTTCTGTTGGGGTTAACTGAGATTAGTCATTCAGTTGTGTTCAGCTGACTGCTGGGATGGGCTGGAAGCCTTCATTCATATCTTTGCCTTGGTGCTCTTCCACATGGCCTCTTTCTCCAGATGGTGGTCTTTACTCGATAGTCTAACCTAAGCTCTCTTGCAGCATGGCACCCAGCTTCCTCAAAGAAGGGTAAGCAAAAGGTACAAAGCCTTATCCTACTTAGTCTCAGAAGCTACTCAAAGCAACTTCTGCCACATTCTATTAGTCAAAGCAAGTCGCAGGATAAGATTTAAGGGGAGGGGAAATTGACTGTACATTTGGATGAAGAGAGTGATGTCTCATTGCAAAAGTCATGTGGGATAAAAGGTATTGTTTCCAAAGGACCTCTTTGGAAACAATCTGCCTGAAGTATTTAGTAAGAATTTTCAATCCAAAGACATAGTATTCTCAATTTTAGAAAATTTGCTTCCATTATTTTTTCTAGCTTTCTGTTATATTGTCATATTCTTTGTTCTATCATTTAGAAACTCCTGTCGGATAGATATTGAACCTCCTGGATTGATCTCCTATGTCTAGAGAGAAGAAAATGTTAAGAAAATCATAAGGAAGAGAAAATATATTTACAGTACTGTACTGTATTTATTTATTGAAAAAAAAATCTGTGTGTAAGTAGACCCATGCAGTTCAAACCCTTGTTATTCAAGCATCAAATATATTTTCTGAGTCTTCATAGATCTAGGACTATCTACCACCTACACAAATGAATGACAAATACAAAAGTTCTAGGTTCACAGTACAATTGGATCCTGGTGGTTGAGGAGAATTTATGAGGTAAGTCTGATTTTCACCTTTGTGCATAATTTTTTTTTTTTTTTTTTGTCGTTTTTCGTGACCGGCACTCAGCCAGTGAGTGCACCAGTCAGTCCTATATAGGATCCGAACCCGCGGCGGGAGCGTCGCCGCGCCGCCAGCGCAGCACTCTACCAAGTGCGCCACGGGCTCGGCCCCTTTGTGCATAATTTGATATTGTTTGGTATCCTTTAAAAATTGTGTGTGTGTTTTTTTCTTTTTGTCATCTAGACATTTTGCCAGAATTTTAGTTATAAGTTTTGTTTTGTTTTGTGAACACAACAGTTTCCCTAAGAAGCTTTTTTTTATATTACAGTTTTACTACTGCCTCTGTTCATTAGTTCTAGTTTCTTCATCAGGAAATCCCTAATTTTCATAAAAAATTTTTTTTTGACTCCCTATTCTTTGTACCTATTTGTCATTTTATATCTGGCCCACTTTTCCTTCACTAACTCTCCTAGTATAACAAATGCCATTCTTAAAACTTATTAATAAAACACTAGAACATTTTGGTTATTTATTCACATATCTCATTGCTCAGGCATTTAAAAATTTTAGTTTCTGAGTCACACACTTAGTAAGCACAAAAATAAGACACTTGCAAGGGCATTCTGTTGTCCACAACTACATACAGGTTTTAGACCATGTATTGCCAGAACCCCTCTTTTTGACAGTCTTAGTTGCATTCATATTTCTTACATAATCATATCTATATAAGAAATTCAAGGCCAAAATTGGTGACATGTATTTAACATTACACATTGCACCAACTATAAACTTTATTTCAAGAAGAGTGAGTAATTAAACGTTAGATAGCAACACGACTCTTGCAATCAATCATACTCAACTTCTTACATGCCAGTGTCAACATTTATTACAAAAAAAAAGTAGTTTTCATGAATCACTAGACTAGGTATTGTGGGTGAGTTGGCTAGAGCACTTGTGTGGAAACCATATCTAGCTGACTCTTCAATCTTCATGTTCTTTATATGAGAACAGCATAGAAAATGGTCTACCACAGTTGTTCTTCATCTTGGTTGCATGTTACAAACATTGGAAGATGCATGTTTGAGCCCGTGCACAGTCAGCTCTCTTGCTGCAGTGCCCCCCTGACACATACTGACTACTGCATGCACATCAAACAGTCTGCACATACTGACTGTCCTAATACCTACCAGTGTGTACAACATATATGCCTTTTCATGCAGCAGTTATAGCTCCAGGAATCTGTCTTATGAAAGTACTTGCATATGTGCACAAAGATTCATTTTCTATATGTTTATTTATTTATCCAACAAATATTCATGGAGCCCATGTTTAGAGCCAGCACTCTCTGAACACAGAACAGTGCACTGCCCGCCTCAGGAAGATTACAGTCTTGTGGGAAGGACCAGATAACAAACACACAAATACATAAACTAGAGAACAGATAGTTATAAATGCTATGAAGAGTATTTAAATAGGGTCCCCAGTAAGGATCTTCGGAAATTTTACTTCTCACATTGGACTGGGGAAGCACTGTTTTAGACTTCCCCTCTGCCTTGATTTTCTGTGTTTCCACTCTGCTGTGGAGATCTGTGCTGGGGAAGCACTTCTGTGAGGTGTCTCCACCCAGAATTCCAGTGGGGAGTGGGACAGCGTCCTGAGAAGAAGGATCACATCTTTTCTGTTCCTAGATGCTCCCAACCTTATCAACCTTATCTGTGGTTTCTTTCTTTTTTTAAATTTATTTTTTTTATTGTGATAAAATACACATAACATAAAATTTACCATTTTAATCATTTTAAAGTGTACAGTTCGGTGGCATTAAGTAATTCACATTGTTGTGCAACCGTCACCAACACCCAGAACTTTTTCATCATCCCAGACTGAAACTCTGTGCTCATTCAACAATAACTCTCCATTCTCTCCATCCCCCATCCCCTGGTAACCACTGTTCTACTTTCTGAGAATTTGAGTATTCTAGTATCTCATATAAGCGGCATCATGCGGTATTTGTTTTTCTGTGACTGGCTTATTTTTCTTAGCATAATGTCCTCAAAGTTCATCCATGTTGTAACGTGTCAGAATTTCCTTCCTTTTTAAGGCTGAAGAATATTCCATTTTACGTGTACACCACATTTTGCTTATCCATTCATTTGTCAAAGGACATTTGTGTGGCTTCCTTTTCCTGCCTATTTTAAATAATGCTGCTATGGATGTGGGTATGCACATATTTGTTCAAGACTCTGCTTTCAATTCTTTTGTGTTAGATACCCAGAAGTGGAATTACTGGATCATACAGTAATTCTATTTTTAATTTTTTGAGGAGTCACCATACTATTTTCCACAGTGACTGCACAATTTACATCCCCCCTGGTAATGTACAAGGGTTCCAATTTATTCACATCTTTGTCAACACTTACTCTTTCCTTCCTTCCTTCCTTCCTTCCTTCCTTCCTTCCTTCCTTCCTTCCTTCCTTCCTTCCTTCCTTCCTTCCTTCCTTCCTTCCTTTTGATAGCAAGCATCCTAATAGGAAGAGATGATATCTTATTGTGGTTTTGATTTGAATTTCCCTAATGATTAGTAATGCTCAGCATCTTTTCATATGCTTGTTGACCATTTGTTTATTTTCTTTGGATAAATGTCTTTGGTTCATTTTTTAGTTGGGTTGTTCTTATTGCTGTCATTGAGTGGTATGAGTTCTTTATATATTCTGGATATTAACCCCTTATCAAATATGTGATTTACAAAATATTTTCTACCGTTGTGTAGGTTGTCTTTTAACCCTGTCAATTGTGTTCTTTGACGCTCTGTCTACTTGATATTTTGATTTGTGAGGGAAGTATGTTAGAGTCTCTGATTATGACCAAGTATTTATGAATTTCTCCTTACAGTTCTGCCATATGTTGTGTTACATGGTTAAAGTTTTGTTTGTTGTTTGCTTATATCTTTGATGAATGAAAAATATAACTTTATTTTCCTACTCTTAAAATGTGTTTTTTCTAGAATTCTATTTGTTTCATATTGTCTAGTATTAACAATTCCACAGTTGCTTTTAAAATATAAGATTTCAGATTAAAAATATTTTTTCTCAGAACTTTGATAAATCTCATTGCCACTAAAAAATCTACTGCCAATCTGATTGTCTTGTTATGTGATTACATGCATATTTTTCTCCCTCAAAACATTGAAGATTTTCTCTTTAGCTCTGAAATTTCACTGTGATGTTTCTAGGTGTTATGTTTCTGTAATTCTTCTCAGATCTGAAGTCTGAGAAACCAAACTTTTCTTCAGCTAAAATTTTGTTTTGTTATTTTATTGTTTAGTGCTCCACCCCACTCTCCATTCTCTCTGCTCATTTCCTGGATTTCTTATTAGATAGATGTTGAATGTCTGAGCCTATCATTTTTGTCTCTCACATAACTCTCATGCTTTACACAGCTCTGTCCTTTTCAGCTGCACTGTGAGAGACTCTTTGGGTTGACCTTCTAGCTTAGTAAGTTATTTGTTAGCTATGAGTGTTCTCTTATTTATATTACATTTTGTATTTTCAATATTATCAATGAAATATTTGATTTATGGGAATTTTCAGATTATTATTTTCTTTTTTACAGATGCATTGTCTTCTTAAATCTTCTTGTGGACATTAATTTTGCTTACTTTAAAGTGTTCTGCTCTCTGTATGAACTCCCTTTTCTTGGAGATAAGTTCTTTTGTGAGTGGAGTTTCAGGCCTCTCTTTCATGGCATTTAATGGCTTTCCTTAAATATTTAGGGAATTCTTCATTTTCTGCTCATCTTTATATTTGAAAGTTCCTGTTTACTACTAGGAATATTAGCTGTGCTTATTGTATATTACCACTGAAAATTGTAGGCAAAGGACAGGACAAGCTGACATGAAGGTTCCTGGTAGCTTGCCCTCTTATTAGCTGCCTTCTTATTTCCTTGTAGGGACAAGCAGGTTTCTTGGGTAATAATACTCTGCCCCTTTAATTGCTGCTTTAGCCTGGAATCATCCACTACTGTTTCCTGCTTTAGCACAAGCAGGAGGCAAAGGAGAGAGTGATAGACCAAGCTGTACCAAATCTACTTTTCCGGTGAATGGCCCTGATAAATGTCCTATACATTTCCTCACTCTGTTGCCAGTAATTATAAATTTAGACCACTCTCCCAGTACCCCTCCCACCTTCTCAGAAATCTTCTCAGACATGTTTTTTAGATGATGTTTTACTTTTCTATAGCTCTGATTCCATCTGCTTGCTATTTTCAAGCATAACTCAAATTTTATGGTCTGTTGATGACACATTGTAATTTTAATACTATTTAAAAACATCTTGTCTGTCATTTCAAGGAATTTGTGGCAGTTTATCAGTCAGTGTCCAGTCTCCAAAGCAGAAAACCTTCCAGGAATTTCAAGGAAGAAAGGACAAGAAATTGCGTTCTTGAAAAGCCATTGGCAAACAGGGACAGTTTGACTTCATCTTTTCCAATCTGGATGCCCTTTATGTCCTTCTCTTCTCTGATTGCTCTGGCTAGTACTTCCAACACTATGTTGAATAGGAGTGGTGAGAGTGGGCATCCTTGTCTAGTTCCTGTTCTTAAAGGAAAAGCTTTCAGCTTTTCCCCATTCAGGATGATATTGGCAGTGGGTTTGGCATATATGGCTTTAATTATGTTGAGATACTTTCCCTCTATACCTAACTTATAGAGGGTCTTTGTCAAGAATGAGTGCTGAACTTTATCAAATGCTTTTTCAGCATCTATAGAGATGATCATATGGTCCTTGTGTTTGAGTTTATTAATATGGTGTATCACATTTATTGATTTGCGTATGTTGAACCAACCTTGCATCCCTGGAATGAATCCCACTTGATCGTGATGAATAATTTTTTGTATGTGTTGCTGTATTCTGTTTGCTAGTATTTTAGTGAGGATTTTTGCATCTATATTCATCAAGGATATCGGCCTGTAGTTTTCTTTTTTGGTTATATCTTTACTTGGTTTTGGTATCAGGATGATGTTTGCTTCATAGAATGAGTTTGGGAGATTTACGTCCGTTTCAATCTTTTGGAATAGTTTGTAAAGAATTGGTGTCAATTCCTCTTTGAATGTTTGATAAAATTCTGCTGTGAATCCATCTGGTCCTGGGCTTCCCTGTTTGCAGATGACATGATCCTATCTATCGAACAGCCTAAAACCTCTACAAAAAAACTGCTGGAATTGATAAATGATTTCAGCACAGTAGCAGGATACAAAATCAACACACAAAAATCAGTAGCATTTCTTTTCTCCAAAAGTGAACATGCAGAACGAGAAATCAAGAAAGCCTGCCCATTTACAATAGCCACCAAAAAAAATAAAATACTTAGGAATTGAGTTAATCAAGGAGGTGAAAAATCTCTATAATGAGAACTACAAACCACTGCTGAGAGAAATTAGAGAGGATACAAGAAGATGGAAAGATATTCCATGCTCTTGGATTGGAAGAATCAACATAGTGAAAATGTCCATACTACCCAAAGTGATATACAAATTCAATGCAATCCCCATCAAAATTCCAAAGACATTTTTCTCAGAAATGGAAAAACTATCCAGACATTTATATGGAACAATAAAAGACCACGCATAGCCAAAGCAATGCTGAGCAAAAAAAATAAAGCTGGAGGCATAACACTACCAGACTTTAAGCTATACTACAAAGCTATAATAACCAAAACAGCATGGTACTGGCATAAAAACAGACACACTGACCAATGGAATAGAATAGAGAATCCAGAAATCAACCCACACACTTACTGCCATCTGATCTTTGACAAAGGCACCAAGCCTATTCACTGGGGAAGGGACTGCCTCTTCAGCAAATAGTGCTGGGATAACTGGATACCCATATGCAGGAGAATGAAACTAGATCCATACCTCTCACCGTATACTAAAATCAACTCAAAATGGATTAAGGATTTAAATATACACCCTGAAACAATAAAACTTCTTAAAGAAAACATAGGAGAAACACTTCAGGAAATAGGACTGGACACAGACTTCATGAACACGACCCCAAAAGCACAGGCAACCAAAGGAAAAATAAACAAATGGGATTATATCAAACTAAAAAGCTTCTGCACAGCAAAAGAAACAATTAAAAGAGTTAAAAGACAACCAACAGAGTGGGAGAAAATATTTGCAAAATATACATCTGACAAAGGATTAATATCCAGAATATACAAGGAACTCAAACAACTTTACAAGAAGAAAACAAGCAACCCAATTAAAAAATGGGCAAAAGAGCTAAGTAGGCATTTCTCTAAGGAAGATATACAAATGGCCAACAGACATATGAAAAAATGCTCAACATCACTCAGCATCCGGGAAATGCAAATCAAAACCACATTGAGATACCATCTAACCCCAGTTAGGATGGCTAAAATCCAAAAGACTATGAACGATAAATACTGGCGAGGCTGCGGAGAAAAAGGAACTCTCATACATTGTTGGTGGGACTGCAAAATGGTGCAGCCTCTATGGAAAATGGTATGGAGGTTCCTCAAACAATTGCAGATAGATCTACCATACGACCCAGCTATCCCACTGTTGGGAATATACCCAGAGGAATGGAAATCATCAAGTCGAAGGTATACCTGTTCCCCAATGTTCATCACAGCACTCTTTACAATAGCCAAGAGTTGGAACCAGCCCAAATGTCCATCATCAGATGAGTGGATACGGAAAATGTGGTACATCTACACAATGGAATACTACTCAGCCATAAAAACGAATGAAATACTGCCATTTGCAACAACATGGATGGACCTCGAGAGAATTATATTAAGTGAAACAAGTCAGGCACAGAAAGAGAAATACCACATGTTCTCACTTATTGGTGGGAGCTAAAAATTAATATATAAATTCACACACACACACACACACACACACACACACACACACACACAAAACGGGGGGGGAAGAGGATATAACAACCACAATTACTTGAAGTTGATATGACAAGCAAACAGAAAGGACATTGTTGGGGGGGTGGGGGGGAGAGAGAAGGGAGGGAGGTTTTGGTGATGGGGAGCAATAATCAGCCACAATGTATATCGAGAAAATAAAATTAAAAAAAAAAAAAAAGAAAAAAAAAAGAAAAGCCATTGGAAGACCTAGGAAAGTCAGGGAAGACATTTAACTAGCCCCAAGGTTCTTCACCAGCTTTGGGGAATCTGAAGTTCTATGGAACCTGGGGTAGGACTGCAGAAAACTGAACCAGGTGAGCAGCAACCATCAGGGTCAGAGCAGCAAGGCTGGTGATTCTCTGGAGAAATATCTGCAAATATCACCTCTGCTGAGCTCAAGGTTCTTCCCTTCAGCCTTCCAAATTGCATAAGATATATCTCAAAGGGAGAAATGTAGTCCATCTAGACTCCTGGGGGCAAGGGACTCTAGGCCACCTAGGAAGGGAATGAGAATGAATGCTGGTGGATGAAGAGAGCAGCAATCAGCATTTGTCCTGAGGGAAGGAGTCCACATGCTCAGTCCACAATATTGATTCCGCTCCTCTCTGCATAAGGCTCATGCTTCTAGTTGTTCATCGGTGATCTTCTTTTTCACAGACACTTACCTTTATATTCATCTTTATCTTATTTCACTACTAGAACCCTGATAGGGATGGGAACAAAGCAGGCATCGAGCCCCACACTGATTTAGATGTAATCCTTGCCTGTGTCTCTGAGGTCTGTCCTGTGCCTAGCACTGTGCACGATATGTAGTAGGCATTTACTAGACATTTGAGACTAAATGAATAAAGTGAAAATGAACAGCTGAAAAGAAAATAAGATGGATTTTAATGGTACAAAAGAGGAGCTAAATTAAGGAATAAGTTAAAATAAAAGAGATCTGAAAGAAAAACAGGCCTTAAAAAATAAATCAGGGGCAAAAAAAGTTAAGAATTATGTTGTTCCTATAACTAAAGAAAAGAGAATAGTAGGAGATGTCATCAAGATGGTGGGATAGATGGCGTCACTCTCCCCCACAATAGATCCATTTATAACTATTAAAAAGTAAAGACTGCTAACCCGGGACCGCTGGAGCTAGGAGGAAGAGGAGCAGACACCCACAGAGTTCATGAAAGTGGGAGAAACCACTGTGAGAGGGAGGAAGGACTGAATTTGAACTGTCAGGGGTGACTGGATCAGCTGGGTCTGCAACCAACTGGGGCGTCTTCTCTCAGATTCCTGGCACCTGGATTAAGAGGACTCAAAGTGTGGGCTCAGCTGGGACTATTGGCCACAGGCTCTATGCATGGCTTCACTGGGTGGCTTGGGCCTTTCTCAGCATGGGGGCTAGGTTCTAAGAGGGGCACCCCAGAGGGACAGTGTGGAGGATAAGCATTCCAAGAAATCCAGACAGACATTGCATGACCTTTTCTGGTCCATCTGTGGAAATCATGTGGCATGACTTCTGCCCCATTCTACTGGCTACTAGTGAGTCACCAAGGCCAGCCTAGACTCAAGAGAGAGCAAGGGGATTCCACCTCTTGATGAGAGAGTGGTAAGGGCACATGCACAGAGCAAGTGGAATAGGATATTTTGCAAGCATCTTTGGATAGAAAAATCTGCCACACACATGACCAGTGATGGCCATTAGAACACAAATGTGTAAATTGCTAACTTGTAAGGATTGAAGTGTGTGTGTGTGTGTGTGTGTGTGTGTGTGTGTGTGTGTGTGTGTACCTTTCAAAAATTTCTCTTGTAAAATGTTTTGTGAAAATATTTTTAAATGATAAGCATAACACATGGAGGCATGAACAGTTTTAGCCTGAACAGAGATGTGAGCTCCAGTTTCTGGTCTGTTTACCATGCCCACCTGATAGGAGTAAAAACAGTAGGAATTATTTCCTAAGCTAAATTGAACCTAAGAGAAAAAGGGAAAGGAGGAGTTTGGCCTAAGGTACAGGAAGGATGTGGCCTATTTATCTTCAGGGTTATTATTGTGACTTATTAGAAATGGTTTAAACTGTGGCTCAAAGGATTTAGTTTAGATCCAAAGAAGAATGTCTGTATAGTAAAGCTTGTTAAAACTCCCAATGAATTTTTTGGAAGAAGATTGTGAAATCCCCTTTCTTTTAGCCCTCAGCCTCATTTGAAGCTTTGTAAAACTGTAATTTACGCAGAAGAATGATAGCTTATTAGTAGTTGGGAAAATGTTCTTCCTTAACCTTGGGAGGCCTAGCTCTCTTACTGAGTGCTGCTGGACTGGATTTACTATTCCAGAAAAGCGAGGTGAATAGGAGGTGTTCTAAACTTAGACACAGATTGTTTCTCTCTGTGCTTTGAGTCCAGAATTTTCCTGAATCTTGTTATAAGGATGATTAGATTTTGTGGTATCAGCAAAAGGATTCCCTCTGCCTGTGTTTGGAAAAGCACTGCTTAGATTTTCCCCAAATATCAGTTTATGAACTGAAGTTTTTTGAAGTTTTAGTTGCTAATTTTTGTGTGGATTTCTGCTGCTAAGTTAGAGCAAGCCAAGGTAAATGTGTATGGAATAAAATGCGCATGATGAATAGAACTTTGGTCTGTGTTGATAGCCTCACTTAGAGTACTACCAAGCTTGAAGTAACAGGGATCAGACATGAATGAAAACTCTGTGCTCTGCAGGAACCAGCCTAAATAAATATTTTATTTAGCTGAGATAGTAACAAATTCTTAGAATAACTTTTTTTAACGTTGAAATCAAATATGATTTGATCCATAAAATCCCAACTGTAAATTTACCTCCAGTGAAGTTAAGTAGTTATTTAGACCAACTAAAAAATTAATATTTTTTAGTACTTGGAATCTAGTTAAGTGGGTTCCAAAGCTCTATTTTATTAAGAGTGACCACTTTCCCACTCATGATAAATATAATTTGCATGTAATTTTTCAAAACGAGTACTTTTAGAGTTGATATATATATTGTTATTGACTTTAACTATCTTAAGAAATCAAGAGAATTATATGTTGGGAAAGGTACTACAATTTGAGGTTTCTAAGAGTATAAAATATGAGGGATGGACTATCATTATGATAGGCTATCCCCCTCTCCTTGATGCCCATCCCAAGAAAGAACAAAGGAAAGCAGTTTAATCCCCAAGAAGAGAGATTCAAATTAATTACAAGGCGGAAGAGCCCACCCTTGAGAGTTGTTAAGCAAAAACTGGTAATGCTTGGGAATATCCTTTTCATATTTTAAAGTTGGATCAGATCCCAGGTCCAGGCTGGAAAGATGGACTGCAACCTGAGGACTTCTCAGTCAATGTTGTCCTCTCCAGTCCTGGTTAGTAAAGACCCAGATATCTTAGCTGAACTGAAATGACCAAGTAAAAGGCTTTGTCCCCAGGTACAGAGACAGGGTGGGCTTGTTCTCTGCATTCCTACCAAGCCTTGTGATTCCTGTACTGTCTTCCTAAAGATGGTGGTGCAGGCAGTGAACAATACCAACACCACAGCAGCAACCACCACAAGCACAACAGAGACTGCTGAACCCACTTACGGAAATGGCACCACCTGATCTATGAAATGTCATACAGAGTGACACTTTTACATTTTATTTACACCTGATTTTTAAACATAAATGTTCTGCTTTGATGATTCACTCACATATATGTAAGGTGATTTAAATCATTCGAAGCTACTGAAGCCTTTAGTTTGAGGGCTAAGACAATTGCACTTTTTTTTGGTAAGACTAAAAATATAACTCAACTAGTTTTCTTTTTTTCAACTGCTCTGTCACTTAGGTGGATAAAACAACTTGAATAAGACTTATAAAAATAATAAACATTAGTAAATAGCCAATATTTTTTGAGTACTAACTATGCACCAGGCACTGTATATAAACATTCCTTACTACATATTATCTCCCTTAATAGTCACCACAAGTCTTTGAGATAGGCCTTCATTCTTATCCCATTTTACAGATGAGTAACCTGAGACAGAGATAAGTAAATTGCTTCAAATCACAAGCCAGAGAGTGGCATAGCCAGAATTAGACACTAGCTCTGAGTCCCAACCGCAACCTGGTAACTGCCATCCTGCTCATGGGGTTATAAAGAATGACAACTGAATACGGTGTCATGCTGATGTGGAAAATTCAGAAATTACTTGGCTCAGTGATTGACAAAAACAGTCAGCTCAAGAAAATTCTTATCCACCCAATACTCCAATTTAAGGCATACTGAAGTGATACCAGAAGACCAGGGACATTAATTTGACAAATGTTGAGTATGCATTGTCACCCCTAAGAAGGAAGTATACTTTCAGAATAAAGTTGCCTGTCTCTCCAAACTTTAGTTGGTAAATCTCAAGCTTTCCGTATTCCAAGGTTGAAGTAAAAATCCAGTTGGCATTATAGAATCAAATTTAGACTAGAGCAATGACTCACAGCCAGTTTGGGTATTCTGCTACTTCAGCAAAGGATAGTCTGCCAGGGTGGAAAATCACTATTAGAATCTACAACTTATAATAGAAATATTGTCTAAAACACTTTCCATTCTGAAGATAATCCTTAGCAAATACTAATTTCTCCAGATATTAGGAATAATAACAAACTTTCATTGAGCATTTGCTATGTGCCAGGTAACTTGCTGAGCTTTTTATGTGAAGACTCAATTTTCACACCAACATTGAGTAAAGGACTGTTATTATCATCTTCTCGAGATGAGAAGATTTAGGCTTAGAGAGGTTAAAGAACTTGCCCAAGTCACATGATAAGTAGAGGAGCCAGATCTGTATGACTCCAGAGCCAGTGTTCGTGGTGTAGTTGTTCATGGGATTTTGGTGCACAGGGAGGACATACAAGAAAAAAAAAGAGCAAGCTGAAGTCAGAAAAGGA
The DNA here is from genome assembly GCF_027409185.1 of Cynocephalus volans. Taxonomy (NCBI): domain Eukaryota; kingdom Metazoa; phylum Chordata; class Mammalia; order Dermoptera; family Cynocephalidae; genus Cynocephalus; species Cynocephalus volans. Next base: position 229,382,288 of record NC_084460.1, read on the forward strand.
AGAGACTTGGCTACTTCTTCCTTTTAATTTTTTTATGGAGATAAATCCCTCAAGAGCAGCCCTTAGGTTGATAGAAGTTAGACATTCTTTGATCACTGATTTTCTCCCTGTCTATTAGTGCTTTCCTGGCCCCTCTTTCTCCCTTCGTAGCTCAGGCTCTACATTCTACATCCTCACCCATCCTCTCCCCAGTGCTGCCTTTTCCTTTTCCCTCACGAAGCCTGCCATACAAATCTCCAGCCCTGGGCAGATCCAGCCATTATGTCTCTCTAAAGTAAGCCAAGCTGGCTCCCTGGAGAGACGTGGCCAGTCCAGTGGTGGCCCCCATTCCTCAGAGCTTGAGTAGTACTTTGACAAGCTAGTACACATCCCTGGGCAGGTGCTTCTCCAGTTCTCCTTGGCCTCTACTCCACATTTTTACTCCTCTCCTCATTGCTACACGTCTGCCACACTCAGTCCCAAAGGACCTCCTACCTTCTTCACCAAGAAGCAGAGGCCGCCAGGCAAACTCCTAAGCCTCCATCTACAAACTTATCTACACCTAAGCTGGACATTTTTAATTACACCCCCCACAATGCCCTTGTATGGACCCACCTTTCATGGGAAGAAGTGGAACTTCCACTGGAAAATTTTATGGATTGCAGACAAAATCTTAGTTTAATTTCAAGTGAATGTATAGTGTATCATCTAAATGTACAAACAGTGATAATCGAAAGAGACTAAGGACAGAACCTGACATTTATTTGATGGCCAATATTTATTTGATGGCCCCAGTGTACAGGGATAATCTAAAGGGACTGAGGACAGAAACTTACATTTATCTGATGGCCAAAGAAGCAAAGATAGTGAAGGAATAGAGAAAAGATTATCAGAGAGGAAGGGGTCCAGGAAGACGTGGTGTTAGAGAAGTCATCAAAGGAACAGAAGGGCAACACTGTTAATTGCTGCAGAGGGGTTGACTTAATAATTGAAATTCAGACATTAGATTTCATGATGATAAGTCCAGCAAGTACATTAGCCCAAACAGATTCAAGGAAATAAAGGTACAAGGATATTAATTTGGGTCACTATGGGTTAAAGACTAAACGGTAGAAGATAATATGAAAGTAGTGGATACAGAACACACTTTGTGTTCAGGAAGATGTTCAGGCCTCTATCATACCATTTTCGCCTGGTCTATGCTTGCCTTCTCTGCCCAGCTCCCAATCTGCATGATTTACTAAAGTCCATGAGACAAGCACCTTTCAAAATGCTTGATGGTAGACAGAGAAATGCATTGCAGAGGCTAAAGATAAATGTTGAGCTGGGAAGAAGTTATTTTTATTTTTTTAAGATGGGAAAGACTTTGGTGATGGGGAGCAATAATCAGCCACAATGTATATCGACAAAATAAAATTAAAAAAAAAAAAGATGGGAAAGACTTGTGCATCATCAGTTAGTAAATGTCTACTATGGGCTTTAGCTAACCTCTGTGCAAGGCAGTGCCCTTGCCCTAATGGAGCAAAAGTTCACCACAAGTAACATTAAACAAATAATTATAAACATTTAGTGAACCATTCTAATCAGACAGAATGCCATGAAATATCAGGTGCTCTGGGAATTTAAAACAAGGGTTGCTTATGGGTTTGGGAGAAATCAATAGGAGTTGGCTGGGTAAATGGAACAAAGTGGAGTGAGGACATTCAGGCAGAGTATAAAACCTATGCGAAGGCCCTGAGGTAGGAGAGAGCATGGTATATACCTGGAACCAACAGGATGTGCAGCGAGGCTGGAACCTAGACAGTGAAGGTGGAGAGTGGTTGAGATGAAGCTGGAGATGGGGATGGGGATGGGAATCACACGGGCAATGCAGCTCCAGTCTATAGGGAAGGAGGCCACAAAGAGGGGAGAGGTGATAATTGCAGTGAGAGGTTCCTGGAGAAATCAGAAGGAAATGGATTCTGATTACCTTTAGGTGACTCCACATGGGTGTTACAGAGCTGTGTCCTACATATCAAAACTGAACGTCATCTCTCACTGTTATGGCACCCCTCTCCTGAGATTTTGCCCCTTAGTCCCTCGCTCCCAGCTCTTTACCCTATATCTTCTCTCCTGGTAAATGATATCAGCCTTTGACTAAAGTGCCTAATGTAGAAAGTCATAAACCTGGAGGCAGAGTCACTCTAAACTCCCAGTAACACTCACCTGCTCCTTGTGATCAGTCACCACATCCTGACAGGTCTATATTCCCAACAGCTTTCAAATCTGTCCCCTCCTCTCTGCTCCCAGAGACACTGGCCTAGTCAGTCTCTCAGTTTCCCTTGCATGGACCATTGCAACAGCCTCTCAACACTTCTTCCTGTCTCTAGTCTGTGTAGTACATAGCTGCCAAAGTAGCCATTTAAATATTCAGATGTAAACATGTGATTCCTCTCCATAAAGAAGAAACTTTGCTACTTTCTCTAATGTCAGAAGTGTAAAATCCAGACTCAGCTTAATGCACATGCCTTTTGGGTTCTGGAACTCATCATTGTTATCTCTTGCTTTGCTACCAGAGGCATATTTCAGGGCTACTTGCAGCCTCTCCACTTATGCACATCAGGCTGTAAATCCCCTCTTCACCACATCTATGTTACACTTGATCTTAGCCAAAAGGCTGAGAAAGATTATCCATGCAGTGATCCCAACTCATCCTCAAGGTCAAGTGTTACATCCTCCAGAAAGTCTCCCCTGCTCATCCTACCTTAGTCAAGCTACGGCCCCTTCTCCATGTTCATGGTGTCATGTACATGCACCTACCATAGCACTTATCAAACACTGTTGCAACTATGGGTTTGCTCCCTGTTGTTTATGCTTAACTGTGCTTCTTGGGATTAGGAACTGACTGACCCTTGATAATTTTCAAATTCTCAGATCCCAGCCTAATGCCTGGCATAAGGCAGATACTCAACATGAATGAAGGATGGAATCTTTTTCTTTGGCAGTGAACTGAGAATAGGAACCATATCTATAATTTTGCTTGAGTTCAGCAAATTCTCACAATGGAACGGCTTTAAGATTTTGAATTGGAAGGGAGGTTAGTCAGGAATTATATTATCTCACACACCTGAATTGTAATTAGATCCTATCAGAAACTACCTGAGAACCTTTTGCTGTAGACCATTGTATTTGATACATTTTTTTTTTTTTATCATGGGATTAATGTTTTTTTTTTTTTTTTAATTTTATTTTGTCGATATACGTTGTGGCTGATTATTGCTCCCCATCACCAAAACCTCCCTCCCTTCTCCCTCCCCCCCTCCCCCCAACAATGTCCTTTCTGTTTGCTTGTCGTATCAACTTCAAGTAATTGTGGTTGTTATATCTTCTTCCTCCCCCCTCCGGTTTGTGTGTGTGTGTGTGTGTGTGTGTGTGTGTGTGAATTTATATATTAATTTTTAGCTCCCACCAATAAGTGAGAACATGTGGTATTTCTCTTTCTGTGCCTGACTTGTTTCACTTAATATAATTCTCTCGAGGTCCATCCATGTTGTTGCAAATGGCAGTATTTCATTCGTTTTTATAGCTGAGTAGTATTCCATTGTGTAGATGTACCACATTTTCCGTATCCACTCATCTGATGATGGGCATTTGGGCTGGTTCCAACTCTTGGCTATTGTAAAGAGTGCTGCGATGAACATTGGGGAACAGGTATACCTTCGACTTGATGATTTCCATTCCTCTGGGTATATTCCCAGCAGTGGGATAGCTGGGTCGTATGGTAGATCTATCTGCAATTGTTTGAGGAATCTCCATACCATTTTCCATAGAGGCTGCACCATTTTGCAGTCCCACCAACAATGTATGAGAGTTCCTTTTTCTCCGCAACCTCGCCAGCATTTATCGTTCAGAGTCTTTTGGATTTTAGCCATCCTAACTGGGGTTAGATGGTATCTCAATGTGGTTTTGATTTGCATTTCGCGGATGCTGAGTGATGTTGAGCATTTTTTCATATGTCTGTTGGCCATTTGTATATCTTCCTTAGAGAAATGCCTACTTAGCTCTTTTGCCCATTTTTTAATTGGGTTGCTTGTTTTCTTCTTGTAAAGTTGTTTGAGTTCCTTGTATATTCTGGATATTAATCCTTTGTCAGATGTATATTTTGCAAATATTTTCTCCCACTCTGTTGGTTGTCTTTTAACTCTATTAATTGTTTCTTTTGCTGTGCAGAAGCTTTTTAGTTTGATATAATCCCATTTGTTTATTTTTCCTTTGGTTGCCCGTGCTTTTGGGGTCGTATTCATGAAGTCTGTGCCCAGTCCTATTTCCTGAAGTGTTTCTCCTATGTTTTCTTTAAGAAGTTTTATTGTTTCAGGGTGTATATTTAAATCCTTAATCCATTTTGAGTTGATTTTAGTATACGGTGAGAGGTATGGATCTAGTTTCATTCTCCTGCATATGGATATCCAGTTGTCCCAGCACCATTTGCTGAAGAGGCAGTCCCTTCCCCAGTGAATAGGCTTGGTGCCTTTGTCAAAGATCAGATGGCAGTAAGTGTGTGGGTTGATTTCTGGATTCTCTATTCTATTCCATTGGTCAGTGTGTCTGTTTTTATGCCAGTACCATACTGTTTTGGTTATTATAGCTTTGTAGTATAGCTTAAAGTCAGGTAGTGTTATGCCTCCAGCTTTATTTTTTTTGCTCAGCATTGCTTTGGCTATGCGTGGTCTTTTATTGTTCCATATAAATGACTGGATAGTTTTTTCCATTTCTGAGAAAAATGTCTTTGGAATTTTGATGGGGATTGCATTGAATTTGTATATCCCTTTGGGTAGTATGGACATTTTCACTATGTTGATTCTTCCAATCCAAGAGCATGGGATATCTTTCCATCTTCTTGTATCCTCTCTAATTTCTCTCAGGAGTGGTTTGTAGTTCTCATTATAGAGATTTTTCACCTCCTTGGTTAACTCAATTCCTAAGTATTTTATTTTTTTGGTGGCTATTGTAAATGGGCAGGCTTTCTTGATTTCTCGTTCTGCACGTTCACTATTGGAGAAAAGAAATGCTACTGATTTTTGTGTGTTGATTTTGTATCCTGCTACTGTGCTGAAATCATTTATCAATTCCAGCAGTTTTTTTGTAGAGGTTTTAGGCTGTTCGATATATAGGATCATGTCATCTGCAAACAGGGACAGTTTGACTTCATCTTTTCCAATCTGAATGCCCTTTATTTCCTTCTCTTCTCTGATTGCTCTGGCTAGTACTTCCAACACTATGTTGAATAGGAGTGGTGAGAGTGGGCATCCTTGTCTAGTTCCTGTTCTTAAAGGAAAAGCTTTCAGCTTTTCCCCATTCAGGATGATATTGGCAGTGGGTTTGGCATATATGGCTTTAATTATGTTGAGATACTTTCCCTCTATACCTAACTTATAGAGGGTCTTTGTCATGAATGAGTGCTGAACTTTATCAAATGCTTTTTCAGCATCTATAGATATGATCATATGGTCCTTGTGTTTGAGTTTATTAATATGGTGTATCACATTTATTGATTTGCATATGTTGAACCAACCTTGCATCCCTGGGATGAATCCCACTTGATCGTGATGAATAATTTTTCGTATGTGTTGCTGTATTCTGTTTGCTAGTATTTTAGTGAGGATTTTTGCATCTATATTCATCAAGGATATCGGCCTGTAGTTTTCCTTTTTGGTTATATCTTTACCTGGTTTTGGTATCAGGATGATGTTTGCTTCATAGAATGAGTTTGGGAGATTTGCGTCCGTTTCAATCTTTTGGAATAGTTTGTAAAGAATCGGTGTCAGTTCCTCTTTGAATGTTTGGTAAAATTGTGCTGTGAATCCATCTGGTCCTGGGCTTTTCTTTGTTGGGAGCCTTCTGATAACAGCTTCAATCTCCTTTATTGTTATTGGTCTGTTCAAATTTTCTGCGTCTTCATGGTTCAGTTTTGGGAGCTTGTGTGTGTCCAGAAATTTATCCATTTCCTCCAGATTTTCAAATTTGTTGGCGTATAGTTGTATATAGTAGTCTCAAATGATTCCTTGTATTTCAAATGAATTAGTTGTAATATCGCCTTTTTCATTTCTAATTTTTGTTATTTGAGTCTTCTCTCTTCTTTTTTTTGTTAGCCATGCTAATGGTTGGTCAATTTTATTTATCTTTTCAAAAAACCAACTTTTTGATTCGTTGATCTTTTGAATTGTTTTTTGGTTTTCAATTTCATTCAGTTCTGCTCTGATCTTAATGATTTCTTTCCGTCTGCTAACTTTAGGTTTGGATTGTTCTTGTTTTTCTAGTTCTTTAAGGTGAAGTGTTAGGTTGTTCACTTGCCATCTTTCTATTCTTCTGAAGTGAGCGTTTAGTGCGATAAATTTTCCCCTCAATACTGCTTTTGCAGTATCCCACAGGTTTTGGTATGATGCATCATTATTTTCATTAGTTTCAATAAATTTTTTGATTTCCTGCTTGATTTCTTCTTGGACCCATGTGTCATTAAGTAGAATGCTATTTAATTTCCATGTGTTTGTATATTTTCCAGAGTTTCGTTTGTTATTAATTTCTAGTTTTAATCCATTGTGGTCTGAGAAGATACATGGGATAATTCCAATTCTTTTGAATTTATTGAGACTTGATTTGTGACCTAATATGTGATCTATCCTGGAGAATGATCCATGTGCTGATGAGAAGAATGAATATTATGAGGTTGTTGGGTGGAATGTTCTGTAGATATCTGCCAATTCCAATTGGTCTAGAGTCTTGTTTAGATCTTGTGTTTCTCTACTGATTCTTTGCCTAGATGATCTGTCTAATATTGACAGTGGGGTGTTCAGGTCCCCTGCTATTATGGTATTAGTGTCTATTTCCTTCTTTAGGTCTAATAGAGTTTGTTTTATAAATCTGGCTGCTCCAACATTGGGTGCGTACATTATTTGATACATTTAATTTGTTGTTATGACCCTTCTCACCCCCGCCAAAAGAAAATTAAGGTAGCTTATAAAGATAACAAAGTTCCAGAAGATAAATGTGGTAGATAATTGTGGCAGGTCGTGAAGCTCCTCTTCGTTCTGTCAGTCAACTCCTGGTTTTGTCCACGTGGCAATGGGCCCAGCAAAAAAAACAAAAACAAAAACAAAATTTCCCAGTGTCCCTTGCAGCTGAGGTGGTCATTTGATAAAGTTCTGGCTAATGAAAATAAGCAGAAATGGTACATGCCTTTTGACATCGTGTTTCTTCTTTTCGTTCCTGGAGTGAGGATTCAGTGCTGGCATCGAACAGGTATCTTGAGAGCACAAGACAAAAACTGTGGGAAGGAAAGTCTCCTTCTCTCCTGTTATGTGAGGAAAATAAGACTCTACTTGTTTGAACACCTGTTTGGGGAGTGTCTCATGCTCACAGCCAAACCTAATTCCTCACTGATAAAATAATAAATATTAGAAGCTGGTGAGGTATTATGAGACAAAGGGAATACAAGAGCAGGAACATAAGGCAGAAACAGGCATGTACTAAGATCCTTCAAAAAGTTAGTGGAAAAATAGAGTTAAAAGATAATATGAATCTTTCCATGAACTTTTTGAAGACCCTTTATACTTACACAAAAAGTACATACCATGAAGTGTTATAGACTTTCTATGGGCAGGTCAGATATTTGATTCTAAGACTTCTAGAAGACAATAGGAGGAGGGAAATGGGGTCAGTTATTGTCTATGAGAGAGAGGCAAACTTAGAAGAAAGTGAATTTTTATAGCAAGACAAGACAGATCTTTCTCTCCAAGCCTTCTTATGAAAGGGAGACAGCATGCCATAATAGGCGGTGCCCTTGACAGCATCCTTACAGCAACAAACATCACTGGGTAGTTCGAGCAACTGACGGTCTCACCTTAAGTACAACAAAGCAAAACAATTAGGGTGTTTAGACAAATAAATGTGCCCCCCATCTTTCAGGCAATCCTCCATAGCTAGACTTTCTCTAATCTCTTTTAGGTGAACCACATTAAAAATCTTATAAAAACTGCAGACCTCTGAACAGAAAATTGTACATATGTACCAAATTTTGCCTACTCTTTCAAGGATTTATAGACTTCAAGGTTTGGAACCTAGCTCCAATCTGGATTCTTGATATTTAGCAGCAGTGAGGATTTATTTTACAATACATCTGTGATCAATTGTCCTGGTTTGCCCGGGACTGAAGAGTTTCCTGGAACCCAGGATTTCACTGCTAAGAACAAGATGGTCCCAGGAAAACTATGATAGTTGGTCACCCGATACATAGCTACAGAACTGAATGCATCAACAGTCTGCCAAGCTGGTGTGTGTACGCATGTGTGTGCACATGTCGTGGAAGTGGTCAGGCTTCTTTCTATGAAAATTAAGGATTTCACAAGGATACATGCTGGAATTCATGGACACCTGCAAGGCCAAGGAACTCTTACTGACAAGACTGAACTCTCACTTCATCAAAATCAGTTTTAAACCTACACCAATGTACAAACTAACAAACATGCTTCCAAAATTTGACTGCTTTTTGCAAAGCTACAATGATTTTCTTCACTACTCATCTTGACTGTTTTTATAACCCCAGAAATACCTACAGTTGCAGCTTCTTGGTATGTCTTCTGAAATAAATCTTTTGTAAAATGTATTCCAAAGTAAGTAAATGAAGAGACTTGCTATGTGGAAATAATTAGCCATGAACCAGTTACAAGTTGGGGAGAGTCCTCAAAAAATTATAATTTTGGTTGCAGAATGGTTGGCTTTATGTTTTAGAATCATCAAGGTCTTTCTTTGTGGTAATATTTTGCATAGCAGGTATTAATGTCATTACTAGACTCTCATATTAAAACCATATTACCTAGGTTTAAGGGAATGGTTGATTTTCTAATCTTTCTGATAGGAAGTTTCTTCCTTAATAGGTAGATAAGAAACAAAAAAAATGGTTATCAGATTGTTAGAGACATCAAAATCTGTCTTTGTTATACTCATTTTGCAATTGATAACTGCCCAGTCAGGAGAGCTTTCCTACTGTCCTTTTCTCTTATGGTGAGTAGCATTCTCATAAAATTCTGAAGAGGCATCAGTGTCAATCTTTTAACTACAAGTAGTTTGACTCATCCACAAATTCAATGGCTTGTAAAAGTCAGTAAGAACTCCATAAATCTTATGTTATTCCTGAGGTCTTCTTCATAAGATAAAGGGTCCCTCACTTGCAGGAGCCATAGTGATATGATAGCTGCTGGTTGAGTTCTGGATGGGAAGGGAAAGTCTGGCTGCAATATGGAAGCATTTCATGTAAGCACTTCTGGTGAGAGATCTCAGAAGAAATTTCTAAGACTGAATATTTCTTGTGATTCCTTTTCTCATTCTAAAGTATTCCTAATTTGTGTACAATTTTGTGTTAGCAATTTTATATTCTTTTTTAAAAAAGTGGCTCCCCAAATTGCACAAACTTCAGGTTCCACAAAACATGAAACTGCCCTTGGCTAAAGTCCATTAGATTCTTATTTCCCTGAGAAGCTCAAATTTACTGTTTGCCAACAAGAGCCTGGCACAAGGTTTATATAGAACAGTTAATAAACTAACTAGAACCATCTGCTAAATCCCAGGTTGTGCTCCAATAGAGTTTGCAAAAACAAGATGGGGGAAGAGGTTTATCAGTTACTCAAGCACATTATCAACTGAACGCTGAGGTTCTTTGTTGTTCATTTCTTATCTCAGCCCCCTTCTTGCAGGCTTCCAGATTACTGATGCTTCCTTTCAAAGAATCCACTATTGGACTAAGAAAAATGTGCATATATCACTTTGAGAGCAACAGGTATGGATTGCAGGGTCAATGAATTTTGACATTTTAGCTATGCAAAAAGAGAAAGGAAAGATGGAAGTAGGAGAAAGATTTTTTAAAATGTATTGCACGTTGCATATGAAGAGCTTGATGGCTTTGGGGAGTAATTTCTCATTTCTTTCAACTTAAAATGGTATTGTTTCTGTCTCTATGAATTTCTGCTATATAACATTGGGTTTGTAAGTAGTTTTATTTTTCTAACTAAAGAATATCTTATATTGCCTTACCAAATAGCTTCTTGCTATTTGTGAAGAGTTTTCCATTTTCCCTTTGGTTAAGGGATGCATGTTTTGGTCTCAGTAATATAACAACTAATTTTGAGCCAAATTTGAACCAACCTTATTAACACAAACCAAATCTCTTCTATGTGTCCCCATTTTACAAGAGCATATTTTCTGAAATATGCTCTAGAAAAGCTATCCTTGAAGTATTTCTAGACAAATTAAAAGCAGGAAATACCAGAGATTTCATGTGCTGAACTCTCATGAGATTTACTGCCCAATTTAGTAATTTCAGCATGAGCCTGGGATATGCCTCTGTACATTTTGATGTGAATTCCAAGTGAACTGAACTTGCAAAGCTTTAGAATTTCATCCATCACTTAGCATTTCTCTGATTTGGGGTTACATGTCACCATTAATCATAAAAATACAAGATCCCTTGAAGTATGGCTACTTGGGATTCTCTGTGGAATTAACAAGGGAAAAACGAACAAACCAATAAACAAATCAAATCGATCTATGAGCATAATGATCCATATGTAAGTCTAAAATTGTTTAAAATTTTATATTTTCAGATGATTTTCACAATGGCTTAAGTACAGCATTCTCTGAGGAGTCTGATGGTACTTTCTGGATAACTTTACTTGGCATCAATGAGGAAATTTAGCAGTATATATGAAACCTGAGGCCACATCTGATCTCCCACGGGTTTGCTGCCCCCAATATAGCTGTCACCACCCTTTGACATCCCAGTCCCCATACCGTTAAGACAATGGAAGAGGCAATTACATATAATAGAAAATGTTTGTGGAACACACGGTTAATGGTTCAAATGGAATGTAAGAATTATCTTTATTTATAAAAAACAAAGTTTCTGTAATTTTCTTACTTGAGATTTTTCATTGGTTTCTCATTGGCTATATACAAAGCTCATGGAATGAGCACCAGTCTGTGAAAAAGTTTTAATGTATCAAAGCTAAAGAAAAACTAAACATAATTGCTGCGATGTTATTTTTTTCATAGAAATAAATGTATTCATTTAAAGGATTGATTTCTTTTTGGTATTATGTTCTTCTCACTTTTGCTATATATTTTTTAAAAGGTTTTTCCTTTATGAAATGCTGATATTTGCAAATGTAATTTTGAAATTAATGATTTAATTTGCAAAATACATCTTGGCAATCTTAAAATGTCTTTGAAATTTACTGATCTGTAAAATCCAAAAGTCTACGAATAATTGCCCTATGAGATGATTAATTTCTTATTATGGCATCTAAGCCCCTTCCCAGTCTGGTCATACCTATTTTCCAACTTTACCCTTCACCACTTTACACCCAAGAATTCTGGAATGGAGACACACCTTGTCCTTTTGGAAAACTCTTAATTAGCCTTCAAAATGCAGGGGGGGAAAAAGTCATCTACTCTATGAAGCTTTCACTGACAACCTCAACTGGATTCCCCAGGAAGAGATTGGGTGGTTCCTGTTTTCAGCTCCTACTGCTTCTGGGTATGGCCCTGGCCATGTGGTTTTATAATGATGTGTTTGCTTGATTGCCCCATATAGAGTGAGATCCCTAGGACAGGGATTCTTTTTCCTGGTTTATTTCTTTATCCCCTGCATCTAAGCCAATAGTTGACACACACTAGGTGCACAATAAATGTGTGATTGAATTTTGAATGGATATGTAGTTAAATGATATCTTGCAATAGTATTGCTTTTATTCATTTATTTAGTAATTTATAATGAAATACTTAAGTGCCTGTTATGAAATAGCTTTATTAGGCACCCTGATGGTTACATAGTGTAAAATATAGCCTTTATAAATTGCTCATAATGCATTTGGGGAAGACAAAGAATTCTCAAAGAAAATGTTATCAACCTATACACAAAATGGTCAAAGATCAGGGCAGCATGTGCTACACGCATAATAGTGGAGGTGATATAATGGAGGTGATAAGGTTAGTGTTTTCTACTTTTCACAAGAAAATCTTGCTGCAGTTTGCACTGGCCAGAGGCTTCAAGGAGGACATGAGAATGAGTGCAAATATTACGAACCCTCTTTGCTGCACAGCCAGGGCCACATGAAACTGGCGGTCCTCTTTCCCCCAAAGCAGTTTCCTCCATCCATTTCACAAGTCCTTGACTTGATTGCCTGGGTATAGCCTTGCCTCAGCCCTCATACTTGACTCTCAGTACTGCTTTTGCATCTCTGATCCTTCACCTTTCTTCCCCAACTGTAAACGATACTTGCTGGTTGATTTCACAGCCTCCCATAAAGTCCTAGAGTAAATAACCCACCTGGAATTTTCTAGTCCAGTTCTTTTCTTTTATTGACAAGAAATATTTTTTTTTTCTAAGTTTATTTATTTATTTTTTTAACATTCTATGATGTTGTTGAGGAGCAGTTGGGGGAGGGAGAGGGGGAAGGCAGAAGGAAATGAGGTGGGAGGAGGAGGAAGGAGGAGGGGTGGGGTTGAGACCTATGGCATCCCCCTCATTCCTGCAGGGGAGACCAGGGGGCTTCCAGTGGTGTCTTGGTCATTGCTTGGTTGGGTGCAGATGTCAGGAGGATGTGGTTGAAGCCCTCGCTTCCCCACTGCCCCAGCTCAGGAGTCTGAGGCACTTCTTGCAGCAGCTTGGTCATCGCTGGGCTGGTTGTGGGTGTCAGAGGGGGCATGGCTGAAGCCTCAAGCCCTCTTTCCTCCCTGGCTTGGTAGCCCAGGGGAATTCTGGTCCTTCTAGGTTTTACAGGTGTTCTTTGATGATATAAGACCTTTAGTAGTTAATATCAAAGTTTGTCTCTGGTCTGTGGGTATTTTGTTTTTTCTTCCAGTTCTGTTGGGTTATTTGCTGTCCCTACCACTTAAACTCTGCACTGGAACTAATTTATTGTCCTTTGCTTACTTCTAAAATGGGGGAACTTCCTGTGGGGACCAGCACTTGAGCTCTGTGGTTGAGCTAAATTGTTGCTTTTCTGCTAATTCCCTGGGGAAGGCTTTTTGTGCAGCTCGGGTTTTAATGGTTGACTTTATAGGTACTTCTGGCTCTTGTGAGATCTGCTACACTTGGGTTATGTGGAAACTCTGGTCTGGGCCTGAGTCTTTTCAGTAAACTGCACCCCCTGCAGTTCTATATTCCTGACCAGTCTCCACTGAGTGGTCCTTCACTGATTAGGGAGCAGATCTACTGTCCTTGCTGAGCCCCAGTGTTCTTCCAGTGGACTTTTCTCCCCCACCACCTGCACTCAAGACACTTCCCATGGGGCAGGCCCTGCACCGGTCACTTGCGATGACTCGCTGGCCTCTGAGTGGCTTCTTTTTTTCAGTTGTTGTGGCTCCTCGCTCCTGTGTGGCTCCACAGGAACCTTATTAGTGGTCTTGCTGGCCTGGGGGCCACCAAGGCCCTCTTCTCCCCTGCTGCCTCCCAGCACCTTCATCTGAAGGGCACAGCTGTGGCTTTTGCCAGCTCCTGCTCCTTGTGCTCACCAGCTCCAGTCTTGAAGTGGCCGAGATTCGAAAGAGTCAGAGCAGTTTGTTCTTTCTCTCATTGTGGCTTCTCCAGCCTTCATACACTCAGTAGGTCTCTCCTCCTCTTTCCCTGAACTCTAGCGGCCCCAGCTTGGCTGTTGTTGCTTTTTAATAGCTGTAAATTGGTTGAGTTGTGGGAGGAAGTGATGCTGGCAGCCATCAATTCTGCCATCTTGACCAGAAGCACTGATAAGAAATTTGAGACCCAGGATGGTCACAACCCAACAACTCACCTGAAATCCTCGGCTATCGTTAAGGTTCTATCTCCAGGGTCTTCCCACCCTCCTCCTGTGTGGACACAGAGAGCATTTTTAAGATGTTCAAAGTAGATTAAAATGTGTATCTCTCTGAACTGAGTTTTGTTGCTTCTATGAAACTTGGTCACTGACATGTTCTCCTGAGGGCAAAGGATCTGTAACTTATTGTGGCAAGTGTGTAGTACTGGATTTTCTACTGGTTTTGCTCTTACTCTTTTTAATTAAAATGTTGAACTGTTAAGTAGAAACGAAAGAAAAGAAAGGCCATGAGGAAACTGCACTATGAAAGTTTCACCATGAAAAGGCTGTCTGGATTCTACACTATAGATTTTACGAGAACCATGGCCTTCTCTGGGTCTCAGTTGGCTAATCAATAAATTTAGGGAAGGGAGATGTAATCACTAAGATCTCTCCCAGATTCTAAATTGTAAAATGATTTGTACAGATATTACATTAATTTTTTTTTTAGTTTACCTAGTAGTACATGCTTAATTTAAAAAAAATTCAAAATATACACAAATAGATAAAATAAAAACTCAAAGTGTTTTTTATCTATGTATATCCACATAAATATGTATACTCACATAAATACTTATATACGTATAATCATATACTCACATTCATATTTAGAATTCCCCTTTATCTCTCAGACTGGCTTCCCTAAATCCATGGAAAAAACCAAAAATACCTTTCATTCCTCCTAATTTAAGCTATGATAAGTGACATACAAATAGCGCTTGCAGAATTAAACTCCATAAAATCTTAGCAATTCTTTGCAAGTAAATAACGATTTTCATTCCTATTTGCAAGAGAGTAGAGAAAGTCAAAGGTCATTTTCATCTTTATTCAAATCTTTAGGTTTACTTTATTTTTTAAATCATCTTTCAAGCAGCATTTAAATTTGATTTTGTTTAATTTAAACCAATTTGTACCGTATTTACATTTACTGAGATATGACAGAAATCCCAGCTTTCCACTGTTTTGTTTTTGTTTTTGGATGAAATCTTCATCATTTAATGAACTTCAATATTTATGTTTAGTTAAGGCTCTGGTATCATTTATAACCAGATGAGACAACCATGGGAAGATAAATTGATAATTTATTCCTCTTGCATTAGGAAAACAGTGCTTGTATTTACAATATGCTGAGCATAGCAGTTCACTGCCTAGCCTCCTAATATTTGTGTACATTTTTATGGTGGAGTGTGACTTTCAAATTAAAAATGATTTGTTGCAAGAATATTGACTAGGAAATGCATCCTGAGAGAAGACAGCAGAGAAGAAGTAATGAGATTTCTCACTACCCCTAGCCCTGGGCTATTCAATAATTTTTCTTCTTTAAAGCTAAGAGGAAGAAAGAGAGTCTCAAACTGAGTGGCAGATGTTAAGTCAGGAAATGGCAAAGCCCGCCTTCCCCAGAGCTTCAAGTCATCTCCATGACCTTTGTGGCCTTGTTGAAAGGCTTTCTTTCAATTGAATGACAACATGGCGACTGCGGGTAAGATTGCAAATCAGAGAATGTGGGCATGAATGGGAAGCTGTGACCCTTGCCCTGGGTGTAGTTCAGAGCTGGGTTAGGGTGAGGTGTGGGATTGCACTTCCAGATTGCAACCCTGCTGGGAAGGGTTTTGCAGAGATGGGTGGTCTGGCAGGGTCTGAGGTCCCCCCACCAAGAGGAGACCTAAAACTACTCCTACACTGGTTCCTGCTCTGCATTTCTGGTTCTACCCTCCAATCCTTCCTTCACTGCATCCAAACTGGCGTGTAGGAGTCGGGCACCATTTGACCAGATGTTTTCTAGAGTCAGTGTGGGCACACACATAGACAACTGCAGAACATGTCAGAGAACCACTCCTACCTCACATTTCAGGGCATCTATGCAATTACTTGGCTCAGTGATGCAAGGTCCCTGCAGAAAGAGAGCATTAACTGGTATGGACACAAGTGCAGAAGTGGTTCAGAGAACAGGGTCTTTTAAGGTAGGACTTTTTATACCAGGTTTTAAGTACTGCAAAGATCAATGAAATAATACTGTAATGATTTAAGCTTTTGAGTAGGAAGTTAAAGAAATGATTTTTGTTTTCATGTGTTTTTTTTTTTTAGAGATTCCATTTACCATGTCTAAACATTTTTTTTACCTTTCTCATTAAACCTAGTCCATTTTTTCAGAACCTGTATCTTTTACATTGAGCCTCTCCTCTCTCTCTGACTGCATTTATCCAATTTGCATTATCTTTTGTTCCCCCATCATTGCTTGTTAACCTAGTAACCCATGGAATATGTGCCTTTTAGCAGCTTTCTCTGAATTTCCTTGCGCGTAACCTGCTGCCACACAGATGAAAATGATATTTATCACTTTGGGGCAGGTTTTCGCTGCTGATAAGTATCAGCTGTCTAGAGAGCAGGCATAGAGAAGTTATATGAGCAGTTTCTATGAAGACAAGAAAATACTGAGAAAGGAGGACTGCTGAAAGGACATTTTACTCAAAGAGACCAGCTTGCATTCCCCACCAGGATGAAGAAGACACTGGGGGGAATTCAAAGAAAGGAATTCTCAAGGAAGGATGAAGGAGAAAAGAAGACAGCAGAGAAAGAAAATGCTTCAGTTTGTAGAATGTGGCAGGATGATTTTGTTTGAAGTAACTGGGCTTAGAACAATAACACTGACAAGGCTATCAGCTACTAAGAGGTTTCTTGAGGCATAACCCATTATTTTGCTTTGATCAGGTTCTGTTGATTTTGGACAGAGCATGAAGTACATTCCTACCCCAAGGGACTGGGATTTACTCCAGGAAGTTTCCCTTGATCACTGACTGCCATACCTTTATCAGAATAGTGGTCATGTCTGCTCTTTCTTGGTTGTTTGTCTATCACTAGAGAACTAATAACCAGCATTGTTCCTGTGTGTGTGTGTGTACAGGAGAGGCATTGACAGACTGGGAAAAAGAAGGGATTAGAGGGCCCAGGAGATGGAAGTAGCAATATGGTAGGCATAGGTATCGATGAGACACTGGAATGACAGCACTTCACACTCAAAGAGTACAATTTCTTGTGGTGACCAGTTCTGAGGTGTGGCCAGAACAATGGGAAGCAAGAATGGAGAGGTAAAAAGCATCAAGAGTAAGTAACTAGAAAAGCTTCAAACTGAGGTGTTGAGGTTTATTTAGTGAAAAAAAAAATTGATAAAGGCAAAAATTCAAACAATGTAGAAAGATAAAATAAAGAGTAAAAATTTCCCATCCAAACTTCTCACCCCATTCTGCCACTTAATGGAGGTGTTCATTCTTAAAAATATACTCATTTTGGTGGTGGTGTGCTTAGTGCTTACAAAGGGCTGGGTGCTCAGGTGCTGGTGGTACTATGTTTCCTGACCTGTGTGCCAGTTATACTGTTGTATTGAGTTTGCAAAAATTCATCAAATTTTACTCTTATTTTCTTTTTGCTTATATTGCACTTACATTAAAAAGTTGATTTACTTAAGCTGTATTCATTTTTAAGTATTTCAGACTCACAAGAAGATATTAAGAATAATGAAACAAACACAAATACCTGTATACCCACTACCCAGCTTAAGAAATAAAATATCACAAAGGCCCTGTGCAGCATCCCCCAAATACATTTCCTCCCCCATCTCCAGGTAACTGCTATCCTCATTTTGTAGTTTTTCTTTCCTATATATTAACACTTTCAACAAATGCATATATTTCCCAAACAATTTACATACTATATTGAGTGCTTTATGGCTATGTTCTGTATGTCTCTCTCTGCAATTGGTCATATTTTAAAATTAAGGCGAAATTAACATAACACACAACACAATAATTTTAAAGTTACAATTCAGTGGTATTTAGTGTGTACATGACGTTGTGTCACCACCAGCTGTCTAATTTCAAAACTTTTTCATTACCCTGTGTAAACACTTCACAGCCATTAAGAAGTCACTCCCCATTTCTCCTCCACCCACCTCCTAGTGAACTTTAATCTGCTTTCTGTCACATGGATTTGCCTATTCTGTATATATCATATAGAAGGATTTATACAATATGTGACCTTTGTTGTCTGTCTTCTTTTACTTAGCATAAAGATTTTGAGGTTCATCGAAGTTGTAGATGTATCAGTACTTCATTCCTTTTTGATTAAAATCATTGTAGTGGGTATGAAGTGGTATCTTATTGTGGTTTTGATTTGCATTTCCTTAATGACCAATGATGTTGAACATCTTTTCACATGATTGTTGGCCATTTGTATATCTTCTTTGAAAAAGAAGATATTGAGTTGTGAGAGTTCTTTATATAGTCTGGATACTAAACGTTTTTCATATATATACTTTGCAATGATTTTCTCCCATTCTGTGAGTTGTCATTTCATTTTTTAAATAGTGTCCTTTCATGCACAAAGTTTTAAATTTTAATCAAGTCCAAGTTATCAATTTTATCTTTTTTTCTTGTGTTTTTAGTGTCATATCTAAGAAGGCTTTGCCTAATTCATGATCATGAAGATGTACTCCCATATTTTTTTAAAGAATTTTAGTTTTAGCTCTTACATTTAGGTATATGATCCATTTTGAATTTATTTTTGTATATGGTATGAGGAAGGGGCTCAACTTTATTCTTTTGTATCTGGTTGTCCAGTTGTCCTAGCACAATTTGTTGAAAAGACTGTTCCTTCACCATTGAATGGTCTTGGTAACCTTGTTGAAAAGCAGTTGACTGTTCTTGTGCCAGTGCCATGCAGTCTTGATCACTATAGCTTTGTGTCAAATTTTGAAATTGGGAAATTCAAGTTCTCCAAATTTGTTGGTCCTTTTCTAGATTGTTTTTGACTGTTCCAGGTCAGTCTGTCAATATGTGCAAAAGCTCAGCTGGAATTTTGATATGGATTTCATTGAATCTGTAGATCAATTTGGGGAGTATTGTCATCTTAACAATATTAAGTCTTTTGATCCCTGAACTGTGGGATGTCTTTCCACTTATTTACATCTTCTTTAATATCTTTTAACAATATTTTACACTCCTTGTTAAATTTATCCTAACTATTTTATTCTTTTTAATGCCATTATAAATGGAATTGTTTTCTTAATTTCATTTTTGAATTTCTCCTTGTTAGTGCACAGAAATTAAATTGATTTTGGAAAATTAATCTTATATCTTGCAACTTTGATAAACTCATTTATTATGTTCCAGTAGTTTTCTAGGGGAGTGCTTAGGATTTTCTTTATACAAGATTATGTCCTCTGCAAATAGGAATAGTTTTATTTCTTTCTTTCCAATCTAGATGCCTTTTGTTTTATTTTCTTGCCTAACTGCCCTGGCTCTACCTCTCGTACAAGACTGAGTAGTAGTTGAGAGAGTGGACATCTTTGACTTGTTCCTGGACTTAGGAGGAATTTCATTGATTTCTGCTCTAACATTTACTATTTTCTTCTTTCTGTTTGCTTTAGGTTTAATTTTCTCCTCTTTCTAGTTTCTTAAAGTTGAAAGCTTAGGCTAGCAATTTAGATATTTTTTCTTTCTGATTTATGCTTTTAACACTACAAATTTCTTTCTAAGCATTGCTTAGCTACATCACACAAATTTTGATATTTGTATTTTCATTTAGTTCAAAATATTTTAAAATTTCCTTTGAGGCTTCTTTTTAAACCATGTGTTATTTAGAAGTGTTTTCTTTTAATTTTCAAATATTTGAGAATTTTCAAGATATCTTACTATAACTGTTTTCTAGTTTAATTTTGTTGTGTTCAGGAGAATATACTTTGCATGATTTCTATTATTTCAAATGTGGTAAGATTTTGTTGTAGCTGAGAATATGGAGTGTCTTTGTGAATACTCCATGTGCACTTTAGAAGAATATATATTCTGCTGTTGCTGAGTGAAATGTTCTGTAAATTTCAATTACACCAAATGAGTTGATTGCATTGTCATGTATATTCTTTTTGATTTTCTGCCTTTTTGTTCTATTGATTCTGAAGACAGAAATGTTGAAGTCTCCAACTATAATTGTGGATCTGTCTGTTTCTCCTTTCAGATATATCAGGTTGTTCCTTCATATATTATAAGTCTGTTGTTAGGTGAATACATATTTAAAATTTTGATATCTTCTCAGAGAATTTTTTTCTTTATCATTGTGTTTTGTCCATCTTTATCTTTGATAATCTCCCTTGTTCTGAAATCTACTTTGACTGAAATTAATATAGCTATTTCAGTTTTTTCTTGATTAGTGTTTGCGTGGTATAACTTTCTCTATCTTTTTAACCTAAAGTTTTTTTCTTTTTAACCTAAGTTTTTATCTTTAAAGTGAGTTTATTATAGATAGCATATAATCTATACATTTTTCAATGTGTTTCCATGACTATATTATTTATATATATATATATATATATATATATATATATATATATATATATATATATATATAGCTTTCTATCTAAATAATAAATCAATACAACTGATTTATTTTTCCAATATTTTTCTTAATGAAGTCAAGGTCCTTCTCTTCCCTAAATGCATGTAATCATTGGACTATAATGGAACTCTATAAACAATTTCCTTGGATTTTCTCAGAGTTACAGTATTCATTTCCTAAAGTCACTTACTTTAGGGGCACTTATTTAATATTGAACATCACAGGTTGAGACTTGATTATGTGGTTAAGGGGTCAGAGGAGTCCAGGAGGACAAAACGACTAAATAGAGAATCTTGAGTTTTAGAAAACTTTTCTCAAATCCAGAAAGGATTACTTCATTATCTGTGGTGATTATGACCTAACATAACAATGCTTTGGAGTGAGTACAAACACAGAGTTGATGAGATCAAGTTCAACACTCAGTTCACAGAGGAGGAATCTGAGGCCAAGGGCTCTTTGGCTAAGTTTCCATACAGCAGATCCTATTTTCCTAGTGCTTTTGGAAGAATGGAGTAAGTTACATTATTAAATTATGGCTGTGATTATTTTACCAGTGAGATCCATTCCAGCAGCTGCTCAGATTAATACTTGTGAGTGACCATGGGAAGGCGAGTGAAATTGCTTTCTGTGCTAGGTCCTGCCCTTGAAGTATGTTCCATATGTCTAGACAATTTCTCAACTTTTTTGCATTAGTTATCAGATCTTACAATTTTTAATATTGAATTTAAATTCCAAAATTGTATTTGGCAATTCCTATTTTGATTGCTTTTTAAATGAAATGAGAATCCTCTTTGTTCCTGGATACTTTATCTGCCAGCCAGGAGAGAATTTACTTGTATAAATGACTATTACTTAGCAATGCAAACTGTTTCAGATTTGCCTTCTCTGGGCAAAGTTAGTGACAAGGGCCTAAGAACTTCAGGGTCATAGTTAAAAAAATGAAGATTGGAATTGTGCAAATTCAAATGTCTTCCTTAATATATTTTAAGGTTCAAAGCTAGAACTCATCTTTAGGTGTGTTTAATTTTTTATTCTAATTATCCATGATGCCAGCAAATTAAAAAGTTCTTTAATTAAAAAAAAAATCATCAAATATTTGCAGTGTTTTCCTTTTCAAATGTTTGAATTATTGGTCTTATTTCAGGGTGGTTCTTAATTTATCCAAAAAGACCTGTCAGCTTGTGCTGTTTCAGGCTCTCCTCAGAGTATAAGTGTAACAACTGTGCTGGTATGTCTTTCTGTTATTGCTGAAACTATTTTTTTAAAGTACCTTTAGTAGGATTCTGGGAATTCACTGTAGGTTAACAGTGGGGCTCTCATTATTTAGAATTCTTTTCTCCTAATGAAATGAATCTGAACCCTTGAACTCTGTCAGGGACTTAGGCATGTACCCTGGGCCTGATTTTCATCCTCAGAAAATGGAGGTCAGATACATGTCAAGAATAAAAGAAGGGTCAGATTAGAGTAGTTAAAGACTTTACACACATCCAGATGATGTTAATGTGTTGACCATGGTGTCTGGAGCCTGCGAGGCATTTGGTGAATGAGTGAAAGAACAAATGAATGGATGGGTAAATAGTGAGTAAAATGATAGCCAATATTCAGGGAAGCACTTAATTATATGTATGGTACATCTTACTTTAACGTACTCACCTGGGGTAAACAGAAATTGTTATGAAAAGTGTAATACTTCCTCAAACTGCTTCTTTTCCAAGTGAGTAGGGCAGTACAATTTGGTGACACATTGTCCTTTAAAAAATGACTATTGGAAGTAATTTAGGAACATAAGGATTTCTTGGTTTCTTATAAAAATATGGTTTCGATTATGACCACCTTAACTAATGATAGCATCTGTGCACCTCATAGCCACTTTGTACACTCATGTATACATTTTGATAAACGTGTGAAGCATATAAGGGGGGAAACCATGTTTGTGTTCTACCTCTGCAACTACAGCTATAGTGGGTTCACAGGCTCAAGTGTATAAGACATGAAATTTTCTTTATTTTCTCTACCTGAACTTAATTTATGGCTCTGAGCATCTGTTCTATTAGAAAAGGGAAAAACTCTAGGTTTTTGTTGGGATTCCTTCTCTCCTCAGTTCTTGGGGTTTTGCCAAGTTTCTGGAACTTACACAGTTCCCAGATTTGGAGCTGTGGGGAGAGGGCCACTTACCTTATTTCAGTCACTAGTATCCACAAGGAGCTTTGGAGCTGTTCCCCATGCCCCCCTGAATGGCCTCATCAGGTCCAGATCGCGCCACCTCTACCTTCGCTCATGCTGGGAGTACAGGAATTTTTTGGCAAGGTTGTCTAAAGCCTCATTTTGCTAGATGTGTGCACTGCTCCCTTTCCTCTCTGGGGTCTTCCTCTGTGGGGTTTTGCCTCCATCCTGGTGACCTTATTGGGATATACTTTCTCTCTCTCATTCCAGCTCCTCTGCACTGCTCCTCACTCCTCCTGCCAATCTTCCACCTCCAGGAACAACATCAGTCTAGCAGAGGGGTGATCCTTCTTTCTTTACACTTTTTCCAAGACACTCAATCTGTGGCTTTCAGTGAAATAAATGCAGGAAAAACTTACAGGGAGCTTTAATATTCTGCTCTGCCACTTATCTCCCTTATGGCTGGCTCCCTGCTTGAAAGGAACAAGGGAAAGAGAAACAAAGAAAATGAAACAAAAACAAAAATAAAAATAAAAAACCCAAGTAAGCAAAAAATTGAAAAAATTTACAAATATCTCAAAATAGCAACAGAAGCAGATTGAGAGCATAAGTACAAGTGGGAGCTAATGTTCTTGAGTATTTTCTGTGTTCCAGCCCCTCTGCTTGATTCCTTCAGATATCATAAAATGATTACCTCATTTTATCATCACAACAGGACTGCCAATGGCTATACTTATTCCTTTTTCTACAACTGCAAAACTGAGGGCAAGAGAGATTAATTAACTGTTCAGTATTAAATTTGAAGTCAGGTCATTTAAAATTCTAAATTTCATACTTTTTCCTCTGTTCACTTTGTTCCACTCCCTAACTCCACAGATATAATGATCAGTAAAAGCTAATTAGAAGATGAGAAATGTGGAAAGATAGTTACTTAAAATTATTTTAGACCTGCTAAAATCTGTATGAGGACATTTGGGCTGAGAACTAGGGACTGAAAGTTAAGGTCTGAATCACATGGACCTAAGTCTTGAAGAACACACAGAATGATGTTGCTTAACCCAATGTCCCTCAGCTGGAGAAGCGAGAAGCAAACACTACCCAGCAATGAAAAGGAATGAACTACTGGTACACTCAGCAATATGGATGAATGTCAAATGCCCTATTATAAGTGAAGAGAGCCTAATTTCAAAGGCTACCTAGTGTGTGATTCCATTTGTATGATACTCTGGAAAAGGCAAAACTGTAGGGACAGTTTCATATTTTGATCATATTTTGATTGACGTGGTGGTTACATGACGGTGTGTTTGTCAAAAATTGCAGAAATGTACTCTAACCGGTGAGTAATACTATATGTAAATTATACCTTAATTTTTAAAATGGGAGGAAACAACACTAAGTTGTTTGGGATTAGGTGCTTTACTAACCTCATTAGATATATCCAAACATAATTTTTGGGTGTAACTTTGAAAATTTGGAAAACAGAATGGATTCATCTGTTAATAACCAATTTCCATTTAATATTCTTTATATGACACATAAAAGCCCTAGTGTACCCCAAATATCATATTTCCTCAACTAAATAACTCAACCACTCTGAAACTAAGATGCTTCTTATAAACAATGATAAGAGAAAATCACCAGTTGCTTACAGGTCAATAATTTTTGATGTTATTATCTACGAGTACATAAAATGTACAAAATTTGGCTGAGCAATTAATATTGGCCTTAAATTAAGCTTATATTTATTGAGTGTTGCTTAAAATGTTCTCAAAATGATTACATTTGGCTATATGTTATTACAATTGAGTGACACCTGCCAGGCAATTCAATTTAAGGCAGTGGAAATCACCAACTCCTGCACAAACTAAATATTTCAAAGCTAGGAGAGTTTGGGGTTCATCTATTGATGTACATGAAGAATCATCACCCTGAATATCTAACTATGGTAAGACAATCAGGTCATTGGTGAGGAGAGATTCACGTTGGGAAGGACAAAGGGTTTCTTATGAAAGAGAAAAAGAAATGCAGAGAGTAGGAGGTAAGACAAGCGACAGAAGAGCCAGCGGGGCTGGGCTTTGGACAGCTTTAGGAAGCTGTTTTGTCTTGTTCTGTTTGGTGGGACTCGGGATGGAGGGGGAGGAGTGTGAGAGAGATGGATAAAGAATATTTAAATGTTTTTCTATGTGATATAAATAAAATCTTTTTTTGACATTTTTAAAAGATTGCTCTAAAGATTTAAATTGCTTTTTGGTTTTTTTCTGGACTTTCAGATTGCTTTTTCTTTGGAAGTTGACATGATGCCAAGATGGGTTATGAAGAGGTTCAACTTTGGTGAGTAACATATTTGTCAAAAGCTTTGGGCTGACTTTCCAGAAAAGCTGTTTAACTTTCAGTGATATGTAATTTATTGAAGGAAAAATATGAAACTATTAGTTTAACCAAATAGAAAATGCAGAAGAAACTCTGATATTTTTCAATATCCCTGAGAATTATACTGTCAATCTTCAAGGGCTAAAGAAATCAAAATGATGAGCACTGGTTATAAAAAACAGCTTGTCACCATGATACCAGGCATCTGTCAGGGGCAGAAAGTAAATCCAAAGATGCTTTGACAATGTATCTGGACAAGCTTTGCTTATCACAATGAAGAAGCAAGTTTGTCCATAGTTATATGGATACGTGAATATTTTTGTCAGTTATTAAAAGTGTATGTTTGCACAATTAATTTGTGGGCTGTTTTCCTCCTGAAAAGCTGATATTATATCTGTGATGCCTCTTAAAATTTGCGGCATCTTAGAGTTGAGTTCTAGATATTCCCAAAATAATTTTCCAGTTACCATAGTTTTCATTCAAGAGATGCTCAGAGATATTAGACTAGTGTATTTCTTTGGTCCCACCCATGTTTTCCAATATCATTGTTACAACCTCCAAACATCCTAAACTCTTCTGACTTTGTATAATCTAAAACTTTGACTAGGACTCCCATAAGAAATTATATTATGTGATGCAACACACACACATACACACACACATGGTTTTTTTTTCCTTTTGCCCTGGTTTGACATGCTTTACTGGATGTGCGTGTGTGTGTGTGTGTGTGTGTGTGTGTGTGTGTATGTGTGTGTTAAGGAAGTTGGTAATGGGGAAAATGAGGTAGGAGGAAGAGGAAGGGCAAAAAATGCTGGCAGGTGTGTTGTGCTTTCCCCAGAGCATGGTCCTGGGCACCTGTCTTCAAGCACAATATGTGTGTGAGACGAGAGAGGTGACACTGAGTTAACATGATTAGTTGCCCTGGTTGGTGGAGTGGCTCTTTCCTTTTTATCTGCACCTGTAGGGTTTGGCAGGCCTTGCTGCCTGCAGTCTTGGGCTCTGCTTCCTTCCCTGTCCATGTGGTTTGTGAGTAATCCACAAGTGATCATAGTCAGAACAAGGGCTTCTCCAGGGAATTTGGGGATGTCTGTCCCCTAGCCCAATGGCTGCCAACATTTTAGCTGCCATACTAGGGGGTGAGAAGGTATGGGCTTATTTGAGTGACTCAGCAATGCCTTGGGAAATTCTCTTTGGCAGGAAGAATGTCTCTAAGCTACCTGTATGCTTGGTTTTAGGTGCTTTTGACTTGTACTTTGAACTCTTGCTGGTCAGACTCATTATATTTGAAGAGGGCAATAAAGATTAAATTAATTCTATAATTTTAAAAATTCATTGATTTTTCTTAATTTTAAATTATAAAACTTGTTTCTGTTGCCTTGAATATTAACAGCTCAGCAATGTTTAATTACTTGCTGGGTACTCATCTCTATGCAGGAAAAGCTAGACTAAAGCAAGAACTCAAAAACCAAGAAAACATGACTCCCTAGGTTAAGGCAAGTGTTGTGCTTGATGCCAATGGTAGATGCACTAAAGAGACCAAAGACTGACTTAAATGGGAAGATTCTAGCATTTGTTTATCATTTATTCAGTAAATGGCTATGCTGGGATCGTTCAAGGTGCCAGGTTTACGACAGGTGCAGAACACCCAAGTCTTGGTTCCCATGCTGCCTGCTGTTCTCATGGCCACAGTCAATGGAGAACTTTATGCAGAGCATGTTTCACAGTGAAGTTCTCTGAGTTCATTTCTTGAGGAATTTCATTTATCGCTTTTTGCCAGTTGCTCATTATTTCCCTTTACAGATGAATCAGCTAAGTGACATGCATTACAGATATATAATATTTTTAAACCTCATGAACCTTAGTTATGGTAAACATAAGCATTTGCACTGAACAGAGAGAATCATAATAGCAAGCTGAAGTTGTTATAGCAACAACGAGAACTCTTCAATATTCAGAACCATCATGTTTCAAGAGTGAATGATACAATCAGTGCTTGATACTGTATTGTTTATAGACTTCCTTGTGACTTGTAGCTCTTCACATGTCAGTCCTGAACAGACAGAAAGGTAATTCTATGGGACTAGAACAATAATACAAATATTGGTATATGGAGCTGCTTTAAAAAACCATGACAGGCTTTTAACTGTGATAGATTTCCACCTCTTTTATTGCAGCAGAACTTCAAAAATTGCATCTAAAAAATGAAACGTTTCCATTTCTTCAGAGGACAGCTGGAACATGCTCACAGAGATAAGTATTTTGCACATACCTGGAGAAGAGCACAGATCAATAGGAGAGCAGAGCCCACACTATGGGCCTAGCTATGGAGCCAAGCAGGATGGACTGAGTCCTGGCTTTGCAGCTGGGTGACCTTGGGCAAGTTACTTCCCCACTTACTGCCTCAGTTTCCACATCTGTAAAATGGAGATGATAAAGTACCTACTTCATGAGGTACTTTAAAGGAGGATTAAAGGACTTAATGTACATTAGATAAAGGGTTTTGGCCAGAGTAATTGTTACACAAATGTTTGTTCTTCTTATGTCTTTGAGAGATCATCAGGTTCAGGTATTTGCATTTGAGCAGATTTGGTGTCAACAAGATGAGGAGGTTAGTTGCCCATTTTCTTTCAATTCTCTATGAAACAAAGACCCTAAATATATGGGACTATCTATTTTATCTAGATTTTTTCCCCCAGAGCCTGGTTCAAAAAGTTGTTTCTATTGCTTTCAACGTCCTCTCAGTTCTTGCTTGGAGGACAGTGTATAGGGGTGAAAATGATGAGAAGCAGCTTGGGATTGTGGAGGAAACGAGGCCTTTGGGGTGACACAGATGTGACTCAAATCTAAGCGCTGCCACAGACAGTGACTTAATCATTTCTACCACCTGCAAATGGGGGCAATAGTACTTACCTCTTAAGGTTGTGAGAATAAATAGGGTGTATGTATGTAGCACATTCTAAAGATCAACAAATGTTTGGATCCTGTGTGGGTGGATAGTCCTATACCACTTCTTGAGCAGAAGTAGCCAAATTCTGACCCAGCCTGCTTCTCTCACCCCACCTACCCCCACAAACCTCACAGACCTCCATAGTCACAAAGCCGATTCAAGCAGGAGTCAGACATTTGACAGTCTGACCTATAACCTGCAAGGTCAATTGGCATGAAAAGCTCTCTCCAAATAGAGATGATGAGATCAGCCTGGTGAAAAAAAAAAGCTAGAGAGCCAACATTTCCACAAATATGTTCAAATGATGATGCAGCAGAATCTATGAGCTAGCACAAACTGAGACGTACATTGAATTGAATCCCCCCCATTCATATGTTGAAATCCTAACCCCCAATTGGATACTATTAGGAAGTAGGGCCTCTGAAAGGTTATTAGGTCACGAGGGTGGAGGCCCCTTGAGTGGGATTAGTGTCTTACAAAAGGGACCCACGATAGCTCACCTGCCTTCTTCCTGCCATGTGAGGATACAACAAGGAGGAACCTGACCATGCTGCCACCCTGATCTCAGACTTTGAGCTTCCAGAACTGTGAGAAGTAAACTTCATTGTTTGGAAGCCACCACGTATATGGTACTATTTTATATCTGCTTAAACTAAGACAGACAAGGAGAGAATTAAGAGAAGAGAATGTGAATTGGTTGGTTGGCAGTTCTAGGATTAGGAAAACAAAGACCAGAGAGATAAGTCATCCTGATGGCCGAGGCTCAATTGAATCTTGCTGCTGAGGGGTTTCCTAGAGCCTCCCTAGGCTGAACTCCCTGACTTCGTCTTCCTGAGGCCGGCCCTCACAGTTCTAGTCTCCCTTGTTGCTGGGGGTTTATTTTCATGTGGGTTTCCAAGAAGGCCCAGTCCAATGGTGGAGGTTCTTGTTTTCCAATTTCTTTTGGTTTTTGGCTTTGGTTTTTGGATTTTTTGTTTTGTTTTTGTTTTACCCGTTTCTATTTTCACTTTAAGGATAATGTATTTTACTTGGTAAGTCCCTGTTTCTCTCTCCTCCAAAATTAATACTGAACCAAGAAAAAGAATGTGTCCAATGCTGAGGGGAGATGGCCTCTGACTGTGGAGTCCTATGTTGCCTGTGGAACTGGCCTGTTTACTTCGGCTCGGCTAGCCTTTTTTGTATAGGGGCCAGTAGAAATCAGCTCTCTATGTTTGACCATTAAATGTCAGACCCCTTGTAGTCACTAACTCACTGTCCTTACAGCCTTTAATTTCTGTTCCCTTACACAGAGGCAGTGCATAGGAAGGTTAAGAGCATGGCTCTGGAGTCACATTACTTAGGTTTATTTTCTGCCTTTATCACTAACAACTTGAGCAACATTCTTAATCTCACTGTGTGTCACTTTCCTCATAACAATTATTATAATGCATGCTTAAAGATTGTTGCTAAATATTGTCTTCTATCAAAACACCAATCTGTTGCATTTGTTTGCTTACTTATATTTCTCTTATTAGACTATTGGCTTCATGAGAGCAAATTGAAATACTCCTTTGTATTTCCATTACTTAACACACAGTAGGCAGTGAATAAATCAATATTCTCCTTCTAAAGCAATCTTCTTGCAAAACTTTCATCTTGCTAATTTTCATTCCCTGAACTTAAAGAGATTTTTAAATCTCTCTTTAACTTTTCTTCCACATATGAACATAAACCCATGGAACATATCATGCTTGCTTCAATTATTCATTTACTCTATTTAATCATTCCATACTATTTAATTAGCTTCAGCTCAACAACTTCCAGTCCCTATAGAGCCCACCTTTTCTTACCAGGTTTGCCCCTTTCTGCTGCTATATATTTTTTTTTCTTTTGCTTGCTTTTTACTCTAATTACTGTGCTTATCATTCTTAAGAGTTTTTCTGACTGGATGTATCTGCTTCTCTGACTCAGCAAGGTCATTTTGAATTCCTTCCCATCTGTTAAGTAGTTCACTTTCTCTCCAGGTGACTATGTTAGCTAAAAAAATGGGTTGTCTATTTCTTCAGTCAGGTCATTGACAAAATATACAAATATAAGATATTATTCTCCAGAGCTATAAGACTGTGAGTATACATGTCAAAACCTAAGTTTAATGATAGTAAGATTGTTTTGTAGATGACATATTTTTGTAAGAAAAACTTTTGATTGTGAGAATGAATGACTCAGACCAATAAATTTTTGTTTAATTGCTCGATGGGCTACAACCCAATATTTCAGCTTTTAAACCAAGATTTAGCCACATGTAATTTTGGGGGGTTGTTTTAAAATCTATCTGAGCCTATTACACATCTGAATGTATCAAATATATATATATATATGTAGTATCCTATATGTAGGTGCAAATCAAAATTTAGCAAACTAGCAGTTAAGAATATATCCTAGTTTTAGCGCAATTTAGATAAGCAATTCTTATAGGCTGGATAAGAACAATTTTATAAATTTTTAGCAATAATTGGTACAGTCTTGATTTTAATTAAGTGGAACTTTAACAGGTATGTTGCTCTAAAGAAAAAGATGAATCAACAGATCAAAATCTTTTGTTTCATTTGATGAAAGTAACAAATCTACATAACGTGTTTGCAGATGAAAGGAAGTCATTATGATTTTTTCTTTTACCTTGGAAAAATACA
The DNA here is from genome assembly GCF_027409185.1 of Cynocephalus volans. Taxonomy (NCBI): domain Eukaryota; kingdom Metazoa; phylum Chordata; class Mammalia; order Dermoptera; family Cynocephalidae; genus Cynocephalus; species Cynocephalus volans. The sequence continues at coordinate 229,412,659 of NC_084460.1, forward strand.
TCATTATTAGGAATCAAAGATAGCTTTTTAGGTAAAGTTGTGCTCCAAAACACTTTGCCATGTTTAAAGGTGTGTTCAGTTTTCTTGGTGTTTACCCAGGCAGTTCATGCTGCTTCACAGGTCACAGAAAGTGACCTGAGCTCTTTACCACTGGCATCCAGAGGTTTCCGTCAAGTCCTCAGGAGAATGCCATTTCATTGCTCTTTCAGCCAAACAGACCTACAGCAGTTTGTTTATATGATCATCTCCTGGAACTTTAGAAAGACTCATGACAAAGTAAAGATTTACAGTCATAGTTACTATTTAGAGTGAATTTTAGTAGATTAATTTGCTTCACTGAAAAGTCTTTTACAAAGATATGAAGACTTTTGTAAGCAGAGACTGAAAAGATCTCATGGGGCTTTCAGCCTGATGTTTTGTTTTGCCCTATTGGGGCTTTCCCTTAGGTTGTAAATTCCAGCTTTCTAATGTCAGATCTCTCCTTTATTGAGCTTTAAGGCATTTCTGGAATTACTCAGTAAAGGGACGTTGACAATCTCCTGCTCTGTTCTTCGGTCATAGTGCTGATTTATGGCTGGAGGGGGTTCTCTAAACAGTAGAAGAAATTAGTAAAACGTTATCCATTTATTAAAGGGAGTTCAGGAGTTCCTTCTGCTGATCAGTGGGGCTTGTCCTAAACATAATTAGCTCTGGATAAATCAACTTAATGCTATTTTGTAATTTTTGCTGCAGGAAAATGAAAGTCATCCTTATAGAAATTGTTCAAGGGTAAAATCCAAAGAGTACACTGATGGTGTTATGGCAAATTCTAAATCTGCTCTTTCAGGTCGATAGCATAGAAGCAGTTTCAGAAATGGTTGCCCCCACTAATGTAAACTCACAAATTTAATATTTTTTCTACCAACATTTATTGACACTGTCCTTTCTGTTCAGGTACTACTCTAGGTACCATGGATATGGCAGAGAATAAGGCAGATAAATTCCCTGCCTGTTGTAACTTTTGGGAGACAGACATTAAATAATAACAAATAAATACAAAATGTCAGATGGTATTCGGGGCTTGAAGAAAAATAAAGCACAGGAAGAGTATAGAGAATCTGGGGTAGTTGTCATTTTAGGTATGTATGAGTTTTCTATTGCTGCTTTAACAATTACCGCAAGTTTAGTGGTTTAAAATAACTTGTATTGCCTTACAGGTCTGTAGGTTAGAAGTCCTACCCTCATCTCACTGGGCTAAAATCAAGGCATCAGCAAGATCTAGGGGAGCGTCCCTTTCCTTGCATTTTCCAGATTCTAGAGGCTTTTCACATTCCTTCACTAGTGGTCCCCTTCCTCCACCATGAAAGCCAGCAACATCACATCTCTCTGACCCTTCATTCATTGTCACATCTATTTCTGACCAGAGCCAGGAAAGGTTCTTCTATTTTAAGAGCTCATGTGCTTTGATTGGGCGCACCCAAATAATCCAGGACAATCTCTTTATTTTAAGGTTATTTAAATAGCAACCTTAATTTCATCTGCAACCTTAATTCTCTTTTGCCACATAAGATAACATAGTCACAGGTGCCAGGAGATTAGAGCGTGGACATCTTTGTAAGTCCCTTTGTGTGCCCACCACCAGGTACTTTAAATAAGTCTGTTTTAAGAGGCAAAATTTTAACTAAGATCTGACTAAATGAGTACTCACCCCAAGTGAATATCTAGGGGAAGAGTGTTGTAGGTAGAGACAGTGTTGTAGGGTCGCTCTTTGGAAGAGAAAGAATGCATGTGGCGGAGATAAAAGGTGATGGACAAGGTCAAGGAAATAGAAAGGGGCCAAGTCAAGAAAGACACCAGATGCCTCTATAAGAAATTTGGATTTTATGCTCAATATGATAGGAAACCAACAGAATGTTTAGAACAGAAGAGTGATATGCTCTAATACATAATTTTAAAATGTCATTCTAGACAATGCCTTTGGAAAACAGTTTGACATTATCTTGTAAATTTGAACATACACGTACCTTATGACCTAAGACTCCTACTCCTAAATATGTACCACAGGGAAAGATTTGTATAGGTATACCAGGAATACGTCCAAGAAGGTTCATACTACTGGTAGTAATAACATAAGAAATAAACAAAAAAAAATTGCATAAAACCCAATATCCATTAACATTTTGAATAAACTGTAGGAAATGTACACAATAGACTACTATACAATATGAAAAAAAATGAATAAATTATAACTACATATAACAATATGATAAATCTCAGGTACCCAATGTTGAGCTAAAAAAGCAAGAATGGGAGAAGCAAGTATCCATTAATTCATTCTAGAAGTATTTCTTAATCATTTACTTTGCACAAGCATTGTACTAGGATATATCAGCAAACAAAGTTGACAAAGATCTCTGTGCTCATGGAACTTACATTCTAATAGTTGGAGACAGACAATTTATAGTAGACAGAATAAATAGGCTGATTACATAGTATAATAGAGGTTAAATAAAAGGACTATGAAAATAGAAGAAAATAGAGCAATTTAAGGGAGATAAGAGTGTTGCAATTTAAAATAGTTTGTTTAGATTAAGCCCTACTGGGAAAGATTTAAGTAAGGCTGAAGGAAGAATCTTGATGAAGAATTTTGCAGACACTTGGGATTGTCAGTGCAAAGGCCCTAAAGAAGGAAGAAAACCAGTATGGCTGGAGATGAGATAGAAGAGATCAGCAGGAGGGGCAAATCATGTGGGGACTTGTGAGCCTTGGTGAGGACTTTGTACTTTGCCCTGAACAACAAGAAACTACAGAAGTGTTCCAGGTAGAGGGTTTCCGTGGTCTGATCTATGTCTAGCTGCTGTGTTGAGAACAGATAGCAAGGGACAAGGGCAGAAGCAGTGAGACCAGTGAGGAGGGTATTGTGGGAATAAAGATGAAAGATGACAGTGGCTGGGAGTAGGGTGGTAATAGCAGGGGTGGTGACCTATAGACCTTATTCAGATTTCACTGTGCCCCAATTATGTCCATTAAAGCAAAAGAAAATCTTGGATCACATGTTGCATTCCATTATTATGTCTCTTTAGTTTCCTTTAATCTGAAATAGTTCCGCAGTTTTTGTTGTTGTTGTTGTTGTTTTGTCCTTAATAACACTGACATTTTTAAAGTGTGCCGGCCAGTTTTTATTTGTCTTTTTAGGATATCCCTCAATTTGAGTTTGTGTGATATTTTCTCATGACTAACTGCAGGTTTTGCATTTTGGGCAGGAATATATTTTTGGCACAGAAGTGACTTCGTGTCCTTCACCGTGCATCATATAACGGGAGGCACATGTTGTCAATTTGTCCCATTTCTATTAAGGTTACTTGACTAAAGTGGTGGCTGCCAGGTTTCTCCACTGCAAAGTTACTGTTTCTCACTGTAAAGTTTCCATTTCACCCTTTTTAATTAATCAGTATCTGGCAGGGACATACTTTGAAACTATACGATAAATATCCTGCTACTCATCAAACTTTCACCCACTAGTTTTAGCATGCATTGATGATTCTTCCATGAATTGATAATTATCACAATGCTAAATGATAACTTTTCTAATTCCATCATTTCTTCTAAATTTATTAATTGGCTTTCTACTGAAACAAAGCATTTTCCCTTCTCCGCTATTAATTTTCCGTATGGCTTCTTACTGTATTCAATGGATTCCATTAATAACATTGTTTATTTAGATGTTCAAATGATTTCAGATTTGGTCAGTGGGAGCTTTTTCAAGCTGGCTCCTGTGTGCTTTGACATGTCCCTGTCCTAGCTTGAACACTTTCACTTGTGGCTCACTGTGATGATCGAAGCTCATTTTGTACTTTCCTAGCCCCAACCCGAGAATCAACCATGCCTTCAAGAATTCCTGTTTCTTTTTAGCGAAAAATTGGTAGGCAGTTGTTGGGTATGCCCGTTGTTTCTAAGATCTGTGTGTGTTTTAAAGATGTGCACGAAAAAAAGGGAGCTAAGAATAACTCCAAGCTTTCCGACCTGAGCTAATGGAAGAAGGGAGATACCATGAACTGAGATGGAAAAGGCTGAGGTAGAGTAGGTTTGGAGGAGGGACCCGGAGTTTAGTTTGGCCGTGTTCAGTTGAGATGCCTATTAGACATTCTAGTGGAGATGGTAAATAAGCAGCTGTATATCTGGGTCTATAGTTCTATATCCTGGACGAGGGATAAAATTTGGGAATCATTAATATGTAGATGGTATTTAAACAGACCAGAAGGATGAGATCATTAAGGAAATAAGTACAGATAGTGAAGGGATAATAACCATCCCTTCTGAGTCTGAGTCCTGGGGCACACCAACATAAGTGGTCAGGAAGAAGAGGGACCATCAACAGAAGAGACTGAGAAGAAGTGACACGTGAGAGAGAAGGAAAAGTAAAAGAACCTGGTGTTCCAGGAGGCAAGTGGAAAAAAAAAAAAGGGTATCAGGAAGGAGAGAATGACCACCTGTGCTAAATGCTGCTGCTAAGTCAGGTAAAATGAGGACTCAGAAGAAAATCAGAGCAGGTAGCCTGACTGGAGTGGGTATAAGAGAGAATAGGAAATGTGGAATTAAACAGAACAAGTACAGAAAACTTCTTTTAAGGGGCTGGTGGCAAAGAGAAGCAAAAGAATACAGTAGTAACTGCTGGGGAATTGGCGTCACAAGAAGGTTTTTGTGTTTGTTTTGTAAGATGGAAGGAATAACAGCATGTTTGTTTGCTGATGGAAGTAATGGAGTAGATAGTGGGAACATGGATGGATGGCAGCAGGTGGAGTGGTCAAATCTGTTTTCCTGCCATTTCCAGCTTCCTTTCCTTTTGTCAGTTTCAAAACCAGCATCATCATCATCATCATCATCATCATCATCATCATCATCATCATCAACATCATCACCCTCTCTCTCATTGCACCCAGGAAAAGTTCTCCAATTTTAAGGACTCATGTGATTAGACTGAGCCCACTCAGATGATCCAGGATAATCTCCCAATCTCAAGGTCCATACCTTAATCAAGTCTGATTTTTTTTTTTTTTTGGCTATGTAAAATAACATATGCATAAGCTCTGGGGATTATGACTCAGACATATTTGGACAGTCATTATTCTGCCAACCGCAGCATCCCAGAGTTACCAGAATGCTTGAAATAGTTGGTTTCTTAGGTGGTTCTGTTTGCTCCTTTAACTTGCCTAGGTTACTCTTTAATTATTTAGGCTGGGATAAACTTCCTGAAAGTTGTCATGAATTCTAGATGAGTGGGGTTGAATTCTACATGCACCTATACATGGGCCTCATGGGTCTGTCATTTAACTGATGTTGATTAGCTCTGCATTCACTCAACGATCACTGCAAGAGAAGGTGGATACAACTTCCAGATTCATCTCCCACCCTTCTGCAAATAATGTTTTCCAGGCTTCCTTGCATCTGACTTCTAGCTAATTCCATCAGTGGAGACCTAGTTAGAGACTGGACGCCAGGAGGAAGGAAGCAACCAGGGTATTCTCTACTTCTCCTTCACAGGGTGGTTCCCTGTAGTGATTGCACTTCCCCTCGACCCCAGCTCCCCACTCAGCAGGAAGACCTGGCTTCCTTGGATCTAGTACCACCACCTCCTCTGTATGGGTACTTGTGGCTTCCTGCTGCTGCTCACCTCTGTGTTGACTCCATTCTCTATCTGACTTCTTAGCTCTTGGTCCATCACTATGTAACCAATTCACTGTATTAAATTTCCTCTGTCTGAAATATCTAGAATACTTTGTTCCCCTGACTCAACTCTCACTAACAGAATGGAAAATGAAGCTATGCTAATTTCAGTCTTGCATTCACAAACATATTCTTCCTTGTCAATCTGAAAGAAACCCTTGTACTCTAAAAAAGTAAAAAGTTTGACAGAAAATCCATTCAGTTTGTTTGGAGAGATATAAAAAAAATTAACAGCCTCATGGCATTTCTGACATTTCTCACATATCATAAGATATGTGGCTTGTTGTTTACTTACTGTGACTGATGTCATAGGGTGAGCTCTACGGGTACATGAGAAAGGAATTTCAGGAAGCCACCCTGTGAACTGCTGGGGATTAGATTTCTGAATGATGAGCCCAGTTCTGTTGGTGTAGCAGAGGACAGGACCACATCCCACTGCTAGTGCCAGTCAAGGACACTCAATCATGGCTTTAGGGCACAAAGGACAGGATGAAGTAAATTCCACATGTCTAAGAAGTAGTTTCTTCTTTTTCAAGAGGAAGAAAAACTAGGACAAGCATGCACTCAGGGGGAGCGGGTGGCTGACTGCCGCTCATTTCTTCTTAAACACACACACACACACACACACACACAGTGGAAAAGGCATGAAGGGAAGCCTGCTCTCCTCTGAATAGTAAGGCTATCAGTAAAAAGAAAAAGATGAAAAAATAATTTGCATACATGATTATTAGGACGGAAAAGGATGACTCTAACACTGCAGTTCTTGGAACAACTTTGTGGCTTTCTGTGGTTGAGATAATGTACATAAAGCAGAGACCCCGCCATCTGACTAATTAACTCGGCAGCAGGGAGGGAATGGATGAAAGGATAATTAATAGGTCAAAGACCCAATGCTGTGTTATGATTATTTGAATAATATTATGATAATTTGAATAATGTACAAGAGTTTGTGAAAATTGGTTGCTAGCTAGAACTCCAGCTGACAAAACATTTGAATCACGCTCATTTTCTACCTCCTGGGTAGCCTTCCTTCCTTCCTGAAAGTACTGAGCATATGTTTGAATATTGGGATGGGGGGAAGATGAGTGGGAAATGACTGTGAAAAAAATACTGTTTTAAAGGTCCATGGCAGAATAATGCTCTCTTTAATGTCATGGCAGAATTTCTCCCCTTTCTGTTCACATTGAAGCAACCTTAACTGGCAAGCACAGTTGCAGGCTGAGGCAACAGATACTGCAGTATTCAAGTTGCAGGGACTGTTCAGTAAAATGAAAAACATAGTGCCCATCTTCTGGTCCCCCCCCCCCAAAAAAATGAATTACTTAATTGGATAAGATCTATGGTTGATGGGTTCCCATCTTTATTTATAGAAACAAATCAAAGAATCATTCTTATTTTAAACAAGTAGAGGTTTTAAGCCACGACATTCACTTAGAATTTTCTAACCACATTGAATAGGTCCCATGCAAAAATTGGTTTTGAAAATTTTATAGATTATTAACTAATATAGCAGCATTTATAATATTCCCACACTTCACAACTGTATGGCATCATATCATAGAACATTTCAGTGGCTTTATTCCTCCTTTAGTTCCTTTTACTGAGAAAATGGACTTCACTGTCAACATTTCCAACAGCGATCTGGAATATGGCCTGAGGATGTTTAGGGCAACTAATGAAAAGGTCAATCTGTTTTCTGCTGCATGAGTTTATTTTTACCAGGAATTCTGTGTGAGTTTTCCTACTTATGGGAAGAAAGTAGCTCCCTTCTATCTCACCATTAGTCCAGTGATTCTCAGCCAGGGGTGATTTTACTCTCCAGGTGACATTTGGCACTATCTGGAGACATATTTGATTATCACAATTTGGAGAAGCTACTGAAATCCAGAGAGTAGAGGCTAGGAATGCTACTGTAATTTGCATCCTGCAATGCACAGGACAGTCCCCACAACAAAGAATTATTTGGCCCAAAATGCTAATAATATTGAAGCTGAGAACCACTGAATTGATCCAAGTGTAGCCTTTGGTGAATGCAAGAATAGAGATAAGGCTGCCTTGTCCAAAGTCCTCCTTAAATTTGCTGTAAGTCTTTGTTTTCCACTTATAAAATTTAGCTTCTAAAAATAGGGGAAATAGGGCACCCCACTGCGTACGAATAAATGTCTAACTTCTTATGCTAGCCTCTTAGGTATATACGTTATGTGGCTATAATTTGGTTAGTAATGATTAACATTAATGAATAAACAAGGGCAAGTAATTTTCAGTCCCAAGAAGTCACAGGTCAAAGGTGAATGTTTTTCTAAAGGACAGTTCAGATAAGCAGTGGTCTTCAGGAGAGCTATAAGACTACTGACAAACTTGTCCTGCAGCCTGTATAATAGAGCTGTGAGCACCCAGGTGGCTGAGTATGACTTCAGACAAAGCTGGGCTCTATATCTCCCATTACTCTCACAGCTATTTTAAAGAGATTTCATTTAGCTTGAAGATTAAGCTGAGAGTGTGACACATATTATTTATTATAAGTGGTAGGTGAATTAAAGGGACAGCTGTATTCCTGAAGCAGAACCACAAACAAGGGACTACAAGCTCTCAGGTGATAGCATTTATAGTAAAGAACATGGTATTTCTATTTAAAAATGCTTATCATAAAACATTGACTAAAAATTTGATTTGCATTTTGGAAGTGGTGAATGGGCTTTAGAGTCGATCAGAATTTCAGTTTTCTAGCTTAAGTATTCTCTCCTTTATTTCACTTCCTAAAGCAAACGTTATTAACATTTACGTTGCTAAGAAGCCTCAAGAAGCAACTACATTCCCCATCCAGTTTCTATAAATAAATAGTAAATACAGAAAATAGAACATATCATTGTTATGCAGTCAAATTGTTTGATGTAGAGCAAGAGATATACACTTTAATAATCAGAATATAACTCTTGAACTATAAGCATATGTAGTAACTACATGGGTATGTAATTACATAGTTATCACTTTGGGAAAAAAAGGAGTCATGTAGATGCAGGAACTTACATCAGCTACTTATAGTGAGAACATGGATTAATAGTTTCCCTTACTTTCTTTAACTTATTAAGCTCTGTACTGTAAATGTGTATTTTCTACTTTTATGGCCTTAACAAAAATAAAAATTTAATAAAGTGTTCTTGTAATACAAAGAACAGTAAGAGTTGGGTTTTTTTGTTTGTTTTTTAAATTTTGGCTTTTGCTGTTGACAAAAGGGTTTGGAGGTAAGTGATAAATGTATATCTACTCACTTCCATCAACATAGTAGGAGATAAAGTATGTGGTATTGTACTTTAAATTTTTATTAAATAATAAACCATATTTACATAATAAGCACACACACATTTTGGTGTTAGGATATGGAGAAATGACTGTGATGCTTAGTTTAGGAATTTGGGGTAGATAAATTTGGTAGAATTTTGGTACATAAAAACAGTATTTCAAAAACAGAATTATATTGTAGTGATATATGAAATCCCAACTTATAGATTGTATATTGAAGAACACTATTCCTTTATAGCTTGGGGACTGTCATTACATACTAATAGAATATTAAAAGCTATGATCTGGGATTGATGACTCAAAACTGCAAATGATAAGAAAAAGAAGAATGAGAAACAGACATTAAGAGAACAGCCACTAAAATTCAGAGGTCTAGAGTTCTACAGGGGTCCTTCACCGAAGCAGAGATCAGCTCCTCAAACACAGAGGCAACCATGAAAAAACTGTGAAGTCTTTTCTTAATTCAACAAGGGACTTGGAGGCATATGAGAAGTGGTTATGTGAGGTGCCCCTCTGTGTGCTCCTTGATAGGAGATACCTTCTCCCTGGGACTGAGTCCCAGGACAGGCAAGTGATCGGGCAGAGCTGGGGCCGAGAGGGTGAGACTTCGCGGGGAAGATGGTATTCCTAAGAACAAGATGGTTATAGGAGCACCATCTTGTTCAAGCCAGTTCTTGATAGCTCTGAGAAGGGGACTCTATTGACTTCTTAACATCAATTAACGTCAGCTGACTGCAAAGCAATGTGGCCTAGGACTTATTGACTTTATGACACACAATTATAAAAATATAACAGCCCAAAGTTTGATTCCTACCTTCAATTATCATAATATCCCAAAACCCTGACCGAGTGGAATTTTTAGTAGGGACTCCAGCTCTCTCACAAAGCATTTTCAATATCTGCCAGCAGTAACGAATTTCCTGGTTGTAACAGCACTTTCTTTCCAGCCTGTTGTTTCATCTTCTAGCCTCCATGTTACTCACCTGACTCCACAGAGAGATTGGGTGCCCAGCTCCTAAAATTTTTCTCTAATTCAGTTCCTAAAGTGACCTTGGGTAACCATAGCAGATGCTGTCAGTAACACAGCTGTGTCCCTCAGCACTTACTGCTCTAACATATATTGGTGGTGCTCACATAAGCACCTGTGACTCTGGACAGGAGAACTTTTGCTCAGCCCTGAAGGGGTTTGCCAGAGGTATCAGGAAGCAAATGTGGTCAGCGACTGCCCTCAGTCAGTGACAAAAGGGAATTTAGGAGAGAAATACCACCACTTCCTTATGCTAGAGGGGAGTGTGAGTCACTGTGAGGTGTGCACTGTGCTCTCTCCCAGAATCTTTTCCCAGCAGAATTGAGCCCCAGTTGCCCATAGCAGTAATCTGCTCAATAAGGCACCCTAATATTGGCTTCCTTCCTATTCTTCTGTCACTCTCCCATTCCCCTATCAGTGCTTCTTGGGATCATCTGCCAGATTAAATTGTGCTCAAACCCTTGCTTTAGGATCTACTTCAAGGAGAACCCAACTTAAGAGAGAAAGTCCATTATTATGTATTGAACTGTGTCCACCCAAAGTTTAATGTGTTAGAGGCTTGGTCCCCACTGTGACAGTGTTAAGAAGGTGGGAAATCCTATTGTGGTAGCTGAAAGGTGGGGACTTGAAGAGGTGATTGGATTGTGAGGACTGTACCTTCATGCATGGATTGATCCATTCTTGGAATAGCGGGAGTAGTTCTGGTGGCTTTAAAAGGAGAGTGAAGGAGGAGGTTAGTCTCTCTTTGCTCTGCTGTTCTCGCCATGTCACACCCTGCATTGTGGTAGAGTCACCTCACCAGATGTGTTCTCTAGACTTTGGACTTCCCAGCCTCTGGAACCATGAACAATAAATATTGTTTTTCTACAAATTACCCAGTTTCAGGTATTTTTGTTATAAGCAACAGAAACAGACTAATACATCCATGTAGGCATCTCCCTTCACACCATTGCCTCAGATGAGACCTGTTGTAGTCCAATTACTTTTGCCTTCAAGGCCATATACTAATTCTTATCCCCTGGGACTGTTCCAAATCTGAAATCTTAAACTTCAGAATTCCATGCTTTGAACAAACCTACTTAACAACTTCTCCCCCACTTAACTATCCCAAGCCTGCTCTTTGAATCTATCAACCCGTGCAGTATTGAGTTTCTCATTCGATGTTACTTTCCCCCATATCTGTATCCACTGTTAGTTGGTTTAATTATGCTTATCTGCATCCTCATCTATTCTCTTAACACCTTGGTCACCTTCCACTCTGACCTTGAAAATCCTCAAACACAGCTTAACTGAACCATCTTGAGTCAACTTTCAATCTCTAACCTATCCCTGTGCCCAGTACATTCCAACAACAAAAACCTTCTCATTTTTCACTGAAAATACTGTGTTCTTTGATGCCATTGCATTCATGGTCCTGGTGTGTACTGGTCTTTGGAACTCGTTCTCTTTCTGTCTAAAAGTCACCCCCTTAGTGGTGCTTTCCCTGATACACTCAGGCAGGATTATTTGCTGCCTACCATTTAATTTGATGGTATCTCAGTACAGTTTTATTTATTTATTTTTTATTGAAGCTTAATTGATTGTACATATCTGTGGGATACAGCCCTGAATATCAATACATGTGTGTGATATATGATGCTCAAATCAGAATTATTAGTATATTCAATATTATGCAATGTAATCATTTTTTGTGGTCCTTTAGCAATTTCTCACTAACCACCCCCAACTTCCTGCATCTGGTGGGCTCAGTTCTTTTCTTCCCTTTTGAAAGTTGAGTGAATTATTGTGATTATTGTATCTTTCTTTATTTTACTAATCTTTTTAATTTTTTTTAGCTCCTACTTACAAGTAAGGACATTCAGTATTTCTCTTTCTGTACCTGGCTTACTTCACATACAATTTTCTCTAAGTTCATCCATATTGCTGTGAATAGCAGAATTTCATTCTTTTTTATGGCTTAGTAGTATTCCGTTGTGTATATGTACCACATTTTCTGTATCCAGTCATCCATTGATGGACATTTAGGTTGGTTCCAACTCTTGGCTATTGTAAACAGATCTGTGATAAACATGGGAATACAGGTACCCCTTCAACATGATGAGTTCCATTCCTTTGGGTATACTCAGCAGTGGGATTGCTGGATCAAGTGGTAGATCTATCTGTAGTTGTTTGAGGAAACTCAATACAGTTTTCCATAATGGCTGCACTAATTTATGATCCCACCAACAGTGTAGGAGGGTTTCCCTTTCTCTACATCCTATTTAGCTCCTCTGCCCATTTTGTAATCAGGTCATTTGTTTTTTACTGTTAAGTTGTTTGAGTTCCTTGTATATTCTGAATATTAATCCCTTGTCAGATGCATAGTTTGCAAATATTTTCTCCCATTCTGTAGGTTGTGTTTTCATTCTATTGATTGTTTCCTTTGTTATTCAGAAGCTTTTTAGTTTGACATAATTCCATTTGTTTATTTTTTCTTTTGTTGCCTGTGCTTTTGGGGTCACATTCATAAATCTTTGCCCAGTCCTAATTCCTGAAATGTTTCCCCTTAGTTTTCTTTTAGGAATTTTATAGTTTCAGGTCTTATATTTAAGTCTTTAATCCATTTTGAGTTGATTTTGGTATTTGGCAAGAGATATGGGTCTAGTTTCATTCTTCTACATATGGATATCCAGTTTCCCTAGTACCATTTATTGAAGAAACATTCTTTTCCCCCAATGTATGTTCTTGGTGCCTTTGTCAAAATTGGTTGGCTATAAGTAGATTGGTTGATTTCTGGGTTCTCTATTCAGTTCCATTGGTCTGATCTGAGTGTCTGTTTTTATACCAGTACCATGCTGTTTCAGCTGCTATAGCTTTGTAGTCTAATTTGTAGCTTTCATAGTATAATAGTCAGATACTGTAATTCTTCCAGCTTTATTTATTTTTGCTCAGGTTTACCTTAGCTATTTGGGGTCTTTTGTTGTTCCACATGAATGTTACAATTGTTTTTTTTTTTTTCTTTCTATTTCTGTGAAGAATGTCATTGGTATTTTGATGGATATTGCATTGAATCTATAGATAGCTTTGGGTAGTATGGACATTTTCACAATGTTAATTCTTTGAATCAAAAAGCATGAAATGTCTTTCCATCTTTTTGTGTCCTCCTTAATTCCTTTCAGAAATGATTTATAGTTCTCGTTGTATAGATCTTTCACTTCCTTGGTTAAATTGATTCCCAGGTTTTTTATGTTTTTAGTGACTATTGTAAATGCCCTTGCTTTCTTTTTCTGTTAGTTTTTTATTGGAGTATAATAATGCTACTATTATTGTGTGTTGATTTTGCATACAGCAACTTTATTGAAATTGTTTATCGGCTCTAAGAGTTTTTCTGTAGAGTCTTTAGGTCTTTCTATTTATAGGATCACGTCATCTGCAAACAATGACAATTTGACTTCATCTTTTCCAATCTGGATGACCTTTATTTCTTTCTCTTGCTTGATTGCTCTGCTAGTACTTCCAATACTATGTTAAATAGGAATGGTGAGAGTGGGCATCTTTGTCTTGTTCCTGTTCTGAAAAGCTGAAAGCTTTCCATGTAGGATGATAATGGTGGTGGGTTTGATGTATGTGGTTTTATTGTATTGAGATAATTTCCTTCTATAACTAATTTGCTTAGAGCCTTTAAGATGAAGCAATGTTGAATTTTGTCAATGGCTTTTTTTGCATCTATTAAGATAACCAATGGTTTTTGTCCTTGATTTTGTTGATGTGGTGTATCACATTTATTGACTTTTATAAGTTGTACCATCCTTGCATCCCTGTGATGAATCCCACTTAATCAAGGTACATAATTTTTTTTGATGTGTTGCTGTATTGTGATTGCTAATATTTTGTTGAGGATTTTTGCACCTGTGTTCATCAAAGATATTGGCTTATTGTTTTCTCTTTTTGTTGTATCTTTACCTGGTTTTGGTATGAGAGTGGTGCTGTCTTCATAGAACGAGTTTGGGAGAAGAGCCTATGTTTTAATTTTTTGGAATAGTATGAAGAGAATTGGTATTAATTCCTCTTTAAAGGTTTGGTAGAGTTCAGCAGAAAAGCTATCCAGACCTAGGCTTTTCTTTGTTAGGAGATTCCTGATTACTGCTTCATTCTCATTGCTTGCTACTGGTCTGTTCAGGTTTTTTATTTCTTTTTGGTTCAGTCTTGGTAGTTTTTATGTCCCAAAATTTATGTTTCCTCCAGGTTTTCAAATTTGTTGGTGTATAGTTGTTTACAGTAGTCTCTAATGATTCCTTGTATTTCTGTGGTATTGGTTGTAATGTCTCCTTTTTCATTTCTAATTTTTGTTATTTGAGTCTTCTCTGCATTTTTTAGTTAGCCTACCTAGTGGCTTCTCTATTTTGTTTATCTTCTCAAAACACCAACTTTTTGTTTCACTGATGTTTTGTGTCATTTTTTTAGGTCTCTATTTCATTTAGTTCTGCTCCGATCTTTATTATTTCTTTCTCTCTACCAATTTTTGGATTGGATTGTTCTTGTTTTTCTAGTTTTTTGAGGTGTAGTATTAGATTGTTTATTTGAAATTTTTCTATTCTTTTGATGTAAGCATTTATTTCTCTTACTACTGCTTCTGCAGTTTCCCAAAGGCTTTGGTATATGTGTCTTTATTTTCATTGGTTTCAAGAAATTTGTTTGATACCCTGTTTAATCCTTTTTGGACTCATAGATCATTCAGGAGCATGTTGTTTAATTTTCATGTTTTTTTATAGCTTCCAGAGTTTCACTTGTTATTGACTTCTAATTTTAATCTGCAGTGGTCTGAAAAGATACTTGAAATGATTTCAATTTTTAAAAATTTGTTGAGGCTTGATTTGTGTCCTAACATGTGGTCTATCCTGGAGAATACTCCATGTGCTAATGAGAAGAATGTATACTGTAGTTGTTGGATGAAATATTTTGTATATATCTGCCAGGTCCAATTGGTTTAAACTGTACTTTAAATTCTGTGTTTCTCTGTTGATTTGTTGCCTAGATCATCTACCCAATGGTGACAGAGGGGTGTTCAGGTCCCCAACTATTATTGTACCAGGGTCATTTTCTTTCTTTAGCTCTAATACTGTTTGCTTATATCTCTGGGTGCTTGGTGTTGGGTGAGTATATATTTGTGATTGTTAGGTCTCCTTGCTGGATAGATCTCTTTATCATTACATAATGGCCTTCATTTTCTCTTTTTATGGTTTTTGGTTTAAAGTTTATTTTATCTGATATAAGAATAGCTACTCCTGCTTGTTTTTGGTTTTCATTTGTGTGGTACACATTTTCCCATCTCTTTAATATTAGTCTGTGTGCATCTTTATAGGTGAGATGACTCCCTTGTAGACAGAATATAGTTGGTTCTAGCTTTTAAATCCAATCAATCTGTCTGTCTTTTGAGTGGGAAATTTAATCCATTTATATTTAGAGTTGTTATTGAGAGGTATTGTCTTACTCCTACCATTTTATTGATTTTTGTTTGGATGTTTTAAATATCTTTTGTTCCTTTCTTCCCCTTTTGTTGTTTGTGTTCAGTGTTTGTTGATTTTTTGAGGTGATAAGATATAGTTTCTTTCTATTTTTTATTTGTACTTTTGGTAAACCAGTGGGTTTTGTCCTTTCTTGGGTATTCATGGTAGTGATTGTTGCTTTTCTGGATTCTAGATGCAGAACTCCCTTGAAGATTTCTTGCAGGGCTGGTCATGTGGTGGTGAACTCCTAGAGTTTTATGGGAAATACACTATTTCTTTTTCATTTCTCAAGGATAGCCTTGCTGGGTGTACTATTCTTGGCTGGCAGATTTTTTGTTTTAGTGTTTTGAATATATCATCCCATTCTCTTCTGGACTGTGGAGAAGTCTGCTGTTAGTCTGATGGAGATTCCATTGTAGGTGATGTGGTGCTTTTCTCATGCTGTTTTGAGGAGTCTCTCTTTGTTTTTGAATTTTACCAGTTTGACTATAATGTGTCTCAAAAAGGATCTTTTTCAGTTGAATCTGTTTGGGGATCTTTGAGCCTCCTGAATATGAAGGTCCATGTCTCTCTCTACACCTGGGAAGTTTTTCACTGTATTTCATCGAACATGTTTTCAATGCCTTTTTCTTTTTCCCCTGACTTTCAGAACACCTATGATTTGGATGTTTGTGCAGGTAAGGTTGTTTTCCTCCTCTTCTTCCTCCTCTTCCCCTCTTCCTCCCCTCCTCCTCCTCCTCCTCCTCCTCCTCCTCCTCCTCCTCCTCCTCCTCCTCCTCCTCCTCCTCCTCCTCTTCTTCTTCTTCTTCTTCTTCTTCTTCTTCTTCTTGGATTCTTTTGTCTTTTTGTCTGACTGGGTTATTTAAAAAAGACTGTCTTCATGATCAGAAATTCTTTCTTCTGCTTGCTCTAACCTGTTGCTTAAGCTTTCAGTTGTGTTTTTGTTTTGTGGAATGAATCATTCAGTTCCAGGAGTTCGGCTGCATTATATTTTAAAGTATTAATCTCTTTGTAAATTTCCTCCTTCATATCCTGGATAGTTTTGTTCAGTTCACTGTGTTGTCTAACTGAGTCTTGTTGTATCTTATTGAGTTTCCTTAAGATTGTTACTAGGAATTCCTTTTTGGTCATTTCAAGGGTTTTCCATCCCTATGGGATCTGGAACTTGAGAGTTATTGTATTCCTTCAGTGGACTCATATTCTCTCTCTCTCTCTCACTGTCTTTTGTATTTCTAGTATCTCTACATTAACTGCTAATCTGGTAGAGGTGTTTTGTCTTCTATTCCTCTGGAGTGGGCTTTGAGGAGAGAGACTTCCTCCTGTAAATGTGTTTTATGTTGACCATTGAGTAGGGCATTTTAGTATTAGTTTTAGGTAGATGCAGTAGTGTAGTTTCTTGGTGGGTACGTTGGCTGTATCAATTTTGGATTTGTGTGTGAGTGCATCCATGGCTTAGGTGCAGGGGAACTTAGTGATTCCTTGATGAGGTTAATGACACTATGTTGGGTTTTCAAGGATGTGGGCAAGCTCTCAAGTTCTTGGGAGAAGTGGCTGGTTGCCCTGTTGCTCTTTGGCCAGGGTGTGTGACTCTGGGCAGGCTTGTTGACACCACAGCTAGTGTCCTGTGACCCTGATGGGTGCACTGGAGCTCCTCGGTTTGAATGGGTGATCCTGGGTAGGGTTTCTCTTTCTTCTTTCCTAAAGGCAGAGGCTCCTCCTAGGTCCTTGCTTCCCTTGGTTGGGGGATGGGTTGGTGGTGATTGGGAATTTTCTTCCTTACTCCGTTTGGCTATCCTGGGTTTCCACATGTTCCACATGTATCTGGGTATTCCATGTGTGTCTCTCCCCAGTTCAAAGTAATTGCATGGGTTGTGCACATACCACTCAATCCCAGGTGCACTACCACAAGGGGGAGCATAATTCCCCCTATGGGTTGAGCCACTTGATTGCGGGTCTGTGCTCACTCACCTCTTTCCCCTGGCTCCACTGCAGACCCTCCTTGTGTCAATGCAGTCGACAGGTTGGTGGGCCACCTGCACTGTGGTGGTGACTGCTACCTATGGAGGTGGGATGTCCTTGTGATGGCAGTGATGGCAGTAGTGGCTGTGGTGGACCATCTGTGTGGTGGCAGTGACTGTGGCAGCAGCAGGCCACCTGTGTGACGGTACCCCTGTCTATTGGCGGGGCTGCCCTAAGCTGGTGAGGTCCTGTGCTCGTGATGGCTGTTAGCAGGTATTGCCCACTTTACGTATAACAGTTAGAACAGTCATCACACAGAATTGTAATTATTTATGCATCTGCTTTCTCAACCAGTGTATGAGCTTGAGAATAAAGATAGTCTTTAATTATCAATATCCTGAGCTTTTAACCTAGTATGTCTAGAGGATAGCAGGTAGGAATTTAATGTGTCATGAATGAATAAAAGTCCTTTTCTCCTCAATATCCCATCTGATTTTCACAGGAAACAAATTTGTTTCCTGTTATTTCTGTGGAACCCAGTTCTTGTAATGTCCTTTACAATAGCTTATCTGAACAGGTTGGTATGTGTTGTCTCCAGTTCTGACATGATCTGCCTACTAGTTGCTTCTGCTCACAAGTCTTCCACTTCACCTAGGTGTTTTCAATTACTGACTCAGCCCAGACTGACAGTAATCGGATTGGTTTCTGCCACCACAGAAACCATAAAACAGCTTTGGGTCTAATTTGATCTGCCATCTCCCAGGCACAGTCATATCTCCAGATTCTGTTTATGTAAACAGTAGATGTCTTTATGCTTTAAGCCCCTCTTAGTCTTGTTTTTAATTAGTTGCAGCTAAAAGAAACATAGCTAATGAACATATGAAATAATAGTTTAAAATTGCATTACAGGAAGGACACATATTATTTAGAGAAGCAGAAAGAAACCAGCAGTAAAGGAAGGAAGCATTGGAATGAGGAGAAGTGAGGAGTGATGAAAAATCAACCTATAGAGGTTTTATGTTACTGACAAGTCTTAAACAGAGTATTAAATAAGACAGAAGCATGCTTTGGTAAAAAGGAGACAAGAAAATTCTTGAATAAGTATGTTTAATGATTTACAAATAGGAGAGAGTAAAGGAATGCATTTTACCATAGAAAGCAACAAACTACTCACAAACATTTGCAACACAAGTGTTCATGAGATAGCAGAAGTTATTATTTCTTTTTTTATTTTTAAAATTTATTTTATTTTACTTGCCATTTTTTATTGTGATAAAATATATATAATGTAAGGATTACCATTTTAAGCATTTTAAAACATACAGTTGTGTAGAATTAATTATACTCACAATGCTGTGTAACTACTACCTCTATCTATTTCCAAAACTTTTTTATTATCCTAAACATAGACTCTGTACCCATTAAGCAATAACTTCTCATTGTTCCCCCTCACCCCCTGCCCATTTCTGGTAACCTGTAATCTACTTCTGTCTCTGAAATTTTTTTCCATTTTAACTTATTTTTCCTTAATTGACCCGTGATAATTGTATATATTTATGGAGTACAATATGATATTTGGGCATATTTATACAGTATGCAATTATCATATCAGGGTATTTAGCATAGAACATTATTTATCCAAATAACAGAGTGTTATTTCTCAACAATGGAGAAAACATTGTACTGGGTTGCATGATGGTGGTGTTGGGGGAGCAGATTTTCAATGCTGCCATGGGCAGTGACTCAGGGACACTCCAGCATCACCGAGATCAGGTGTGCAGGGTGTGTAAAGCAGATCTGTATTGTCTTTGTTGCCATCAAAGAACAGTATGACTTAGAGCTAGCTGCTCAATACTGCTCAGTTTCTTCATTTTTGGAAAAAGGGTAATGAGCCTGAAGACTCAAAATCCTTTCAACTCTACATGGCTCAGTGGTCCCAAAGCTGTAAGCCTTCTACAATTTCTGTCTTTGTGCCTTTATACTTGGTGAATCTTTGTTGAAAATATGCTAATTAAAGTTCTTAAAATTACAAAATAAACGTGTAAGAGTGAGGCATCGGAGAAGGTTACCAAGAAAAATTAGATTTCCTATTCCATAAATTTTCTGAACAAAATTGCTTCTGACAGGGAGTTTTCTACTTTTACTACTTTTACTGCTTGTTGCTTTTAGGCCATTAGAGAGGAGATTAATGCTCTCAGTTATATTTCAAGCACTAAGTTTTGTCAATACTAAATAAGTAATGACGGCATTTCCTTTCTGCTTCTGGGCTTATGGACCATAATCATAATATTCTTTAATTTTCAAAAGAGTAAAACACTTCCCTTTCTCAGAGAGCAGGCAGTTTCAAGGATACCATTTGCAGTGTGCAGTACACCCCTATTAGAAAAATAGCCTCTTTATAGGAGAGAAAAAAATGGCAAGTCACGATATGCTGGACAAGGCTCTGGTTCCCCTGGAAACCAGTGCTCACAGATTCCGACAGCACAGGGCCGCCTGATGATCTTGGATCAAACAGCTGCACACAGCATCTTAGTTTAGTTTTAAAAATGGAAAATAGCTAAAAATTCAACGACTGAAAATTCACGAGGCAACTTGCCAAATGTCAATAATGGCTTTGGACACACCAGTGCACACATGACTGAGAACCACCCATGAGCATTAGAAGAAGATCTTGAGAAGTTCAATCTGTCAAATCTATATGCCTCCAAAGTTGTGTGAGAATAAATAAATTATATTTTTCTTCATTTTAATTGTATGTGTTAAAATTTATTTGAGTAGTTGGCTCTATTTAAAATGTCCTTTTAAAAGCATGACGTTTCTCTAAATGGCATATGTGTTCCTAAGGACTGTCCTGTATGCTCTTTGGTAGTATTTAGCTATATGACAAATATTTCTTTGACCACACAATAATGACTGATTGATTACAGCACTACTTAAAAGCTTTTGTTTTTAACCACGGGGAACATACTGGTACTGAGGGTTATGCTTAGTTTTTGGATTTTTGTTGTTGTCTAAACTTCTCATTTTTTACCCTTTTGACCATGTTGTGAAGGATAATTAAATTTGTATTGAGTTTTGTGAACCCTGTGGAGAAAAGATTTATACCCACCTAGGAAATCTTGGAAGCATAAGGTTTTGTACACAAATTCTGGGATTTCTGTTGTTAGCTTGTTAGAAATCTTGAGATTTAGCCAAGAAGAAGAAATGTAGAGCACACCTAGAGAATCTGGGGGGGAAAAACTGGGTAAAGAGCGAAAAAATTTGAATTATTTAGTCTTTTTCAGAATTTAAACTAAGATATCTGAAGTAAAATTGTTTAGATAAAATTGGGTGTAGAATAGAGACACAGTAAGAACTGATTTCTGACATCAGAAATACGAGGACTCTGGGCCAGCGCTGTGGCTCATTCGGGAGAGTGTGGCATTGGTAGCGCCGAGGCCATGGGTTCGTATCCCATAGAGGGATGGCCGGTGCTCTCACTGGCTGAGCATGGTGCGGACCACACCACGCCGAGGGCTGTGATCCCCTTACCCGTCAGAGAGAAAAAAAAAGAAAAAAGTACGAAGACTCTGATGGTATTCAGTCATAAATGACTGGGTTTGTCCATAATTTCTTTACATATTGAATCATGAACATTTCTATTAATAATTTTTGCCACTGGTGCATTTTAGAGTAGATGTACAACCAGATTCAGTAGAAAAAAAATTATAAACTGAAATTATAATAAATTCCTTAAACCTTTTTTTGTATATAAAGTGGCAATGCATATTCAGTATGACATTTGATGGTTAAGTCATGCACTGAGTACTGCATATACACAGAGAACATGATTTTAGAACATTTGAAGAACACTGAAACTGTATATGAACTTAATTTCTTGATAGAAGCCAATAAATATATTAAATTTGTTTAACTTCATTAGTCACCAGGGAACTACAAAGAGAAACCACAGTGAGAAACTCTTTCACACCTACAAGAATGGCTATAATGAAAAAGACTGACGGTATCAAGTATTAACAAGGATACTGAATAATTAGAACTGTCATAAACTGTTGGTAGATAAATAGTTTAGTAGTACCTAATAAATTTGGACCTAAACACACCCTACGACCCTGTAATTTTACTGTTGGATATATGACAAACAGAAATTTTTATCTATGTTCACCAAAATATAAGTACAAGAGTAGCACTATCTGTAGTAGTGTACATCTGAAAACAATACACACATTCACCAACATTTGAGTAAACAAATAAATTGAGTTAAACAGAGACAACAGAATGAACAAATTATCACTGTGAACAAAGACATGGAGAATATCACAAACATAATATTTAACAAAGGCAATGACAAGAGTACACACTGTATTGTTCCATTTATATGGAACAATTACCCCTTGATGGGGGTAGTGACTGAGTGAGGGCATGAGAAAGACTTCTGGGGAGTTAGTAATGTACTGTTCCTTCATCCTGCTGGATAGATATATGGGTATGTTCATTTTGTGAAAATTCCATGCTGTGCATTTGTGAGTTATTTACATTTTTGTATTGTTATACTCCAATAAAAAGTTCATTTAAAAAAAAAAAGTCATTATCTTACCTCCACACACTTTTGGTGACTGCAAAAATAATTCAAGCTTTGTGGAAGAAAACTTGGCAGTATCTATTAAAATTTCAATATATTCATAGCCTTCAATTAAGCAATTTTAAGTTTAGTAAATTACCCTACTGAAATTACCATACTTGCACAAAGACACAGAAATGAGTTTATTGCTCCATTGGTCATTCCCTTTTATTGGCAGACTGTCATTTCACAGCCTTCATGACACCATTTTCCTCTCTTTTCCCCCTTACCCATTGGCCAGTTCATCTTGGTCCTCTTGACTGGATCTGCCTCTTCTTCTACATCTCTAAATCCAGAAGGGCCCCACATCTCTGCCCTGTGTCCTCATCCCTTCTGCCTAAGCTCTTTCCCCACAGAATCCCTTGCACGCTAATGGTTTTCAGTGCCATCTAGCTGCCAATGGCTCCCAATTTTATTTCTCTAGCCCTAAGCTCTATGTTCATATATCCAACTTGCCATTTCTATTTGGCTATCTAATAGACATAGCAGACCAAATACATTCAAAATGGCACTCTCCATGACCAACTTGGCCAAATTCATTCTTGCCCAGTCTTCCCCATCTCAGTAAATGGCACCCTCATCCTTCCAGTTGTTTGGCACCCAGATCTCGGAGTCATCTATTACACTTCCCCTTTTCTTGCTTGTCCATTCACTCCTTCACCCAAATGGCTGTTTACTTGATCTGTTTACTTTTCATCTCCACTGCCATCTTGGAGTTATTCTACCATTAAGTCCCAATTAGATTGTTTAAATAGGCCCTTAGCTGGTTTCTCTAATTCAATTTTTCCCTTTTAACAGTTCATTCTTTAGCCAGAGTAATCTTTTAAGTCATAAACCATATCATGCCACTCTCCTTCTTGAAACTTTAAATGGCTTCTCAATGCTTTTAGAGTAAAATCTAGATGCGTCCCCATGATGACTACTAGGACCTGACTTTTCTACTTCCTGCCTTATGTGATTCACCTCCTATCATCCCACTCTCCTCCTTTCTGTCTGTTCTCCAGCCACACTGACCTCCCTTGTGTTCTTTGAGCACTCCAAGCCCTGTTCTCTTCCCTGGGTCTTTGTATTTACTTTTCTTTTGCTCTGCTCAGAATGGCCTAGCTCTCCCGCTAGCTGGCTCATTCTTCTCTTTTAGGCCTTTGCTGAAATGTCCTTTAACCAGAGATATTTTCCCTGACCACCTTATCTACAGTGGCTTCACCAGTTACTCTGTCTCATTCCTTCATTTCCTTCATGGCATCAATCACTAACTGAATTATATAATTATGTATCTACTTAGAATCTGTAATTACTTTATTTATTTATTAACATATTTTCTTCTTAACAAAATGTAAGCTAAGGGCAAGATCCATGTTTATGTGTCTTATTCACCAGCACTCAATACAGTTGCTAGAAATGGAGGACTCTCAAAGAGTTTTTGTCGAATTAAGGAATACATAAATTGCAACATTATCCATAATTATGAAAAACTGGAAATACACAAGGAATTGGTTAAATAAATTGTGGTATGTCCACATAATTGAATACGATGAAGCCATTAAAAAGAATGATATCTGTATTCACTAAAATGAAAAAAACAAAAAAACTTATGGGTTATTTTATATCATGTAGCTGAGAAATTAAGAAAGCAATAACCCTAAAAAGAATCAAAATGAGTTTGGTTAAAAATATATTCTACAATAGGGAGTATGCACATAGGCAGGTTCCAGGGACTCAAGTGGTGAGTCCAAAGTTTCTCATGGCCAGAGTTCTTATCTAGGGTGATTTTGCCCCCCAGGAGATATTTCACCATGACTGAAGACACTTTTTTTTTTTTTTTTTGTCTTTTTCGTGACCAGCACTCAGCCAGTGAGCGCACTGGCCATTCCTATATGGGATCCGAACCCGCGGCGGGAGAGTCGCCGCGCTCCCAGCGCAGCACTCTACCAAGTGCGCCACGGGCTCGGCCCTGAAGACACTTTTGATTGTCACAACTGGGGGCGGGGGGAGGAGGTGCTACTGGTATTTGGTGGGCAAAGACCAGGGTTATTGTCAGGTATCCTACAATGCACAGGACAGCTGCTGTAAAAAAGAATTATCCAGCTGCAAACACTGCTGAGACAGAGAAACTCTGTGTGAGGAGATGTGGCATATTTGCCTGTCCCTCTCTGATGTCTCCTTGGAGATATGAGCTACATGGAGTGCTGGTTCCAGTTCAGGTCTTCACTTTTTAAAAACTGACCACATCCAGCAGCCATCAGGAGTGGCACTAATTAACATATTTACCAGCAACTATTAGAATAGGCTGGATTTTCCTAATTCACTCAGCCTGAGTAATTTGCTGATTTTCAGTTGTTTTCTGAATACTGTGGACTGGAGACACATCTCTACAATATGGTAGGAGATATTTGCTTTGTGACTGCCCCTCTGCTTCTCTTTGCTAGTGGATAATTAGAAGGATTTATTCTCTGGAGATGTCAAGTAGGCACCTTTCTCATTACCTACATTCACTTAGAGAAAAATAAATCAGTATACAGATGAAAGTGCAGGAAGTGTCCAGGGGAGCTCTTTCAATCCAGAGAAAATAAGTTCTACTTTGTATAATCAGAGAGATGCTGAAGAATCTCACCTTCTTTCTTTGTAATAACCTTCCTCCATCCCCAAAACTCTGCTAAAGCAGAATTTATAACTTGCTTAGTTTATAGTACAAAGAAGAACCTCTACTCCCCAGGATTTTTTTTTTTTTTCTGTTGTTGTGGGTTTTTTTTTTTTTTTTTTTTTTTTCCCCTTAAATCAGTGCACGTCAAGTTCTAGGGTCATTTGAGGTAGATGGGGATCATGTGCTTCCCAGGATAAAGCTAACAGTTTGAATGAAAATAATGTTATCATCTGTCTTTTGCAAGGCTCCAATGGGAGAAAATTAGGTATGTTTCAGGGAATAGCACAATCTGGAAAGTTCTACATATGGAGAAGAAAAATACTACAGGAAGGCTGGGAATGAGCCTAAAATGGTGTTTCTCCAATTCAAAGTCATGGCTATTGAGTTGAGAAGGGACAAGTCACAGGAACACTCCTGCAATATATGTGGGCATCACATCCCTCTCTATCTTAAGCATGGCCAGGGAGGACAGAGGGCAAGAAACTCTCTCTCAGATGAAATTAGACTCAGGGCCCTGGCCCCATGTTATGGACCCTGAGTCAGGAAAGAATCAGAAGAGAGAGGCTCTCACAATTCGCTAACACAAGGAAAAATGGTAGAACTTCCCTTCTCTATTTCCATTCTCATAAGGCAACCATGTGAAACTTCTCTTTTTCTTCTAAGATGGCGGGAGAACATTGGAGGAGGTAAATATAGGGCAAGAAGTCTCAGGACTCTTGGAATCAGCCTGAGTCCCTCTTCCTCTCAGAGGATCATGAAAACATTGGGAAAACCACACTTTCTGACACACCCTCATTCAAACATGCCTGATCTCAGCCGTCTCAAAATAGAGTGAGGAAAGGGAGGAGGCCCAGGCTGAACAGCCTCTCCAGCAGTGAATGAGCACAGGCTCAAATATCAGTTCCAACACTCATACCTGTGAGATGCGGAGGACGTTACTGCCTCATATTCCCTGTAGATATGGTGCCAACAATAGTGTCTACCTCTCTGGGTTTAGAGGAGGAACAAATGAGTGAATGTGTGTAAAGCACTTAGTACAGTGCCTGACACATAGTAAATGCTCAATAAATATTATCTGCCGCTAGTGTCACTACTAATAATTCCAATGGAAACAAGGTATCTGCTCCCCGATTGCAGAAAGGAAGTTAAAGAAGTGAATATGTGTCAATTCTACTCCAATCCAAGTGGACCCTGGTGGTTAAGACTGAAAACGGATGAAGATAACAGAGAATAGCCCTTCCTCTGTCTCAAGGGCTCCTAGGCACAATTGCTGCGAGCCCATCTCACTGCCATGCCAAACAGTTTACTGCCCTCCAAGGGTACCCTGCTCTCTGGAGCCTGTGAGCCTTCACTGGCTGTCAGACTGGAGCAGCCTTCCTCTCTCTTCCTTCTCTGACACCACCAAGTATACACTGAAATCCTACTCAGAACTCCACCAAAAGCCGCTGTTTCCTCCCCCTGATTCCCACCAGCTGGCCCATCTGTGTCACAACACTTGACTCTGCTCCTTTCACCCCAAGGTCTTTAAAGGCAGAGACTGTACCTTATCCCTAGCTCCTATCCCATTTTCTGCACAGAGTTGATCCTCGGTAGCTGCTGGTGGAATGAGTGGTGCCCACATAGCATATTCCTGAAGACATTGGCTCAGGTAAACCAGTATGGTAATTTAACTCTTTTCCTATATGCCATATCCCCAAACCTAGAATGCAAACTCCTTGAGAGAAGAGAAGTATGTTTATTTGTCTTTGCTCAATGATATTGTACAGGTGCCAGTAGTGCTCTGTTTCTACATCCTCAGACCTTACCATTGGGTGCACATGGGCCCAGCTTCCAGAACTCATCAGCTCATCTCTTTGCCTAAGAGCTTTCCTTGGTAGCCAGGGCCTGCTCTGTCAGGTCCCACTCTGCCTGTGCACATGGCAGGCCAGAAATGTCAGAAGACTGATACCTACCACCCAGGAGCAGCCCTCAACCAATAAGTGCTAAGAATTGATGTATAAATACCTCACTCCTTGGTGAGATAACTCTAAGGTAGATAGATGTTCTACACTGGCTACCAGAAACCCCAGCAAGATTAAGCTCCAATTGCCCAAAGGGGTAACTTGATATTGCACACTTTGTTGGTTACCTACACTTTCCTGTCTTCCCTACCTGTGTTCTCTAGGTTCATCTTCCAGATGAACTACAAGCACTGAATCTTTGAAGATCTGGATCTACTTCTAGAAAGACACAGACTAAAATAGAGTGGAGAGAAGTGTATAAGAATCCTGCCTTCCAGGCTGGTGTGTTGATAACACCGAGTACTAAGAAAAACAGATGGAGCTTCTCTTTGATGAGACAAGAAAAAAATGTTTGCTCTGGAAAAGTCATGGGAGGGAGGCTGAGTGGCACAAAGCTGTGTATTGGGGCGATGAAAAGAGAAGCCTAGGGGAGCTAGAAGGACTGGAGAGAACAACCATGTTAAATGGAGTATACATGATGCTGAGGACTGTGGTAGTTGCAATAAAAACTCCTTTTCTCCCTCCCTTATGGGATCCTCAGTAAAACAGACCTTGCTCAGTAAGGAGCTCAGTGGGAGTGGATTCTATTTGCAGATGGTCAAAGGTGCTGAGTTCTTTATAATGGTGGGTGTGGCATAGCCACAGAAATCACCTGTGGGGACAGCCAGACCATCTGACTTAAATTTGTATCATTCACAATATCCAGCTCAGGACTAAGGAATATAATAATTCTTGCTGAATGACTGAATAATAAATGCACCTTTCCATATTTTGATAGGCACATCCATTAATAATCAATAACAATCATTTTCTGTTCTCTCTGGTTGAAATTACTTCAGCTGCAGAGCATGCCTATTCACATTCATTTATTTCCTCATTCATGCTACCTCTGTCAGTACACACAAACACATACACACATAATATAGCACAGCTCTTCTATTACAGTCACTTGAATTTAGTACTGGTGCTGCTTAGAAAAGCCCAGGAGAATAAAAACTCATTCAATTATTAAGCAAATATTTATACAACAAATATTTATGTCATTGGAGATTCAAAGACGAAAAAATGGGATTCTTGTGTTCAAAGAGGTCTCAGTATGAATTCTGGTCCTTATTCTCTTTCTAACACTTTCCCTTCAGTGTAAACCACTGGTGAATCATCCTATTGAAAATACTCATGTCTCCTTCAGTTCTGCTCTTTGGGTACAGACTTTCCATACCATTAGTGTATCACCAGTTTCCTTTCTTTAAAGAAAACTCTTGAATATACTTCTCTCTGTCCTGAGAAAGTAGGAGTATGTACCAACACGTAAGCACATTTACTATCATCTCTTTCAACCCCAGGCTTCCTTTCAACCACCTACCTCCCCTGACATACTGCCCAAAAGACGAAAGAGAATTTCTGAACGTTTTTTTTTTTTTTTTTTTTTAAGGCTGGGAAACACACAGATCCATTTCATTTGGACAGCACAGCCAATGTGTGTCAATGGCTATTACAATGTAACAGGTCTAAACGGAGCCAAGAACTCTATGCAGGGGGGTGGAACAAGAGGAATGGAGAGCTTTGTGAAAATCCGTAAGCTTTCTATAGAGAAAAGTAAATTTACAGTATAATTTATTACTGGCTTTGGGGACTGTCAGTGTTGTTGTTTGTAAATTGCCCATTTGAACATCTCAGAAAATCTGATGGATGAAATGAAAAGTCAAGAAGAAAAAATAACAAAGAGGCTTAAGTTGTAAGTTACAAATCCAGTGATTCTGACTTTAACCTTCAATGAGAAAGAAAAATAGTTTCTGGCTTGACGAAGAACAATTATGCACTCTGGCCTGTTTTCAGGCTCAATTCTTCTATAAGCCCTTAAAAGATAAATCCAAGTATAAATCACCTCGTAAAATGGACTTAGACTCTAAGTGGCACTGCATTGTTTGTTTTTTTACTCCTCTCTGCACCTGATTTGTATCTAAAGAAAAGTTATTTTATCCTAACAAATTCATCTAACGGATTTCAAAGTATATCTTACTAATGTAATATGATTTTTTAAACTACTATGTTTAATAAATAGTTATTTATTCAAATAGCAAATACATATGTGATATATATAAAGGCAAGCCAATGAGTATTAAAGTAAATGCTAGTTTCTTCACATCATATGGGATGTCCGTCACGGCCTTTCTTTCCTCTCTCTCTTTCTTTCTTGTTTGATTCTTTTAAATGCTCTTTTTAAAAAAATATATGACATTGTCTCTGACCTCGAAGCAGTTTACAGAAGAGACAATATTTTATTTACATGTAACAAATGAAAAACAATACGGGGTTCTTTACATTTGTTTTGTTTTTTAAACTAAGAACTACAGGAATTCTGAGAAAGTCAAGATCATTTTAAGTTGTAAGGGTTTATAAAGGCTTAGCTAATTAATTTAACTAATTAATGAATTTAATATCCATTTATGAAATGACCACTAGAGTCTGGTGGGATTGGAGCTGAGTTTCAGCAAAATATGTAAAAACAGCAACTTTATTGGTGCTAACCACAGGGGTGGGGTCAGGATAGGCTTTGGTTAAGAAGAGCAAGTCCAAAGAATGCAATAAGATCAGAGAAGGGAGGTGGAGCCTGGTGACAAAAAGACTTGAAGGGGCAAAGTGAGGGTAATTTTCTTTGCCATATCTGCAGCAAGTAATAACTTGAGCCTTCAAAGAAACTATTATTACAGTTTTTATTGACTTAAGTGATAAATCAGTAAAATCTCTAGTCTTTAATAAAAAAAAAAAAAACTGGCTCTTTCCAGTTGAAAGAAAAAATATTTTCCTGAGAATTAATCAAACACTGAGGTGAGAAATCCAGTCATTTTTTTAGCCATGACTAAGTGATGAATTATTCTCTTCAAACATTATAATGAACACTAAATAGTAAAATAACATGATCTTCAGGCATCTTAAATATAATATATATATCAGGCCAGTATTTTGAACTCTTCCATAGGAAACTAAAATATGTGTAGAAGGAAAATTTTAAAAATATAGGCCCAGACAAATACTTTCTTCCTAACATAAAGTAAAATTAATGAAACTTTGGCTGGGCAGAGGAGCCACACTATTAATTGGGTTGTATTGCAGAATCAGATGACCTATTTGAACTTTTATGTTATCCAAACCAGTTTTGCTTGATTATTAAGAATCTTGAAGGTGGAAAGTCCAACTAAATAAACACTCAAAGATATTTTAGAATTTCCTAGTATTTACTTTTACCTCAAGTTTCCCCTGCATGCAAATCCAAGACCCCTAAACTTAGGTATTATCTTTAAATCTATGTAAGATTTCTGATTTCATTTTTAAAATACAGTGCTAATTTGTTAAAGGGAAATAACAAGTGGCATCATCATTTAAGTCAGAGTTTGTCAAACTTGTTCTTAAAGAGCTGATTAGGCTTGCAGCTATGTAACTCCACTGTTGTAGAGTCAAAGCAACCATAGATAATACACAAACAAATGAGTATGGCTGTGTTCAACTAAAAATTAATTTGTAAAAACAGGTGGCTGTCCCAGGATTGTAGTTCAACAGTCCCTGATCTAAATGATATTGCCACTACTGAGGTAATTGCTAAGCCTCTCTCAAGTTGAATACCAGTACGAGCCCTCTTACCTCTACTTTATAATTACTACTTGGGGTGGGGGTTGGTACACAGATATGGGGAGATAGAGGTTATTGTAATAAACAAATTGTATTTATTGATAAATGTTACATAGTCTTCTACTTTTTGTATTTTAATTTTTAATTCTGAAATATGTCCAACATGTAGATAAGTAAGATAACAATATAACAGACATCGTTATACCTACCACACAAATTTTATGATAGTTTTTGTTTCCATATTTGCTCCAGATTATTTCAAAAATGAATAAATATTAGATATACAACTAAATTCTTGTTCCCATCCCATCCTCCTTTCGTTATGCTAAGAAGTTAACTTTTCCTTTGTAGGTAGTCTGCCTTTTTTCTCTGGTTGCTTTTAGGATTTTCTCTTTGTCTTTGATGCTCTGTAATCTGAGGATTCATATCTTTCATCAACTCTGAAAAATTATCAACAAATATCTCTTTGAATATGACATTTTCACCATTCTTTGTTTTCTCCCTTTCTATAATTACTGCTTTAACATATATTGGATCTCCTATCCTCCCTGTTTCTACCTTTGTTTTATCCTGTTTCTTTATCTCTCTGTGATTAGATCTGATTTCTAGTTTATTAATTCCTTCTCAAATTGTCCAATCTTTTTATAGGTCAATTGAATTTTTAATTCAAGGACTTTTTCTTTATTTCTTTATTTAAACTTTTTTATTGAAACATAACTGATTATACATATTTGTGGGACAGAGTTGACCATCAATACTTATGTACAATATGCAATGGTCAAATCAGGACAATTTGCTTATTCATCATTACAATACTTAATTGCTCTTCATGCCCATTAACAAATTTCTTGCTGACCCTCCTCCCTCTACTCCTCCCATTTGCCCACTTGTAGTAACCCAGTTCTGTTCTCTTCTGAAAGTTCAATATATTATTGTGATTGTCATTTCTTCTTACTTTCTTCCTTTTTTATTTACTTATTTATTTAGTTAATTTTTAGCTGGTATTTCTTTCTGTTCCTGGCTTATTTCGCTAACATAATTTTCTCCAAGTTCGTCCATGTTGCTTTGAATAGTAGAATTTCATTCTTTTTCATAGCTTAGTAGTATTCTATTTGTGTGTGTGTGTGTGTGTGTGTGTGTATACACACACACACAATTTTTTCTACATTTTCCTTATTCAGTAATCCATCAACGGACATTTAGGTTGGTTCTGTATCTTGGCTATTGTACATAGAGCTGGGATAAACATGGGAGTACAGGTATCCCTTCAACATGATGATTTCTATTCCTTTGGGTATATACCCAGTAGTGGGATGGCTGGATGATATGGTAGTTCAATCTGTAGTTGTTTGAGAGACCTCCATATGGTTTTCCTTAATGGCAGTATTAATTTACCATCCCACAGTGTAGATCCCCTTGCTTGGCATTCTCACCAGTTTAACTGGGGTGAGATGATATCTCAATGCAGTTTTTATTTGCATTTTCCCCAATGCTTAGTGATGTTGAGCATTTTTTCATATGTCTGTTGGCCATTTGTATATCTGCCTTTGCCTGTTCAGATCCTTTGCCCATTTTTAATCTAATTATTAGTGTTTTTACTGTTGAGTTATTTGAGTTCCTTGTATATTCTCAATATTAATGCCTTGTTGTATGCATAGTTTGCAAATTTCTCCCATTCTGTAGGTTGTCTGTTCATTCTGTTGATTGTATCCTTTGCTGTGAAGAAGCTTTTTAGTTTGGTATAATCCCATTTATTTATTTTTCTCTTTTGTTGCTTGTGCTTTTGAGGTCTTGGTCATAAAGTCTTTGCTGAAGTCCTAGATATGAAGTGTTTGTTCTATGTTTTCCTCTAGGAGTTTTATAGTTTCAGGTCTTATATTTAAGTCTTTAATCCATTTTGAGTTGATTTTGGTATATGGCAAGAGGTACAGATCTAGCTTCATTCTTCTTCATATGGATATCCAGTTTTCCCAGCATCTTTTATTGAAGAGGAATCTTTTCCCCAATGTATGTTCTTGTTGACTTTGTCAAAGATCAGTTGGCTGTAAGTATATGGATTGATTTCTGAATTCTCTATTCTATTCCTTTGGTCCAAATGTCTCCATGTGTCTGTTTTCATGCCAGTACCATGCTATTTTGCTTACTATAGCTTCATAGCAAGCATAATTTCCAGTCAGAAAGTGTAATACCTCCAGTTTTATTATTGTTGTTGTTATTATTATTATTATTATTTTGCTCAGGATTGTTTTGGCTACTCAGGGTCTTTTGTTGTTCCATATGAGTGTTAGGATTGTTTTCTCTATTTCTGTGAAGAAAGTCTTTGGTATTTTGGTAGGGACCACACTGAATCTGTAAATAGCTTTGGGTAGAATGGACATTTTCACAACATTAATTCTTCCAATGAACATGGAATATCTTTCCATCTTTTGGTATCTTTAATTTCTTTCAGCAGTGACAGGATTTAAACTACTTTTTAGACCAATTGGACTTGGCAGACATCTATAGAAAGTTTCATCCAACAACTGCAGAATATACATTCTTCTGATCAGCACATTGAGCATTCTCCAAGATAGATCACATGTTAGGTCACAAATCAACACTGAGCAAATTTACAAAAATTGAAATCATTGCAGTCATTTCAAAAATTGAAATCATTTCATCTTCTCAGAGAACAATGGATTAAAACTAGAAATCAATAATAAGTGAAACTTTGGAAACCATACAAATACATGGAAATTAAACATGCTCCTGAATGACCTATGGATCCAAGAAGAAATTAAAGAGGAAATTGAAACATTTGGTAATAAAGACACATTATGCCAAAACCTATGGGATACTGCAAAATCAGTACTAAATGAGAAGTTTATTGCAATAAATGCTTACATCAAAACAACAGAAAGACTTCAAATAAACAACCTAATGTTATACCTCAAAGAACTAGAAACCAAGAACAATCCAATTCCAAAATTAGTAGACAGAAAGAAATAAGATCAGAGAAGAACTAAATGAAATAGAGACCAAAAATGTGATACAAAAGATCAATGAAACAAAAAGTTTTTTTTTTTTTTTTTTTAGGAGATAAACAAAATAGACTAACCATAGCCAAATAAAAAAAATAAGAAATGAGGAAGGAAACACTACAACTGATACTACAGAAATACAAAGAATCATTAGAAGTACTTGTCACAACAATCAGGCAAGAGAAAGAAATAAAGGGCATCCAGATTGGAAACGGCAAAGTCAAATTGTCCCTGTTTGCAGATGACAGGGTCATATATATAGAAAACTCTAAAGACTCTACCAAAAAATTCTTAGAGCTGCTAAATGAATTCAGTAACATTATAGGATACAAAATCAATTTACAAAAATCAGTATTGTTTTTATACTCCAACAATGAACTAACAGAAAAAGAAATCAGGAAAGTGAGCCCATTTACAATAACTATCCCCTCACCCCCAAAATACCTAGGAATACATATAATCAGGAGGTAAAAGATCTTTACAACGAGAACTTTTCTTTATTTCTAAAGATCTATTTTTTATTCTCAAATTAACCATATATTTTTATAGGGTCATATTCTTTTAGATTTACTTCTATTCCTTTTTTAAAAACTCTACTTTGTTTTATAGATTGTTTAACATTATTTGTTTGATTATATCATGTTTGATGGGAGGGGGGTACATAATTCTTGTAACTGTTGAGTGGGCTCACTTCCCCTTAAGGCCTGTTATTTATTTGTGCGTGAGATCTCTTTATAATAGAAGAATGTTCTTATCTTTTCCTCAGAATCCCAGGAAAATACAAGTGTCCTTTTTGCTTTCTTGTGCTAGCAGGTAGAATTGTTCTAGTCCCTGTTTCACTGACGCAATAGCCTTTCATTATCCCAACTTTACGGTGAGTATCATGCTTTATCTC
Source organism: Cynocephalus volans (assembly GCF_027409185.1). NCBI lineage: Eukaryota > Metazoa > Chordata > Mammalia > Dermoptera > Cynocephalidae > Cynocephalus > Cynocephalus volans. The sequence continues at coordinate 229,446,938 of NC_084460.1, forward strand.
CTCCACCTTGCCTGAGCCCAAAGTCATGTTTTCTGTACCTATATGGGCATTAAAGCATCCTTAGGTGTATCTTAAGACTTAAATATTGGGCAATTTTCCTCTTAGTTGCTGGAATACCTGAATTTACCATCTGATTTTAAGTATCCCTTTTATGTCTGTCATTTTCTTGCTTTTGAACTTAGGTATGTAATTAAACATTGTTTTATTGTGTATACCTAGCATTTCTACGTCTCTGTAACTCAACAACAAAGCTCTGAGTTATCTTTGTCGTGTTGCTGAAACAATTCTTTAAGTTGCTGTACTATTATTCCAAGGATTTTATAGCTATGGTACATTTTTTTTAAATTACAAAGCTATTTTGGGGTCCTTTTTAACAGCCTAATAGATGCTTTCCTTCTTGAATACAAATTATATGAACTCTCATAGAATTTGTCCATTTGAGTTGTCTGAACAAAAAGCTCTCTTTGTTAACTTTTTAATAACAGAGGTATAATTTGAGAAATTTTTGAGTTTAGATTCTATTTATGAGTATAAAAATATAGTACTGATGATGCTATACATTTAACCTGTTTACAAAATCTAATAGATTTTAAAATTTCTTTCAATACACAGTTGAAAGTGTTATTTATCATTGTGCCAAATGAAAGCCAGCACACTCCATGATCAAGGTTGGTTTTGCAAATATATTGGAAATTACCTTTATGAATTGAAGGAAAATGCATGTCATTACACATTCACAAATTGCACATATACTCACACTGCCAGGAATCCAAGTATTTAATATGACATGGAAACAGATTTTACATATTATTTCGATAATTTTGCTAATTCCATCCCAAATAAAGATTAGCATTGCAGCTAAAATTCTGCTTAAATACATATTAAGGTGCTTTTCCCCAGTGTCTGGACCACTATCCCATAATCCTCTGACATTGAGAGCACAAGTAAAAATTGCAGGCTATTAGCCAGCAAATATCCTTAATATCCCCTCTTGATAATCATCTTACAAAAAGAGAAGTTTCAGAAAGTGGTTCTTAATTCAATTGCCTTCACGTGGTTGGGACTATGATTAGTGAGGCACCATGTGCTGAAATGCTAAGGCTAAATGAATGTTGATGCTAGTGTCTTCTCGGAGGATGTAGCAGAAGGAGCATAGTCCAGCCCCATTCTCCCACTCCCTACCAAGAGTTTACAGCATCTAATAAATATCTCGAGTGTCAGCATTTTCAAACTGGAAATTAAAAAATTATGCAACAGCTCTAGTCAGTTTGTTAGTACATTTATGTGCTCATGTTTGTCTGACTGTGGCTTGATAAAGCAGACCATCAATCTGGGAAATTCAAGCTAACAGCCAGCTTTTCTGGCAAACATATTGGCCTAATCCTCACTTGTGAAAATTTGTTCCCAACACTTAGCTCATTAGCTTCTCCTTTTCTCTTGACCTCATCCTTTTGTGTTTTCTTGATCACTGGAATACCTCCCTTGGAAATCTAGATTTAAGTGTGTTCTACACAAAGCTGCAGAAAAATGGTAGGTTTTTTTTTTTTATCATGTTTTCTTTAGGCACTGAGTGAGGCCCAATTTTTCTTTTCTGGTTGATCTAATTTACATTGTTTTCTCCAAGAGTTTCTTTAACAGTAACCCTTAACCCTTCTTTTTTATTTCTTATAAAACTCACTCTAACTTGGGTTGGGAGAACAGGCAACAAGAGCAACATATCTCTGTAATCTGGCTAAGGGCAAAATACTTTCTTTCCTGTTGTGAGTGGTCTTCAGTTTCTTCCATTGAAGTGTGTCTTATCTGATGCCAGAAAGGTTTTCAAGCTCTACAATGCTAGGAAGTTACAGAGGTGAGTGATATATCAATTTACAAGGCATTAGAGTATTTTTTCAGCTTTATGAATGCTTTCCGATGCATTTCCTGCAAGTGAACCTTTCCATCTCTCTTTATACTCCCAAACTCAAGCTATAGTGCCATCTCTATAAAAGATGGCACTGACCTACTTCCCATTTTGCATATAGAAAGGTTTGAACTTGACCTTAAAATAGAGCATGTAATAAGCTGGCTATTTTAAAGTAGTCTATGAAATAAGTTATTCACCAAATAGTGATGGATAACTATAGGATGACTTTACCAAATCATCAGCATCTACATTTAAATTTAGTTGTCTAATAATTCATTCCTGAATCCTGAGAAGTATATAGTAAAATAGAAGGAAGTACAACCTCTCTTAAACTTATCAAGATCTGTAGACATATACACATGCATATATCATTTTTCCTAAAAGGCAATTTTAACTTAGATCAAAGGGTCACTACCTGTGATTACAGATTTCTTCAGTAATTTCCCTTCTGAAAAAGTCACCTACATTAGTGGTTACACCTTTTCAAATGTTAACTTATAAATCAAAGGAATAAAAATGGATCACAAATATTGGAAGACAGTGAAAATTGCAAAGGAGGAATAGTCACTTGATGATACGTGTAGGTCTCAGCATTCTGACCACTTGAGTTATGCTTTTTCAAGCACAGGGAGAAAATATGTCAGACCGGAATCACATTTAGCACTCAATCAGAGGAGAACCCGCCAAAAGGATATGAAAATGTCTTCATTGTCTCCTGCAATTCGAGCAGAAGTGTCGGGATTAGAATTGTCCTCAGATGGACCATTAAGGAAGTGTTGGGGGTAGTGGAATATCTGGGTAACAGGGCAGTATGTTTTCATTAAGTGAATTCCGTTAAACAGGAAAACCTTAACTCTTAAAAATGTAATGTATGGCTTTCAAAAAAAATTAATTCCACCTTTTACTTTTATATCGGATTATAGGTAGAACACATTTTTCTGAGCCTAGTCCAAATCTAGTATCTTTTTTGTTTTTCACAAATTATGTGCCAGAGTGTCAATGCAGTTATTTCCTGCGCATTTTAAATGAAACTGTAGTGACTGTTGTTTGATTCTTGTGAGTATGACCATATCTTATTTTTTGCAATTCATCACTCCTAGTACAGTAAGTCACATACACAATAGATGATAAATACTTGTGATCACTTTGTGATTGATCATTCATTGTCACAGAATGAATTAATGTTAAAGCTGTACATTTCATGTCCTAGCTCAGGATTTCTGTTAGATGATGAAATCACCAATAAAAAAAAATTTGCTTGTGAAAAAGCAAATTGTGTTAACCTAAAGAGTTCAAGGAGAATTATGTGCATTAACATATTAAGACTTTTTAAGATCCAAAAATCAACTATCTTTCCTCTAGAAATAAATGTAACCCTAAATAATCTTGGTGGGTTACCATTCAAATGATTGTTTAACTGACTTTTCACAGGTCACTTTAATGAGTGAATCTTCATTGGCTGGGAGAAGTGGTACATTATAACATCCATTAATTACTATTGCTGCTTTTTCAATGAACTCAAAAATATAAGTACTAAATGTTGTTATAGTGGAATGGAAGGCACTGGGATTTTACTCAAAGACAGGGATTTATGTATAATTGGGCATAAGGATGAAATAAGAAATATTTTCTAGTGTTAGTGTAACTGCATTGTAATCTTCAGGAACACTTGACATGTGTGAATCAAAAATCATTACAGGCCCATAGCATCATTTAAAGCAAATGAGATCATATCACTTCCCTGCATAGAACCTTCTTATGGTTTTCCAGAGAACTTAGAATAAATTCCAAGCAGCTCTCTGCTCTCAGAATGCCTCAGCCATTTGTTCTTCAAACATGCCACTCTCATTCCATTTTCGGACTTTGCACTTGCTCTTCTCTCTGCCTAGAACCCTCTTCCTCTTCATCCTGCCTCCTTCCTATTCCTCAGCTATCAGCTCAGATGCCACCTCCCCAGAGAATCCTTCCCAAAGCACCCAATCTGGATTTACTCCCCTTCTCCCTCACACACGCACGCACGCACACACACACACACTTTCACTCTATTGTTTTGTTCGGTTTGTAATCATGGTATTTATATTTATAAGAGAATATCTGTGTTTAATCTAATATTTCCACCTGTTGCAGCTGCTTCTGGGTCCACATGTCATATCCTTTTGGCCCATCCTGATTTCAACTGCGGCTGCAATAGATAATTTCCTGCAAGCTCAGACCTTCCTCCCTAACAGCAGGCTTCCTCCATTGTACTCCACTTGTCTTTCTACTTTCTGATCCAGGACTTTCTCTGGTGCCACAGAGTCCTGCTTGGATCAAGCACAAGCATATCCAGTGGGAGATGGGAGCCAGTGGGATAAACATTCTGGTCACCCAGTCTTCAGGTGGACAAGGATGGGAGGCCTTCTGTACTTTCTCAGATTCCAGCAGAAATCACAACCCTAGTTCCCACAGCAGCAATCTTAGTATTGGCTGTTACTCCTTTTTCATCTCACTTGCCACTGTCCCTCCTCTCTGTTTCCTGGGAACAGCCCCAAATTTACTGTCAATAATCAGTATTCAAGACTTTTTCTCATGCTGTGCTTTCAGGGGAAAGACAAAGCCTCTTCCTATAGGACATTTCCTAATTAAGATTTTCCTATAGGATATGAGATCCATAAGAGCCTGGGACTTTCTCTTTTTTTGCTTTTTGCTTTATTTACAATACCTAGCTTGGCATACAGTGAGGGCCAAATATATATGTATATTTAGGAAGAATTATAAGCAAGAGTAGAGGTTATGGATGATTTTAGAGAGAAAATGATATTAAAAACAATGGGATGATCATTGAAAAGAACTGCAGAGGCTGTAGGATAGAGAGTAAATAGTACTAACTGAACATAGAGAAGATGTAAAACACACATCTTCTTTAGGTAAAAAATTCCTAGAAAGTTCTAATACATTCAATCAGATACAAGAGTATTAGGACTGGAAAAATCTGGGAATCCTCTATTATGAGTTGATCATTCTGTCAGAGAAGTCAGGTGATGTTATTGTTATACTTTGAATTGTTTGAGCACTGAAAATCTCATTCTCTTGGAATCTCAAATCTTGATTCATGTCATAAAAGGATTAGGTGTCCAAAATGTAATTTGCTAACTAATATTTTTTTTTATAGGGGTACAGGAACTCCTGCTTATGGCTATGCCAGAGCAACAGGTAACAGACTTGTCCTGCCATCAACAATGAGACAATATTTGTGAGGCAAGTATTCTCAGTAATTGGATACAGGAACCACAGGATTATAAACTTTGAGAGAAGGAAAACACGTAAGTTGAATCCCTGGCTATCTGCCTGGAGACACTTACCAACTGGCACAGGCTGGAAGCAAAGCACAGAGGGTAGTTCTGTGAATGGAAGAGGTGGAGGTCAGAGTCAGGAGCTGCTGAATTGAGAAGAATTAGCAGGAAAGGGTACCAGATAGCAGAGAGCTGCATGGGGAAGGAGAGTAGCCAGGAGAATCTCCTGTATAGCTGACAGCTGAAAACAGACAACAGAAGTCATGTGGTGCTGGATCATGTTGGAGTTCCAGTCCAGCTACAGTGGAGAGATCCTACTGAATACCTCAGATGTTCAGTTTAAACCACAGGTAGGCCAAACCTTACAGGTATACTCTTTGCTCTAGAGTAAGAGCTACGTCCTAGGACTAAGGCAAAACCAAAATAGACCCAAGCTAGCAAAGAATGAAATCAAGCTAGACAGGATAAAAAGAATCCACAAGTAATTTAGTTAGTTGCTGGAACAAAACTCAACCACCTTAAGGGAAGACAACATAATTTGGACTCCCTACAAGGTATCATACATAATGTCCTCCATCCAATAAAAATGTACTAGACAAATCAAGAAGTAGGAAAATAAGACATATTATTGAGGAAAAAAAGAAGTGAATTAAAAACACATGCTGAGATGACATTGATGTTGGAATTAGTAGTTAAAGAATTTAAAAGAGAAATAAATATGTCCAAAGACCTAAAGTAAATGATGGGCATAATGAATAAATCAATGAGGAATCTGAGTGAAAGATTATCAGATTAGATTTTTTTTAAAAAGCTATTACTCTACGCTGTCTACAAGAAAGACAATTTAAGTATAAAGATAATGATAAGTTGAAAGTAAGAGTATTAAAATACATACCTTGTAATATACTTCGAATATGTTTGTCCTCCCAAAACTCACGTTGAAATCCGATCCCCAAGGTGGCAGTATTGGGAAGTGTATGGGTCATGGGGAAAGATCTCTCAGGAATAGATTAATGCCTTCCCTGTGTGTGTGTTGGGGGTGGGGAGGTAGAATGAGTGAGTTCTTGCTCTTAGTTCCAGTGAAAGCTGGTTGATAAAAGGAGCCTGGCACCTCCCTTCCCTCTCTCTCTTTGTTTCCTCTTGCCATGTGATCTCCTTGCATTTGCTGGCTGTCCGCCCTCCCCCCGCCTCGCCCCCGTGAGCAGAAAGAAGCAGCTTGAGGCCCATACCAGATACACCTGTCCCAGAATCATGAGCCAAATAAAACCTCTTTTCTTTATAAATTACCCAGTCTCGGCTATTCAGTTATAGCAACATAAAAATGGATTAATACATCATTCAAGCCCTCATAATAATAAGCAAGCCAGTGTGACTATATTAACAAACGACAGATTTCAAGACAAGAAATAGTATCAGACATAAAAGGGAAATTTCATCATTAGAAAAGTTCCAATTCATTAGGAAGATATAATAATCCTAAATATGTATGCATATAATAACATAACTTCAAAATTATCAAGCAAAAACTAATAGATATAGAGAAACAGCCAAATCCACAGCCATAGTTGTCTTAATCTGTTTGTGCTGCTATAACAAAATACCTGACACTGGGTAACTTATCAAAAACACAAATTTATTTCCTCAAAGTTCTAGAGTCTGGGAAGTTCAAGATCAAGTTGCCAACAGTTGGTGTCTGATGAGGGCCCTGGTCTCAGCCTCCAAGATGGTGCCTTGAATGCTGTGTCCTCAAAGGGCAGAAGAGAGAAGAAAGCAAACTCACACCCTAATACCATCAATGAGGGCTCTGCTCTTATGACCTAATTATTTCCTTAAATTCCACCTCTTTAATACTGTCACATTGGCAATTAAATTTCCACACATGGATTCTGGGAGACATTCAGACCACAGCTATAACTGATTATTTTAATGCTCTTCTCATGGTAATTCATAAAATTATACCAAAAAAATCGATAAAGATATAGAAGATCTGAGCAACACTATTAACCAACCTGACCTAGTTGAAATTTATCGATAAGTACACCAAAGAATAAAAGAATTACATTTTCTTGTCATGTGCACATGGAACATTCACCAAGATAGACCATATTTGGGGCCATAAAATAAGTCTCTATAAATTTTAAGAGACTGAAATTATACAGAATATGTTATGCAACTATGATAGAATTAAATTACAATTAAATTAGAAAATCTCCAATTGTTTGGAAATTAAATAACAATATTCTAAATAATCCATAGTTTGAAAAAATTAGAAAATATCTTGATTTGAATAACAACAAATGTAATAAGTTTGTGGAATTTAGCTAAAGCAAGGGTTAAAGCAAATTTTATATTTAAAGGTTTATATTACATTACAAAAAAGAAATATATAAAATCAATGGTCTAAGATTCTGCCTTACAAAGCTAGAAGATGAAATTAAATCTAAAATAAATAATAATAGCTAAATAATAAAGAGGAGAGAAGTCAATGAAATAGAAAACATATGCACAATAGAAAAAATTAACAAAGTCAAAAGTTAGTGTTTTAAAAATAATAATAACACTAATAAAACCTTAGCTAGACAGATTGAGAAAAAGAGAAAACCCAAATTACTAACAGCAGAAATGAAACAGGAGATATCCTACAGTTCCCACTGACATTAGAAGGATAACCAGGGAATGTTATAAACAACTTTACGCTAATACATTTGACAACTTAAATAAGTGAACAAATTCCTTAAATAGCACAACTTACAAAAATGAACACAAGAAGTAAAAAACCTAAACTAGTATTATATCTATTAAAGGAATTGACTTTGTTGTCAAAAACATTCTCAAAAAGAAAACTCCAGACCCCGATGTTCTACTGGTGAATTCTAAAATCTTTTAAAAAGCAGTTCTCCAACTATAGTCTTTTAGACATTTTCAGGGACCTACAAAGTCAAAATTTCTATAATAATATTAGGAATCTGTTTGCCTTTTTTACTTTTATTCTGTAAGCAGAATTTTCCATAGGTTACCTAGTGTATGATATTGCCATAGATTGGATGTAGAAACAGGTGTGAGAATCTAGCTGTCTTCTATTGTTACACATTAAAGAGATTGACAAAAACATAAAACAATGTCTTTCCTCACAAAATATTTTTAAAATATACTTATTTTTACTGAAAATATGTCATGCTAGCACACAATTTACTGTTTTAAATAAATCAATAAACATTTAAAATACTTCTGTTTTAATTTTTAGTATAATACATAAATAAGTGTATCTTAAATAAGCAAAAGCTTTCTGGGGCCCTCAATAATTTTTAAAAATTTAAAGGGGTTGAAGCCAAATGTTTGAAAACCACAGAATTAATAAATCTGACATAAGCTCTTCCAAAAACAAGAGTGAAAGAAAATTCCCCAACTTGTTTTATGAGGTCAGCATACCACTGATACCAAAACCAATAAACTTATGAGAAATCTATAGACCAATATCTCTTATGAACATACATGCAGTAATCTTTAAAAAATATTAGCAAATTAAACACAGCAATAAATAAAGAGGATAATACATCACAATCAAGTGGGCTTTATTCCAGGAATGCAAGGTTTGGTATAATATTTGAAAATAAATGTAATTTACCACATTAACTGAGAAACATAAGATCATTTCAATAAATGCATAAAAATATTTTATGAAATTCTACATCCATTACTGTGAAAATCTCTCAGGAAATTAGTAGTTGAATTGAACTTCAATTCAATCCATTCAATACAATTTATCAATCTGATAAAAGGCATCTACAAAAATGCTACTCTTGACATTACACTTCATGGTAAAATATTGAACACTATTTCTTTAATGTGAGGAACAATGTAAGAATACCTGCTCTCATCATTTCTTTTTTCTTTTTTTTTTTTGTCTTTTTTGTGACTGGCACTCAGCCAGTGAGTGCACCAGCCATTCCTATATAGGATCCGAACCCGCGGCAGGAGCGTCACTGCGCTCCCAGCGCCGCACTCTCCCGAGTGCGCCACGGGCTTGGCCCTCATGCTCTCATCATTTCTATTCAGCATTGTATTAGAGGTCTTAGCACATTCAATAGGCCAAAACAAACTCAAAAAAAAACTTAAACAAACAAACATCAAAAAGAGAAGAAAAATTGAGTACGAAATTGAGGAGGAAGGAATAAAATTGTCTTTATTCTCATGCAACACAATTTTTATGTGGCAAATCCTAAAGTATTTACAAAACAATAAGAGAACTAATAAATGGACTCATTGATGCCACAGAGTACAAGGACAATACACAAAATTTAATTTTGCATAATAGCAGGCAAGAGTTGGAGAAAGAAATTTTAAAAATAGCAGTTATAATAGCATCAAAACCATGATATCCTTAAAAATAAGACCTTCATATTGAAACCTACAAAATATTGCTGAAATAAATTAAAGAAACTCTGCTAAATGGAAAGATATACCATGTTCATGGATCAGAAGGTCCAATATCATTGATACCAATTTGCCCAAAATTAAACTATAAATTCCATGCAAACCTGATAAAATCTCAACAGAATTTATTGGGGTGGGGGGGAATTGACAAGTTGATTCTAAAATTTTTATGGTAATGCAAATTCTCAGAATTGCCAAAACAATCTTGGCAAAAGAGAAAAAATATTAGAAGAAACACATTATCTGGTTTTGAGACTCATATAAAGCTAGTCATTAAGACAATAGTATTGGAGTGAGTCTAGACAAAAGGAATCATGGATCAGAATAGAGAGTCCAGAAATATTTCCACACATATAATGTCAATATTTATGATGGCACCAAGACAATTCACGATGGAAGAGAGGGCTGAAGAAAAGGATGAGTATAGGGAATAAAATTAAATTTGACTTCTATCTCATACTATACATGTAGCAGATACTGTGGTACACAGCTCACATTCTCCTTCAGGACTGAGGTACTCATTCCTCCAGATTCCAGGAGTGATGCTTCTATGGGCTGGATTGTGTATGTCTCTCTCAAATGCATATGTTAAAGTCCTAACTCCTAGTACCTCAGACTGTGAATGCATTTGGAGATATGGCCTTTAAAGAGATGGTTAAGGTTAAATGAAGTCATTATGGTAGACCCTAATTTAATATGACTGGCATCTTTATATGAAGAGAGGATTAGGACACAGACCCACACAGAGGGAAGACCAAGGGAAGACACAAGGAGGAGAAGATAGCCATCTATATTCCAAGAAGAAACCAATCCTACAAACACTCTGATCTCAAAATTTAATCTCCAGAGAAGATTAACTCCTCAACCTAGGCAGAATTATTATGCCAAGTCATGGAATTATTTTACGGAAGGAGTGGAACCCTGAGACTTGAAATAGAACATTCAGGTCGACATACTCTAGTGTCTTGGAATCCTAAATCTCCCTGAAACCTCTGGACCTGCAGAAGTGGGTCCTCCTCCACATCAAAGGCTAGTGCTCTTACTTGCTTAAATATAAGGCAGAAGCCTATCTTGCAAGACAAAATTATTACCTTCCCCTTTCTCCAGTTATTTTTCATCTTCCTTCCTGACTGATGAGACTAATGACTAGGGTTAGTCACAACATAACACAGCTAAGAAAGTGGTGGATCTACTAAGGGAGTTAAGAGAAAATATATTGAAAGGACTGCAACATCTAAATGAAATGTACCTGCAAGAGCTAGGAGAGTATCTATAGGACTGGATCCTGAAGATGCTGTATCAAGAAAGAGAGAATATAAAGTTTTATAAGTGAGAGTTTATTGATATGGGAGTACTTTCTCATGATACAGTGTCTGATATCCTGGCAAGAATCCCGGGAGGCAGTGCTATTATAATTTGTCTCTTAGAAGCTTAAAAAAAAATAATGTCATACACTAAATAGTGTAGAAATATCAGATCAACTTGGCAAATGGTGAAGAAGGAACCAAAAGGCTTAGAAAAATAGGCATGCTAGAGTGGATATACTATTTATTGTCCTGAAGTTACCATCTCCACTTACTAAAAGACCTATTTCATTTGCTGAAAGAGGCACCAGAATCATTCGGTTTAGTCATAGCTGCTCTATATTGGCCAGGGCTAATTGTGGAAGGTGATGTTACAGGACTCTTGATACCAACAGTGAAGACAGAATCAGAAAATATTAAAGGAAAGGAAGTGGCATTTAACCTTCAGAAACAAGGTAGGCATTCTTACTGTAATGAGAGAGCTATGGAGATGAATACGGCACCCCAGTGGTAAGAGAACCAGGCAGCAGGATATTGCATACATATTTCAAATATGTACCTGCACTATCCAATACAGTAGCCACCAGCCACATATGGTTATTTACATTTAAATTTTAATTAATTAAACAAATAAAATTTAAAAGTTAGCTTCACTAGCCACATTTTAAGTGCTCAATAGTCACACATGGCTGGTGGCCCATACTGTACAGTGTAGATATAGAAAATTTTTATCATTACAGAGGTTCTAATGGACAAATTTTGATGACCAGGAGGCTAAGTCAGCTGTCCCCATTTTTTAAAATTGCAATTTCTTTCCTGACCTGAGCTGGTTTTAGGCCCAGATGTATTGGCTAATGGAAAAACTATATCTCCAGAAGAAAGGACACAGTGATATCAGAACAATGAATAGCACGATGATCTCCCTAGTTCTTCCTCAGGTAGCTATACACTAAGGAAAAAGAATAATCATACATTTCTGACATTTTGAGGGTTATGAGACACAAGGTCTAAGCTAAAACTGATACCCAAAACTCCAAGCATCAACATAGTCCTATTGCAGTGAGAGCATTTGAGGATCAGGAGTAGAATCCTGTCCCTGGTCTGGCTCACAGTGGATTTCCTGGGTCCGTGGGCCTCAGTCCTCAATTGTATAATTGAAATGAAGATATTTGACTAACACTCCATATTGGTTGAATGAAGACCCACATTGTTTCCTTGGCCTGTTGAGAATGAGCTTTACTAGTGTAGGAGAGTGCTATAGTTTGAATGCATCCCTTAAAAGTTTGTGTGTTGGAAACTTAATCCTCATTATGGCAGTGTTGGGAGTGGGGCCCAGAAGGAGGGATCAGTACAGTTTTCAGGACTGGATTAGTTCTCATAGGACTGGGTTAGTTCTTGTGAGAATGAGTTGTTATAAAGCAGTTTTACCAGATTTGCCTCCCCTCTCTTTTGCATGTGCCTGCTTCCCCTTCCATTTCTCCAACATGTTATGATGTAGCATGAGGCTCTCACCAGAAGCCTACCAGACACAGCCGCCAGATCTCAGACTTTCTAACCTCAAGAGCCATGAGCCAAAGTAAACCTCTTTTCTTTATAAATTACCCAGTCTCAGGTATTATGTTATAGCAATAGAAAATGGACTAAGACAGAAAATTGGTACTGGGAAGTGGGGCTGTGGCTATAATAAATACACGAAAATGTGGAAGCAGCTTTGGAATTGGGTAATGGGCAGATGCTGGAAGAATTTGGAGGTGCAGGCTAGAAAAATCTTATATTGCTATAAATGGAGCATTAAGGGTGATTCTGGTAAGAAATCATAAAAAGAGAACACTAGGGAAAATCTGGAACTTCTTAGGATTACTTGTCTTAATTTGAATGCTGATAGAAATATGGATAATAAAGGTTATTCTGACAAGGTCTTAGATGGAACTGAGGAATGAAGCATTGGAAACTGGAATAAAGGTCATCCTTATTATAAAATAGCAAAAAAAAAAAAAAAAGTCTGTTGTACCCATGACCAAGGGCTTTATGGAATACAGAAACTAAAAGTAACAAGTTAGGATATCTGGTGGAAGAAACAGCTAAGCAGCAGAGTGCTCAGACTGCTGCATGTCTACTTTTAACTGCTTACATTAAGCAGCAAGAGGGAAAATATGACTTAAAGATGGAATTTATAATCAAAAGTAAAGCAAAGCAGAAAGATTTGGAAACCTCTCAAGTTGGCCATGTAAAAAGTAAAACACCATGTTCAGGAGAGGAAACAAAAGGTCTGACCCAGCAACTATTTGCTAAAGAGATTAGTACAGATAGAAGAAATTATCAATGAAAGAAAGACCCCAAAGCCATTTCAGAAATCTTTGAAGCTGTTCCTACTATCACAGGCCCAAAGGCCTAGGAGAATGGAATAGTTTTGGAGGACAGGTCCAGGGTGCTTTCCATAGGCTTGTTACCCAAGGTCCCCTTGAGGGTCTGCTCCCCACATTCTGATGCAGCACCCCTTGCTTGCCCCAGGCATGGCTTAAGTGGGCTGAGGTGTGGCTTAATCTGCCACTTCAGAAGACATAAGCCATAAACCTTTGTGGCTTTCATATGGTGCTAATTCTGCAGACTCACAGAAAGGAAGACCTGTGGAGGCGTAGTGTGCTCCACCTAGATTTCAAAGGATGCATCAGAAGCCAAGGGACACAGGCAAAAATCTGATGCAGCAGCAAAACCACCCTGGAGAGCCCCTACTAGAGCAATACTGAGCAAAAATGTGGGGTCAGAGTTGAAGATGCCACAGAGAGTACTTGTAGGGCAATGCCTAGTAGAGCCATGAGAGCAGGACTACTTCTGGGAACCCAGAACTGTAGGGCCACATTATGCAACAGCAGCCTGGGAAAACTTCAGGCATGGGACTTCAACCTGTGAGGGCTGCTGGGTGGACTGAGCCCAGCCAAAATCAAAGGGGCAGAGCTTCCTGAGGCTTTGGTGGCCCAATCCTCACATCATTGTGCTCAAGATGCCAGACATGGAGTCAAAAGACATTATTCTCCAGTTTTAAGATTTAATCTCTGCCCTGTTGGGTGTCAGATTTGCTTAAGGCCTGATACTCCTTTCTTCCTGACTATCTTTCTCTTTTGGAATGGGAATGTTTACCCCATGTCTTTCCTATCATTGTATTATGGAAGTAGATAACTTGTTTTAATTTTACAGATTTTCAGCTGGCAGGAGTTTGCCTTGAGTCTCAGATGAGACTTCGGACTTTTGAGTTGGTACTAGAACAAGTTCATCATACTTTTGAGGCTATTGGGATGTAATGAAAGCATTTTGCACTGTAAAAAGGATAGAAATTTGGGGGGCTAGGGTGGAATGCTATAGTTACAGTGTATCTCCCAAAAGTTCCTGTATTGGAAGCTTACTCCTTAATGTAGAAGTCGGGAGGTGGGGCTTCATGGGAGTTGTTTAAGTCAATGAGGGAGGCGCCCTCATAAAGGAATTAATGCTGTTCTCACAGGACTGGGTTAGTTCTAACAAGAGTGACTTATAAATCAGGTCTGTCTGGTCTGTCTTCCCATTCTTTCACGGGTGCCCATTTCCCCTTTTGCTTCTCTGTCATGTATGATGTAGCATGAGGCCCCCATCAGAAGCTGACCAGATGCAACCACCTGATCTTGGACTTTCTAGCCTCTAGAACCATGAGCCAAAAATAAACCTCTTTTCTTTATCAATTACCCAGTCTCAGATATTTTGTTATAGCAACAGAAAATGGACGAAGACAAAGACCAAGTGAAAACAATTGAAACTGCAATTGGCGAAGATACTTAATTAAAAACAATGCTTATCACATGGGTGATGGCAGAGATCAGTGCCACCTTAAAGACCTAAGGAGCCCAGGGACAGGAAATGGTTCCTGTTATACCATCATTTAGTTCAATCTGTCCCATACCCAAATCAGATAGGTCCTGGAGGATGATGGTGGACTAAATAAACTTGACCAATTAATAGCCTGAATTGCAGAGACTGTACCAGGTGAATGATTAATCTAGAGTAGATTCATGCAGACCTAGGTACATTGTATGGGGCCGCTGATAAGGCAAATGCATTTTTTCCATTTCTATCAGAATCAGGACCAGAAAAAGTTGGCAGTTATATAATATGGACAGTAGCATTCTTTTTTTTTTTTTTTTTTCCTTAGTTATTGTTCTGACAACAGCATTCTTTGCAGTCTTTCTCTGGAGCTATATTAACTCCTTTTATCTGTCATATGACAGTACTAAAGAATATGGACCATCTGGACTTTCTGTAGATTATCACATTGTTGTACTATATGGGTGACATCATGTTAATCAGACAAGATGCGCCAGAAGTGGCAAGTATATTGAATGCCTCAGTAAGTGCCATGTGCTGCAAAAGATTGGCATTGGAATGACCATCATGTCAATGACATTTTTAGTACTTCTGTGGTCTGTGGCATACCACAGCATTCTTTGTAAAGCAGTGAACAAATTATTTTATCATGTTCCTACCACCACTTTGAAGAAAGCATGACATTTAGTAGTCTTAGATTTTTGGATATAGCATATTCCACACTTGGGAATACTCCTCCAACTCATCTACCAAGTAACTTGGAAAACTAATAGCTTTCAGAGAGGATCACAGCAAAAAGATAACTGTAGCAGATTCTGACTACAGTACAAGCAAATTATGGGAAAAGACATCATGAGGAATTTATGGCAAGACCCAAATGAGAATCACAATATAGACACCTATGTATGTGGAGCACAGTTATGCCATCTATAGTAGGTAATTTTACACCATTAAAACAATAGGTCCTGGCACACTAGTGGAGTCTAGTAGAGATGTAACACTTGATCATGAGATAGCAAGAGACTACACAGCCAGAATGCCCCTTAGCTGGGTTCTGTCAGAATCTCCAACTCATCAGATCAAATAAGTCCAACAGCTATCCATAGTAAATGTAAGTGGCATATTGGAATGGGACACAAGTAGAGAAGACACATGTTAGCTATATAGCAATTGGCACAAACTGTAATATAACATCATCGTTTCTCCCTCTGCTCACACCTGTAGCTATTTTGGAAATCTGTTACGACCAGCTGATGGAGAAGGAAAAACGCCAAGGTTTACTCACAGATCGGTTAGCCTCGTATGTAAATGCAAGCCAAAACAGACAGCAACTGAACCACAGCCCCACTCAAGGCAAAATGAAGACAACAATGAGGAGAAATCTTCCCAGTGGGCAAAGCTTAGGCAGTAAACATGATCATTCACTTTGTGAGGAAGGAGATGTAGCCCAATGTAAGAATATATATAAATTCATGGGCCATGGTGAATGGCTTGTTTTGTTGCTCAGTTGTCTGAAATGAGAAAGATTGGAAGACTGGGAGTAAGGAAGTCTGGGGAAGAGGCATGTGGATGGACTTCTGGGATTAGGCACAGAATGTAAAGGTCTTTGTATCAAATGCATAAACTCCAATTTACCATGGCCTATGTAGGTACTGCCACTGTAGAATATCTAACTTGCAACAACAGAAACCAGCACTAAGCCTCTGATAGGACACTCTCCCTTGAGAAGACCAAACAGACATTTGATAGGAAGTTAATTTTCCTGTGTTTGCCGGCCCTCAAGCAGCACCACTATCTGATGACTTACAAGTGTTCTTCCTTATTCTATGAAATAAACAAATTCAAGCTATGCGAGGAGTACAACATAGAAGGTGAAGTGTGTACACACCAACATGCCTCCTACAAGAAAATCTTTCAGAGCTGGCTTTCTAAGAAACATGATTCATGAAAATACATAAAAATTAATTGAAGATAATCATAGACCTAAATGTAAAAGCTGAAATTATGAAGTTTCTAGGAAAAAAACATTTAAAAAAGTCTTATGTGTCTGTGACTTTGGGTAGGCAAAGATGTATTTGGATTCAACAGCACTAACAATAAAAGAAAAAAATTTGATACACTGAACTTAATAAAAATTAAATACTTCTGCTCTTCAAAAGACCCACTATGACAATGAAAAGTCAAACCAAAGACTGGGAGAATATATATGCAATACAGATATCTAACAATACAGATATTTATAATAATTTATATTATATCCCAGATATATAAATCTAGAATATATAAACATCCCTTAACAAGTCAATAATAATAATTTTTAAAATCCCATTAAAATGAAATACATTAAAATAGGCAAAAGCCTTTAAAATACATTTCCCAAAAGAAGAAATACTAATGGCACCTGAAAAGGTACTCAACATCTTTAATATCAGTGAAATATAATTAAAACCACAATAAGATATCACTTCACTCTAAAATTTAAAAGACTGAAAACACCAAGTGTTGGAAAAGATATGGAGCAACTGGAACCCTCATGCACTGCTGGTGAGAATGTAAAATGATACAATCATGTTGAAAAACTGTTTGACAACTTTTTAATAAACCTTCATATACCCAGGAATTTTATTCCTAAGTATTTATCTATAAGAAATTAAAACATATTCCCCCAAAAAACCTTTTTTTATAATATTCAAATGAGAAATAGGACACTTCTTATGTATATGCTATGGTCTGAGTGTTTGCATCCTTCTAAAATTCTAAAACCTATTCCCATTGTTGTGTTAAGAAGTGGGGCTTTTAGAAAATCATTAGGTCATGATAGCTTTTTTCTCATGAATGGGATTAATGTCCTTATAAAAAAGGCTTTAAGGAGTCTTTCACCCCCTTCCACCATGTGAGAATGCATTCCTCACAAGACACTAAATCTGCTGGTGCCTTAACTTGGACTTCCCAGCCTTCAAAACTGTGAGCAATAAATTTCTGTCATTTACAAATGACCCAGTCTGTGGTATTCTGTTATACCTGAACGGACTAAGATATATGTCAACATGAGAAAAGATAAACAAATTGTGTTATATTCATACAATGGAATATTCCTCTGCAATAAAAATGAAAGAATAAATTTCTGATGAATCTTAAAATCATCATGGTGAACAAAAGAAGCCAGACATAAAATAAAACATATATAGCCCTTGTATGAAGTTCTAGAAAGTCAAAATTAATATATGGTGATAAAAATCAAAACACAGATTACCTTTGGATGATAACGATTCACAGGAAGAGAGCATGAGAAAACATTTTGTGGTGATGAAAATGTTTTATATATTGATTGGGGCAATATTTACATGGATGTAAACATTTTTCAAAACTCATTGAACCATACACTTAAAAATCTGTGCATGTCACTGTATGTAAATTATCCCTCAATTTTAATAAATAAAAAAATTAAAAATCTAAAAAACATATTAAAACTTTTTTCCCACACATTAAATGCAAAATGCTGCTCTAAACATTAGTATGACACTGATAAGAAAAAAATAGAAGCATGAACCATGCCTTTAAGTAGTTTACAATTAAAAGTAGTAGGAATTATTTGATATAAAAGTCAACTATTAGGAAAATCTTGTGGTAGAAATAAGTTCATCATCACCCTTTAATATAGCATAACTCTCCTAGGAATATTCTTAGTGCTACTAGAAAAAGTTAATTGAGTCATATATAATTTTAGACGTCAGTTCACCAAATCTCTTTGATATGTTTCTAGCCCAAACTAGTTTTGTATATAAGAAAATCCACAAAAGTAGCCAATAACTCTTTATAAATCCTAATTTGTGGGTTGTTAAAGATATCTTTATGTTCTCCAAATATTACACCAAACCATTTTTCACGTTGCTTGGACACATATAAACTCTCAATTACCCTGATTAATAATAGGTATAGTAGCATAGTTTTTAAATAATAAGGGCTGATCCAAGACGTGTTCCCATATGTTTATGCAATATATTATGTGACTGTTTCAGGAAGAGGAGAGCAAATCCTTGCTCACAATTTTGTGTTAATTGGCATTAAAATTTATTTGTATTTCTTGAATCAGGGGCAAGAGGGATGAACCGAAAATGCCCTAGAAGATGACATTCAAAATTTGATCTGGAAAATGCATAGATAATAAGTATCACCTCGATAGGTGGAAGACAAATGTTCTGTTTTTGTTTTTCCGTGACCGGCACTCAGCCAGTGAGTGCACCGGTCAGTCCTATATAGGATCCGAACCCGCGGCGGGAGAGTCGCCGCGCTGCCAGCGCAGCACTCTACCAAGTGCGCCACGGGCTCGGCCCGAAGACAAATGTTCTGATTTCTCACTTAGGCCACATTGTTGCAACAAATATTCCATGCTTTGAAGTTTCTGTAACTCATTAGTAAACAGTTTGATAATGTTATTGATTAAATCTTATGTTTTGAAACAGTACTCTAATAATGCTATTGGTTAAATCTTATGCTTTGAAACAGTACTCTTACATTTAGAAATAGCAGAAAGGTTATATTAAAATGTAAGTGTCACACCTGAACTGCAGTGCCAATTATGCAAAGGCAGAGCATTGCGTTTAATGTTGAAGAGAGTCCTAGTAAAGGTCAAATGAGGTCTTTTCATAATTGGAATATTTTTTTCTGTAAGATAACTAAAAACCCAATTATACATATGAGTTTTTCTAAATAATAGTTTTCTTTATATACGTACAGCAGATAAGGGTCAAGAAAAGTGGGAAGAGATGTACAGTATCTCATTACCTTCCACTAAATTTGTAGACTAGCTAGAGAAATATAAGAGAAGGTTTAGGGAATAATCTAATCATGAACGTCATTAGGAAGCAGCATAGATCATTTCCTTGTAAGTAGAATTAATTTACAATACAAAAAAATGATGTAGTTTATAATAATGTTCTTCTTTCATTCTCCACCAGCTGGCATGATAGAGAAGTTGTGACTGTTGATTGAAAACCATTGGAATCAACCAAGATACTGACATTGTAGAAGGCGGACATCTTGCTAGCATGGAGTGTTTTTGTGTTCACCTTCTCATGAAGTGAACAAAAATAATATCATCCCAATGTACTTTACATTTTTAACATAGTGGTATTTTTCTAACTCAAGCTTTGGTGAAAACATCCCTTTGAAAATTGATGGAGAAGGAGGTAATTTTGGCATGACAGCTTGAGGAGCTCAGTGACTCTGCTCTTCAGAAAAATTATAAATAAAAACAACCATTTAAAGTCTTTGGAAATGGTCCCAAGAACATATAGCAAATAAAGAAGTGTTTATTCAGGAAAATCTGCTAAAATTCAGCAAGAATACCATAAGTCTGTGGTATTTGACACAAGACTGCTCTCTGTTGCGCACCTCCCAACTCAGCAAGATGAAAACTCCATGCCAGACAGGTGCAGCAAAGAATACAGCGCACTCTCTCTCCCCAGCTCTCATTCAGAGAGCTTTCTTCCCAGAGGGGCAGTATAATAGCATTTCTCATTCTTCCCCTAACTACTTGTTGCTGAGGCTAAATTTAGGATGAATATGGTGAGAGGGGCTCCTTTCTTCAGTACAGAACCACTCACGGAATGGAAGCTCCACGTGGGGTATGGTGCTGCTGAGAATACTGGAATACCAATCGCCCTTGCCCCATCTCATAAAGTGGTGATTCTGTGCCAGGAGAGGCAATCTAAAGACACCTGAGGTTACTAGACCCCCTGCAATGAACTCTCAGCAACTAAAGCAGGGGCGTCACTCTGAGATAAACACGTTATTAGTCCCACCCCAAGTGCTACAGCCAAGGCTCAGAAATTTTTCCTTAAGGGGAAAAAGCCATAAAAGGGATAGTTCCTAATTTTTTCCAGAAGGAACTGACTTCATTTGCAACAGAGTATAGAGAAGTTCAAGCTTAAGGCCATTCTTAAAAACAGTGGAGGTTGTGGTGAAAGTGAATTAGGATATTGGTAGATTTATTGGACATATGTAGGTTAAATTATAGACCAGCTAGTTTGCCTGAAGGAACTGTAGGAAGAGACAACAGGAAGGAATATGCCTGGGGTCAGAACACATGTCAAACACTGATTTTAGAAATAGTGACTTCAAAGAGCCCATATTTGATTGGTTTAATGTGTGAAGCAAATTATTTCCTAGGGAATGTTTTTAAACAATACAGCAATCAGTGGAACTTACCACTGTCATCCCAGAGTGACTCTAGACATATCCATGGCAGTAGTTCTTGAGGAGCAACATTAAAGGCTTAACACTGAGTTGAGGGCGGGGTTTGGGTTCATGAAAATAAACCAGTCAATCACTAAACAACAACAACAAAAATAACTAGTAAATAACAAGTCCCAGGAGAAGACCAGTATCCAGAGCTGCTCCAATATATTATCCAAAATGTTCAGTTTCCAAAAAAAAAAAAGAAATTATAAGACTCACAAAGAAATAAGAAAGTTTGACCCATATACTGGAAAAATGAACAAACAAAAACAAAACAAAACAAGGCAACAGTAACTCTCTGTGAGAGTGACCAGATGTCAGATTTAACAGATAAAAAATGGGATTAAGAACCTGAATAGATATTTCTCAGCAAAGACAAATAAATGGCCAACAGGTAGATGAAAAACTGTTTGGCTTCACTAACTGTCTAGCCAAGATATAGAATAAACCTGTGTCCGTCAATGAGCGAATGGGGCTGGCCAGTTAGCTCAGTTGGTTAGAGAATGTTATTATAACAGCAAGGTCAAGGGATCAGATCCCCGTACAAGCCAGCTAGCCAAAAAAAAAGAAAAAAAGAAAAAGAAAAAAGGGAGAAGAAGAAGAAAAAGAGTGAATGGAAGAAAATGTGTTATATATACACAATGGAATACCATCAGCCTTAAGGAAAAAGAAGAAAATTACGTTATTTGTGACAACACGGATTAATCTGAAGGACATTATGCTAAGTGAAATAAACCAGGCACAGAAAAAAAAATACTGTATGATCTCACTTATATGTGGAGTCTTATAATGTTGAAATCACAGAAGTAGAGACTAGAATGGTGGCTGTCAGAGGCTGGGGGTGTCAGAGGTGGAGAGTGGTGAGATGTTGATCAAAGGTACAAAGTTTTAGTTAGACAGGATGAAAAAGTTTTTGAGATCTATTGTACAACATGATGACTATAGTTAATAATAATGTATTGTCGCCATAGTTCATTCATGTTGCTGTAACAAATTCACATTTCTATAACAAAATACCTGAGACTGGACAGTTTAAAAATAGCAAAAATTTATTTTTCACAGTTCTAACATCAATGTGCTGGCAGGTTCATTGTCTGGAGAGAGCCCAGTCTTCACTTCCAAGATGGCACATTTTGCTTCATCTTCAGGAGAGGATAAACACTGTGTCCTCACATGGTGGAAGGTGGAAGGGCAAGCAAGCTAAATGCTATGTGAAGCCTCTTTTATTAGGGCCTTAATCCCGTTCATGAGGGATGAGCCCTCATGACCTAATCACCTCTTAAAAGTTCCATGTCTTATACCATCACATTGGCCATTAAGTTTCAACACCTGAATTTTGGAGGGAACACATTCAAATTATAGCAATTATATATTTCAAAATGGCTAAGAAAGTATATCTTATAAGTTCTCACCACAAAAAGTAAGTATGTGAGATTATAAATATGTTAATGAGCTTGATTTAATCATCCCACATGTATTAAAACATAACATTACAATCAGCTGTCCATATCTGTGGGCTCCACATCTGTGAATTCAACCAATTGCAGACAGAAAATATTTGAAAAAAAATGCACCTGTACTGAACAAGTGCACACTTTTCTTCCTGTCTTTATTCCCTGAACAATACAGTATGACAACCATTTACATAGTATTTGCATTGCATTAGGTATTATAAGAAATATAGAGATAGCTTATATTATATGGGAGGCTGTGTATAGGCTATATGTAGATACTACACCATTTTATATCAGGACCTCCAGCATATATGGATTTTGATATTTACAAGAGGTACTAAAGCCAATCCCCTACAGATACCAAGGGATGACTTTACACCTCATAAATCTATACAGTTATTTGTTAACTAAACACTTTAAAAAAGAAATAAAGAAATGTATATGACAATATTGCATCAAATAGAGAATATCAATAAAGAGATAAAAATTATATATTTTTTAAAAACCAGATGGAAATTCTGGTTTTAAAAGTACAATAACTGAAATAAAAAAATTCACTACAGGGGCTTGACTGTAGATATGAACTGGGAGAAGAAGGAATTAGTGAATATGAACAAAGATTAATATAAATTATGCAATCTAAAGAACAAGGAATAAAAAGAATGAAAAAATAAGTAAATATATCCTCAGAGTAATGTGGGCCATTATTAAACACACCAACATATGTATAATGTGAGTACCAGAAGAAAAAGGGAAAGATAAAGAAGTAGAAAAAATATTCCACAAAATAATAGCTGAAAACTTCCCAAATTGATTGAAAAAATAACTTATACACCCAGGAAGCTCAGCAAATATGGAGTAGGATAAACAGAAAGAGATCAACAAACAGACACAATATAACAAAAATACTGAAGGCTAAAGACAAAAATAAAATCTTGAAAGCAGCATGAAAAAAATGATTCATCACTTACAAGGGAGCCTTCAAAATATTAAGAGCTAGATTTTCATCAGAAATATATTCAAAATACTCAAAGAAAAAAACTGTCAACGAAGAATCCTATACAAGCAAAGCACTCTTTCAAAAATGAAGATGAAATAAAGACATATCTAGATAAACAAAAAGTGAAATAATTTGCTGATATCTGACCTACCTTACAAGAAATACAAAGAAAATTCTTCAGGCCCAAAGCAAGTGATCCCAGATGGTAATTCAAATCCACATTAATAGACAAAGAGTGTAGGTAAAGA
This sequence comes from Cynocephalus volans, assembly GCF_027409185.1. Classification (NCBI taxonomy): domain Eukaryota; kingdom Metazoa; phylum Chordata; class Mammalia; order Dermoptera; family Cynocephalidae; genus Cynocephalus; species Cynocephalus volans. Next base: position 229,470,642 of record NC_084460.1, read on the forward strand.
TAATCATGTCATTATAAAAGGCCATAAAAAAGTTACTTTTCCTTTCCTTTTTTAACTGATTTAAAAAATAATAGTATAAAAGTATATGTATATGATGTATTGTTGGGCCTACAACGTAGACAAATGTATATTTACCAATAATAGCACAAACGAGGTGAGTAGGAACAAAGCTGTATTGGGGTAAAGAAATGAGTTCAGATGGAAACTCAAATCAGCAGAAACAAATGAAGATATCCAGAAATAATAGATCAGAGTATTAATACATTTTTAAAAAAATAAATACGTGCTTGTTTTTCTTTCTTTTTTAAGCTTTTTTAAAAGTCAGACTTATATAAATTAATAACTATAATAATATATTATGGAGTTTGTATCACATGCACACAAACATAGTCATAAAATGGGGGATAGGAATAGAGCAATTTAGGAGGATATATAAATAGGAAATATCTATATCACACTGGAATTAAGTTAGTATAAATGTTAAGCTAATTCTGATGAGTTAAGACAAATATGATAAGCCCTTAGGGCGATCACTAAAAAAATTACTAAATATGTATGTGTGCATGTGTGTGTGTGGTGAGAAAGTCATTAAAGAAATTAAAATACTTTATTAAAAATATTTATGTAATGCAAATATTCCTATTTAATGTAAAGTGGGAATAAAGAAAAAGGACATGAGCCACATAGAAAATAAAAAGTAAAATTGCAGACAAATCCAATTATATCAATAAAAACATTAAATGTGAATAAATTAAACAATCCAATCAAAGGCAAAGATTGTCAGGCTGGATGAAAAAACAAGACCCAACTATATCCTGTCTACAGGAAACACATTTTAGATTCAAATACACACAAATTGAAAGTAAAAGGATTAGCAAAGGTACCATGCAAACAGCTATCACAGGAAAAGTGAAGTGACAATTATAACATTAGACAAAACGAACTTTAAAACAAAAACAATGTTACTAGATATAAAGAGTGGCATTTTTAATGATGAAAGGTTCAATCCATCAGGAAGATATAACAATTATAAATATACATGCACCTACTAACAGAACACCAAAATATATGAAGTAAAAACTGACAGAAATGAAAAAAATAGTAAATACAATATTAACAGTTGGAAACTTGAATATCACTTTTAATAATGGATAGAGAAACAAGACAGAAGATAAACAAGGAAACAGAAGACTTGAACAGCAGTATAAACCACCTAGAACTAATAGACATCCATAGAACATTCAAACCAACCATGGCAGAACATCCATTTTTCTCAAGTGCACACGGGACAATCTTCAAGATCATCTCGCAGGTCACAAAACAAACTTCAATATGTTTAAAGGATAGAAATAATATATGTTCTCCAACACAAAAGGAATGAAATTAGAAATCAATAACAGAAATTTGAAAAATGCACAAATATGTAGAAATTGAGAACACAGTTCTAAATAACAGTAAGTCACAGAAGATATCAAAGGGAAAATTAGAAAATACTTGGTATGAATGAAAATGAAGATACACATACCAAAACATATGAAATGCAGTAAAATCAATGCTTTAAAGGAAATTTATAGTTGTAAATGTCTATATTAAGAAAGAAAAAAGATCTCAAATCAATAACATAACTTACACTTGAAGATGCTGAGGGGAATAAAAGTAAACTAACCAAACAACAAGAAGAAAGGAAATTCTAAAAGTTAAAATAAAAATTAATGAAATAGAGACTAGAAAAACAGTAGAGAAATCAGTGAAAATAAAGCTGATTGTTAAAAAAGTAAATGAAATTGACAAACCTTTACCTAGACTGATCATGAAGTGAAAAGATAAGATTCAAATTACTATAGTCAGAAATAAAAGGGATAGTACCTACACAAATAAAAAGGAATATAAAGGAATCATGTAAACAACTGTTCTCCAATAAATTAGATAACTTAGATAAAGTGAAAAAATTCCTAGAAAGACACAGACTACTGAAACTGATTCATGAAGAAATAGACAATATGAATAGACCTATAAAAAGTGAAGTGATTGAATAAAGAATCAAAAAACCACACGTAAAGAAAAGCTCAGGCTCAGATGTCTTCATCACTGAATTCTACCAAACACTTAAAAAATAATAAATACTGATTTGTCATGAAATTTTCCAAGATAGAAAAGGAGGAAACACTTCCCAACTCCATCTGAGTCCAGTATTACCCTGATACCAAAGCCAGAAAAAAATCACAAGAAAACTACAGACCAATATCTCTCATGAATGTAAATTCAAAAATTTTCAACAAAATACTAGCAAACCAAATACAATAATAGATAAAAAGTATTATACACAATAATCAAATGGGATTTATCTCAAAAAAGTAATGTTGGTCTAATATTCAAGATCAATTAAAGCACTACATGATATCAATGGAATAAAACATAAAAATAACATGACCATCTCAATAGACCCAGAATAAGCATTTGAAAAAAAAATCCAACATCCATTTGTGATACACTAAACAAAGTAGAAATAGAAGGCAACTTCCTCACCCTGATTAAAGGCATCTACAGAAAATCCATAGCTAACATCATACTTAAAGGTAAGAGACTGGATTCTTTTCTTCTACGATCTAAAACAAGACTAGAATGTCCACTCTTACCACTAACTATTCAACATTGGACTAGAGTTTCTAACCAAAGAAATTTGGCAAGAAAAAGTAAATAAGTAAAGGGGCATCCAGATTAAAAAGGAAGATATAAAGCTATCTTTTTGCAGGTGACATGATTATGTTTTATAGTAATGAATATACTAACCATCCTGATTTAATCATCACAGGTTGTATGCAAATACCAATAGTCAACTCTGTACACACAAATATGCACGATCCAATATGTTTCAATAAGAAAAAAAAAAAAAAGAAAATCCTAAGAATCCACTGACAAACTATTAGATCTAATAAGGGAGTTCATCAAGATTGCAAGATACAAAATTAAAGTTCAAAAATCAATTGTATTTCTAAACACTCACAGTGAAAAAAATCTAAAAATGGGATTAAGAAAACAATTCCACTTGCGATAGTGCCCAAAATGATAAAATACTTAGGAATAAATTGAAGAAATAAGGGAAAATTTAATACTCTAAAGACCACAAAATATTGTTAAATAAATAAATGGAAAAATATCCCATTTTCATAGGTTGGAAAATGTAACATTGTTAAGACAACAATACTCCCTAAACTGATTTACAAATTCAACTCAATCCTTATTAGAATCCCTGAAATTGTAGAAATTTGACAAGCTGCTTATAAAATTTATACAAAATTGCAAGGGCACTGGAATGATCAAAACAACATTAAAAAGGAAGTCATATTTTCTGATTTTAAAGCAATGGTAATTTAGACAGTATGGTACTGGCATGAGGATAGAAACATAGGTTGATGGAATATAATTGAATGTGCAGAAATAAAACTGTAGCGAGCCAACTTATTTTCAATAAGGGAACTAAGAACATTCAACAAGGGAGGAATATCCTTTCAACAAATGGTGCTGGTACAGCTGGATACTGACATACAAACGAATGAAATTGAACCTATTCCTAATGTCATCTAAAAGCTTAAGATGGAGTAAAGACCTAAATGCGAAAGCTAAGACACAGAACTCTTTTTAAAAATAGGTGTAAATCTTTATGACCATCTGTTAGGCAAAGCCCTCTTAGGTATCACACTAACCACCCAAACAACAAAAGAAAAAAATAGGTAAAGAAAAAAGTTGGACTTGATCAAATTAAAAACTTTTGTGCATCAAAAGACACTATCAAGAAAGTAAAACACACGTCCACAGAATGGGAGAAAGTATTTGCAAATCATATGTTTGATGAGGGACAAATATCTAAAACATATAAGAAACTCTTACTACTCCAGTAATAAAAAGATGACCCAACTTTAAAATGGGTGCTGTGGTTTGGATGTGTTCCCCAAAGTTTACGTGTTGAAAACTTAAATCACCAATGCAACAGTGTTGGGAGGTGGGGCCCAATAAGAGGTGAACAGGTCATGAGGATTCTGCACTGATGAATGGATTAATGTTGCTATTGCAGGATTGGGTTAGTTATCACAAGAGTGCTTTGTTATGAAAGCAAGTTTGACCCCCTCTTACTCTCTTGTGCTCTCTTGCACTTCTGACTTCTGCCATCGGATGATGCAGTAAAAAAATCCTCACCAGATACTGAGCAGATTCCAGCACCATTCCCTTGGACTTCTCTGCCTCCAAAACTGTGGCCAAATAATTTTTTTAAAATAAATTACCCAGTCTGTTGTATTCTGTCATAGCAACACAAAATAAACTAAGACAGTGGGCAAAGAATTTCAATAGACATTTCTCCAAAGAAGATATACAAGTAACCAAAAAGCACTTAAAAAAATGCTCAACCTCAGTTGTCATCAGGGAAATACAAGTCAAAATTACAATGAAATAACACTTTATACCACTGGGATGACTAGATCACAAAGTCAGATAAAAGCAAGTATTGGTGAAGATATGGAAAAATTGGAACCCTATACACTGCTAATTGGATTGTAAAATGGTGCAGCCACTTTGGGAAATGGTCTGATATTTCCTCAAATACAGAGGAAATATATGTAATAGAGTTAGAAAATGATCTGGCAATTTTACTCATTGGTATGTACTCAGGAGAAATGAAAATACATGTCCACAAAAAACTTGCACATGAATGTTTATGGCAGCATTATTCATAATAATTAAAAGGTGGAATTATCACAAATGTCCATCAACTGATGAATGGATAAACCCAATGTGGTATATATGTTCAATGGAATACTATTCAACCACAAAAAGTAATGGAGTACTCACACATGCTACAACATGGATGAACATTCAAGATATTATGCTAAGTGAAAAACCATTGAATTGTTTTCATATATCTGTTGGCTTTGGAGATAATGCCTATTCAGAACTTTAGACCATTTTTAAATTTGGTTATTACTTTTTTTTTGTTTGTTTTTTTCTATTGAGTTGCAGGAGTTCCTTACATGTCTTGGAAATTAATCCCTTATCAGATATATGGTTTGCAAATATTTTTTCCCATTCTGTAACTTAACTTTTTACTCTGTTGATTGCTTCTTTTGCTGTGCAGAAGCTTTTTAGTTTGATGTACTCTCATTTTATTTTTGGTTTTGTTGACTATGCTTTTGGTGTCAAATCTGTAAAATCATTACCTAGACCAATGTCAAAAAGCTATTCCTCTGTGTGTTCTTCTAGGACTTTTACAGTGTCAGTACTTGAAAGTTTTTAATAAATTTTGAGTTGATTTTTGTGGATGGAGTAAGATAAAGGGTACAAATTCATTCTTTTGCATGTAGATATCCAGTTTTCCCACCACCTTTTGTTGAAGAGACTATCCTTTCCCCATTGTGTATTATTGGCACCCTTGTTGAAGATCAGTTGACTGTATATGTTTGAAGATCAGTTGACTGCATATGTATGGATTTATTGCTGGGCTCTGTATTCTGTTCCACTAGTCTATATGTCTGTCTTTATGACACACTGTTTTGATTACTGTAGTTTAGTAATATATTTTGAAATGAGGATGTGGGATGCCTCCATTTTTGCTCTTCTTTCTTAAGATTAATTTTACTATTTGTGATCATTTATGGCTCCATATAAACTATAGAATTGGTTTTTTTTTATTTCTGTAAAAAATGCTATTGTGATTTAGATAGGGATTGTATCGAACCTGGAGATTTGGGGGGGAAATATGGACATTTAAAAATGTTAACTCCTCTAACTCATTTTTTAAAATTTTTTTATTTTTTATTTTATTTATTTATTTTTTTAATTTTATTTTGTCGATATAAATTGTAGCTGATTATTGCTCCCCATCACCAAAACCTCCCTCCCTTCTCCCTCCCCCCCTAGACCCAACAATGTCCTTGCTGTTTGCTTGTCGTATCAACTTCAAATAATTGTGGTTGTTATATCTTCTTCCCCCCCGCCCCTGGTTTTGTGTGTGTGTGTGTGTGTGTGTGTGTGTGTGTGTGTGTGTGTGTGTGTGTGTGAATTTATATATTAATTTTTAGCTCCCACCAAGAAGTGAGAACATGTGGTATTTCTCTTTCTGTGCCTGACTTGTTTCACTTAATATAATTCTCTCAAGGTCCATCCATGTTGTTGCAAATGGCAGTATTTCATTCGTTTTTATAGCTGAGTAGTATTCCATTGTGTAGATGTACCACATTTTCCATATCCACTCATCTGATGATAGGCATTTGGGCTGGTTCCAACTCTTGGCTATTGTAAAGAGTGCTGCGATAAACATTGGGGAACAGGTATACCTTCGACTTGATGATTTCCATTCCTCTGGGTATATTCCCAACAGTGGGATAGCTGGGTCGTATGGTAGATCTATCTGCAATTGTTTGAGGAATCTCCATACCATTTTCCATAGAGGCTGCACCATTTTGCAGTCCCACCAACAATGTATGAGAGTTCCTTTTTCTCCGCAGCCTCGCCAGCATTTATCGTTCATAGTCTTTTGGATTTTAGCCATCCTAACTGGGGTTAGATGGTATCTCAATGTGGTTTTGATTTGCATTTCCCGGATGCTGAGTGATGTTGAGCATTTTTTCATGTCTGTTGGCCATTTGTATATCTTCCTTAGAGAAATGCCTACTTAGCTCTTTTGCCCATATTTTAATTGGGTTGCTTGTTTTCTTCTTGTAAAGTTGTTTGAGTTCCTTATATATTCTGGATATTAATCCTTTGTCAGATGTATATTTTGCAAATATTTTCTCCCACTCTGTTGGTTGTCTTTTAACTCTTTTAATTGTTTCTTTTGCTGTGCAGAAGCTTTTTAGTTTGATATAATCCCATTTGTTTATTTTTCCTTTGGTTGCCCGTGCTTTTGGGGTCGTGTTCATGAAGTCTGTGCCCAGTCCTATTTCCTGAAGTGTTTCTCCTATGTTTTCTTTAAGAAATTTTATTGTTTCAGGGTGTATATTTAAATCCTTAATCCATTTTGAGTTGATTTTAGTATATGGTGAGAGGTATGGATCTAGTTTCATTCTCCTGCATATGGATATCCAGTTATCCCAGCACCATATGCTGAAGAGGCAGTCCCTTCCCCAGTGAATAGGCTTGGTGCCTTTGTCAAAGATCAGATGGCAGTAAGTGTGTGGGTTGATTTCTGGATTCTCTATTCTATTCCATTGGTCAGTGTGTCTGTTTTTATGCCAGTACCATACTGTTTTGGTTATTATCGCTTTGTAGTATAGCTTAAAGTCAGGTAGTGTTATGCCTCCAGCTTTATATTTTCTGCTGAGCATTGCTTTGACTATGCATGGTCTTTTATTGTTCCATATAAATGTGTGGATAGTTTTTTCCATTTCTGAGAAAAATGTCTTTGGAATTTTGATGGGGATTGCATTGAATTTGTATATCACTTTGGGTAGTATGGACATTTTCACTATGTTGATTCTTCCAATCCAAGAGCATGGAATATCTTTCCATCTTCTTGTATCCTCTCTAATTTCTCTCAGCAGTGGTTTGTAGTTCTCATTATAGAGATTTTTCACCTCCTTGATTAACTCAATTCCTAAGTATTTTATTTTTTTGGTGGCTATTGTAAATGGGCTGGCTTTCTTGATTTCTCGTTCTGCATGTTCACTTTTGGAGAAAAGAAATGCTACTGATTTTTGTGTGTGGATTTTGTATCCTGCTACTGTGCTGAAATCATTTATCAATTCCAAGAGTTTTTTTGTAGAGGTTTTAGGCTCTTCGATATATAGGATCATGTCATCTGCAAACAGGGACAGTTTGACTTCATCTTTTCCAATCTGGATGCCCTTTATTTCCTTCTCTTCTCTGATTGCTCTGGCTAGTACTTCCAACACTATTTTGAATAGGAGTGGTGAGAGTGGGCATCCTTGTCTAGTTCCTGTTCTTAAAGGAAAAGCTTTCAGCTTTTGCCCATTCAGGATGATATTGGCAGTGGGTTTGGCATATATGGCTTTAATTATGTTGAGATACTTTCCCTCTATACCTAACTTATAGAGGGTCTTGGTCATGAATGAGTGCTGAACTTTATCAAATGCTTTTTCAGCATCTATAGAGATGATCATATGGTCCTTGTGTTTGAGTTTATTAATATGGTGTATCACATTTATTGATTTGCGTATGTTGAACCAACCTTGCATCCCTGTGATGAATCCCACTTGATCGTGATGAATAATTTTTCGTATGTGTTGCTGTATTCTGTTTGCTAGTATTTTAGTGAGGATTTTTGCATCTATATTCATCAAGGATATTGGCCTGTAGTTTTCTTTTTTGGTTATATCTTTACCTGGTTTTGGTATCAAGATGATGTTTGCTTCATAGAATGAGTTTGGGAGATTTGCGTCTGTTTCAATCTTTTGGAATAGTTTGTAAAGAATCGGTGTCAATTCCTCTTTGAATGTTTGGTAAAATTCTGCTGTGAATCCATCTGGTCCTGGGCTTTTCTTTGTTGGGAGCCTTCTGATAACAGCTTCAATCTCCTTTATTGTTATTGGTCTGTTCAAATTTTCTACGTCTTCACGGTTCAGTTTTGGGAGCTTGTGTGTGTCCAGAAATTTATCCATTTCCTCCAGATTTTCAAATTTGTTGGCATATAGTTGTTTATAGTAGTCTCGAATGATTCCTTGTATTTCAGATGAATCAGTTGTAATATCACCTTTTTCATTTCTAATTTTTGTTATTTGAGTCTTCTCTCTTCTTTTTTTTGTTAGCCATGCTAATGGTTTGTCAATTTTATTTATCTTTTCAAAAAACCAACTTTTTGATTCGTTGATCTTTTGAATTGTTTTTTGGTTTTCAATTTCATTCAGTTCTGCTCTGATCTTAATGATTTCTTTCCGTCTGCTAACTTTAGGTTTGGATTGTTCTTATTTTTCTAGTTCTTTAAGGTGAAGTGTTAGGTTGTTCACTTGCCATCTTTCTATTCTTCTGAAGTGAGCGTTTAATGCAATAAATTTTCCCCTCAATACTGCTTTTGCAGTATCCCACAGGTTTTGGTATGATGTATCATTGTTTTCATTAGTTTTGATAAATTTTTTGATTTCCTGCTTGATTTCTTCTTGGACACATATGTCATTAAGTGGAATGCTGTTTAATTTCCATGTGTTTGTATAGTTTCCAGAGTTTCGTTTGTTATTAATTTCTAGTTTTAATCCATTGTGGTCTGAGAAGATACATGGGATAATTGCAATTTTTTTGAATTTATTGAGACTTGATTTGTGACCTAATATGCGATCTATCCTGGAGAATGATCCATGTGCTGATGAGAAGAATGAATATTCTGAGGTTGTTGGGTGGAATGTTCTGAAGATATCTGCCAATTCCAATTGGTCTAGAGTCTTGTTTAGATCTTGTGTTTCTCTACTGATTCTTTGCCTAGATGATCTGTCTAATATTGACAGTGGGGTGTTCAGGTCCCCTGCTATTATAGTATTAGTGTCTATTTCCTTCTTTAGGTCTAATAGAGTTTGTTTTATAAATCTGGCTGCTCCAACATTGGGTGCGTACATATTTATGATTGTTATGTCTTCTTGATGGATCAGTCCTTTTATCATTAAGTAGTGTCCCTCATTGTCTCTTTTTATCGTTTTTAGTTTAAAGTCTATTTTGTCAGATATAAGAATAGCTACTCCAGCTCGTTTTTCTTTTCTGTTTGCATGGTAAATCTTTTTCCAACCTTTCACTCTTAGTCTGTGTGAATCTTTATGGGTGAGGTGGGTCTCTTGTAGGCAGCATATAGTTGGGTCCTGCTTTTAGATCCAGTCAGCCAGTCTGTGTCTTTTAATTGGGGAATTTAAGCCTTTTACATTAAGAGTTGTTATTGAAAGGTGTTGATTTATTCCTAGCATTTTATTGGTTGTTTGGTTGTCTTAGGTGTCTTTTGTTCCTTGCTTTCTGATTTACTGTTTGGTTCCTTTGTTTGGTGGTTCCTTAGGTTGTAGATACTGTTTTTGTTAGCTTGTTTTCTCTTCGTGAATGCCATTTTTATTATACTAGCGGGTTTAGATTTTTCTTGGGTTTTTATGGCAGTGGTAGTTATTTTTCAGGAACCAAACCCAGTACTCCCTTGAGGATTTCTTGTAAGGGTGGTCGTGTGGTAGTGAAATCCTGCAGTTTTTGTTTGTCTGAGAAATATACTATTTGCCCCTCATTTCAGAAGGATAGCCTTGCAGGGTAGAGTATTCTTGGCTGGCAATCTTTGTCTTTTAGTATTTTGAAAATATCATCCCATTCCTTTCTAGCTTTTAGGGTTTGTGATGAAAAGTCTGATGTTAACCTGATTGGGGCTCCCTTATAGGTGATTTGACGCTTCTCTCTTGCAGCTTTTAAGATTCTCTCTTTGTCTCTGAGTTTTGCCAATTTGACTATGACATGTCTTGGAGAAGGTCTTTTTGGGTTGAATACATTTGGAGATCGTTGAGCTTCCTGGATCTGAAGATCTGTGATTTTTCCTATACCTGGGAAGTTTTCTGCCACTATTTTGTTGAATATGTTTTCAATGGAATCTCCATTTTCCTCCCCTTCTGGAATACCCATGACTTGGATATTTGAGCGCTTAAGGTTGTCTGATATCTCTCTCAGATTTTCTTCAATGTCCTTGATTCTTTTTTCTTTCTTTTTGTCTGCTTGTGTTATTTCAAACAGCCCATCTTCAAGTTCAGAGGTTCTCTCTTCAACTTCGACAAGCCTGCTGGTTAAACTCTCCGTTGTGTTATTTATTTCTCTGAATAACTTCTTCAGTTCAGCAAGTTCTGCTACATTTTTTTTCAGGACATTGATTTCCTTGTACAATTCCTCTTTCAGATCCTGTATACTTTTCCTCATTTCATCATGATGTCTAGCTGAGTTTTCTTGTATCTCATTCAGTTTCCTTAGAATTATCACTCGAAATTCCTTGTCAGTCATTTCAAGGGCTTCTTGTTCTATAGGATCTAGAGTTTGAGATTTATTAACTTTTGGTGGTGTACTTTCTTGATTTTTTGTATTTCTGGTATCTTTTTTTTGGTGTTTATTCATTGTGGCAGGGGGTTTCACAGTCCACCGGTTTGAGACTAATGACTAACTAGGATTTTGCTGTGGTTGCCAATTTGGTATGGCTCCCTCCGTGACTGCTCAGTTGGCCTCTAGTGCCTTGTGTGTGTGGTTGCCTCCGGTCTTGGGCTTCTCTGGGGAGCCACCTTTCTGGTCAGCTTGGACTCTGCTGGGCTGGTGGATCACGTACCACAGGGTGTGTGATCTCTGTTGAGCTTTCACTTCCTGTGCAGGACTTCTCCCTGTTCCGTGTGCTCTGTCCCAGGCTGTTAGATCGTGCAGTGGCGACCCCACCGGGTATGTGGTTTCTGTCGAGTCTCCGCCTCTCTGGCCGCACGTCTCCCCACTCTGTGCGCACTGTGCTGGGCTGGGGCGTGTCTTCTGCAACCCTCGTCTGTCAGCTGGGCCTTCAAGACCCTGCTCGGCACCACCTCGCCCAGGAAGTCTATCAGGTTTCTGCTAGGCACAGACGACCGGTTTCTCTGGGTGCCTTTGTAGCACTGTGTAGATCTTTCTCGGGTCTTGTTCACCTTTGTATCACCCCGGTATAAACCGAGTCTAGCGCCCGCCTGCAGCCTGCTCTCCGGCAGGTTCAAGCGGACCTGGGAACTCTCCTACCACACTATTCCCAACCAGAAATTCGTTAGGCTTTTTTCCAAACTGGTGGCCGCAGAGATGGTATCTGCCTCCCAGTAACAGGACGTTTACCAGGGGCCGGAGTCCAGGGTGTGGTGGAGTGACAGTCGGCCCGCCCGTACTTCCTTGCCCTCCCAACACTGGGCGGGGACGCCCCACGCCACCAGCCCTACCAGAGAACTGCGGACGGAGTGGGAGAGGAGGCCGGCCGCAGGCTCCGGAAAGCCCCGTGCCAGGCCAAGCAAGTGGGAGGGCTCAGTGATGGCCGAGCAGGGCGGAGCTGCCCACACCTGGGAAAATGGAGGCAGCACCGGGGCGGTGAGTGGCCTGGTGGTGCAGGTGGGAGCCGGGTGGGCATCCGCCCCTCCGAACAGAGCTGTGCCAGGGGTCACTCACAGTGCTGTGCCAGGTCGGGCGCTCACTCTGTCTCTGGTTTGTCGCCTTCCGTGTTCTCGGCAGCTGCCGCCTCGGGCTCTTCAGTCGTGGCGCGGCTCGGGCGCTCCCAGGAGTCTTCTTTAATGCCGGCCTGAAACCTCGAATCCTGAATAGGGCAGCTGGCCGCCTTCAGCGCGGCCCCGGCCTCCGGGATCCTGTCTGCATCCACAGCAGCCCTGGTGCCGTGTTCCTTGTTTCGAGACTCGCTTTTGCAGCTAAGAAACAGTTCTTTTCCTGCTCCACACTTCAAAGCTGTTGCCTGTAAATGAGGCAGCCTCTCCTGCCGGGGGCAAAGTGGCGGTCACCCCCCACGACTGGCCAGTAGCTGCAGTCCTCCCTTAAGAGATGGCAAGAGGAAGGTCCACAAGTTTTCCGGCTGCCTGAGGCCCAGTGGCCGCCTTTTCCACCTCAGCTACTCCGCGCCAGTCGCCGCAGCCACCGCCATCTTGAAACTCTCTCTAACTCGTGAACAAGGATATCTTTCCTTTTGTTTGTGTCTTAAAGAAGAATTTAAATTTTTTATTAGCATATTCATTATTGCAAATTGTATTTATTCTTTATGCACCTTATCCAATCTCTCCCCATCCCTCTCCCCTTCCCTGCTTTAATAACCATAGATTTGTTCTCTCCTTCCAATAGATTAATTGTCTCTCTGTTGATTTGTTTCCTAGATGATCTGTCCAGTACTGAGAGAGGTGTGTTCAGGTCCCCCACAATTATTGTATAGCAGAAGCTTCTTCTATTACTCTGGAGTATGCTTTGTGGAGAAAGAGGACCTCTTCTTTTTTATTTTTTATTTTTTGGTCTCTGCTGGTGACTCTCCTTGTGTCAATACAGTCAAGTATCTGGCATGCCATCTGCATGGTGGTTGTGACCACTGCTATAGCAACTAGCCACATTTTCAGGAGCAATGGCAATTACAGTTGCTATGGTGGGCTACCCATGTGGAAATGGTGTTTCTAGTGTGCTCTTTACCTGGTTGTGGCTGGGTTCAGCTTCCTTCACCTCCATGCCTCAGGACCCTGGCAGGAACCCCAGAATTTAAAAATTAAAGAATTTAAATTAAAGAAATTTAACTTGAAATTAAAGAATTTCTTTCGTCAATGTTTTGTAGTTTTTAGTTTACAATCTTTTACCTCCTTAGCTGAGTTTGTTCAACATCATTCATCATCAGGAAAATGCAAATCAAAACCACAGTGAGATATCACTTCACGAACTTGTCAGGATTGCTATTATCAAAAAAACCCAAAAGACAAGCATTGGGGAGGATGTGGAGAAATTGAAGCCCTTGCACACTGTTGGTAGGAATGCTACATGGCGCAGCTCCCAGGGGAAAAAGTATTGGTGATTCCTCCAAAATTAAAAATACAGCTACCATATGACCCAGCCATCCCACTTCTGGTATTTATTCAAAAGAATTGAAATCAGGATCTCAAAGAGATATTAGCATGGCTGTGTTTATTGCAGCACTATTCACAGTAGTCAACATGTAGAAATAACCTAAATGTCCATTAACTGATGAATTGGCACACACAAAAAAATGTGGTAAATACATACAATGGAATACTATTTAGAAGAAAGAAAAGAAAAGAGAATTCTTTAATATGCAACAACATGGATGAACTTGGAATATATTATGCTAAGTGAAATAAGCCAGTCACAGAAAGACAAATACTGCATGGTTCAACTTATATGAGGTATCAAAAATAGTCAAATTCTTACAATTGAAGAATAGAATGATGGTTTCCAGTGATTTGGAGTGGGGGGAAATGAGGAGTTAATAATCAATGGGCATAAAGTTTAAGTTAAGCAAAAATGCATAAGTTTTAGAGACCTGCTGTACAGCATTGTACATATAGTCAACAATACTGTATCATACACTTAAAAAATTAAGAGGATAGATATCATGTTAAGAGTTCTTAGCACAAAAAGATAAAAAATTTTAAGAACCTGTTGAACAGTGCACTTTAAATTTGTGAGTTTATGGTGTGTAAATTACATCTCAAAGTTGTTTTTAAAAAGGGATGGATGTTATCTTTGTGTGTGTGTGTGTGTGTGTGTGTGTGTGTGTGTGTGTGTGTGTGTGCAAACACTCCTGGGATCCCAAGCCTGTTTGCTCCGGGATCTCACCTTGTTTTAAGAGACTCAGACCCTGTCCAACAGACTGGAACCTCCTCACAGTAGTAAATGACAGTTTGGTGGGGTTTTGGATATTATCTTTTTATACTTATGACAAAATCAAAAAAGTTCACTTGTTTTGAAATTAAGAGTCAATTGTCATGATTCTTTATTAATCTCAAGACAGAAAATCATTGTCTTGATGCTAAACAGGGGAAATCAGGAAACGAAAAAATAATCAAAAAGCGAATTCCTAACCAAACAGAATTGCAAAGTCTGTAGACTGCAAATTGTGCCCACTTCATTTCTTTCTGTAAAAACCAAAAACCCTATGAATGAGAGATCACACTGGAGATAGCGGGGACAGATTCATAGAATGTTAGGGGAGGAAGTAAACTTGGGGTGAATCTCTAATACCAGGGACATTTCACATGAGAAGTCTAAGATACTCTAGCAAAATGCATAACATCAAACAATAAATTTAAGGCATACCTGATAATGAAACTTGTATTTCTGATCCCCTGTCCCTGTCAAATAACTAGCGAGGCTGGGAAGAAAACGTACACCATGAAGCAGAGCCAGTTATAACTGAATTTTCATATAACATCTGAATAGTAGGAACTAGAGAATCCGAGACAGCAGCATCAACTCCATCCCTGCTGATTGTTTTAAGGTAGTACTTCAGGCTCATTGTTGCTTCACCTTCAGAGTTGCCAAGAGACACTAAAAATCCAGATTCTTCTATGAAATCTTCTGGTTTTTAACTTTAAATAAATTTAAAGGCACACGTGTTGATTTTGATCTAGGATCTAGCAGTTTTGACCTCTGGAAGTTTCTTTTGTTTAGATTTTAGCCAGGTTTTTTTTTTTTTTTTAACCTCTGTCTTGAATTATCTCAACAAGCTCAGATTTCATTTGAGTCACGGTTGTCATGGGAGGGTTAAGAAATAGAAGACATGTTCTTGTAGGATACACCTCAATCGTATTTATCAATGCTTCATTATTAGTTAAAAGAGCAGAATCTATTACTTAGGATCCAAGAAAGATCATTTTTTTCTATTTCCCCCCCATTGGTACATCCTTATAAAATGAGTAAGCACCAAGAAGTTATTTGGAAAGAACCGGATTCTCCCTCTCCCTTATTTTTCTCAACCACTTTAATTCCTTGGAATCAATATGTTGACTTATAAATATATGGAGAAGTCTCTCATAGGCATTACAAAATTTTTTTCAAAATTTACAGACAGACAGATAAAGACGGGGCATTACAATTAATTCTTGTATAGAATTTGGATACCCATAACTATATAAGCCAATTCAGCTTTACTTGCAAATAGTATGCAAGTATGCCTTTACCAGGCAATTAGTATGAATGAAATTCCTATATTTCAGAAAACATTTCAAACACATCTCATGGTATTAGAGAAATGATTCGCTGGTATGTGAATAGATCAATTATTAAGAAAACTTCTAGGACCTAAAATCTGAAAAGGAGATACAAGAAGGAGAATTAGAATGATTCATTCTATACTAGGCAAGCCGTTTTCAGACTCAATGTGTGAAAGTCCTCTGTATTTATCCTAGAACAGCAACCTCTGTGTGGCAGGTGGTTGGGAAGCAGGGGGGTGCTGTATGTTGAAGCAGAAACAAGTGGATCTGTTAGTGTTCTCCATTTCCTGGAACCCCTTGTATTCCAGTGTGATGTCCACCAGGTAAAGGATGATTTGATGAACTCATCAAAGGCCAGCATCCCCTTTGGAATAAAACAATATACTTTAGTTCTGTCTACTTGAGCACAAGAAATGCTTCTAGTTTATGATAAGTTCATGTTATGCACAGTGCTTTACAAAGTTAGCTGACTTCTAGTCTATAAAGACTTTCTCCAGTAACCTCCTAAGTCTATTCTCTTGAATACACACATTTGCTGGACTCAGTCAAAATTGTCATCAATCAGGATTTTGCAGTAAAGAATAGTGTAGAGATTGTTCCCTGAGCAACAGTGAATGATTGTCCCAACACAAGGCATTCTGCATTACTAGATGAGAAAAGTCATGGAGGGATGAAGTTTGCCTACATTTCACACAGGTGACTCCTGCTTGCTACTTGCAGGAAGCATGTTGTGAGAAAATGGCTAAAATAATATGAATATGTGCTGCACTCTCTTTGTCCTCATATGGATTTGTCACCTCTCTCCCCTGGGTGACGGAGATGCAAAAGATTACTCAAAGCCCATTTTTTCTGAGCAGTGAGAAACCCCAAAGGGGTTAATTTCCTGGAACCCTCAAGAGAGAGGCATTCCTCTTTGGGAAATTAACACCAGATTGGGATTCTGTTCTGTCTCAGTATTTATTCTCCAGGCCAGAAAGTTACACAAAAAGAACATAGGTAGAGTTATGGCTAAGCATATTTTAACAATAGAGGCTGGTAACATCAGTGAAATAATAAAGTGACATTCCATAATGCAGTTTGCAAAAGGTTAAGTCAATCCACCAACAAAAGTTTGTTCTTAGGAAATATTGTCTTTTCCTACAACAGTTTCCTCAGTATTTTTACATAACAATAAAGTAACTTTAGGTTAACCTGCTCCAAGGGCATCTATCCTTGAGCATGCAATTTTGCTGTATTACAATTCCTTATCTACATCAGAGACTTTAGCCTGGGGAAATTTTCCTGTCTTTTGCAAGCTTAACATTTCTATATGTAATTTTAAAAAGTTAGGTTATACTTGAAACACAGGGCTTTGGAAACTAGGCCCTGTGAAATACATTTGCTTTATAAATATTAGTATTCACCACAAGTATGAAGTTCATATTGATTTTGTTCAACAAATATAGGTTAATATAAAGTTAACCAACACATGCTCCTTGCCTTTGAACAGGCTCAGCTACATACATATCAAAAGGGCCACAGCTCATAAAAGATAACGAAGTATTCTCTCTAAAATTTTTTTGACTTTGAAGTTAATTTGAAGTCATTATTTCCATAATTTGTAAAAATTTTATCAATCGTTTGTATATCACTGTGAAGTGCCTTTGAATATATTAATTTCAATTATGACAGTGTTCTCCCCTGTTCCTAAGTAATGTCGTATCCACTTGGCAAACTTCTAATGAACCTTCAAGACTCAACATTTTTGTCACTTTCCTCAATTTTGTTTCTTTTCCTCTACCCAGGAAGTTGAGTTGCTCCCCCGGCTTTCTGCCTGAAATAATAACAACAATAATAGTTCACAGTTATCAAGTGCTTTCTATGTGCCCTTAAGTCATTTTGTTCTCATAAAATTGTATGAGATGGGTTCTGCTATAAGGAAAATGAGACAGATGAATTTATATATGCTGCCCAGGGTCACACGGTGAGTATGCAGGGCTGTGATATAAACTCAGGTGGTGGCACACTTAACCACTATGCAATTCTCCCTCTCGTTAGCACTCACATACACCCATCATATTATATTAGCATTGTTTGACAGTCTTTTTACTGTAGACTATGTTCTCTGTAAGAGTAGTATTGTGCCTCATTGGTATTTGAGTGGCCAGGGTCCAACAAAGCCACAGAAATATAGTTGTTTGGCTCAAAGTATAGATTTGTCATTTGCTGTCCTTGGCTATGTTTTAGTTCTGCATTCTATCTAGAATGGAATTTTATTAATACAAAATGCTCTTCCTTTTTTTTTTTTTATAACCAGCATTTAAGGTGCACCTTGAACTAAATAGTGTGTCATTGAGAATTTATTGTTGTTTGTTGTTCTTCCAAATGGTTCCATTGCTAACAAAAGGCCATGAAGATTCCTCACTTTTGGAGCCATGGGCAGGCATGTAGAACTCCAACAACCTTGAGGGTACTGTGAAGGAGGTGCCAGGCACAGGCACTCTAGGCCACAGTTCTAGCTGAGCCCAGCTTTCCATCCCTCCCACAAGAAATTGGAGGATTCTTGATCCTTCTAGAACCCTTCATCCACCAGTTGAAAGCCATAGGATGACCCGATTTAATGCTCTGCTGTCACCATCTTAAAATTCTTAAATTTTGAAGAAGGGGCCCTTCATTTTCATTTTGCATTGGGCCTCACCATTTATTTAGCTTATCCTCATTACATCACTGGATTATATCTCCTTTTTCGAAGTTGTTTGCTCCTATCTCTAGTTCATTACTCTTATCTCATTTTAATTGTAAGTGTCTTAAAGACAGACCAGATGTCTTCCTTGGCCTCCCACAACTCCTCCCTAGTTCTTGGGATAGGTACCCAACCAATGTGTTTTGAGAGACTTGACAAAGAAGAGAAAATGGCATTTGTAGCATGTATAGCCTTCAACAGAGAAAGTGCAAAAGAGTCTGAAAGGAGCCAGTAAGTGTATTTATCTGATGTCTCCATGACACTTTCTACTTTGGGTCAACCACTGGCCCTTTGCTGTCAGATGCAGCAGAGGGTAGTTGTAGGCAAAAGTGGTATACAAATTTCAAGGTACTGTTGGGGCTCAGAAAACAATACTGAAAGCATGGCACTTTGACATACTACGTACTTTGAACTAAAGAATGAGCCTCAGAACCAAGGTCTCTCTCTGATCTTCTCCCACCTCCCTGTCTCTCACCCCTCTGCCTCTCCTGAAGCACAGGAGATGGTTTTCTCTAAAGTTCTCTTATCTACCTAAAGACTAGACCCACTGAAGAGGAGCACACTTACCTTCAATCTTTTTACTGAAATTTCATTAACCAGGGAAGATTAAACATATATACAGGGAAAGAGTGCAAATCAAACACCATACCTTACTAGAACAGCTTCATCACAGGCCATTGTCTGTTCTACAGGCCCTTCCATTTTTCCCAAAAATCATTTACTACCCCTCTAAATTGCCTACATCCTCCATTTCCCCCTTCAGTGAGATGAAGGTATGTAAACTTATAAACCTCACTGGGTTATTGGACACTTACTTTCTTGTGATGCCCCTGTGCACATAAATTAGTACACTTTCTCTTCTGTTAATCAGTCTATTGTTAGTTTATTTCTCAGACTCAAACATCAAACCTTACAAGGTGAGAGAAAGGGTTCTTTCACTCCTAGAGTACAAAGAGGGTACTTGTCTTCAGCCCCAATTGATGTGTTTTATGACTGTGTGGGGTTCAAATCAAACTAGTTGATTTAGCTCTCCACACTGTGATGATAAGAGACTAGGTCTTACAAAGAGAGTTAGCAAGAAATATCAATCCAAATGGCACTGAGTTGATTGGGTCTGTTGCCTTAATCATCTTATCTTAAAAACAACAACAATTTTAAGGTGTCCTAAAAAAGATTATCAATAATGTGAATAGAACTATTGTCAGAAATGTTAGCAGAAAAGAATGAGAAAAACATAAACTGAATTTACAGAATTAAAGAAAGAGAAGGGAAAAGAAGGGAAGATATATTGTCATGTAAGTGGAAGAACAGTTCAGGTTTCAATATTCCTTTTAAATAAGTCCGTGTTATAAATGGTACCTATTTCACCTAACTTCTTGGCAATGTAAATAGACAGTAATAAGTGGGTTTCTTGCTTTAGAGATCAGTTTCTGACTGTAAAATATTTTTATGAGTAGGTAAGGTTGTAAGAGTTTAGGAGGTCACTGGATATTATTTCCTGGTATACTACAAACATTTGTGAATGAACTAAGGGCTTGTATAACCTTCAGAGAATTAAGACTTTCTGAAGTGTGTACGTAATAGCTAAGAGACTTGATCATGGCACAAAACAATTCATTCTGTGTTCAATTATTCCTTCACCAAATATTCAAGGGCCTGCTCTATACCTAGAAATAGTATAGGCACTGAGAGAAATGCTGAAACAGAAACACAATTCTATGCCCTTTACACACTTCAAATGATGAAGGTAATTTTCTCTCTGTGATTTTCACATTCACAGACACCTTGTAGAGGACAGTTAAACCCAGCCGGCAATGAAAATTGAGTAACATCTGTTGTTCATGTTTTTACTTATTCACAGCTCACTGTTTACCAGATTTATTCAAGCGACCCTCCCATGCCTGACCAGACAAAAGCACTCTTTGTCCTAGCTAAAGAAGTGATCCACTCCAGGATTTTAAAAACAATGCACCATTTTACTCTGGAGAGATTACAGGTTAGGTTTTAATGACAAGGAAGCATTTTATGCGACTATTTGAACAGTACCACCTGTTGAAACTTGTTATGTTATTGCTTGAGAATTCAGAATTCAAGATTTAAACTTTCCTCTAGTCACGTGAGAGCTAATGTGAGCACTGCCAAGAGTAATAATGATGAGATACTCTGCTCCTGAAACCCAGACTTTTTGGAGCCCCACTTCGGGGAGAAACAGCTCTCCATACCAGCAGCTGAGGCATGTTGTGTCGACAAGATGGAGTGTGCCTAATACCACTTTGAGTGTACACTGGAACCCAAACCATGGCAGGATGACTGTTTGATGTGTGCGGTTACTTGGCAGTAATGGCAGCACCCTTGCAGTGTGCCTGGATGGGAAACAGATGTCAGATTTGAAGGCACTTGCAGATATGGCCATTCTAGGTATGTTTGTGACTGCTCTTGTTCAGTTCTTGTTGGCTACCTAGAGTGAGGGTTGTTTTTCTTCCAAAAAATGTTATATGTACAACAGATTTTTCTGGGTGGGACAAGTTCAAGGAAAAAGAACATCAACTTTTACTCAGGAAAATTCAGTAGTTTGGTCCTGGAAAAATGGTATCCACCTGATGGAGTTTGGATGTGTTGTCCCCTCCAAAACTCATGTGGAAATCTGATCCCCAATGTTGCAATGTTGGAAACTGATTGAATCTTGGGAGTGGATCCCTCATGAATGGATTAATGCTCTCCCTGGGGTAGGGGGGAGTAGTGAGTGAGTTCTCACTCTGTTCCTATGAGAGCTGGTTGTTTAAAAAGACCCTGGCAACTTCTCTCTCTCTCTCTCTCTCTCTCTCGCCATGTGATCTGCTTGTACCCGCCGGCTGCCTGCCACTTTCCACCATGAACAGAAGTAGCCTGAGGTCCGTGCCAGATGTAGCTGTCCCAGAATCATAAGTCAAATAAATCTCTGTTTTTTATAAATTGCCCAGTCTCAGGTATTCTGTTATGCAACACAAAATGGACTAATATACCACCGTAAATCTGCAGTGATCCTGGTGAAGATTGTCTTGGAATTTTGACTATTCTAGCATAGGGAGGGCCACTGAGTGTGGCTTACTCAACCTTTATTTATTCAATCTTTCTATACTGCTCTAACCAGCTAGTTCAGAAAGCATAGATATCAGTACTTTTAAGGAAAACAGCTTATATTTTTTTAGTTCATAATTGATAATTTCATGGGAAATGGGGAAGAACTAATGGAAAATGGTAGAGCCAATCATAATGATAAAAAATGGAAAGGGTAGAAAGTCATTTAATTTATCTCAAATAAATAAGAAAAATAAATAGAAAAAACAAATGTCATTAATTCTTTTTTTAGGTCCCTTATGGTAATAGAAACAAGAGAAAGCTGAAACCCAAAACATAATGCTGTATTTTTATCTATATGTTTACCTACCTACCTATGTACATACCTATCCACCCATCCATTTTGGTCCTGTTCCTCGATTCACCTTGACAAATCCCAGGTACTCCCTTGCCTTCAAATTTAGACAAAACCCAGTTTTTTCATTTCCTCATGTTTTTGAGAATTTTAAAATGATAGCTGAGTTATGAGTCATTGCCAAACTTATCGGCATCACTGTACCAAAAGCATATAACGTGTTCTCTACCTGTCGATGTAAACTATTGCCTGCATGTAGAACTCCAGGAATGATCTGGCTTCCTGCCCACGCAAATGACTTCTCATCATTCAGGTTTCAATTTAATGCCAGTGTGTACCGTAAGATGTATGTTCAATCCTACAAATGAGTTGCATATGCATTTCAATTTCAGAAAACCTGGACTGAATTTTAAAAGCAAGCATTTGGAATGTATTGTATTGTAGGTGCTTCTGAGATAAGTGCACTCTAAATACACTGCAGGATCAAAGATAGTGCTGGACTTTGTGTACTACACTAAATATTTAAAGAGGAAAAACAACAACAACAACAAATGATGCCTCTAGTTTTTGAACTTGCTTCAGGACTGATGTACTGTGAGTTTTCTTTTATTAGTTGCCCTTTTTTCCCCTTCCAATTTTCCTTCTCTCATCTTCTGACCACTAGCCTAGTAAGTCAAGCCAACTTGAAAAGAAAAGTATCTTGAACAGAAAACTGATTCTGAAAGCAGTTGCTGTATAGGCAGAATCTACTCCAAGCACAAACCAGGAAAATAATTTTAAACTTCCTTGCTTGATGTAGAGATTCTTTCTGCTGCTGGATGAAGATCGATATGAAATATATTATAATATACTCCAAATTTAACAAATTAAAAACACTGCCAAATAAAATGATTTTTTGAAAGTGTGATAAGAAGCTTTTATTTCTGATGTGAATGTTAATAAAAAGGTCAAGGAACATAAAAAAAAATGAAAACAATACATGATTGCCCATAAAAAAAGTATCAAAGTATAGGATAAATTGAAAAAAGGAGAGCTCTGAAATGATTGACAACAGGGTATATTTCCTGTTGTCTTACATTAACAAAAATGGAGTACAGCAGTCTACTGACCAAAAGTACGGTAGTGACAAGAATTAGGGCATTCTCCTTTGCTAGAATTCGTGCATCTTATGTAAAAACCATCATCTACTTCTGCTGTGTAATCACACAAGTAATAAATATTACATGCTATGCCTATTCAGACCAAGGCCAAATATATTTTAATGGCTTCCCTTTCACTCAGCTGTAGAGCAGAACCAACAAAGTAAAATAATGTTTGTAAGCCACTTTTTAAGGTATGACACTAAAATAGAGAAAAAAATAAAATACTGGCATTACACAATAAAATCCTTCCTTATTTAATTTTTTAAAAATTTTAGTAGAACACTAGTTTACAGTTTGATTGATGACGTAGAACTCAGTTAATTGTCACTGAATACTGGGTTGCAATTTTTTTTGCTCATTGTGATTCTATTTGGCCACTGAGAATCATTGTTACACATTTTGTCAGTCTTACAGGAAAAGAGACACCGGGGACAAGACAGCTTTCTAAATTGTGGCTGTTAGTTGTCAGTTATAATCTGAATTCACTCTCTGACTCTTAGAATTTAGGTAATTGTTTACACTTCATTATATATTATCATTTGTTTGTATTTATTTCTGTTTGTTTTATGGCCTAAGCTGGGTGGTAAGTTTCCTGAAGATAAGGGACCGTTTTCATCATTACTTCTGTAGGATAGTGTTAGACACAGACACATGGCCAAGGCATAGTTTTGGCTCTAACTTCCCATGTTCACACAGAGTTTTGAGTTAAATCCTGTGCTAGTGGTATCAATAATTCCTCCCTTCACTATCAATCATATATCCACAGAATTGTAGAACTGAAACTTAAAGCCCACATAATCAACTTTTTACTTCACAGACAAGAAAACCAAGACTAAGAGACATTAATATTTGGCTCAAAGTCAAATGGAGGATTCATAGCTTTCAAACATAGGAAAAGAGTTCATCTTATATTTGAGTAAACTCTGGCCCAGACACCTGGTATTTCTTGGCAGCCTGCCTTAACAAGGATCATAACTGATGAATGGACGTTTATGGTTTATTCAAATTAAGATAAATCTCACTCATCAGTTGGCATAAGGTAAATTAATTCTTAAGCATAATTTTTAGAAACCAAATGCTTTGGTGCACATGGGGAAGCAAGATCAGTAGCCTGGGTGAAGATGCCAAGTTTTCTAACAAAGTCTCTCTGTAAGGGTTTAGCAAACTACTGAAGAATCATTTAATTATGTTACTCACTCATGCATGCACATATGTGAACACAGCAATACATCTGGCAGCCTCCTTTCTAAAGAGTTTAAAAAGAGTCATCAAATTCTCTAAAACATGGCTGTCAGGATATTGTAGGTTAGAGGAATCTGATTGAAATGGCATTAAATATGTTGCAGAAATAATTAGTTTTCTTTGGTATTTGACAAGGAATTACCAATATTAATTCAATATTTGCTGAATTAATTAATGTATGACTTAGTAAAAAACTTTTGGATAAGGGCCTCTTGAGCTTAAAAAAGAGTGTTAGAACAAGATTAAGGGCAGAAGAGGGGATTTATTATGGGTACTAGAGATACTTCTTTCTTTTTATAAGCTGTAACAATCTAAGAATTTTTTTTGACATTCTTAGAAACAGAGAATTTGAACTTTGAATTTCTTTCTTAATAGATTTTCCAAGAAAAGGTAAAGACGTAAGAAATTAGGAATAGAAAGCAAGGTGAAAATTAATAGCACTTTCATGAAATGTTATCTATTTTTATTTCTGTAATATAGAGAGAGAATGTTGATGATTCACCTCTTTTGAAAATTCAAAACTATATCTTGATGTGACCTGAGACAAAATTGTCTAATTAATTTTTCTAACTTTCTGTTTTCAAAATCATAATGATATCAGCAGCAACAGATACCGTCTCAACACTGTGCCCATCAGATGATTCATTCTGATTTCCTTTCTGTAAAAAAGAGAATTCTTGGAAATAGAAAAGGCTTTTTGTCAAACTATCAGGATAACTGAGGGCTGCATTTTTCTTTTCTAATAAAGTGCTAATATCCCTCCCACTCATATTCTTTTATTGAACCATGATTTGTATACAATAAAAATCACAGCTTTTAACCATATAATTCATTGATTTTAGAAATAATTACACCTGTGTAATCCACAACCCAGAAAGTTCTGGTGCATACTACTTCCTGATTCAATCTTTTTTCCAAGGAGCAGACATTGTTGTAATCATAAATTTGCTTTGTCTATTTAGCACTTCATATAAATGAGATCATACAATATTTACTCTTTTATTATATATATATATTTTTGGTCTGGCTTTTGCTCAACATAATGTTTTTGAGATTCACCCATGCTATTGCAGGTATCAGAAACATTATTTTTGTATTGCTAGGTGGTACTCCACTGAGTGAATTTTTTGTGAAATTCATTCTCATTTTGATGGTCATTTGGATTATTTCTAGTTTGTGGCAATTGTTTTTAAAAAATCTACTACAAACAATCTTGTACAGGACTTTTTGCAAACATGTTTTTCTTTCTCTTCAGTTTATAATCGTCTTTAAAATAAACTGCTAAATTGCTTCCTGCCAATAATGCATGAGAGTTTCAGTTGTTCCACTTGCTGACCAGCATCCGATATTATCAGTCCTTCTAATTTTTGCCATTCTAGTGGGTGTGAAGTGGTATTTTGTGATTTTGTTAGCCTTTCCCTTTTTTACTTTTTGCTCCATTTCAAGTTCTTGTTGGTCATTTATAATCTTTTGTTGCTTTACAATCTGACATGTGGTCTATTTTGGTGATAAATCCACATACCCTTCAGAAGAATGTATGTTCTCCAGTGATTTGGGGTAGTATTCCATAAATATCAATGAAGGCAAATTGGTTGAAAGTTTTCAAAACTTCTATATCATTACTGATTTTTAAAATCTACTTATGTGATCAATTACCGAGAAAGTGGAATTAAATCTCTAGTTACGATTGTAGATGTGCCTATTTCCCCCATTAACTTTGTTAGTTTTTGCTTTGTATATTTTGAAGTTCTATTACTAAATATAGTCATATTTAGGATTGTTATTTCTTTTTTGGAACTGGCCCTTTTGTCATTATAAAATGTCCTCTATATCTCTAGCAGCACCCCTTGTACTGAAGGCTACTTTTGTGTGGTATTACTTTAGCCATACCAGCTTTCTTATGCTTAGTGTTTGTATGGTATATCCCTTTCCATCCTTTTATTTATTTTTAATAGGCTTTATTTTAGAGCACTTTTAGGTTAACAGCAAAGTTGAGTGGAAGAACCAGAGTTCCTATGTACTCCTCTTACTCACCTACCACAACCTTTTCCACTATCACCAACCCACACCACAGTTGTGCATTTGTTATAATGGATGGACCTACATTAACACATTATTATCATCCAAAGTCCATAGTTTATGTTAGTGTTGTGCATTCTGTGGGTTTTGCTGAATGTGTAGTGACATGTACTGACCATCATAAAATAACACAGAATAGTTTCATTGTCCTAAAATTCTTCTATGCTCTTTTTATCTCTTCCTCCCCGTAAACTCTGGCAACCACTAATCTTTTCACTGGCTCCATAGTTTTGACTTTTCCAGAATGTCATATAGTTGGAATTTTATAGCATATGGCCTTTTTAGATTGGCTTCTTTCTCTTAGTACTATGTTTTAAGGTTCCTCCATATCTTTTCATGGCTTGACAGCTCATTTATTTTTAGAGCTGAATATTTCACTGTCTGTGTGCACCACAGTTTTTATTCATTCACCTACTTAGGACATCTTTGTTGCTTCTAATTTTTGTCAATTATAAATAAAGCTTCTATAAACATCTGTGTGCAGGTTTTGTGTGGATCTGTTTTCAACTCATTGGGGTAAATGTGTGTGCTTGCTGGACAGTATGGTAAGAGTATGTTTTGTTCTATAAGACACTGCCAAACTGTCTTCCAAAGTAGCTGTACCATTTTGCATTCCCACCAGCAATAAATTAGAGTTTCTATTGCTCCACTCCCTTGACAGCATTTGGTGTTGTCATTGTTTGGCATTGTGGCTATTCTAATCAGTGTGTAATTGTATCTCGTCATTTTAATTTGCTATTTCCTAATGACATATGATGTTCAGCATTTTTTCAAATGCTTATTTTCATCTGTATATCTTCTTCAGTGAGGTGTCTGTTCAAGACTTTTGTCCATTATTTAATAGGCTTGATATTTTTCTTATTGTTTAGTTTTAAGAGTTCTTTATATTTTTTATAATAATCCTTTATCAGATGTGTCTTTTTGCAGATATTTCCTCCCACTCTGTGGCTTCTCTTCTCATTCTCTTGCCAGTGTCTTTCAAAGAGCAGAAGTTTTTAATTTTAGTGAAGTTCAGCTTATTAATTATTTCTCTGATGGATTGTGCCTCAGTGTTGATTTAATAAAATCATTGTCATACCCCAGGTCATCTAGATTTTCTCCTTGTTATTTCTAAGAGTTTTATAGTTTTGAATTTTAGGTTATAGTCCATTTTGAGTTAATTTTTGTGAAAGGTGTAAAGTCTGATTCATTTGTTTGCATGTGGAATGTCCAGCTCTTACAGTGCCATTTGTTGAAAAGACCATCTTTGCTGCATTGTATTGCCTTTGCTCCTTTGTCAAATATCACTTGACTATACTTGTATGGGTCTACTCTGGGCTATCTATTGTGTTCCATTGATTTATTTGTCTATTGTTTCACCAGTATCAAACTTATTCATTACTATAGCTTTATGATAAGTATTGAAGTCAGATAATGTCAGCTCTCCACCTCTTTTCTTCTCCTTTAATATTATGTTGGCTATTCTGGTCTTTGCCTCTCCATATAAACTTAAATATCAGTTTGTCAATGAACACAAAATAATTTGCTGAAATTTTGATTGGAATTACATTGAATCTATAGGCCAAGTTGGGAAGAACTAACATCTAAACCTTATTGTGTTTCCCTATTCATGAACATGGAATATCTCTCCACTTATTTAGTTCTTCTTTGATGTTTTCTATCAGAGATTTTTAGTTTTCCTTATATAAATTTTGTGCATATTTGGCTAGATTTATACCTAAGCATTTTATTTTGGGGGGTGCTAATGTAAATGGTTGCATTTTTAATTTCAAATTTCATTTTTTCATTGCTAGTTTATAGGAAAATGATTAACTTTTATATATTAACCTTATATTCTGCAACCTTGCTAAAATTGCTTATTAGTTCCAGAATTTTTTTGGCAACTCTTTCAGATTTTCTATATAAACTATCATATCATCTGAGAACAAAGACAGTTTTATTTATTCCTTCCCAAACTGTATACCTTTTATTTCTTTTTCTTGTATTATTGCATTAGTTAAGACTTTCAATATAACATTGAAAAGAAGTGCTCAGAAGGGGCATTCTTGCATTGTCCCTGATCTTAGTAAGAAAGCTTCTATTTTCTCACTGTTAAGTACAGTGTTAGCTGTAGATTTTACATAGATATTCTTTATCCAGTTGAGCATGCTTCCTTTATTTCTAGTTTGTTGAGTGCTTTCACATGAATGGGTGTTACAGTTGCTCAAATGCTTTTTCTGCATTTATTGATATGATCATGTGATTTTTATTCTTTAGCATGTTGATGTAATGGATTATATTAATTGATTTTTAAGTGTTGAACCAGTATTGCATGTCTAGAAATAATCTCTCATAATCACAGTGTGTAATTCTTTTTATACGTTGTTGGATTTAATTTGCCAATATTTAGTTGAAAACTTTTGTATTTTTGTTTATAGAGATATCAATCTGTAGTTTTCTTTTCTCATAATCACTTTGTCTGCTTATAGTATTAGGGTAATGCTGGCCTTGTGGAATGAGTTAGGAAGCATTCCCTCTGCTTCCATCTTCTGGAAGAGGTTATAGAGAATTGGTATAATTTCTTCCATAAATGTTTGGCAAAATTTACCAGTGAACTTTTCTGTACTTGATGCTTTCTTTTTTGAAAGGTTACTAATTACTGATTCAGTTTCTTTAATAGATATAGGCCTGTTCAGATTGTCTATTTCTTCTTGTGTGAGTTTTGGCAGATTGTGTCTTTCAAGGTATTGGTTTATTTCATCTACATTATCAAATTTGTGGGCACAGAGTTGTTCATAATATTCCTTTATTAACCTTTTAATGTTCATAGGATCTGTAGTGATGTTCCTTGCTCATTTCTGGTATTAATAATTTGTGTCTTCTATCTTTTTCCCTTAATTAGCTTGATTAGAGATTTATCAATTTTATTGATCTTTTCAAGAAAATTGCTTTTGGTGTCATTGATTTTCTTGATTAATTTCCTGTTTTCAATTTTATTAATTTTTGCTCTAATATTTTTTCTTTTTACTTACTTTGGATTTAATTTTTTTTCCTAGTTTACTAAGGTAGAAGCTTAGATTATTGATTTCGATCTTTTTTCTTTTCTAATATATGCACTCAATGTTATAAATTTTCTTCTAAGCACTGTTCTCACTGCCTCCCACAAATTTTGTTGTTTTATTTTTGTTTCCATTTATTTCAGAGTATTTTTTAACATCTGTTTCTCCAAATATTTTGAGATTTTCCAGCTATCTTTCCATTATTGATTCCTAGTGAAATTCCATTATGGTCTGAGAGCAGACATCATATAATTTCTTTTTTTTAAAGTTGTTAAGGTGTGTTTTATGACCCAGAATGTGATTTACCTTGGCAAACGTCCTTTTGAACGTGAGAGGAATGTTGCTGGGTGAAGTAGTTGATAGATGTCAATTTTATACCATTGGGTAATGGTTCTGTTGAGTTCTACTGTGTTTACTGGTTTTCTGCCTATTAGATGTGTCTATTTCTGATAGAGAAACGTTGAAGTCTTCATTAAAATGAAGTGGGTTTATCTATTTTTCCTTGCAGTTCTATCAATTTTTGACTCATGCATTTTGACACTTTTGTGAAGATTGTTATATCCTCTTGGAGAATTGACCCCTTTATTATTATTATGTAATGCATTCATTTATTCTTGATCATTTTCCTTGCTCTGAAGTTTTCTCTGCCTGAAGTTAATAGTGCTTCTCTCATTTTCTTTTGATTAGTGTCAGCATGGTACCTTTCTCCATTCCTTTGCTTTTAATCTATATACGTCTTTACATTTAAAGTGGGTCTTGTAGACAGTGTAGAGTTGAGCGTTTTTTTTTATCCATTCTGATAATCTTCCTCTTTTAATTGGTTAAGTTAGAGCATTGACATACAAAGTGATCATTGATACATTTGGATTAATACCTACCATGTTTGTTATTGTTTTATGTTCGTTGCCGTTATTCTTTGTTTGTTTCTATTTTTGTCTTCCATTCTTTTTCTGCCTTTTGGGGTTTTTATTAAGCATTCGATATAGTTTTATTTTCTCTCATTTCTTAGAATACTACTTTTTTTTTTTTTTTTTACTTTTTTTAGTGGTTGCCCTGGAGTTTGAAATGTACATTTGCAACTAATCAAACTTCACTTCCAAATAGCATGATACCACTTCATGAGTAATGCAAATATCTGTCGATAACAAAATATTTTTAATTCCTCCTTACTGTCTCTTGGATCACTGCTGTCATTCATTTACTTACACATAAACTGTAATCATTGAATACACTGTTGCTATTATTATTTTGAACAGCTATTTATAGATTAAATTAGAGTAAGAAAAATAAAAGTTTTTCTTTTACCTTTCCTGTTTCTTCTCTAATGCTCTTTTTTTTTTTTTTTAATGTAGATCCAAGTTTCTGACCTATATAATTTTCCTTCTCTCTGAAGAACTTCTTTTAGCATTTCTTGCAAGGTAGGGCTACTGGCAACAAATTTCCTCAATTTTTGTTTTTCTGAGAAAGACTTTATTTCATTTTCACTTTTAAAGGATAATTTATCAGGGTACAGAATTCTAGGTTGGTGGTGTTTTCTCTAAACACTTTAAATATTTTGCTCTACTCTCTTGTTGCTTGCGTGGTTTCTGAGGAGAAATAAAAAGAAATTCTTATATTTGTTCCTCCATAGGTAAGGTTTTTTTTCCTCTGGCTCTTTAGGATTTTATTCTTGGTTTTCTGCAGTTTGAATATGATATGCTTAGGTGTAGTTTTTGGGAGTGGGTGGGAGAGGCATTTATGCTGTTTGTTGTTCTCTGTGTATCCTGGATCTGTGGTTTGGTGTCTGATGTTAATTTGGGGAAATTCTTAGTTATTGTTTCAAATATCACTTCTGTTTCTTTCTCCTTTTCTTCTTATTCTTCTGGTGTTCCTGTTACATATATTTACACCCTTTGTCCCACAGTTCCTGGATATTTTGTTCCATTTTTTTTTTTTTTCTTCATTCTTTTTTCTCTTTGCTTTTCAGTTTTGGGAGTTTCTATTGTCATATCCTCAAGATCAGAGATTCTTTTCTCAGCCATGTTCAATCTACTAATTAGAACATCAAAAGTATTCATTATTTCTGTTAGTGTTTTTTTATCTCTAGCATTTCTTTTTTGATTCTTTATTAGAATTTCCATGTCTGCTTTTATTATCCATCCATTCTTGCATTTCATTTACTTTTTCTATTCGTTTTAAATTTATGGTCTGATAATTTTAACATTCCTGCCTTATCTGCATCTCATTCTGATGTTTGTTAAGTTTCTTCAAACTGCTTTTTGCTCTTTAGAATGCCTTGTAATTTTGTGTTGAGAGGTGGACAGAATGTGCTGGGTAAAAGGAACTGCAGTAATTGGCCTTAAGTAATGTGGTGGTAAGATGTGAGAGGAGTATGTCTTAGGTATCAGTCTTTTATTGAGCCTCTACGCCTGTGCTATAAATTTCACAAGTGCATCTCAGTTTTTTCTTTTTTTCACTCCCTTAGATAATAATAGGATGGTTAGAGTGAGCTGAAGTGGAGTATTTTCTTTCTTTTACATGGAATGCTAGTAGAGACTGAAGTTGAGTATATCCCTTTCCTCAGGTCGATTAGGCTCTGGTAAAACACAGTAGGTTAGGCTCTGATAAAATAATTTCTCATGAGTGCAGCCCTTGTTAAGAAGATTAGAATGCCTTAGGCATATTTCAAAATTTGTCTCCCCTTGTCGTGCCGGAAGTCTGTGAGAATTTTTCTCTGATCCTCACTATGAGAAATTTCCAGAGTTCCTGGAGATAAAATTCATGAATGTGAGGGTCCCTTTACTGTTGCACACCCCTCTAAACTAGTTCACACAGAGCCTCCAGAAATTCATTAATTACAGTTCAGGATTTTCCTATCCGAATATTGGTTCCCACAGAGGTGTGTTTCTGTTCTGGTAGGTTGTGATTTTGTGTTCCTAATGTGACTCTCCAATTTGAGGGGAAGTGGTGAGGGGTGAGGGATGACCTCAATTCTCTGATGCATCTAAGAAGAGTTGTTGATTTTTCAGTGTATTCAGCTTTTTACTTTTTGTTGGGATGAAGTGATGAATTCTAAGCATTTCACATGCTGGACCAGAAACTGAAGCCATCCTCTTATTTTTAATCCATCTGTGTCTTTATCTTTCAGATACATCTCTTGCAAACAGTATACACTAAGTTTTGTCTTTTTTAAAAATTTTTTATTTTTATTTTTATTTTTTAATTTTATTTTGTTGATATACATTGTGGCTGATTATTGCTCCCCATCACCAAAACCTCCCTCCCTTCTCCCTCCCCCCTCCCCCCCAACAATGTCCTTTCTGTTTGCTTGTCGTATCAACTTCGAGTAATTGTGGTTGTTATATCTTCTTCCCCCCCCCCGTTTTGTGTGTGTGTGTGTGTGTGTGTGAATTTATATATTAATTTTTAGCTCCCACCAATAAGTGAGAACATGTGGTATTTCTCTTTCTGTGCCTGACTTGTTTCACTTAATATAATTCTCTCAAGGTCCATCCATGTTGTTGCAAATGGCAGTATTTCATGCCTTTTTATCTAGTCTGAAATCACTGCCTTTTAGGGTTCAGTTCTTGTAGTTTAATGTAATTATTGATATGGTTAAAGTTTAAGTTTAACATTGCTAATGGTTTTATATTTGGCCTTTCTGTTCTTTGTTCCTTTGAACCTTTTTCATTGCTTTTGCATTTAGTATGCCACTCTAAATAGGCATCATGAAAAAAGTGTTAACATCCAAAGTCAGATTCTTTTGGCTACTGTGTAAGACTGAATGGCTATACTATCGATTTGTAACATTAGTTTACCCTAACTTATCTTGACCTTCTACCATGTTTGAAGCCATACTGAAATATTGTCTGAAACCTCAAGATGATGTTACTGACCCACCTATTCCATGTACCTAAATTGTTAGAGATTTTATATGGATTATACATATTTTAGAGATCTTTGTGAGACTGGTTATTTTGGAAGAGGTTATTGCTAAATATATGAAAAAATAGTGAGACAATGCCCATTGACTGGAGTGTTTTACCTGTAAATTTACCAGTAAATCCTTGACATCTGTTAGTCCAGTCACAGACTTTTCTCTGCAACATCTTTACAGATGTACCTATGGGCAGACCTCGGCTGTGTTATGATGCATTAATGTGTAACTTTGGATGGTATCTCACTATTTGGGTCCAAGAAAGAGTAGAGGGCACACACATTGTGGTTGGCTGCAGATAACCCTGAGAACAACTCTCCTGCTGCAGCATTGCAACGAGCCAACACTACATCATTTGAAGGAAAAAAAACCCTTTGTCATTCCTGGTTGGGACAGGTCAAATCCCACATTGCCAAGGGAACCACCTGAGGGCTTTCCTCCACTCTCTAATGCTTGCTTGCTTCACAGAATTTTATCTGTAATTAAATCTGTTCTATCTAACTTAAGAACAGACTCATAAAGATTATGGTTTTAGTGTAAAAGTCAGATAAATTTTTTTTTAGTTGTAGACATTTCAGAGCTGTATGATCTTTTATTCCCATTTTGTTTAGGTTTTTATACTAGACTTGGGACACTTGCTTGATTTCTTTGTTTCTCAATTTTTAAATTTTCCAAAGGGGCAGCCAATTTCAAATATCTTTGAAAAAGGGTATACATATGTTTTTAAATATATCTTTTATAGAGTATTTAAAATTGAGTGAATTGTAATGAGATGGATTGGCTTAATATCAGTGCCATAAAATTCAGTTAACTTCAAAGTCACTAAATCCGATGTATAAAAAGAGTTAGCATAATTCTACATAAAAATTGTGTTTTACACCTCATTAGATTTCATTGATCTCAATCACAGTTATATATATGCTACAGATTAGCTTAAACAGGATTTAGACTTGTAGGTGGTTCCAGCTTTATATTCCTGAGATTCTAGAATATCTTTATAATTACTTGCCTCCTGATAGATTAAAAGCATTGTACGTTGAAGAGATTAAACATTACTGTGCTTTTGAAGAGATTAGGTTCTCTCTGAGAGAGGCAAAAATGGTGCAATTGAAAATGAAAGCTTATCACCCTGCCTGAAATGTAATCCTGTGCACAGAAGAGTGAGGCATAGAAAGCAGCGTTTAATAAATGTGCCCTTAAAGGTATTTTCTTGCA
This sequence comes from Cynocephalus volans, assembly GCF_027409185.1. Lineage (NCBI taxonomy): Eukaryota > Metazoa > Chordata > Mammalia > Dermoptera > Cynocephalidae > Cynocephalus > Cynocephalus volans. Next base: position 229,505,061 of record NC_084460.1, read on the forward strand.
TTTTATCATGTGGAAAATAGAACTTGGCATTTATTTTTTTAACACCCACATCTAGTTTTAAGGAGTTAGCAATGGATGTGGAGGAAATCTCAGATTTTACCTTCACATCAGATTTTGCAAGCTTAGAACTCAATGAGAGAGAACTACCTTGTCTGTGGTGCACCACAACCTTGAGGCAGCCAGAAAAAGGTCTCTTCTCACAGGACACTACAGTAGCAATGACTTGATCACCCTTTGGTGTCTTCACAGACCAGGATCTTAACAATAAAACTCCTTATGTTCCTTATGTACACTGTCTTCTCGTTTAGAGTAGTGGATATCCCAAACGCATATTCATAACATTAATACATTTTCTTGTATCAGTCTTTCTCAAACCTTAACCTGTAGTAGTTTTCACAAAGCCCAATAAACTGGCGTTCTTGGATTAAAAACTTTTTTAGGAGACAAAAGAGAGACTGTCAAATTAGGAACATAATTATCACACCATTTTTTATTCCTGCATCCCCCTTTGAAGACTTCATTCTTTCTGTTCCTATTCCCTTTCTTCTGGTATAGGAACAAAAAGGAAATACAAAAGATAGGTAGGGGTTCCAGAAAAATTAAATATCTTGAACTATGGAAAAGTAGAGCAAAGGCTGTTAGTCGTCCACCATTCCTCTTTTACCACAGTAACAGAATCCCTGAGTTTTCTCTGGGAACATGGCTACTAAGAACAAAGACTACTTTCCCCGGCCTTGCTTGCATCTAAATGTGGCTGTGAGACTAAGTTCTGGCCAATAAGAAGTATGTGGAAATGTCATGTGGAAGCACCTGAGACCTTCCTTAAAAGAAGCTGGTATGAATTTTTTGCTCCTTCTTTTTTATCCTTTACTATCTTCTTGCTGGAATGCAGATATGATGGCTGGCGCTGATTCAACCAAGGAAGAAGCTTAATAATGGCACCTATTTCCCGAGGATCCCTTCCTCGGACTGCCTGCTTCTAGAATTCTATGTGAAGAAAAATTAACTTCTATGTTATTTCCACTACTGTTATTTGGGTATCTGTTACTTGCAACCAAATCTAACCCTAACTAATATATTTGGTATTTTTCATCTTTATTGAAAGAATTCTCCCAAAAGTATTCATTACAACAACTTCATATTCCCGTTGCTATAATTTGCAAGGAAAAAGGTCAAAAAGTATTTGAAATGTTAGTTTTGTTAATTTCCATGCATCAAAAAAGAAACTTGTATATCCTGTTTGCCAAATGTATTTGTATAATAATTTTCATCTTTAAAATCATCTTAGCAAATAATCAATTCTTCCATGTTCTCAAATATTACAAATTGATTTAAGGATGACTACACTGATACAAATTATTATTGTGGAATTACTAATACATTACCCCAACTTTGTAGTCCAGTTCTTCTGTACTGTTAGTTTTTGAAACATCCAAAACAGAATAGTGAGGATGGAGGCAAGGTGAGGTGAGTAGAAGGTTCTGGAACAAGCCATACTATGAGGTTATTTCTGCTTGCAGTTATATTTTTATCCAGATGACATCTGGTTAAAATTTATGGATCAAGATAAACCTAGGGCCTAAAGCATCAATTAGTATGCATTAGTGATAGAAGGAAGAATTACAGTCAAGGGCAGCAAGCTGTCAGAAGGATTGAAAATCTAGGTGAGGATTGGAAGGAATACATAGACTGGCAGCAGCAACTGTGTTTTAGTCCAGATCTTCCAATTATTTCAGGTCTGTCTCCCGCCCTCCCACTTCAAAACAAGACCCCGGTGACTGTCCCAATTCCTGTGGGTATTTTGGAATAAGTGGCTTCCCATAAAATCCAATTTCTTAATCTGGCATGCCCAGTCCTTTATGATATGATTCCTGCCCATTTCTCCTACACTGTCCTTATGGACAACTCCTATAAGCAGGCTATGCTGTCCTCTGAATATACCAGGCTCTTCCATACCTTGAGTCTTTGTGCATATTGATCCTTCAGCCTGGGATGCCCCACTCCCCTTTTTCATCTCAGTAGATGCCCTCAAATCACAGCTCAAACATCTCCTCACTGATAGATGCTTCCTTCAATCTCTCTGCTTATGACCTCCTCAGGCAGAGTAAAAGACTCTTCTGTGCACCCACAGAACTGGGTGTATATCTCTATTATAGGTAGAACTTATCACATTTTATTCTGATAAAGTGCATGTTTGGCATTCTCTGCCACCGCACTGTGAATTCCTTGGAAGCTGAGGCAGTCATATTCCAGTGCCTGCAAAGTTTCCTGGTATTACCTCCATGGGCCCTGTTGGGCCCTGTTGCTGCAGATCGTGAAACATGACCCACTGGCAGAAACATACCACAGCAACCACATCATTTAATATCTTTAAATGATCTGATTCTGGGCAGGCTATATTAGAATAGGCCAGAGGATCTGGAAATGCTCTCTAAGATGTATGTTGACTCTTCTTAAGGTATAACATCACAAATTAGTGGGGTTGAGGATTGAACATGAGCGGTTTCCTACCTCATATATTTTGCTTCTGATGCAAAAGCATACGGGGGGAAAAGTTTGTGCATGTGTGTATTCCTTCAATTTCAGCAGTCATTTTTGTCATTAGTATTCAAATAAACAAGCTCAGACTTCCCTCTTTTCCCTTCATATCTTGAAGAAGTCTTAGGTGCCTGATGTTTTCCTCAAGTATCTCTTGTTCCAATTTCTTGTATTGCATTTAATCTCTGATCTGAAACTTGCCTTCTGCACTCCTTGTTATCACCCCCACACACTCCTCTTGTTGGTAAGACATGGAGTCTTTCATTTACATAGTGAACCACTTGTATAGACTTGTGTGTGAACCAGGTTTTACTAAAGTTTGAGGGAAATAGCACAGAATAGTCCAGGAAATAACTTCAACATTAGTATCACATAGACATCACTGTTGCAAAATGCCAACATCCTTTTCTTCCTCAGGGAATTCCTTGCTAGCCAGAATTCCTTAGGCCAGAGCTTGCTACCATATTCTCCAGTCTCCATCTCTCCCATTGAGATGCTTTGCTTTCCCTCTCCAGCCGCCAGCTCTCAGTTTGTCCAATAAACTTCTATTTTGTACATAGAAATTTAGCTTTCCCTACAATCATTCAACCTCCAATATGTTTTCAGTCTAAGTTTACATCGCCGTAAACCATTGGGGAACTCTGATAAACAAAGGGTATTAAGTTTCGGGAGAACCACTTAAGATGGCACCGCCCAAAGATACTCATAATGGTGGTTCCCATTCTATGGGCCTCCCTAGTAAAATAAAAAGACAAAGAAACTCATAACCACAACAGAACTCCATACCATTGGTCCCCTCGGAAACCCTGCTTTACATACTAAGGGAACCGATAATCACAAACTTAAAATCACCTAATTAACATAAGGCCTCAACAACTCCCATTGGATATTTCATTTAACTCCCCATTAACATCAGCTATGGCCAATCAGAGCAACACAACTCACCTCAAGAAGAAGTATAAGCCCAATCCCCCAGCAGGGGGGAGGTGAGGCTAGGTTCTGTCCCTATGCCTCCACCACACTGCCTATGCCAATAAACTCCTAGCCTGATTTCTCATCTCAGTATCAAATCATTCCAAGCCTTTCAAAGAGTGATAATCTCTAGCCTTCAGCAACACAAAACAACAAGCAAAAGCATTGAAATTCTAGATTCTATTCTAAAATAATTAAATTCTTAGGCAGGACTCCTTTCCTACAAGTATGCAAAAAGAAAAACAGATTTTTCTCATATTCTACAAAGTAAGCCCCTAGAGTTCATAAATCACACACACAGAACTATGAACTGTATTTAAATAGTTGGTCAGGTTCTTGTATACATATTTCCAAATGGTTGGTGAAATGATTCATAATCCACATTCTACTCACATTTAACAAACAGATAGTCTCAGATTGGAGTGAGGGTTTGCTCAGCCAGGAATCAGGGGCTGAGAATTTCCTTCACCTTTCCAGGAAAGGTGTATTCACCAAGCCATTCATGAGAGTATACAGGATCCATCTCTTTGTGCAGGCTTTTCAGCAGCCTTGAGAATATTGTATACATTCCTAAAGGCTTAGACCCAGAGCAGCTTAGAATTGAGCAACAAAGGCAACATTGTGCACTGCTATTTTGTGCTAAAATGAAAGACCTGTGCAACCCCCAAGGTGCCATAGGACAAGCCTACTACTTTTGCTGCTTCAGTTGGAGAAACAGATAAGTATTATCTGACTCCTTGTTTCCATTGTCATTGTCTACACAGTGCAAGGAAAGAGTGATAACTGAAGAGAAAAACAATGTTTTAGGGAACTCCAGCATCTTAACGATACAGGTGATTGGACCAGGTTTATTAGCAGGAATGCAGCCTGGCTAACACAAAGAGCTAATGAAGACAAGCCCACGAACTTTTTCTCTTGATGAGCCCTGAATCTAACACATAAACCTCAGCTATTTATTTCAGACACATGAGCCAGTGTTATAAAGCAGACCAAGTAGGTATGTGCATACTAACACAAATGTCATTGTTATCACAAGCCAGGGAGCAAACGAATAAAGGCAGGGAGTGAGCATAGTCTTACAGGCTCAGTGTATGTATCAGAAATGTCCTATTAACAAGTTAATAAGGTATACTGGATCAGAAAGTGAGAAGAAAGTGGGGGAAATGGCTACATATATTAATTTAGCTGTTGTTTCACAGTTATGCAGGACTGCTGAACTTCAACTTTAATCACTGTAATGTGAATTACTTCATTTAATCCATGCCATCTCCAATTCACAGTTGAGGAAACTAAAGTTCAGCGAAGTTAGGTAACATGACAAAGACCACATAGCTGCTCAGGGATGGAGTCTGGACTCAGATACAAGTGTTAGAGCCCTGAGTAGATTTTCTTCCATGTGCCCTTGGCGCTTCTGCAGCTGGGTTTACCCTGCATGTGACACAGACAATCCTGCTACTTTCGTCACATCTAATGCCAGCATTCTCCAGAAACTTCAGTGCTGAAGCATATGCTCAGCTCATCTTTTTTGTTTTTTCCTAATATTTTTTTCAGAAATTTACAATTTATTACAGGGTGTTGGACGATCTTGAATAGACTAAGAATATTATGGTTCCAACGAAGGTAATATTTGTTGATTCAGAGCTGAGTTAGAATAGGTAAAGTCATATTTCAAATATAAGTCCATGCTACAAAACATTCATCTCCTTGGTTTTGAGGCCTACAAAGGAAGTGAAAAGACACACTAATGACAAAAGGTACAGTCTTTATCATAGAAACCAGGTTCTCTGCCTTGTGAATAAACAGGAAAGAAATTGTCCTCTTTTGCATTTGAACCTAGGGACACTTGGAGTTCTTCTATATGTGGATGAGGTAGGAGGAGAAAAAGAACTCAGCTGTTTCTTAAATCTCATCTTTTAAAATGAAATTTTTGCAAAAGCAGTCACTTCCTAAATAATGTTCTTTGAACTTTGCATATATTCAGGATAGGGAATTCCTTTCTTTAGTTGCATAATTCCAGGTATTTAAAAAATATAGTTATCTAAAACCCAGAATCAACATGGCAAAGTTTGTCTCCATTAATGTCTTCTGAGAACATTATTCTAAGATAAGTTAAATGTGTCAGGGCGGGCCTTCTTATCTATTCTCTTTAGCTTTGAGAGTAATAGCCCCACAGCAATGATGCTCTAGAAAGGGGGATGGGAAAGAGAGAAAGGCAGAGAGAGACATTCCACTCTGGGGAGTGGGAAGGGGAGGGATTAGGACAAAGGTGATGTGCTGCCTTGACCACAAATTGCAGAAACAAATTAAAGCTGAACCTCTTCCCCACTCCTAAGAGAGGTGTAGAAAGGAAAAAGCAGAGGGATTTCCTGCTTTCTGTGCAACAGACTGAAAGACTACTTGAGGCTATCTGTGAAAAACTGTTCTTAACTATCCTCTGGACTCAGAGTGTATTCATGATCAGCTCCAGCTCCAATGAAGATGAGATCTTTGTAGGTGATGGGCTGAGCTTGTGTATTTTCCCAGTTTTTGTTTCCCTGTATGACAGCCGGATTACATGAACATAATATTTGCATTCTTTTTTAGTTATTAAAAGTTTATCTTCAAGGAGGCATTTGAACCCAACAGACTTATCCTAGTGAAATGGTAAGTACCTGGACTATGGAAATAAAGCACCCACCATATGATAATATTTCTGTTTCTCTCCCTTCCCTAGTGGTAATCTCAATGCTGTATGGCCCCAATAAAACAATAAATATGTGCTTAGGGTGCAGTATTAGTCCATGTCTGTTGCTTATAACAAAATACACAGAACTGGGTAATTTGTAAGCAAACAAAATTCATTGCTTACAGTTTCTGAGGCTGGGAAGTCCAAAGATCATCTGATGGTAGCAACAGTGACCCAGGGGTCTCACATTACAAGGTGATGAGAAGAGAGAGACAGAGAGACAGAGAGAGAGAGAGACAGAGAGAGAGAGAGAGAGAGAGAGACTCTCCTCTCTCTTCTTTTAAAGCCCTCAGAACCACTCCCCTGACCACCATTTTTAATCCATTCACTACGGCATGGTCCTACAATCTAATCACCTCTTCAAGTCTCCACCCTTCAATTACCATAATAGGATTCTCTACGCTCTTGATAGTCACAGTGGGGGCTGAGTTTCTAATACATAGAACTTGGGGGACACAATTCAAGCTTCAGTGAGTTTTAGGGGGACATAGTTCAATCCACTACAGGTTCAGAAAAGCAGGAGCAAAATTCTTTGCCAGACTCAGATATTTAATACGTTTTTAAAAGCATTAAATGTCAATAAGCACACAAAAAGATGCCTAAATCACTAATCATTGGGGAAAAGCAAATCAAAATCATGATAGATCCTATGGACATTAAAAGGATAATAGAGGCTACTATATGGACATTAAAAGGATGATGGAGGAAGACTATAACCTAGATAAAATAAACCAAAGATGGTCCTTGAAAGACACAATTTTCCAAAATTCACACGAGGAGAAATAGATGATCTGAACAGGCATATGTATATTTTTAAAAATCAAATCAATAATTAGTAACCTTCTAAAACAGAAAGCACCAGGCCCAGATGGGTTGACTTGTAAATTCAAAATGAATTAATATAATCCATCACATCAACATGTTAAAGAACAAAAATCACACGATCATATCCATGGATGCAGAAAAAGCATCTGACAAAATCCAAGACCCATACATGGTAAAAATTCCCAGCAAACTAGGAATGGAGGGGAATGTACTCACCCTGATAAAAAATATCTACAAAAAACCTACAGCTGACATCATACTTAACAGTGAGAAAACAGAAGCTTTCCTATTACGATGAGAAACAAAGTAAGGATGTCACTTTTCAGCTCTGCTTTTCAACATTGTACTGGAAATCTTAGCTAATGCAATAAGTCAAGAAAAGGAAATAAAAGGTAGACACAGAAATAAAACTCTCTTTGTTCTCAGATAATATGATTGTTTATGTAAAAAAATACTTTAAAAATCACCAAAAAACTTCTGGAGTTTCAGGGAAGATGAAAAAGTTCTGGAGATGGATGGTGGCAATGGCTGCACAAAAATGTTAGTGTACTTAATACCACAGAATTGTGCACTTAAAAATGGCTCAAGGGCTGAGCCCGTGGCGAAGCGGGAGAGTGCTGCACTGGGAACGCGGCGACGCTCCAGCCGTGGGTTCGGATCCTATATAGGAATGGCCGGTGCACTCACTGGCTGAGTGCTGGTCACGAAAAAGACAAAAAAAAAAAAAAAAAAAAAGGCTCAAATGGTAAGTTTTATGTATATTTCACCACAATAAAAAAAGCAAGCAAGCAATAAAATAGTTGTCATGGAAAGAAAAGAAAAAAAATTTGTTGGAATTCCTTGCACTTTTTTAATAGTGTGGTATTATTCTTCAAACTTGGGTGAGCAGAGTACAAAGTACTTTCTGGGATTAGGGTCCCAAAGATTTTAATTTACACATGAGTAAGTCGAGGTTTTCTGGCTATGCACAAGAATGCTAGTAGGTTATCCAGAATCACTGGCCTTGTACTGTATGGGAACTCATGTTCTCTTGCTTGAAGACTCATAGCAAGTAAGAGCAGCATCTACATATCACTGGAGGTTTTTCATAAACTTTGGTAGTTTGAGAACAGTGTCACACTGGTGTCAGGACACTTTCTATACTGTTTTCTCAGCTTACAGAGATACTATGAGAGAGAATGCTTAGTGTCAGAGCACATAGTGAACACACTTGGTGGTGAGAAGTTCAGGAAGACAGACTGTAGCTATGCCCAACAAAGTATTTCATGTAGAAGTGCAAATAATATTCCCTTGATTTTATAACTGACTTGTGCACTGAAGTAATATTTATTGAGCTGCTAGGCACCAGGAATAAAATAATAAACAAGATGCAGTCCCAATTTTCAGAAAGTCCACAGTCCATGAGGGAAGAGTGTCCTTTGGGAGGCATCTGTGTCTCCATGCAAAAGCAGGGACCCCCTCTCCTAATCCCAGGATGACTCTTAGGGGATTATTACTTCCCTCCCAATCCATGTGGATCTTTATGGATTTGCATTTGTAACTACCTGTCATTTAAAAGAAATTTATTACTTTTAACCCCAAGAGTACTTGGGATAATAGAAATGCTGTCCCTTTCAGTTGTAGGTTAGTGTCTTGTTTGCCCTGAAGGGAGCCCCAAACATTCTGTCCTCTTTCACAGTAACTCAAGTTGGGCCTCTGAGAAAGTCGGGGTTGGAGCCAGAACAGAGAAATGAGGGCTCGGAAAATATTTTTCCTTCTCTCCTACCCCTTCACTTGACTGGCACGTACTTGTTCATCATCAGGTCTCATATTAGTTGTCATTTACTCTAGAAACCTTCTCTGATTTGAAACTGGGTTGAACACTCTTTCTAGGAGCTCCCCAGCACCCCACACTTTGCCTAATGCAGTGAGTGTTCATAAATTTCCCCGAAGATGAGACTCACCTGGGGCATTTATTAAACACTCAGGCTCCCAAGAGCCTCCTCTAGAGATTCAAATTCACTGAGTCTAGGATGAAACTTGTCTAATATGTAATTCTTATGACCAGGGAAACAATTGCACTGCCATGTAATTTCCTGTTCAAGTGACTCTTTCTCTGCGAGACCATTTATGAAGGTGGGAACTGTTTTTGTTTTGTTTATTGCTCTTTTCTCAACACTTGGCATATTATAGGCATTTCTATGTGTTTGTTGAATAAATTCAAATGGGCCCTACTATCTAACCATTGTCAGACAATACAATCCCCAGCATGAAAAGAGGAGGTGGTGAAGTCACCCACTGGAACTTCATCTAGAGATCACTGCAGCACAGTTAGGATAGTGATACGCCTAAAACACATGGTGACTAATGATCTGAAGTTGGAGGGTCAGTACAGCAGAAACCCTTGGTTCTGTAGAAGGTGCATTTGAATCTAAAAAAGAATTATGGGCTGGGAACTTATGAGAGTTAGTCACTTTTTCCTTGGACCTTCGCAGTAGCCTTCTGACTAGATGAGTCCCTATTATCGTCACTGCTGCCAAAGTGTTGGTTCAACAACAAATCTAATCATGCAGTTTCTATCTTTAAAATTGTATTATTAGTCCATTTTCTATTGCTTACGACAGAATACCTGAAACTCAGTAATTTATAAAGAAATAAAAATTATTTCTTACAGTTTTGAAGGCTGGGAAGTGCATGGTCCAGGTCCATCTGTAAAGGACCTTCTTCTGGGTGAGAACTCTCTACAGGGTCCTGAGGTGACCAGAGCATCACATGGTGAAAATAGCCAGAGCTTTCCCATGTGCTCTTCTTATAAAGCCACCAGTTCACACCCATGATAATGTATTATTCCATGAATGGATTAATTCATTCATGAGAGCATAGTCCTCATGATCCAACCACCTCTTAAAGGCTGCATCTTTCAAATACCATAATCAGATTTCCCACCCTCTTAACACCATTATAATGGGAATCAAGTTTCCAACACATGAACTTCTGGGGAAATATTTAACCCATAGCAAAAATAAAACATTCAGTAATTTCTTCTTCAATCTGTCACTTATCCTCTCTGAACCTTAGGTTGTTTCAACATAATATATATTTTTTAAAAACCACGTCACAGAATCGTTGGGAAGATTAAGAAACAGGGTGCATAGCACAGTGAATGGTAAACAATGCTCACATGGTAGCATCTTCATTTGGGCTCAACACCATCTTTGTCTCCACAGCTGTGGGCAGCACTGACTTCCTGACGGTGCCTGGCATCTTCTCCCTTACTGTAGCTGTATCTTTGTCTTTCTTCCCTCATTCTCATTGTTATTATTAAAGGAAGGTCAAAAGTCAGTATGCAAGATCTAAGTCTGAGTATGAAAGTAAGACTCTAAGGTTCAGAATGAGAAGAACAGCTTTCTTAGGGTGGGGATAGTTGGATCATGAGATATAAACTGGCAGAAACAATCCAAACTCATGATACACCTGTTGCCTATTTTTGGCTCACCAGTGTGTCATACAGCCTACTGTTTGGAGAAAGTGACATACTGTTATCAGTCAAGGTTTCTTGTTGTAAACAGCAAAACTCAGTCTACTCAATTTAAGCATAAAAGGAATTTATTAAAACTCAAGGAGGATTACACTCAGGCTTGGAGAACATACAACCAGGAATGATGGCCAAGCTACACTGATAAATTATTCTGGCAAAAACCCCACTGTTTCTGTCACTGCTTCATTACATTGCTTGTTCCCTGGGTGCTATCCACTGGATACCAGAAATTCTTCTGCTGCTGTCCCCCCAAACCAGAAGCTTCTGCCACCATTTTTATAAAAATGAATTGTGTTTAGTACCTGCAGATTCACACTGTTCTTCAGATTGAAGTCTTAGTGCATACATCTAATTGGCAGTACCTGCACCCTAGCTGGAAGGGAGGGTTAAAAAAAGTGAATTCTGATATTTTTAATTGGGGAACTGGGAATCATAATATGAAAAATTTCCAAACACAAAGCATACTGGGTAGAAATACACATGATCAAATTATCTTCTATAGATAGTGTAGCAGAAGAACCATGGACTTGGGAGTTAGAGAAATGTGTTCAAAATTCAGCCTTGCCACTTATGATCTAAGTAACCTCAGGCAAGTTATTTTCTCTGAGCTTTATTTTTTCACCTGGAAAATGATAATGACACCTGCTATGACACAATGCGTTACCTACTGTGCTCTGAGCCTACATAGGCATTCTCAGTTCATCTTCAAATAAACTCTTTTATAACATACATTTCCTATCCGTTCACTGAAAGGACCCCAGAAGAAATGGGCACACCTCAGTGTCCAGACCTCAATTTCTAAATAAAAGTAACCATGTGTTCTAGGAGAAGGAGGTTAAAGGCAGGATACAAGGTGATCCTGGGTTATCTTTGGCCAGAAAATAAGGAGGCTCTAATATACTTGTGGGGACATGGCAATAGGATAGTTGAAGAAACTTCCACTGGCTGAATTTTGGTCTATCTGAGCATCAGAAAGATTAATGAATGTCAGTAATAACCTATGACTCCCCCAGTGAAACCCAAAAAGAAAGTAAGGAAAGAAAAAGAGAAAAACCTGTTTTGCCACTTTTTGATAGACTCTTACATCATCTCTTTTTTTTTTTTGTCGTTTTTTCGTGACCGGCACTCAGCCAGTGAGTGCACCGGTCAGTCCTATATAGGATCAGCACTCTACCAAGTGCACCACGGGCTGGGCCCTTACATCATCTCTTTATTCTGAAATTAGTAACTAAAGAAAATGAACTTAGCATTTGCCATGCTTTTTTTCTTTTTCAGGAGTAATAGTCATTCATCACTAGTAGATAAGGAAAAGTTCTTCTTTACAGAAGATTCCCAGAAAACATATGTAGAAGGAATGAAAGAATTATAGGAAAATAGAAAAATTACCATTTTGCAGCCTGTAGTGGGATAACTGACTCAGGAAAGGTCCATCAAAGGATATTAAAACCATTAGGTGTCAGGTTGTTGAGAAACAGGATATGTTCTCATTGCCAAAACAGTACCCCAAAGATTGTTTGCTCGTAACATAGGAAAACATTGTATCTTTACAACGGGGGGTGAGGGAGGTCACCACCTTAACTCAGTCATCAAAACTTGCATCATTCGCAGAGGGACAGCCTGACATTGTGGACCTCCTGATGTGATGCTACACGAATGACACAGCATAAGCTATGAAATATTTTCACCAAAAGAAAAAAAAAAAAAGATTTATCTGAATCTACTCAAGACTTTGAACCCAACTTTCTTCATAGAAAGTATAGTGGAGAGAGAAACAAATTAAATGACACAAAGAGAAAATAACCAGGCAATTCTAGAATGTGGGGCACTTTACAAAATGTTAATATCACTAAAAGAAATGTTTGGGGGATGTTTCAGTTGGACAGAGATTATAAAGATAAAACAAATGCAATGAGATATCTTGATTAGATCCTGATCTGGGGGGAAAGAAATCTATTAAGACATTTGTGACACACACTGGAAAATTTAGAAAATGGACTGAGTATTAGATACATTAAGGTATTATTTTTAATTACTTTTATAGTGTATTGTGAATATGTAGAAAAATACCCTTATTCTTAGAAAATATATTTAGGGATGAAGTGTCACAAGGGGTACAAATTACTTTTAAATGGTTTTGCAAATACATGAAGCAAATATAACAAAATGTTAACCATTGAATCTAGTGTCGGGTATAGGTGTTCACTGTAGTATAATTTTAACTGTATGTTTGAAGTATTTTATAACAAAACATTGGTAGACAGAGCGAAACTGAGTTCTAATCCTGAATCCAACACGGATGACTCCCCCCACCTCCTGGACCTCAATATGTTCATCTGTAAAGGGAGAGAATTGGCTCAAACACATCTGTGTGTACTTCTACTTATGTGTGCCCTTTCTGGCCATGCTTGTAAGTCAGAAATTAGTATCCTTTGTGACAGATTTTATTTCATGGAACTGCTGTTTACTGTGAAATCTGTCACTCCAGGATTTGAAGGGCTGATTCATCAGTCTGTGTGACTAAATGGGAGACCACTATCTTCCTCACAACTCCTTGGGTGTCTCATCCAAAGATGAGAAGCCAAAGAGGAGGCCTTAAGAGGCCTTAAGAGACAGAGAACTATAGAGTGTAACTATAGAGTCTTTTTCCTGATAATAGATATTTCTGAGGAAGCTGTGAATTTAAGAAGTTATTTCACAACCTATTTCCCTCTGTTTACATTTTCCCCATGGTTTTTAAATAGATTTAGGTTTACAGAAAATTTGCAAAGATAATACTGAAAGGTCTCATGTACCTCACAATTAATTTCTCCTATCATTAATAGTTTACAACAAATGAACCAATGTTGATTATTAACCAAAGCCCACACTTTCTTTGGATTTCTTTAGTTTTTACCTAATGTCTTGATTACACATGACATATTACATTGAGTCATTATGTCTCCTTAGGCTCCTCTTGTCTGTGACCGTTTCTCAGACTTTCCTTGTGTTTGTTGACTTTGACAGTTTTGAGGAGTCCTGGTCAGGTATTTCCTATATGTCTCTCAGTTGGGATCTGTCCGTTATTCTTCTCACGATTAGACTGGGGTTATGGGTTTCGGGAGGAAGCACACAGAGAGATAGTGTCATTCTCATCACTGTCAAGAATACTGATAGAGTCTGTGTCTAAATCTAATGTGGCAGTGTTGGGAGCCATTTGAATCATAGGGGCAGATCCCTCATGAATTCATGAATGTTCTCCCTGGGGGATAGGGGTAGTGGTTAAGTTCTCACTGTATTAGTTCCCACAAGAGCTGGTTGTTTATAAGACCCTGGCACCTCCCCTTGCTCTCTCTACTGCTTTCTACCATGAATAGAAGCAGCCTGAGGCCTGCACCAGACACAACTGTCCCAGAATCATAAACCAAATAGACCTCTGTTCTTTATAAATTACCCAGTCTCAGATATTCTGTTACAGCAACACAAAACCAACTAATACAAGTGCATAGTATAAACATGCTTAGATAGTTACTTTTCCCATGGTGTATTTCAAAATTGTTACATTTACCCTCCTCCTGTGTGAGATACAAGGGGATTTTTCTCCAGTTTTCACAGGTGGGAACCTGGTGGGGTTCTTGGAGGTAAAACAAGAAGTTTTTAAGTCTCAGGTCATCCATGCTCAGCCTCCAGCAATACAACAAAATCCCCAGAAGCATTTCTAGCAGTTTATGGCTCCAGTGGGCTTCTGTTGTAGGTAAACAGATTGTGGCTGTGTCTGTCTGGATGCACCTGTCTCTCTAAATTTTGGGGTGGCTTTTTGTCCTGCAACTTAGTTATCTAATGGATCCCAAAACAGTCACTGATTTTCAGTTTGTCGAGCTTTTTCTTGTTATAAGGCAGGGACTGATGACTTCCATGTCAAAGCTGAAAAATTCACTGTTTTAATACAAGTTTATTCAGCATTTCTCCTAAAGGAAATAAAATCAGTGGTTTAAAAACCTTGCTTTAATAGGTACGTGACCTTAAAATTGAGTTATCTACAAAGCTGGTTTCAAGGCATGAAATTTAGAGTGCCTTGGAAACCAGCTTTCAACAAAAATGTGTTTCTCTTTTGGCTAATTTGGCCTCATTCCATTCAGAGTTAGCATGGCAAAAGGACAAAAGCATTGTATTTTGAGTCCAGAGATGTAGACTTTTGGCCTTTACAGCAAAAACTTACTAGACCATCTCTACCTCTCTTAGACTCAGTTTCCTCATTTGTTAGATTTATTGGCAACAGGGATGTCATCTACTTTATGTTTTTATCTTGAGTGTCTAGCACAAAACTTGGTCTAGAGTAGGCCTCACTGAGAGTTGAATTGAATGAAGTGCCTGCCCAGTCAATCTCATAGTGTTATGAGGATTAACAAAATAATGTATATGAAAGCTCTTTGAAAACTTCAAAAGGCCTTACAAATTCTGCTCCTTTATTTATTTATCAGTCATCAATCTTGAATGCATGTCTGCATGTAAGCATTTCTGTGGAGGTTTTGTTTGTTTGTTTTTGACATTGTGCAGAAAGAGAAAGACAGTATTAAAGGGTTAATTTTTACTGAAATTGTAGATTGATTTCAGTTATAGCAACAACACTGCACATTCCTCAATTTGTCCAATTAAAAAACCTGGCAAGTGTTTTCATATTTGACAGCTCTGCTGTCAAGCAATTCTGGTCTATAATTAATCATGCCACAGCCATTTCTTCAACTACTGCCAGAATATAATGGCATCGTTGTATATGCATACATAGTACACTGTATACTGTTTAAAAGGAGACAGAACAAATGAACCTTAAACATTTACTGCTCTGTAGGTAGCAGTTGTATGGCCAAGATTTATTATTAAACCCATTCTGTTTTAATGCTATGACTGCTCCTATCTGAGTTTAGATACAACTGTTCTGATCTTGCAGTTTGCTATTTCCTAGTTTGGGAAATTGTTTTCTTTGAGATGTTTTGAGTGTTGGCTAGGTGCACTGTACAAATGACTTGGATCCTTTAATAATTGAATGTCATCTCCTGGGTTTTGATTGCTATTTTGTCTGCATATTAGACACAACTATAGCACCTACTCTCTTTCCTCCCCCACTGTCAGTGACTTCCTGAGGCAAATGAGTTTGCCACAAATCAGGATACTTGCAACATGCATCTCTAGGAACCTGCTCCATTTCTGCTGGGAAACTTGCCACTTTGCCTCACTCTTGACACTGAAATCCCTGCATTTAACAAATGGCTTGCCTTCTTTAGAAGATTAACCATTTCATGGGAATCCTACCCTTCTACCAGAATCATGTGTTTCTCATATTTGCTTTTTAAGTAACCTCAGGCAACTTTGAACAAATACATTGCCACTGTTTTTCATTAGGATCATCTCCTGTTTACATGTCTAATTTGTCAAGCAATCAGATCACAGATTACATAAAAGATAATCTAGAAAGTACAGATGTGTTGGCCAAAAATTTTTGTAAAATAGATTTAGTCTTTTACCTTTAGAAGTTATTGTGACTACTCGCACTGATGACATTTTGTGGTTTTTTAAGATTTTCATCTTTATGTACTTCCATGTGGAACTGGTACTGTTAATACGTGATGGCATAGTCACCCCTGCAACAAGAATACTGCTACTTGCTATTGAATTGCTCAAGAAGAATGTGATACAAACACAATCTTAAAACAATTTTATTTTAATGTCTTTAAAAATCATCTGATAAGTGCCTTTTACATACATGCTGATAAATATCGTGATAAGGTTCTGTTGTCACTTAGGAAAGCAAGTGAATGTACTTGTTGAGTAAATATAGTCTAGACCACATTGACTATGAGTGTGAGGAAGGAGGGTTTGGCGTTGCCTGAGATTGGGTATGAAGTAAGTCAGAATTTTCCAAGCTCTTAATACTTTTTTCCCACTGACTTGTGGCCTAATCTTAAATCTGTTCTAAGTTTTTCTTTGTTTTTGTTTTTTTTAATAAAACTGATCATTTCTTAATATAGAAATTCCAGAAATATATGTCATAATTTTATACTTACAGATTGTCAGCACTGCATTTGTCAAGAGCAAAGTGAGCTCAGTTTCATACACCAATCTGGCCTGGCAAAAGAGGTTGTACAGCACTGCAGGCTCATGAGATAATAATAATTCTGGGTAAGGTTATTCTTGCTGTGGTCCCTGGTCCTGATGTCTGGTCTCTTCACACATGAGTGAACAAATGCTCCTGAACCAGTGCTCTTAAAACCCATGCTTCCCTGGCTTTACTGCTAAAGGAAAAAAGAAAAAGAAAAAGAAAATTGTCCCTATTTTCAGTTTTATTTTCCAGTAATGAAGATTAATTTTCATCATTGTGTCCTTTCATTCTGCCCCTCTTGTCACCAACAGAATTTAGTTGAGTGATAACTATACTCTGTTGTCATGGACTAGAGCAAATTGAAAAGGACCTCTCAGGATCAAGTTTACTCACACAGCAACATCAGCACTGATGTCAATCTAACTGAAGCAACTAGCAATTTACCGAAATGCTGCACCAAATCAGTAATAGAGTCAAAGTCTTTGTATATATTCCTTCCTAGCTACTCTTTCATCAGGAATGTGTTGAAATGGGGCTTTTGAAATATGAATCAATGCCCCCAAAATGATTGCCTAAGTAGGTAATACTTTATACTAAACACATAACTTCTCTGAGTCTGAATTTTCTCATCTGTGAAATAAGTCTAATATCTACCCTCTCTGACAATAGCCACCACTTTTTGAACTTCTGCCTTGTGCTGGACACTGTGAGACAGTTTAAATTCATTACCTCCATAAACCACTCCATCCTGTAAGCTAATGTTACCTGCATTTTACAGATGAAAAGGATTAGACAGAAGTTAAGTAACTTGCTCCAAGTCACAAAGCTAAACAATGGAATGACTGGAATTTGAACCAAGATCTGTTGCAGACCAAACCATCATGCCATCCTACGGGATTATTAAAATTTGATGGCATACAGAAAGGAAATTAATACACCATATATAGAGTGTCATAAATAATACATAAGGCAGTATTTCTGGGATTTTAGTCATTTGCCATTCACCTTAATGGCTTTTGCTATATTTACTTACTACATGTGTGTTATATATTTAATATTTTCTGTAAATTGATTCACTTTTTTACTTGAAAATTTTTTATTTTAAGAGGAAACTTTAATGACTTGGAAATGGAAAACCAGCATTAGTACCACGAATAAAAAGTAAATTGTAAAAATAAATACAATAAAACTAAAATACTATTATTAAAATTTAACTCAATTCCATTGCCTGCCTGCTGAATGCTCTGAGCCTGAGTGAGAATTGCTCTTTTCTGTTAAAAAGGGATGTAAGCAAGGGTAGGAAAGTGTTAAAAACACTAGCATAAATACTAGGGTTTTCCCTAATATAATCAAGATTGAAAGATTATTGAAAACAAAATACATTCCTCAATATGGATTCAATGTTATATAATGTCACAATCCTGTAGTACCTAAATCATCTTGAATGTTGTCAGAGAAAAGTGTCCCATCTTTGGGAAACACTACGGCAAACAAACTGAGAAAGAAAAAAATCCAAAACTGTTCAAATGTTTCCATTTCTATCAATTTCAAACATCCTGTTTCCCATGTATACTCAAAACCTGAAAGCCATTTTGTATTACCCCACCATCAAAATTTAAGAATGAACACCAGGCACAAAGACTACTGATTGTAATGGGAACCTATGTTACCCTCTAGCATGGATAGTGCCAAATGGTTGATTGTCGGCTGCTGTGGTGCTTTTGCTAAAAAGTTCCTTCTTTGGCTGTCCCAAAGATTTGTGTGAGTGATTTGATCATCCTTAATAGAACCCTTTCTGCTTAAACCAGTTCTAGTGGATTCCATTATTTGCAAGTAAGAATCTTATAGACCCAAGTAGAGTGGGATATAGAGAACTTTATCTTTTTCTTCATACTGTAGGATGCTGAAAAAAGCATACAAATCTTTGAGACTAAACTGTTGTTTCCCAAATTGGATGGAATAGAGGGACCCATGAAATTATTTAATAATTTTTTCATAGGACCTCTTGTGAGTAGCAGACCTCATATCCTTTTTAATAGCGTTAGAGGCTGAAGAAAAACACCTTGGCTGTGTCTGTATAACCCCACCACAGTCAATAGGATGAATAAAATTAGGCCGGTTTTATGACTATCTCAACTCTCAGCTAGTTCCCTCTGGCTAGCTCTGAGTCTGAATCTTCCAAAGAACAAATTTCTAGGGAGCACTGGATTGCAGAAGAGCAGAGGACATTTGCTCAAAGATCTTACATGTTGTATTGAAGCCATGCTCAGCAGTGAGCCATTAGATTCATTTTAAGAAATCTCCATAATTTTAATTGTAAATTTTTAAAGATCTTTCTTCATTGTTATATGTGTGTGACTTGAGTTATGCTATCAACGCTTTTGTAAATATTTACTATGTCTTTCTACTTACCTTAATGCCAACAATTTTGTACTTTAATAAAATGTTCTAAACGTTACAAAAAAAAAGTGGAGCAGTGAATTTATGGAATAGAATAAGAGGAGAAAGATATGTTTAAAAAAAAAATCATTGCTTTAGGTGGCCCTAGTTCAAAATATGAATAGAAAAGGGAGAAAAGCAAATGTCTATGCATGAAATAATATGCCTAACGACTGGATGTTCTGAGCAGATTTCTAAGGAAAAGATTACTACAACCACACCATGTGTAGGACTATGTGAGAAGGAACAACAATGTAAAATGGAAGTAGCTAAATTCACATACCATAATGTACCTGGTTTGACTTTCATATTAATATCTTTGAGGTGAGTTTCAATCAGGTAAATGGAGGAAGCTTCCACCTCTCTTATATATAGTGTCTTTTAACAACAAAAACTTAAGAGAAGGGGAAAAGAACATTTTCTCTGACATATCAATGAGACAGGACCATATTTTTCCAATTCATTAAAATTTTAAAGGAATTCACAGACCTAAGTTATCTTTTTTTTTTACTCTATTAAGACTTGTATTTCTTTCTGGATTACTCCTTTCTTTTAAGTAATAATCCTTTTAAAAAACTTCTGCAAAAGAACAATCTCTATGGCTGAACAGTCATAAGTCATCTCCTTCAAGTTTCAACCTCTGTAGGTTAAAACAGGTACATATAGAGAGAAGATTGGAGCCAACAATTCTCATGTGCTTCTCCCTTCCTAAAACTCTCTGCCCCTCCCCACAACAAGCTAATATTCTACCAGTTTCTGACTCTGCTGTGTCATCATCTATGATAACTGTGTAGTCTGAAGTACTAACTGAATGCTCTATTTACTACAAATGCATTCAGAGATTCCTTTCTCCAATAGACCTTCTTATGAGGACATTGTTATTTCTCTATCAGTGAATGCTTTAGGTTGTACAGAACTTTTTACTCTTCAGAGTCTTTTATATTTATAGGCTGATTTGATTTTCACAACGATACTGAGAGGCCCAATAAGTACATTACTGTCCTCATTTTATAGATGAGCAACCTGAGGTAGCTTGTCCTTGTTCACAGAGCAAATGCTGATTGAACCAATTTAAATCTGGTTCTAGCTCTAGGTCCACTGCCTTTCTACGACACCATTGGGTGGTCTAGAAATACAAACACGTTCTTTTCTGTTACTTAAGCCATTTTTTCCTCTCAAGATTTTTATAAGACTATTTTTCTATTGTAGGACTGAAGAAGTAACAATCACAGAATTGAGACCAGTGTAAACATTGTATATTTCTTCCTAATAGCTCTAGTCTTTGGGGCAGAAAAAATGTTATCCCTTTAGTGCCTCGACCCAGTGAGCATACTTTCATTTCTGTGAATTTAAATAGCTTAGGATTTTTAGCATACTGAAGAAGCTAACTTGATATTTCAATTGGCTAGCCATTCCTCTCTAGAAAGTACAGTCATTAGCAAAGAGCAGATTAGAGACTTTAAAGAGTTAATATTGCTTCCAAAAGTTGAATTTATAACCTAGAAGTAATTCAGGCAGCAAGAGAAAAATGTCTTACTTCAGAGATGGGAATGCTGAACCATGCATACAAATGTGACTGCTAACTCACGTGTGACTCAAAATCAGCAACCATGAATTCCAGGGGCTAAAAACGACCTCAAGAAGCCATCTGATCCACCCTCACATTTTCTTACATAAATTCTTCTCTTCACTTTAAAAATGTGGCACTGAAGCCCAGAGATGCTAAGTGACCTTGTGGTAGAAAGGCTGTAGTTAGAGAAAAAATGCCTATTGACCTGGAGGACACCATGTTAAGAGAAATAAGCCAGACACAAAAAGACAAATACTGCATGATTTCACTCATATGTGGAATCTAAAAAAAGAGTTGATATCTTAAAAGCAGAAAGCAGAACAGTGGTTACCAGAGACTGGGCAGGGGGAGGGGTGGGGGGTAGGAGGAGAGGCTGGTCAATGGGTACAAAGTCACAATTAGATAGGAGGAATAACTTCTGGTTCTGGTGTTCTGTTGCACAGTAGGGTGGCTATGGTTAACTGTAAGGTATTGTACATTACAAAATAGCTAGAAGAGAGACTTTTGAATGTTCTTACCACAAAGAAATCATAAATAGGTGAGGTGATGGATACACTAAGTACCTTCCATGATGTGATCATTATGCAATATATCAAAACATCAAATTTTATGTACAATTACATATGTCCATAAATATGTACAATTACAGTGTCAATTAAAAAAGATGCTCAGATTCCAGGTCTCTAGTGCACTGATTGGAATGTATTGCTTCACTGTGTGCTCCGTCTTTTAGCCAGCCTAATTCACTTCAAGAATAGGGGAGTGGACAACATATTAAAAGGGTTAAATGGTCAAGCAAGATAAGCCTCAGAGATCCATTAGATTTAGCCTTATGGAATTCCTTGGTGACCTTAGTGAATACAGTTTTAATGACATGGTAGAGAACAGAAGCCAGAATAGAAAATTATAGGTAACTCTCCAAAGACATTGGCTCTAACAGTAAAGGAAGGGAGAGGGCAGCAGCTGGATGAGGATGGGGGTCCAGAGAGGTTTCTGTGAGGGGTGTGTATGTGAGAGAGTGTGTGTGTGTGTGTGTTTACAGAATGGAAGAGGGAAGATTTCCTCTAAGATTAAAGAGGCTACAGTATTTTTAAATGCTCTTGGCAAGAACCCAGTAAGGAGAAAATTTTAAAGATTCAAGATACACATGAGACATAGGTGAGAAAGTAGCCCTGTGAAAGGTCCAGAGAACACAAGAACGTACAGAGGGAAGGATGCCTCCTGCATGTAATCTGACAGAAGAAAGGGGATGCAAAAACCTCATGGGTGGAGCTGTAGATCTGGTGGGTAGTAAATTAAGAAATTCAGTGTCCAAAGGCTTTTACTTTCGCTATGGTTGCCTCTCTAGGAGGCAAAGTCATATGCTGAGAGTAGGTGGGCACATATCATCAGGGAATGATCGAAGTTTGAGAAAAGTAGAAAAGCTTTGAGGTGGTTGTTGAAGAGAATGGTAGAGAGGTGTTGCCAGGTGGCATTGGGAACCTTGTTTCAGTCGGAGACCATGAATGTATAACGATACATGTATATCAATAGCGTGGGCATATACATTCAGAGGAGGTACAAGGGTACTTCAAAAAGTTCAAGGAAAAATAGAATTAAAAGATAATACAAATCTTACCATGAAGTTTCTGAATTACCTTCATATGGTGGGGTTTCTCAAATTGCCTTTTTTTGTTAAAGGTGAGTGTGGAGGAAGGACAAGGTATGGGAAATTATAGTACATAAAAAATATATGAAATAGTAGAACATGGAATCTGAGCTGGAGAAAGAGAGAATTGAAGACAGGAGGTGTTTGATGGATTAAGAGAGAGTGTAGTTATCAATGTTTGGGGGGTCCTGATGAGGTGAAAGCACACTTGCAGGGGAGGTGCTTTACCAAGCAAGCTGGAAGGTTAGGAAGTTGTTGTCAGAGAGGAGAGTGTTCGAATCAGTAATTTCAGAAGTGGAGCTGTAGTGATGACAAGTTCCAAAGTGTGACTTTGAAAGAAGTGCCTGGAGTGGAATGGAGGAGACGGGCATCGAAGATGAGGAGGTCAAGGGATTCAGAAATCAAGTGAGTCACCTGCATGAAGGGGGTCTTTGAAAAGAAGAAGACTGAACTGTGGGTGTTCGATAAATAAGGAGATAGAAAGATGACAGAAATAGAGTGTGCTAGAGCGTGTTATGGTCAAATGGTCTGAGTCTTGTGGAAACGAGCATTTGTTTGTTAACAAAGCAGTGGAGATCTAGTCTAGAGCAGGGAGCACTGGTGGAGTAAAGGCAATGAGGGAGAGATTAGAGCTCTGATTTTATCCCCTCACTCTGATGATGCAGCTTGTAGCTTGTGAGCAGATGCAGCCTTGATGTGAGAGGTCTGCAGGAGGAGGAGCCATCCTCGAGGGATAGAGTCAGGTTTTAGAGAAGGCAAAAGATGGTCAAGGAGACAGTGACGATATGGGACAATGTGCTGATCATGAGTGACTACTTTAGAAGGCACGGTGGAAGGGTTTCAGATGAAGAGGAGGAGGGGATAGGTTGGAGGGGAGACCCATCAAGGCCCAGCACAGACCAGGTTCTCTCCTGGCTCCGTATCTGGGCAGTTCACCACACCTGCTCTAGAGCTCTGCCCACACAGGACTCAGCCTTCCTGTTTCTCTGCTTCCTTCTCTATGTATTTGCATCAATTGCTTAATTCTCTATGTCAAATTTGACCAGAGAGAGGATCCCCAAATTGATTTCCATCAGTACACATGGGCAGAGCCTTCCTGTCAGAGCACCGCTTGGCCAGGGCTTATCCCTGGTTCAGTCCTCAGGAGTAGAAGTTCGTATGTGCTAGCAGGGAGTTATTTGACTTGATTCCCACAAAAGGAAACTGCGGAGTAATAAGAAACCTCCTATTTTGTTGATGGGTGTATAAAATGGAATAATTCCTTTAAAAAACATTGTTAATTTCTTAAAAGGTTAAACATATACTTATTATGCACCCCAACAACTCTATTCGTCGATACCAATGCAATAGAAATGAAAATATATGTTCCACAAAGACTTATTCATGAGTGTTCACAGTAGCACTATTCATAATAGTCAAAAACTGGAAACAATCTATATGTCCATCAACTGGTGACTAAATAAACAAAATGCGACATATGCATATAATGGACATATACAATTGAATACTACTCTGAAAAAAAAAAGGAACAAACTATTGGTACACACAGCATGGATAAATCTCAAAAACATGAAAAGTGAAAGAAGCCAGATACAAAAGATTACATATTTTATGACTCCCTTCATATGAAATCTCCACAAAAGGCAAATCTATAGAAACAGAAAGCAGTTCTATGGCTTCCTGGGGCTGGGAGTGAGAATGGGGATTGACTTCAGATGTGTAGTAGAGAATGTTTTGATGTGATGGAAATGTTGTAACAGTAGATTCTGGTGTTGGCTGCACAACTGTACAAATTTACTAAAAATCATTGATCTTACAATGGTTGGATTTTATGGTATATAAATTATACCTATGTAATGCTATTTTTAAGTGTTTTTATAATTTTTTAAATGGGTAAAGATTTGAACAATTCATCAAAGAAGACATAAGGATGGCACATAAAAACATAAAAATACTCAATATTGTTAGTAATTAAGGAAATGCAAATTAAAACCACACCAACCAATTAGATCAATTAAAAGACAGACAATGTCAAATGCTGGTAAAGATGGGTAGCAACTAGATATTTTATATACTGCTAGTGGAAATTACTTATATAGTCACTTTGGAAAACAGTTCAACAATTTCTTTAAAAGTTAAACATAACATCTACTATACAAACCAGTAATCCCATTTCTACATCTATACCCAAGAGAAATATAAACATACATCCCAAAACTTGTATACATATTTTTATAGCAACTTTATTTTTAATAGCCACAGCTGGAGATAACCCAAATGTCTTTCAACAGATGAAAAGATAAGCAAATTGTAATATATCCATACAATGGAATATTCTCAGCAATAAAAACAAACAAACAAATAAACTAAACAGGAAACAGAGCTATGGATACACATAACAGCATGAATGAATCACAAAATAATTATGTTAAGTGGAAGACTATATACCCAAAATAAATAAATTATGAGTACATACACTATAACTCCATTTATATGAAAGCAGATCATTGTTTGAAGTCGAAGTGGGAGATCAGGATGTGGGGGGAGATTACAAAGGGTCACAAGGAAACTTTTGAGAATTTTGGCTATGTTCATTACTCTGCTAAAATGCCCAGTCAGTGCTATCTTTCCCTTCAGCAGCTATGGCAGTATGTCACAAGGGAGAGAAGAAGGGTCCTTGCTCAAAACGTCCCCTGTCCAAGTGTTACAATAGCATTACTGACCAAAACAAAGACAGAACAAGCTTGAAAATGGCCTCAGGAGCAGTCACTTACCGTTGCTTTCTTCTGTAACTTACTCTCATGGTCTCCCTCTCTCCTTCCTGTCTAAATTTTTGGGATGTTCTTGTTTGACTTTATTCTCTCAATCTGGCCATCTGCAAGAGGCCAGAGCAATGGCCCCAGTCGGCTCTAGCTTACATTCATAAAGATTCACAGCAAAAGAAGAAAGGGGGCTCTCCCTACAACTCCAATGAAAAAAAACCCAGCTTGGATCCCAGGGTTGCGATTATTGTAAGAAGTGGGCAAGCTCACTGTGATTAGGACAATAGTACTTGAAAAATCTGTAGTCATTACCTGAGGGAGTGGGAGAAAGAGGTGAATGAGGTAAAGTGAAGTGCAATATGAGGGGTCCTCAAAAAGTTCATAAAAATGCATATTACAAAAAAAATTTGCAAGGATTGCAATTTTTTTGCACCAAAATAAACTTATACTAACTTGTTATAACATGTCTGAAAATGATCAGTTTGAGCTACTGAGAAGGATAAGACATCATCAGTTTGAAAAGAGCCCCTATCAAAGCAATGTGAATTTTTCTAAAATTGAAGCAAGACAAATATCAAATTTATGGTGAAGCTTGGGTGGAAAATTTGTGAAATCATTGGTGCTTTACAATAAGTTTATGGGGACAATGCCCATTTACAAATGCATAGCTCATTTTAAGAAGGGATGAGACAATGCTGGAGATGAAGCCCGCAGTGGCAGACCATCTACATCAGCTAAGAAATTAACCTTATTCGTGCTCTTATTGAAAAGGACCAATGATTAACAGCAGAAACAATAGCCAACAACATAGACATTAGAACTGGCTCAGCTCACACAATTCTGACTGAAAAGTTACAGTTGAGCAAACTTTCTGATTGATGGGTGCCAAAACTGTTGCATCCAGATCAGCTGCAGACAAGAGCAGAGCTTTCAATGGAAACTTTGAATGAGTGGGATGAAGATTCTGAAGCATTTTTTCAAGGAATTTTAACAGGAGATGGAACATGGCTTTACCAGTAAGATCCTGAAGACAAAGCACAATCAAAGCAGTGTCTACCAAAGGGTGGGAGTGGTCCAGTCAAAGCAAACATGGACCCGATGAGAGTGAAGGTTATGGCAGCAGTTTTTTGGGATGCTTAAGGCATTTTGTTTGTTGACTTTCTGGAAGGCCAAAGAACGATTACATCTGCTTATTATGAGAGTGCTTTAAGAAAGTTAGCTAAAGCTTTAGCAGAAATACAGCTGGGAAAGCATCACCAGAGGGTCTATCTCAACCATGACAATGTTCCTGCCCATTTCTCTCATTAGAGCAATTTTGCAAGTTTCACTGGGAAATCGTTAGGCATCCACCGTAGAGTCCTGATTTAGCTCCTTGTGACTTCTTTTTATTTCCTAATTTTACAAACTCTTTAATGGGCACCATTTTTCTTCAGTTAATAATGTAAGAAAGACTGCACTGACTCCGTTAAATTCCCATCACCCTCAGTTCTTCAGAATGGACTAAATGGCTGGTATCATCGCTTACAAAAGTGTCTTGAACTTGGTGGAGTTTACGTTGAGAAATAAAGTTTATATATTTTTAATCTTTTAATTCTATTTTTGCACAAACTTTTTAACGTCCCCTCATATGCAACAAATATTCTACTTCATGATGTTGTCTAACACCAGCCTGGATCTGAATCCTGGCATAATATAAAAACCCCGTTTTTGTTTGTTTGCTTGCTTGTTTTGTTTTGTTTTTACTGGCTGTGGTACCAGGCACGAATTCCTTTCCCAGAACTGCCTTCTAATAGTAAGTAACACTGCTCATAGAGCCATGGGATCGCCTCCCTGCCTATCTAGAACAGTCTCTGCCCATTCCCTTTTTCTCACCCATGAAACAGAAGAGTAAAGAATGCTCATCCTTCCCAGCTTACTACCAAGTAGTGGTTGTGATTTTTCTTTATCTCCTTACCCCATTTATCTTACAAATGGATTTCCCATACTCTCTCTATCAGATAAAGCCAAGGGTGTTTGCATCCAAAGTGACTCAGGAAGGAAGTGAATCTTGGCAGAAGGCTGCCTGCTGTTTTGCCTTAGGAACAGGCTCCCTCACCCACAAAGATTAAGGTCAGTTCAATCTACTCCTGTGGGTGAAGAGCAAGTCAACAATAGTTACTGAACGTATCCAGGCTGCATTACCCAGTAACAGTGAATATGATGCAACCTAGTATTGTATTACAATTATTGAGTTAGGAATTGGGAACTATTTAGTATCATGCAAGAGTACAAAGATTTTTCACTTTACAAATGTCAAAACTTTCACATTTCAAGTTCTATTTGGTTTGGACAAAAGTCAAGTCAAAAGTTGTTTATTATTATTTTTTATTGTGTTTCCCATTACCATCAGAAGTGCAAAAACTACAACTGTAATCTGTCAATTTTATTTGAAAATATCTTATTTACCTCCAAAACAGTCATAAAGAATGAAAGCCCTTTCTGCTCTTGTCCAATTGATCACTTCCAAAAGAACATTTGGAAACAATTTCTCAGTATTTCTGAATTCACTTCAAAGAGTCTAGCTAATATTTAAATGTTTTCTTCTGAAGTCTTAGACATTACCACATGCACAATTTTGATCTTCCCATAAGCATTACCATTGCCGCCCAATTGGGAATTCTGTTGGAAGAATTCAAGTCTCTCTTGTTCTAGACGAAATCTACTGACATTTCTCGAAAACATCACACACACATAAACACATATTCTCCTGGAACAGCTATATAATTTCTAACCCATGAAGCATTGAGAAGTGCATTACACAATTTGACTTCTAAATATTTAAGGTTATCTAAACCACTGTTCCCAAAGGAGTGAAGGGGTGTAATCTACAAATGTGATAGAAAGAACTCCAGAACAGTAATACATCTTTTCCAAATTCATAGAGAATGGAGCCAGTAAAAGCCTGGATTGTTTATTTGTTTTTTCTGTTGCCAGGAGAAATTACAGTTTTAAAGTTTTTAGTTGTTTTTATTTTCATCAATCATATAACAGATAGTACTAAAAGAATGAAAAGGAAAACAGCGCTGCCCTCCCCCCGTCTCCACACTTCCCAACTTCTCAGTTCAACTCACTAGAGGCAACCTTTTTTAATTCTCTTAGCTATTTCATCAGTTAGTTAACTTCTTGTTTTCTGTGTGTATGCTGCTACACCTTAATTTGCTGATTTTAGGCATTGACTTCCTATTATGATAGACAGGGATTTAGCTTTCTTAAACCATTTTGTCAATAGTATTATAGAGCTATTTTCCGTTCTATTCTGACTCTGAGAACATTGTTTCTCAATTTTCTCCAAAAGCACCATATATCTACCACCTGTTTATCTTGTATTTGTTTTGGTTTCTTCTGTTTTCCAGGTGACCTCTCTTATGAGATAGTCCTTTTCCTGGAGGCCTCCTGTGGCGCCCTCTGTCCCCTGGCTGCATATTCCGGACCTGGTGCTCCCTAGCACTGCTGTTCAGCTGTCATTCTGAAACATCTCTTTGCTGTGTTCATGGTTTGATACACTGCTTCTGTATTCTATGTCTCCCTCTTGCTTGGTTTAGTACTTCTTTTAAGTGGAAACTACCCAGCTTCTTAAGAAAAAAATATGGAAGGTGAATTTTCTGAGTCCCAACATGTCAGGAAATGTTCTTTTCTGCTCTTACACTTCATTAATAATTTGGCTGGATATTAGATTCCAAGATGAAGATCATATTATCTCAGATTTTTTAAATCATTGCTTCGTTATTGGCTATTATCCAGTGGTATTGTTGAGAAGTCTAATTTGAGTTTATGCCACAAATATCATTGATTGCCTGCAATGTGACAGGCACTTCTTAAAATACAGCAATATAAAAAGAAACAAATCTCCCCCTCCAAAGAGCTTACATTCCAGTGTTGAAAAAGACCAAAAAAAAAAAAAAAAAAAGGTAATAAACAAATAAGATAATTACAGAATACGAGAAGTCTATGAAGAAAATAAAACAGTACAAGGGGTGAGAGTAGAGATGTCACTTTATGACAGTGGCCAGGGGAGGTTGTACTATGGAGGTGCCATTGAGCTAAAACTTGAACAATGCCAGGGAGGTCTAGAGGACAATCAGGGGAAGAGGAAACACAAGATGTGAGGGTCAGTGGCGGAACCAACTTAGCTTGTTTGAAGTGGCCATGGCGACTGGAGCCTGAGAAGAAGTAGTGAGAGATGAGCTCACAGAGTAGGCGTGGGCTCTCACTTTATGAAGATTCTTATACAATATGGATTTTTTTTTTCTTCATAGAAAACCACTAGAAGGTGTTAAAATGAGATAATAAAGCAATCTGATTTAAGTTTATAAAAGATCACTGTGCTGTATTGGAGAACTGACTCTAAGAGGAGAAACAAAGACACCATTTATGAAGCTATTGCTCTAGTCTCCAGGAGAGATGACAGGGGCCAGGATATGGTGACAGCAGTGGAAGTGTGAGAAGGGACCAGATTTGTTATATATTTGAGAAACAAATCCAACAAGAACTCCTAAAATTGGCATGTGGGGTGTGAGGGAAAAAGGAGGGTTTTAAATGGGCCTTCAACTATAAGTATATTTTATTTCTTTAAAAATTATATGCAAAGAGAACAGGGAAAGATATTAATATATTTGATAAGTCTGCATCACATGTGGTCGTGGTATTCTCTACAATTTTCTATGATATTTTTGCTTAATTTTAATCGTGGTGTAAAAGAGCTAACCAGAGCGCCACATTCGTGACTAGGCCATGCAGACTAGCAGCTTCGCTGCTGGGTGACTGGGCAGACGTCAGTGCAGATGCTCAGCTGATCCTTTATTTTCAGCCCTCCATCGCTTTCAAGTCCCAAGCCTGACCCTTTTAGGATGTCTCAAGTACAGACAGATACAGGGTTTGTGAAGTCTGAAGCTTCTGCAAAATCATGAATGCAAATTCAGTATGAAAGTGACTATTTATATATAATGAGAAAAGAATGATAACAAATAGGACATTTGAAAAAGCTGACAAATTCCACAAATGTCATGAAATCCAGGAAAATGACAATTTTTATTAATTCACTCTATAATACTTGTCCCCCTAATTGTTTTTTTCTTTGCTACAAATTGTTTGCCTCATTGTATAACAATCTTACAATGTTGTTTACTGTACAGAGACCAGAAAAATAATTAAGTTTTTTCTCTAACTTGATTGAATTTTTTTAAACATAACAGTAGTTTAGAGGTTTCTTTCAGCTTCTCAACTCACTGGTAATGTCATGTAAATTAAGATTGCTACCAAATTCGGAGAATCCTCTATTACATTTCTTCTGTTACAAACTGAAACATTTCACGGCATTTCAAGGTGTCTTTTGTAATGATTAGTCTTAAAGAATCTTTAAACTGATGACATTCATTAACCAGCTTATCGACAGTGTCTTCATTATAGTCCATACTATATGAGTTTTATATTACCTTTACAATGTCAATATTTCACATAAAATAGCAAGAAATTAAGAATTATTTCATTGTGTTTATGATTCTCATTTCCTCATTAATTGGATTAAGTTATCGAAAAGCCCACTCATTATTTCTATTAAAATTTTTTTCTTTCTCTTAATACATTATTACTTTAGTATACGTAGTATATACTGGAATTATCAAGATAATTTCTACAATTTCATTGTCATCATTATCATTTTTTTGTTTCATATTCCTTTAAATCTTTTTCTAAATTTTTTCTGTTTCTTTTTTTTCTCTCCTCTCAACACTTTATTATGAAAATGCAGACAAACAGCAAAGTTGAAAGGATTGTCCAGTAAGCTCTCAGACACCCACTACTTAAATACTGAAATTAACATTTTGCTATGTTTGCTTATCACATATATATTCATCTCCCAATATTCTTGATACCTTTTTTATGGCATTAATATTTTATTTTATTTTATTTTATTTATTTATATTTTATCGATATTATTTTTTACATTCTAGGATGTTGCTCTGGAGCAGTAGGGAGGGTGGGAAAGAGGGGAAAGGGGAAAGAAATGGGATGGAAGAAGGAAGAAGGAGGAGGAGTGGGATTGAGGCCTGTGGCACCTCCCTCATTCCCACAGGGGAGACTGAGGGGCTTCCAGGGGTGGCTTGGTCATTGCTGGGCTAGGTGCAGATGTCCGGAGAATATGGCAAAAGCCCTCGCCCCACACCTCCTTAGCCCGGGAACCAGGGGCCCTTCTTGCTGTGGCTTGGTGGTCATTGCTGGGCTAGTTGTACGAGTTCGGAGGGCATGGCTGAGGCCCTCGGTCATCCACCGCCCTAGCTCAGGAGAGCCCAGGGCGCTTCCTGTGGCAGCTTGGTGGTCGTCACTGTGCTGGCTGTGCATGTTGGGGGTGTGTGGGTGAGGCCTTCAGCTCTCACCTTCAGGACTGGTTGTGGGTGTTGGGGGGCATGGCTGAGGCCTCTAGACCTCACCCCTTTCTGGCTTAGTAGCCCAGGGGACTTCTAGTCCTTCTAGGTGTTATAGGTGTTTTTTGGTAAAATGAGACCATTACTAATTAATATCAAGCTTTGTCTCTGGTTGTGGATACTTTGTTTTTTTTTTTCAGTTCTGTGTTGGATTATTTGCTGTTCCCACCACTTAAACTCTGTGTTGGAACTAATTTGTTGTCCTTTGCTTACTTCTAAAATGGGGGAACTTCCTGTGGGGACCAGCACTTGAGCCCTGTGGTTGAGCTAAATTGCTGCTTTGCTGCTGATTCCCTGGGGAAGGCTTTTTGTGAAGCTCAGGTTTTAATGGTTGACTTTATAGGTATTTCTGGGTCTAGTGAAATCTGGTGTGCCTGGGATGTGTAGAATCTCTGGTCAGGGCCTGAGTCTTTTCATCAAACTGTACCCCATGCAATTCCATATTCCTGACCAGTCTCTTCTGAGTGGTCCTACACTGATTGTGGGGCAGATCAGCTGTCCTTGCTATGCCTCAGTGTTCCCCTGGTGGGCCCATCTCCCCCACTGCCTGCACTCCAAACACTTCCCCTGGGATTGGCCGAGCTCTGGTCCCTTGCGATGACTCACCAGCCTCTGAGGGGCTCCTTTACTTCAGTTGTTGTAGCTTCTTGCTCCTATGTGGGTCCAAACCCTATTAGTGGTCTTGCTGGCCTGGGGACCACCAAGGCCCTCTTCACCCCTGCCGCCTCCAAGCAACTTCATCCAAAGAGCACAGCAGTGGCTTTTGCCAGCTCCTGCTCCATGTGCTCAGCAGCTCCAGCCTGGCAGTGGCCAGGGCTCGAAACAGTTGGAGAGGTTTTTTCTTTCTCTCATTGTGGCTTCTCCTGCCTTCATGCACTCCATAAGTCTTTCCTTCTCTTCCTCTGATTTCTAGCAGCCCCAGCTTGGCTGTCGTTGCTTTTTCATGGTTGTAAATTGGTTGATTTGTGAGAGAGAGTGACACTGGGGACCGTCTATTCCACCATCTTGACCAGAAGTTTCTAAATAAGTACTCATACTACATATTTTATTTTATTCTCAAATATATGTAAGAGTTTTGAAACTAGAACACTTGTTTAAAACCATTTTGCCTCAAAGGCAATCTGATCCATTAGAATACATAGATCATGTGACCTTACATACATACACACTCATTGTGTGTATATGTTTGTGTTCCACACACACAGGAATTCTGATTTATTCTATTTTGTGCAATTCCCATAAAAATATTTATGGTAAATTTATAATTTTATGCACTGCATTGTCAAGTAAGTTCTGATAAGAGAGAATTTCCATTTTGACTAGACATTGATGGGAACCAAATCCTCTGCTTACTATTTATAGATCTGATTATTGGAAGGATTTTCTTGTCATTTAAAAGATGTGCTGAAAGGAAAAGAAATTATCTTTACTAGAACTATCTCTCCTGTGATGAATCTAAACAATGTTTTCTAAGTCTCCAAAGCCATGTTTTCTTCTTTGCTTCAGTCATAGAAAAATTTGTGCTAAATGCTGTTAAGAGTAGTCTTATCCCATAGAAACTTCTGCTTGAAAAATCTAAGTTCTTATGGAATGTGAGTTGGTTCACAACTCTTCTAAGAGGATCTCATTTAGTAATCAGACATATCTGGCTGTATGTTACTCCACTGCTCACTTTCCATGGTGGTTTGTCCTCCTACTACATCTGCTTTACTACAAATTGCCTACAGCTCACACAGGCTGGTCTTAATCTTAAAATGGAACCTGAGAGGTCTTCATGTCTCAGAACTGTGTGCCTGAGCCTTGTGAGAAGCCAGAGGTTAACTGTTTGCTAAGCAGTTAGTCATTAGTTAGATGTCTAGCTTTTGGTAGACACAACATTGAGAAGAAAGGGGAAAGTCATTTAGAAGCTCAGAACCTATTTTGTGTTGTCTCACAAAGATTCTTAGATTTATCGCTGAAAACTGTGAAAGAAGCAGTATTTATTGTTTGTCTTTACTGTACACTGTTGGTACAGTGGTTGTATTTCTTAGCCACTATAAAAGGAGTCAACCTCTAAACATGCTTCTAAAAATCTGAGGATCTACCCAATTACTTGCTAGTTTGGAATTTGTTTTCAGGTTGTTACTAGTCCACATGGTAAATCAAATAGCACAAAATTTCATCTCATTTGCCCAAGTATTATCCTCTTAAATCAACCACATGTGTAAAATGTATAATATTCATTTAGCTAAGTGCATTTGGTTTTCCAGGAACTGAAAAAACTAATAAGAATTCCAATTTTCTATGAATTCTTCCTTGTTCAGAAATAGTAGTGTAAAATTTACTTTGGGGCAAGATTTGGGCATAATCTTACCGTCTCTGATGAACTACATACACCACCACCATTATCCTATAGAATTGTTAATTGAATAAAAGTTTCTTGTACCACTTTTATTCAAGCCCATAATTATAAACTACCTTGAATGATTGTTTTAGTCCATTTTGTGTTGCTATAACAGAAATACCTGAGACTGGGTAATTTATAAAGGAAAGAGGTTTATTTGGCTTATGATTTTAGGACAGCCACATCTGGCACGGGCGTCAGGCTGCTTCTACTTATGGCAGAAAAGCGGCAGGCAGCTGGTGGGTACAAGCAGATCACATGGGGAAAGAGGAAGCAAGAGAGAAAGATAAGGTGCCAGGGTCCTTTCAAGCAACAAGCTCTCACGGGAACTAATAGAGCGAGAACTCACTCATTACTCCCCCTCCCCCAGGGAGAGCATTAATCCATTCATGAGGGATCCTCCCCCATGACTCAATCAGTTTCCAACACTGCCACATTGGAGGTCAATTTTCCACATGAGTTTTGGAAGGGACAGCACATCCAAACTCCATCATTCCCCCCCTGGTTCCCCAAAACTCATGTTACTCTCATATACAAAATACAATCATTCTATCACAACAGTCCCAAAAAGTCTTAGCTTGCTTCAGCACCAGCTTAGAAGTCTAAAGTCCAAAGTCTCATCTGTGACCAAAAGCAAAAGTCCTTCCAGCTGTGAACCTGAAAAACAAAACCAAATTTATCTACTGCCAAGATACAATGGTGGAACAGACATTGGGTATACATTACCATTCCAAAAAGGAGAAATATGCCAGAAGAAAGGAAAATAGGCCCCAAACAAGTCCAAAGCCCAGCAGGGCAGTCATTATGTCTTAAAGCTCCAAAATAATGTTCTTTGACTCCAAGTCCTGCATTCTGGGTACAATTGGGCATCTGGGCCCCCAAAGCATCAGGCAGCCTTGTTCCCACAGCTCTGCCAGGTACAGCCCAGTGGGCCGTGCTAGTGCCTGTGGCTTTTCCAGGCCTGCACTGCACATTAGCAGTGGCCCTGTGGTTCTGGGATCCTGGCAGCATCCCCGCTGCCTTGGCTCTACTTGATATTTCCCTGGTGGGGTTTCTCTATGGGGGGGTCAAACCCCACTTTCCTGCTCAGCATTGCTCTAGTAGATGGCCTCAGCAGTGGCTCTGCCCCTGCAGCAGGTCTCTGCCTGGGCCCCAGGCTTTTCTATACATCCTCTGGAATCTGGGTGGAGGCTGCCATGCCTCCACTGCTCGCGTGTCCTGCTGGCCTGCAGACTTAATAAAACATGGATGCCACCGAGGTTTTGGGCCTCTACTCTCCAGGACTGCTGCACAAACCACATTTGGGGCTCCTCCAGCCGTAGCAGCTGGGATGTAGGGAGCAGGATCTCGAGGGCAGCTGTGCCCCAGGTCTGTCCTCCAGGATAACTCAGTCCTTCTAGGCCTCAGGGCCTGTGATGGGTGTGGCACCCTTCCAGATTTCTCAAATACCTTTAGGGCATTTTCTTACATTGTCCTGGTTCTTAGCATCTGGCTGCCTCACTGCCAAGATAATGTCTTTAGCAAACAGTTTATCAGCTTCACCCTTGCATTTTTCTCCTGCTCTCTGCTTCTTTACTGCATGGCCAGGCTACAAATATTCCAAAACTTTACTCTCTGCATCCCTTTAATTTCTGGCTTTACATCATGATTTTGCCACCATAACTCAGAGTAGGCTCTAAAAAGCAATCATGCAGCTTCCTTAATGCTTTGCTGCTTAGAAATTTCTTCTGCCAAATGCTCTGGTACACAACTCTTGAGTTCCAACTTCCACAAAGTCCAAGGGCATGGACACAATGCAGCCAGGTTCTTTGCTATGGTGTAGCAAGGGTTATCTTTTGTCCAATTCCCAGTAAGTTCCTCATTTCTATCTGAGACCTCATCATCCACATGGCCTTTACTGTCCACATTTCTATCAGCATTCTGCTCCCCACCACATAAGTCTCTAAGACATTCCAAACTTTCCCTCATCTTTTTCTCTTCTTCTAAGTCTTCCAAACTGCTCCAACCTTTGCGCATTACCCAGTTCCAAAGATGCATCCACATTTTCAGGTATTTGTATAGCAACACCCCACTCCTCGGTACCAATTTTCTGTTTTAGTCTGTTTTGTGTTGCTATAACTGAATACCTGAGACTGGGTAATTTATTAAGAACAGAGGTTTATTTGGCTTATGATTCTGGTACAGCTGCATCTGGCACGGGCGTCAGGCTGCTTCTACTCATGGCAGAAAAGCGACAGGCAGCTGGTGGGTACAAGCGGATCACATGGCGAGAGAGGAAGCAAGAGAGAGAGAGAGAGAGAGGGTGCCAGGATCTTTTTAAGCAACAAGCTCTCGCAGGAACTAATAGAGCGAGAACTCACTCATTAATCCCCCTCCACCAGGGAGAACACTAATCCATTCATGAGGGATCCGCCCCCATGATTCAATCAGTTTCCAACACTGCCACATTGGAGATCAAATTTCCACATGAGTTTTGGAGGGGACAACACATCCAAACTCCATCAAATGATTAACTCAACAAATGTTTTTAAAAGCCTGTTATATGCCAGACATTGGTTTGTAACCTCCATGAGATCACAGACTTTATCTGTTTTGCACACTGTTGTACTTCTAGCAACATGAATAGTACCAAGCCAAAGGGAAGGCCCCCAACACATAATTGTTTTTAAATAGGTAACTGAATAAGTAGTAACTAGTTGGGGGGCATAAAGAAATAGTAATGTATAAGAGAAACTGGAGAGAGAGATACTAAGTATATCAGTTTCCTATTGCTGCTATAAAAAATCACCACAAATTTAGTGGCTTAAAGCAACACAGATTTATTATCTTATAATTCTGGGGATTGGAAGTCCCCAAATTGTGGCAAGACTATGTCACTTTTGAAGAGAAACTTCGTTCTTGCCTTTTTCAGCTTCTAGAGGCCACTGCATTCCTTGATTGTAGCATCCTTTCTTCCATCCACAAAGCTCAGCACTCACTCAGGCTCACACACACTCTCCATCCACCTCCTCTGATTCCATTGCCACATCTCCTTCTCTCACTCTGACTCTCCTGCTTCCCTTTGTGCTTATATCGGTGCATCAGATAATTCAAGAGAATCTTCCTAGTTCAATATCTTTAACTTAATCACATCTACAAAGTTCTTTTCATTGTGGAAGGTAACATATTCACAAGTTCTGGGAATTAGGATGAGGACATCTTTGAGGGGCCATCATTTTGTCTACCACACCTAGGGCATAATGGACCACAGGAGAAAGAAGTTTCATCTCAATCTGGGGAGACAGGAAAAGGTTTATAGAGAAAGCTATTATTGAGCCAAGTCAAGAAACATATGCAGATAGGGAAGAAAGAGTTTTACAGGCACAGAAAACAGCATGAGCAAAAACAAAAAGAAAGAAAACAGCAGGCCTTGCTTGATGACCTCAAGAGGTTTGGTAGAATTTGAGTGCAGAATAAGATGGATACTGGGAGAGCAAGCACTGAACCGGAAAAAAAAAAAAAGCTGAAATGTCTGTAGTGATCATTTCATGAAGAGTATTATAGGACTTGGTAAGAGTTTAGACTCTACTTTCTAGACAAGTTGAACCAGTGAAAGATTTTAAGCAGCTTAAAATGTTTCAATGGTTTCTCATTGTACTTGGGATAAAGTTTAACATTCTTAAATATAGTGGCATGTTGGTCCCCTTTGGGGACCTGTTAAAGCTATTAATCTCTTCTCAGAATAATATTTTTAAATACATAAACATAGGGTTATAAAGAAAACCAATTTTACTGAAATAAAAAGTTCTATCCATCAGCCTATTGCGAGTTTGTAGATCCCTGGTTAAAGATCACTCAAGGATCTGGCTTCTGTTCTCTTCCTGTCCCTTCCCCCATCTTAAGCTCAGAGCTCCAAGAACAATTACCTTTTCTCTGCTCCATTAAAATACCAAGTTCCTCCTGCTTTGGGTCCTTGCCACATGTGATTCCTTTTGTTTTTAGTGCTTATCTTTTATTTCTTTTTTAAATTCGTCATGTGGCTTTATTGCCTCCATATGGAGCTATTAAAATAGCACAATGCAGAAACAATACATTAAGAGACAGCTCAAGTTCAATCTTCAAGTATATGCTTTTAAAAAATTTTTTTAGCATTTACTTGTACATATTTGTGGGGTACAGTGTGTTGGTTCAATACATGCATATACTGCACAATGATTTACTTAAGGTACATAGTGTAGTTTTGTACCCATTACTCCACCACTTCTCCCCACTACCCTCTCCCCTGCTGGCTTCTGGTAACCATTATTCTACTCTCTACTTCTGTGAAAACCACTCACCCCCCGCCTTTTATTTTTTAGGTTCCACATATGAATAAGATCACGCAGTATTTGTCTTTCTGTGTCTGACTTAACATGACGGTTTCCAGTTCCATCCATACTGCTGCAAATAATAGAATATCATTTCTTTTTATAGCTGAATAGTATTCCATTGTGTATATATACCACAGATTTTTGTACCCATTTGTCCATTGAGGGGCATTGAGGTTGATTCTATCTCTTGGCTACTGCGATGAACATAGGAGTGCACGTGTCTTTTTGATATATTAATTTCATTTCTTTTGAGTATACACCCAGTAGCGGGATAGCTGGGTAATAATGTAGATCTCTTTTTAGTTCTCTGAGGAACCTCCAAACTGTTTTCCACGATGGCTGTACCAACATACATTCCCACCTACAATGTAGGAGGAAGGTTATCTTTTCTCTGCATCCTCACCAGCATTTGTTATCTTCTGTCTTGTTGGTAATAGCCATTCTAACTGGGGTGAGATGATGTCTCATTGTGGTTTTTAATTTGCATTTCCCCAATGATTAGTGATTTTGAACATTTTTTCATGTGTATTTGTATGTCTTCTTTTGAGAAATGTCTGCTCAAATCCTTTGCCCATTTTTTAAATTGCTTTTTTGTTTGTTTTTTGGTTGGCTCTTGAGCTGTTTGAGTTCCTTATATATTCTGGATATTAGCCCCTTGTCTGTTGTGTAGTTTGCAAACACTTTCTCCAGTTCTGTAGGTTGTCTCTTCACTTTGTTGATAGCATCCCTTGCTGTGCAGAAGATTTCAGTTTGATGTAGTCCCATCTGTGTATGTGCTCTTGTAGTCTCACTCAAAAAAGCACTGCCCACTTCCACTTCATGTAGCATTTTCCCTATGTTTTCTTCTAGTAGTTTCACAGTTTCAGGTCTTAAATTTAGGTCTTTGATCCATTTTTAGCAGATTTTTGTATATGGTTAGAAATGGAGGTCTAGTTTCAATCTTCTGCATGTGGATATCCAGTATTTTCAGCACCATTTATTGAAGAGGCTGTCCTTTCCCCACTATATATTCTTGGTACCTTTGTCAAAAATTAGTTATCTATAAGTGTGTGGGTTTGTTTATGGGCTCTCTATTCTGGTCCATTGGTCTATTAGTCTATTTTTATGCCAGATACCATGCTGGTTTGGTTACTGTAGCTTTATAGTATATTTCACAGTTAGGAAGTGTGATTACTCCAACTTTGTTTTTTGTGTTCAAGATTGCTTTAGCTATATGGAGTCTTTCGTGGTTTCATACAAATTTTAAGAACATTTTTTCTCTTTCTGTGATGAATGTCATTGGTATTTTGATAGGGATTATGTTGGATGTGTAGATTGCTTTGGGTAATATGGAGATTTTGATGATGTTGATTCTTTGAACCCAAGAACATGGGATATCTTTCCATTTATTTGTCATCTTCAGTTTTTTCCACCAAAATTTACAGTTTTCATTGTAGAGGTCTTTCCAGTCCTTGGTTAAATTTACTTCTAGGTATTTCATTTTTGGGTAGTTATTGTGAATGGGATTACTTTCATGGTTTCTTCTTCAGCTATTTTGTTATTGGTGTATAGGAAGGCTATTGATTTTTGTGTGTTGATTTTGTATACTACCACTATACTGAATTCATTTATTAGTTCTAATAATTTCTGGGGGATGTTTTTAGGGTTTTCTATGTATATGATCATGTCATCTGCAAATAAGAATAGTTTGACTTCCTCCTTTCCAATTTGGATGCTCTTCATTCCTTCCTCTTGTCTTTTGACACTGGCTGGAACTTCCAGACTATGTTGAATAAGAGTGGGGAAAGTGGGCATTCTTGTTTTCTTCCAGATCTTAGAGGAAAGGCCTCCAATTTGGTCAATTAAGTATGATATTACATGTGGGTTTGTTGTATATGGCATTTATTGTATCGTGGTACATTCCTTCTATACCTAATTTGTTGACTGTTTTTTATCATGAAGGGTGTTGGATTTTATCAAATGTTTTTTCTGCATCTATTGAAATGATCATATGGATTTTTCCCTTCATTCAATTTT
This sequence comes from Cynocephalus volans, assembly GCF_027409185.1. NCBI lineage: Eukaryota > Metazoa > Chordata > Mammalia > Dermoptera > Cynocephalidae > Cynocephalus > Cynocephalus volans. Next base: position 229,545,336 of record NC_084460.1, read on the forward strand.
TTGGAAGAATTTGAGAAGAATTGGTATTACTTCTTTAAATATTTGGTAGAACTCAGCAGTGAAACCATTTGGTCCTGGGGTTTTCTTTGTTGGGACACTTTTTATTACTGCTTCAATCTCATTACGTTATTGGTTTAGGTTTTCTAGTTCTTCATGACTCAACCTTGGTAAGTTGTATGTGTCCAGGAATGTATCCAAGTTTTCTGGTTTGTTCATGTTCCCCATTTATACCTGTAAAACTCCTACTTGGTTTGAGTGTCACTTTATTGTGAAAACTCAGTGACCCCAGACTAGGGTAATTCCTCTATTAGAATATCATATCGTTCAGTAACTTTATTTTATAAAAATAATAATATATATATAGTTATATATGTAGTTGTTTACTGGTGCCTGTCTAACCAACCAAACCAATTTCCATGAGGGCAGAGCACACTACCTGTATTCACAGTGTCTTGCACACAGTAGACACTCTGCATTTTTTAAATAAATTTTTTATTTTAAAACAGCTTTAGATTTACAGAAAAATTACAAAAATAGTATGGAGAATTACCATATACCCAACACCCAATTTCCCCTATTATTAATATCTTACATTAGCACTGTCCATTTCTCATAATAAATAAATAAATATTGATACATGATTATTAACTAAAGCCCATACATTATTCCCATTTCCTTAGTTTTTACCTAATATTATTTTTCTGGTTCAGGATCCCAACCAGGAACTCATCCACGCTATCACTTCCTGTTTAGTCATCATGGTTCCTTATGATCTTCTGGGCTGGGACAATTTCTCAGACTTTCTTTGTGTTTAATGACTTTGGCCATCTTAAGGAGTACGTTAGGTATTTTGCTGAATGTCCCTCAATTGAAATTTGTCTAATGTTTCTTTCATCTTTAGATTGGGGTTATGGGTTTGGGGAAAGAAGACCACAAAAGTAAAGTGTCATTCTCAACACATTATGACAAGGGCCCATTTTATCAAATGACTTATCACTGTTAATACTAACCTTGACCACCCGGATGAGGTAGTGCTTTTTTCATCACTGTGAAGTTATCCTTTTTATACTCTTTGCATACTATATTTTTTGGAAGGAAGTCACTATGCATAGTTCATACTAAAGGAGTAGATAGTTAAGTGCTATCTCCTTGAGGGTGGGGTACATACATACATTTTTTGAATTTTTTTCTGCAAGTAACATTTGTCTATTCTCCCCCACTTTTTTTTTATTTATTCAATCATTTATTTATATCAGTATGAACTCATGGTTATTTATTTTCTACTTTGTGTTATAATCTAATACTGCTTTATTTACCTTTTTGCTCAAATTGTTCCAGCTTTGGACATTGGAAACTCTTTCACTCTTTAGTTGGCACTTGTGTCCCTTTGACATACCCTCATCAGTGTGTGTGTGTGTGTGTGTGTGTGTTTTATCCTTACTTCTTGGCATAAGAAGATACTTCAGGCTCATCATATATATTTCCTGTCCCAATCCTAGAATTGATGATTTTCCAAGAAGCCCTGGTTATTTTTATTTGAGAATCAGATTAGGAAACAAGATCATTGCCTGATGAGTACTCATTGCTACAGGGGTCATTCCTTCTAAGCTCTTTCAGCTGACAGAGCACGGAAACATGTTTGTATACTAACCCATGTATGTATACACATCCATAAATATTTCTGTATGTGACTTTCTGTATCTATATTAAGCTAAACATGAGTTCATACTGATGTCTCCAATTCTAATCCATGACTACAGGATCATTCTAGCCTCCTTCCCCATGCTTATCTGTAACTTCCTACTACAACAGTGAGAAACCTGGTTCCCACTATCTGCCATCCATTTTATTAGTTGTCCAATTCCATTATACATGTATAGTGGTTTCAGAACTGTTAACCCTACACTTTATTAACTAGATTACAGTGAGTATGTACAGTTCCTGTTGCTTTTAGTCTTACAGTCTCTGGTCATTTCCGAAACTACTTGATTCAGCACCTTTTTCCTTCATCTTCTTCAGGGGGGTTGTTTCATATATTTATAATACAGCTAGAGTCTTTTGACACACACAGCATTCCATCCTGGGACCTTCTGACCTGTTAAATGACTTTTTATATTTGCATACATTAGTATTCACTCACCGTAGGGTTCTATGGGTTTTGACAAATGCATAGTGTCATGTCTGCCATTAAGGTATCATACAGAATGCTTTCACCATCCTAAAACATACTTTGTGCTTCACCTACTCAATTCTCCCTTCTTCCTATCCACTAGATCCCTGAGAAACACTATTTGTTTGCTGTCTCTAGAATTTTACCTTTTCCAGAATGTCATGGAAATGAAATCACACAATATGTGACCTTTCAGAGTGGCTTCTGTTGCTTAACAAAATGCATTTGAGCTTCATCCATGTCTTTGCATGGCTTGAGAGCTCATTCATTTTATTGCTGAACAGTGCTTCATTATATGGATGTACCACAGTTTGTCTATCCATTCACCCACTGGCAGATATTTTGGTTACTTTCAGTTTGGGGTGATTATGAACAAAACTGCTATAAACAATTTTGTGCAGGTTTTGTGAGGACATTTGTTTTTAAAGCAATTAGGTAAATACTAAAAGCACAATTGCTGGATCAAAAGCTAAGACAATGTTCAGTTTTGTAAGAAACCACTCAACTATCTTCCAAAGTGGCTGCATCAATGCATTTTTGAAAAACTATAAAAAGACTATTCAGGTGGCAATATGCAGGATGTTGAAGGGATTCAGAGCTTGAGGTTGAATTTAGTAATGAAACTGCTGCAATGGTTCAGGTCACAGAGAGTGAATGTCTAGAATAAGAAGCAGTGGGAGGGTAGACGCCTCCTAGCTCTCAACCCTTCATGGCCGTGAAGAGTTAAAGATAAAACATCCACAGGATCTGACCACTAACTGGATGTGGGATGAAGATGATGTAGGTGGCTCCCAGACAGCTGGTTCGGGCAACTGAATAAATAGGAAAAGAGAAGAGAAGAACTTTGGGACGAGTGAGGATTTGGGTAACATTTTGATTACATGAGTCTGAGGTGCCTTGTCAGGTTTCTCCAAATGTGGGATTCACCAGGAGAAATGTCATTAAGCAATTGTACATAAGTCCTGAGCTCAGAAATCAAATCTGTTTATCAGGCTAGAAAGAAATAAAATTACTCAGTTGTAAAGAGGCCTACAGTAAATTCTAACTTAGTAAACTGTCAATTTTAGTTTTAGAACCACAGTTTCCATTAAATTTAAGTCTTTGCCATGTGATGTATTTTTCTGTTAAGTGACAGTGGCTCACTATGAAGATAGATATCTGCATTCCCATCCTTTTATGCCTGGTTGCTAAATTATTCTACCTGCCAACCTGTATAATTCAACCTCCATTCCCCAACTACAGTCTGAATATTCCCTTAGGTTACCAATATTGTTATATTTCAGGACCAAAAGAGAGGTTGGAGACCATCTAGTTCATCCACTTATACTTGAGGGCGAACTTGATTGTGCATATAGTTGAACCTAATGAATTTTTTTACTATCTCTTACTTATTATTCTTTTGTACTTTTTATTAAATAAAGTAACTAGATTTGCTTAAAGATAACACAGCATTTATATTGTGATTCACAGGAATAAGTTGTTCCAAACCCTGGGGTAAAGGTAATGTTGCATTTCTTTATTTTTCTAAATCTAATCAAATCTAGCTCCAATTCTCTGGCCACCAAAATTGGCAAGAATTCCAGTTCCAGCATCAATAGTTTTATGGGACTCCTTCCCTTTCTCCTGGGCATATGAGGTCCTAGAAAATGGGAGCAGGACTGAGTATCAAGTTATGGAGGCCGTTGTTATAAATGTGCTTTGCAGAGGCCACTGAGGGCTGGAAAAAGATGACAGCTCTATAGTGGCTCCAGTCCCCTGTGCCAGGCTTAGTCACTGGAGACTCTCACCAAGGCAGAGCAGTTAGTTCTCAGGGCTCAAAAGCTCCTACTCTTTTTACATCTTCTTACATCATACAACTGCCTTCCAGAAGGGTCTTTACCACCCTGCCTTTGTCCCTATTCCATTCCTGGGGGATGCAACTCCATTGGGATTAAATCACTCATTTTTTACCTTCGAAGAACAAAACTTTCATCTTTCCTTGCAGACAGTCTACCTTAATTCTCTCTAGATCAGCAATCGTAATTTCTGTTGATGAGATAAGAAAACAAATGAGTGAAGTTGGCTAGGTATAAGATTGACAAGTTAGAGACTACATACCCATTCTATACAGGGCAGCACCACCCAACAATACCAAGACTTTTGATTCAATGATTAACTAAGAGTACATTCTTATAGGAGAATTTGCTCAAATTTCAAAAGTTGGTTACTAATTCAAAATATTTCAAAATGGTGTTCACACCAAAACAAAAATGCCTGTAATCAATGAGCCACCATTTTGAAATCTTTGACCTAGGTCGTCTAAATGCACATGTATGTTAAGGAAAAACAAATTCTTTTTGGAAAATTCTATTTCCCAATACTAGAATTAAAAAAAGAAAAAGTTAATTATGCCCAACTGCAGTTAAGGAGAATTCAGCACACCTCAGGAACAAAGGCTGAGTAGTAGGTGATAGGATGCAGAGAATTTTTTTTTTTTTCTGATGAGTCTACAGTGGGAGAATTCATTTTAAAGTTAAATTTTCAACCTTGTGATATAATACTTCACAATGCTTCACATACATGACCTCATCTGGACATGTGACTGATAAATATCTGCATTTAAAACATATGGCCTCTGGACAAGGGCTGCGTCCTTTGGTTTCTCTCCTATGGACTTGTCCCATGTTCTTCCCAGTGAATATTCAATAACTATCATGATTATTGATGTGATGGATTAGTAGAAAGGAGGAAGCAGATGACATGTCACTATTTCCTGGTAATATACCAAGATGATTTAACAGTGTGTTTTTGTTTCAAACTATATGACTCTTTGATAATGGCATGTGAGTGTATGTGTGTATGTGTGTATGTGTGTACGTGGAGATTTGGTCATGACTACTGAAGCATTTTATGAAAATCATTTGGAGACACAATCATAAATCTAATTACAGGACTCATATAGCAGACAGGTTTTGCAAAATAAAAGTGCCTCTCCCATGGAAGTAAGAAATAATGAGGAACTTCCTTCCAGTTTTGGTTTGGAAAGCACTGGCTTTTAATTCACTGAAATGGATTAGTATCTCTGTGGCTTGAATTTTCAGAAAGTAAAAAATTCATTTAAATTTACCGTGATCATAAAGACACTCACAGCAAATCACTATGCACCTTTGTTTCCTTGAAATGCAAAGAGCTCCATGCTCAGTATTCAGCGCACCGTGATTGTGAAGAATGGGGAACACTAGGAGGACCACTACGTGCCACACTCAGAGGCCTCCTTAACTCAAAGCACAGTACACTAATTTCCTCCTCACCTAATCAACTTTGCTAAAATATTGCCCTACTTCACCTCTGTGTTATTCATTGCCAAAACCCATCATCTCATTCCAATGATGAGAAAAATATCAAACTCAAAATAAAGGACACCCTGCAAACTACATAATCAGTATCTTTCAAAACTGTGAAGGTCATGAAAAACAGGGGAAAATGAAGAAACTTATAGGCCAGAGAAGATTAAGAAGATATGACAACTAAATGCAATGTGGTATCCTAGAGAGGGTCCTAGAACAGAGAAAGGACATTAGTTGGAAAACTGAAATTCAAATAAAATCTGTAGTGTAGTTAATAGCAACGTACCACTGTTTTGACAAATATGCCAGGGTTATGTGAGACTTTAAACAAAGAAAAAACTGGTAAAGGGTATATGGGAACTCTATGCAATGTCTTTGCAACTTTGTAAATATATAATTATTCTAAGATGAAAAGTTTATTTAAAGCAAAAAAGAAAAAAAGATTGATTGCCCTAAAATTACCTTCCAGTGTACCTTGTCTAACTTACCTTGGTCAGTCAATCAAATTAGTGATAGGCTTTGGACATCAGTACAAAGCTCCAAGTGAACGCTTGTTTTTCCATTAATTTGTAGCCCCTGGAGGGCCTGTGCTGAGTAAATATATCAGTCAAGAAGGAAGCTTTTGGTTGCAAGTGACAGAAATATCAACTCAAAATAACAAACAAAAATGAGAAAATGAGAAAATGAGAATTTCTTGGGTCACATAACTGAAAATCCAGGGTAGTGCTGGCTCCAGAAAAGGGGAATGATGTCACCACTCTTGCTAATCTGTTGGCCCTGCCTTCTGTCCTTTGGCTTCATCTTAGAGTCCCTTATCATGGCCCTCTGCAACTCCAGGCTTACATCCTCTGGGTTCAAGTTCACCAGAAGAGAGAGTTTCTTTCTCTTTCTAATAGTCACAGAAAAATTTAATTGTTTCTCACTGATTCTGATTGGATCATGTGCCCAACAAACAAGCCACTGACTAGGGCATGCAGTGCCTGGATTGTCCAGCTTGAGCAGTATGTCCATCACTGAGGTGAAGGTGGAGACAACTCCACTAGAGGCTCATTGACTGACAGTTGCTCCTTAAAGGGAGAACCAAGTATTGTTATAAGGAGCTGAGTAAATGGACGCAGGATTGCAAAAAGAAGATATCTAGTCTCCCTGCATTGTACTCCCCCTAAACTAGGCCACTCCAGGCTTTCATCCCTGGCTCACAACCAGTGCTTTTCTATAGAGAGGAAGGCAATCTCACTTCTTCTCACTTTTCAGGGGGCCCTCTCATGCTCACCTATAACTCATTCACCACCCTAAGATATATCGTGGGTTTACCTGTCATAGATGGGTTAATGCTGGTGTAGAGTAATTAAACCTTCCTTCATTCCAGCTACCTTTTCTCCCTTCTCCTGTCTGCTTGTTAATTCATTTGTAGTATTTGAAGCTGATGCTATTGGAATAATAGCTATTCGTATGTAGATGTGGTTTCATAACCCTACTATGAACCAACGACATGTTCCCTACTATGGGCTATTTTTTCCATTAATGGCTCCAGCCCTTATCTACAAAATCTTGAACTATTTCTCAGTTGCATTTTCTGTCTGAACCTAGCATTAAAGAAAAAATTTCATAGCTTCCCATTCCTGCTTGTCAGGAAAGCTTTGCTATTCAATGTTTCAGCTTAAAGTGTTTCTTCAGACCAGAATTTTTGGCATTGGCTCACTTCAACTTACTTGGGCCACTTGAGCAAGGCATGATCATACATTATTCACAGATACCCAGACTAAGAGTAGGGAGTTGAGAGAGGTAAGCAGATTTGGTATTTTTGTCACCTGGAAGGCCATGTATAGTAATCAATGTCTCTGCTTCAACCACATTTTTTGAGTACTCACTGTTCTTGTATACCTTGATGGTTCCTACTGAAAGTACCTGAAACTGTCTTCCAGAAAGCTTTCTTCAACCACAGGAAGATGCCTGATCCAAATTTGAGGTAGGCCGAAGTGCCAGGAAATTAATGCTCTCAGGAAAAGGCCTAAACAAATCACAGGAGTTGGTAGATAAATATCTTTGTTTCTTTTCCCTTTAGTAGCCTTCTCCCCTATGGAGAAAATACCTTAAGCCTCTGGGATAGAACAGCAAACCCTGTCATCCCTAAGGCCCAGGCAAAGTGTCATTGCTTCTGGGAAAGAAGTAGAAACAAAACCTGTCTCCCTCTGGGGGAAGGGTAGAACATAGGCACAGATTTATTGCTGCTAAGGAGGGTGTAGTAGCAACACCCTTTTGCTCCTGAGGGAGGGGCAGAAAACCACCTTGGTTGCAGGATCCTGTGACAATAAGCAGAAGCTCACTACTACTGGGATGGGTTAGAAAATTCTATCCCACTGAAGACCAACCACACATACAAGGCAGAGACTAGCAGCAACAGGACAGTGGGACAAAAATACTGAAAAAGCACCACCACCAGGGACAATGTATAAAAGGTCTTCTTATCACTCAGGCTAGGCAGATGAAGAACACCCTCTCTATCTCCACTATACCAGCACTGAGCAACAACCAATAGCAGTCAACCATGTGGGTAGGGGTAGAAGCATGAAGAAAGACTTCATCTTTGGCACAGGCAGAAGGAACTGCTAAAAGCTGAAGATAAAGCAAGAACACTGAGGAAAAACCTTCCAGGACACTGGACTCCATTCTAAGTGCAAGGCAAGAGCAACCAAACTCTGGAAAAATTTAAATTCTGTGGTAAAAATAGCAGAAACGAAATCCAAATCCAGCTTAACTCCTGACTAATTTGACTCAATTCCACATGCTAAGGGGCTGAGAGAACAAGAGGTATGCACATTTCTGAACATAGAGACTATTTAACTCATTCTCTTCTGTTACACATGATGCCTGGTTATAATTTTTTAAAAACTAACTTATATACAAACAAGTAAAAAAGAAAAAAATTGAGATAAAGCAATTGATAGAATCAGATTCAAAGATGACCCATATGTTGACACCATCAGCCAGAGACCTTGAAACAATTATAATTAATATGTTAAAGGACCTAGTGGAAAATGTGGACAACTTTCATAGACACATGGGGAATTCACACAGAGAGACAGAAAGTATTAAAAATATACATACAAATTAAAATGCTACAAATAAAAAACGTAATCTCAAAAGTGAGGAATTGCTTTGACAGGCTCATCAACAGACTGGACAGAACAGAGTAATAAATCAGTAAACTTGAAGATAGATTAATAGAATTTATTCAAAAGGAAACAAAAAGAAAAAAGAATATTTTTTTAAAAATTGGCATGAAAAACTTTGGCACAATATTAAATTTCTAACATACCTGAAAATAAAATCTAAAAAGAAGAAAGAAAATGGAGCAGAAGAAATATTTGAAGAGATAATGTCTGCAAATTTTCCAAAATTAGTAAAAGACAAGTCACAGATCTAAGAGGCCCAGAGAACCTCAAGCAGGACAAACACAAACAAACAAATATGCATACCACTAATCAAACTGCTACAAATTAAGGACAAAGAGAAAAACTTTCAGGCAGTGAAAGCAAAAAGAACCATTTCATACAGAGGAACAAAGAATTACAGTAGACTGCTCATCAGAAACCTTGCAAGTCAGAGGACAATGAACAAATGTCTTCCAAGGGCTGAAAGAAAAAATTTTTGATCCAGAATTCTAAACCCATTGAAATTATCTTTCAACAATGAAAGTGAGCTAAAGGGGTTCTTTTTTTTCCCAGATAAACAAAGGCTGAGAGAACTCACTGCCAGCATATCTGCCCTGCATGAAATGTTAGGTGAACTTCCTCACAAAAAGAAAATGATATCAGATGGAAATTTGGATTTACATGAAAAAATGGAGTTTCATTAATGGTAAAAATAAGGGTTTATATCAAATATTTTTTAAACTTTAATATCTTTAAAAAACATTTAAGACAGGGGTTGAAAAATTTTTTCTGTAAATGGCCAGATAATATTTCAGGTTTTGTGGGCCATATAAGGTCTCTACTGTATATTCTCCCTTGTTGTTGTAGTACGAAAATTATTTTCATCTCACAGATTGTATAAAACCAGACCATGGGCAGGATTTGACCTGCAGGTAAAACTTTTCAGCCCCAATATAAAACAAAATAGTAACTATTTATAGTAAGGTCATATGTAGAAGTGAAATTTATAGCAACACTAATGTGCGAGGAGGAAATAGATGAGAGAAGAAACAGATGAGAGTGTTTCAAGCTTCTTACACTATAGGGGAAGTTGTATAACAGTGTCTGAAGGTAGACTGTGATAAGTTAAAGATGTATGAGGGTACTTCAAAAAGCTCTTGGAAAAGTAGAATTAGGAGATAATATGAATCTTTTCATGAACTTTTTGAAGTACCGTAGTATATGGTAAACTCTAAAGCAATCCTAGAAACATAAAAAAGTGAAGATAAAATAGAATTATAAAAAATATTTAAATAATCAAAGAAAGACAAGAAAAGAGGAAAAATAAAACAAAAAATAGATGGGACAAATAACTGGAAAGACAGTAGACTAAATCCAATCATATCAATAACTACACTAAATATAAATTGTCTACATACCCCTATTAAAAGGCAGAGATTATCAGATTTTATTAAAAAGTGAAAGACAATTGTATGTTATCTACAAGAAACCTGCTTTAAATATAAGGTTGAAAAAAAGATATGCCATTCAAACCTAATTTAAAAAAATTAAAGTGGCTACACTATTATCAGACAAATTAGATTTTAGAACAAGTAATACTACAAAGAGCAAAAGGGACTTTATGATAAAAGCTTCAGTCAACAAGAATCCATAATAATACTAAATGTTTATGTATATATCAACAAAGGTCAAAATACATTAAGTAAATATGATAGAATAGAAAGGAGAAATAAACAAACCCAAAATTATGGTTGGCTATTTCAACCCTCCTTTGGCAGAAATCAAGAGAACAAAGAGATAGCAAAAACAATAAGGTTATAGAAGAACAACAGTATCAATCAGCTTGACATAATTGACATTTATAGGATTCTCCACCTAATAATAACAGAATATACATTCATTTCAAGTGTGTGTAGAACACTCACCAAGACAGAATTATAATCTAGGCCATAAAATAAGTCTCAAATAATTAAAAGAATTAAAATCCTTTAAAGTATGGTACCTGACCACAACAGAATTTAACTAGTAATCAATAATAGAGAGCTATCTGGAAAACCCTAAGTAATTAGAAATTAAACAACACACTTCTACATACTTCATAAGTTAAAGAAGAAGGCACAAAACAAATTAGAAAATATTTTTAGCTGAATGAAAATGAAACCAAAACATATCAAAATTTGTGGGAGGTTGACATAACAAAGTTTGGGGGCCAATACTATGAACCAAGCACTGGTTTAGATACTGGAAATATACTAGTGAAAAAATAAAGATTTTTGCTCTTGAAGTGTTTATATTCTAGTGGAGTGGGGGGCAAGACCTTTACTAAATAAATACTAAATAAATAATCTAGAATGCTAGTACTTGATGCACGCTTTGAACAAGAAAAAGTAGAGTAGAGTAAGAGAATTTGAGAGCTGGCAGAAAGGGAGATTGCAATTTAAATTGGATGGTAAGAATAGGTCTCATTTTGGAGGGGACTTTGAGCAAAGACTTGAAGGAGTTGAAGGAGTTAGCCAAATAGTCATAAGAGGGAAGAATATTCTAAGAGTGAGAACAGCTAGATCAAAGTCCCTAAAGTGAAAGCATGCCTGGCATGTTCTAGGAACAGCAAACAAGTCAGTGTGGCAGGAATGGAGTAAGAGAGGGGAAAAGAAGGTGAGAAGGTCAGAGCGGTATCAAGTAGGCTTTATGTATGGTCTTGCAGATGACTAGAAGAACTTTTGTTTTTACTCTAAGGGATATAGGATCCATTGCAGACATTTTAGCAGAGGAATGATTTGCTCTGTTTTGGAATAGAATATAGGTAATAAGGGTAAAGGAAGAGAGACCAGTAAGAAAACTCCAGCAATAATTCAGGTGGTTATTGCAATAAATTAGTAGAAAAAATGTTGGCAGCGTGAGCCAGGGTGGTAGGAGTAGAGGTGGTAAAAATTAGTTGGACTCTATATAGACAAAGAAGAAAGAGACTACAAAATATTCAGATGTATTAGATGAATTGTTGAAGAAAAATAAAGAAGTTCAAAGATAACTCAAGGTGTTTAGTTTGAACAGTTGGAAAGATGGAGTTTTCATCAATTAAATGGTGACAGCTGCAGGTAGAACAGGTTTGGGTATAATACAGAGTTTAGTTTTGGACATAGCAAAGATGTGAATATAGGAGTCTGGTGTTCAGAAAGTGAAGTCTGAACTGGAGATACAAATTTGGGAGTGTCAGCACATAGGCTATATATTGACAAAGGTCCTGGCAGGAAATAGGGGATATATTCAAACTGAGTAATCAAGAAGAAAAATATTTACAAAGGTATGGGTAGGATTTAGGAAAACCTATACCATGATTGGTAGAGTACTCCAGAGGTGTTAATATCCCTAGTGTGAAAAGGCAGGGGAGCAAGCATTCATCAGAATTGAAAAGGGTACTGTGTGGAGAGGATAGCCTGACAAGAGATATAGCCTTCAATAGAAGGACATAGCCAACCCATGGCAACCTGACAGGGAATAAACATTCCATCCTGAGTTTCCTTCAACCCTTCTGTCTTCTGCCATTCCGTCCCATGGGCCAAACCCAAGTGAAAATTAAGACCAAGGGACAATGGTGCTGTGCTTTCCAGGAACGCAAGGAGGGAAAGGGTGGAGAGTGAATCTACAGAGGTAAAAAGAAAATATGAAGCATAAATATTATTTAAAGCCATGAGTCTAAATGAGATCAACAAAGAAGTACATGTGGATAGAGTACCAGAAATATTCAAGACTGAGCCCTGGGGCATTCCAACAATAAAGAGGAACTGGGTAATAGTTGTGACAAGGGAAGCAAGAAGGAAACTGAGTGTGGCTTCAGGAAAACAATGATTCAGGAGAAGGAACAATTCTGTCAAAAGCTTCTAGTAGATCACATAAGATGAGGACTGAAAATTGGCCAGTGAATTTAGTAGCATGAAGATCACTGGTGATCTGAACAGGAGCAGTTTGGACAGAGTAGTGAAGCAAATGCCTGGCTGGAATCAATTGAAGAAAAACTGGGAGCAACATGGGGTCCTTAGGAGCCAAGGGCAACCCCTGCCAACAGCTGGCAGGAGCATGGGGACATCAGGAGCTGGAGGTAGCCCCTGCTGACAGACAGCAGAGCATGGGGTGCTGTTGGGCAGGTGGCCCACCATTGCCACAGACATCACCACCATACAGGTCGTTTGCAGCAGCCACCACCACAGCTACCAATACCACCACAAGGGCAGCTCACTACCACAGCAGCCGCCACCACTGCCACAAGCAGCCATTGCCATTGTTCATGCAGTCCACTGACCACTTGACTGCATTGACACAAGAAGCGTCACCAGTAGAGTCCAGGAAAAGAGCAGACTGAGAGCAGACTTGCAACTCAGTGGCCCAATGCAGTGCTGTCCCCCATAGTAGCACACCTGGAAGTGGCAGGTATGTGTGTAGCCCACATGACTGCCTTGATCCAGAGAGAGAAACATGGAACCCCAGAGAGTGCAGAAACCCAGGATAGCCAAATAGAGTAAGGAGGAAAATTCCCAACCACCACCAGCCCATCCCCCAACTAAGGGAAGTAAGGACCCAGGAGGAGCCTCTGTCTGTAGGAAAGAGAAACCCCACCTAAGGTCACCCATTTAAATTGAGGAGCTCCAATATACCTCAGAGCTCATGGAACACTAGCTAGGGTGCAAACAAGCTTGCCCAGAGCCATTCACCTCACAAAAGAGCAACAGGGCAGCCATGTGTTTCTCCCAAGAACTCAAGAGCTTGCCCACATTCTTGACAAGCCAGCATGGTGTAACTAACATCAGCTAGGAATCACTAAGTGACCCAGGGCTAAGACCACAGAAGCACTTACATGCAACTCCAACACTGAATATGGCCAAAGTACCCACACAGAGACTACACTACTGCATCTATCCAGAACAAATACTAAGACACCTTACTCAATGGTCAATATAAAACACATCTGCAGGAGGAAGTCTCTCTCCTCAAAGCCCACTCCAGAGTAATAGAGGAAGCAACTGCTGTATCAGATAAGCAGACATCAACACAGAGATACTAGAAATACAGAAATATAAGAAAATATGACACCACCAAAGGAATGCTATAATTATCAAGTACAAAACTGCATAGAGCAAAAAACCCTTGAAATGACTGAAAAGGAAACTCAATGAGATACAGGAAGACTCAGTTAGATAACATAATGAAAGTGGAAATTTACAAAGAGATAAATGCAATTAAAAAGGATGTAGCAGAACTCTTGGAACTGAAGGGTTCATCCAACAAAATAAAAAACACAACTGAGAGCATAAGCAGTAGGTTAGATCAGCAGTCTCTCAACAAAGAAAAGGCCAGGACTGGATGGCTTTACAGCTGAATTCTACCAAACCTTTAAAGACAAATTAATACCAACTCTCTTCAAACTATTCCAGAAAATTGAAACACAGGCCATTCTCCCAAATTCATTCTATGAGGCTCAAGAAAAATCAAAACTCACTAGTAAAATTAAAATGCAACAATGAAAAGAGAAAAAAAAAGTTTATCTACAACCCACAGAACCAACAAATACAGAAGAGAAACAGTAAATCAGAAAGAAAGGAACAAAAGACACTTAAGACATCCAAACAAAAATCAATAAAATGCTAGGAGTAAATCAACACTTTTCAATAATAACTCTTAATGTAAAAGGATTAAATTCCCCAATCAAAAGACATAGACTGGCTGAGTGAATTAAAAAGGAGGACCCAACTATATGCTGCCTTCAAGAGATCAACCTCACCTCAAAAGACTCACATAGACTAAGAGTGAAAGGATGGAAAAAGATATACCATGCAAACAGAAATGAAAAATGAGCTGGAGTAAACTAAAAACCATAAAAAGAGATAAAGAGGGCCACTACATAATGATAAGAGGATTCATCCACCAAGAAGACATAACAATCATAAGCATATACACAGCCAATGTCGGAGCAGCCAGATTTGTAAAGCAAACTCTATTAGACCTAAAGAAGGAAGTAGACACTAATACCATAGTAGCAGGGGACCTGAACACACCACTGTCAATATTGGACAGATCATCTAGGCAAAGAATCAGCAGAGAAACACAAGATCTAAACAACACTCTAGACCAATTGGAATTGGCAGATATCTACAGAACATTCCATCCAACAACCTCAGAATATTCATTCTTCTCATCAGCACATGGATCATTCTCCAGGATAGATCACATGTTAGATCACAAATCAAGTCTCAAAAAATTCAAAAATGTTGGAATTATCCCATGTAGTTTTTCGTATCACAATGGATTAAAATTTGAAATCAATAACAAATGAAATCCTGGAAACTATACAAACACATGGAAATTAAACAGCATTCTACTTAATGACATATGGGTCCAAGAAGAAATCAAACAAGATCAAAACATTTATTGAAACTAATGAAAACAATGATACATCATACCAAAACCTGTGGGATACTGCAAAAGCAGTACTAATGCTTACTTCAGAAGAATGGAAAGATGGCAAGTGAACAACCTAACACTTCACCTTAAAGAACTAGAAAAACAAGAACAATCCAAACCCAAAGTTAGCAGATAGAAAGAAACCATTAAGATCAGAGAAGAACTTAATGAAATTGAAACCCCAAAAAAGTGATACAAAATATCAATGAATCAAAAAGTTGCATTTTTGAAAAGATAAACAAAATTGACAAACCATTAGCACAACTAACTAAAAAAAGAAGAGAGAAGACCCAAATAACAAAAATTAGAAATGAAAAATGTGATGTTACATCTGATACATCTGAAATAAAAGGAATCATTAGAGACTACTATAAACAACTATATGCCGACAAATTTGAAAATTTGGAGGAAATGGATAAATTTCTGTACACACACAAACTACCAAAACTGAACCAAGAAGATATAGAAAATCTGAGCAGAGCAATAAAAATAAAAGAGATAGAAGCTGTTATCAGAAGGCTCCCAACAAAGAAAAGCCCAGGACCAGATGGATTCATGGCAAAATTCTACCAAACAATCAAAAAGGAATTGACACCAATTCTCTACAAACTATTCCAAAAGATTGAAACAGAGGTAATTCTTCCAAACTCATTTTATGAAGCAAACATCACCCTGATACCAAAACCAGATAAAGATACAACAAAAAAAGAAAACATTAGGCCATTATCCTTGATGAAAACAGATGTAAAAATCCTGAGTAAAATACTAGCTAACAGAATACAGCTACACATACACAAAATTATACAAAATGATCAAGTGGGATTCAACCCAGGGATGCAAGGTTGGTTCAACATATGCAAATCAATAGTGTGATACACCATATCAATAAAATCAAACACAAGGACCATATGATCGTCTCTATAGATGCTGAAAAAACATCCGATAAAATTCAACACTCATTCATGATAAAGGTTCTCTATAAGTTAGGTATAGATGGAAAGTATCTCAACATAATTAAAGCCATATATGATAATCCCACTGACAATATCATCCTGAATGGGGAAAAGCTGAAAGCTTTTCCTTTAAGAACAGGAACTAGACAAGGATGCCCACTCTCACCACTCCTATTCAACATAGTGTTGGAAGTACTAGCCAGAGCAATCAGAGAAGAGAAGGAAATAAAGGGCATCCAGATTGGAAAAGATGAAGTCAAACTGTCCCTGTTTGAAGATGACATGATCCTATATCAATCAGCCTAAAGCCTCTACAAAAAAACTCTTGGAGTTGATAAATGATTTCAGCAATTTTGCAGGATACAAAATCAACACACAAAAATCAGTAGCATTTCTATTTGCCAATAGTGAACACGCAGAATGAGAAATCAAGAGAGCTAGCCCATTTACAATAGCCACCAAAAAAATAAAATACTTAGGAATTGAGTTAACCAAGGATGTAAAAAATCTCTATAATGAGAACTACAAACCACTGCTGAGAGAAATTAAAGAGGACACAAGGAGATGGAAAGTTATCCCGTGCTCTTGGATTGGAAGAACCAACCTTGTGAAAATGTCCATACTACCCAAAGTAATATACAAATTCAATGCAATTCCCATCAAAATTCCAATGACATTTTTCTCAGAGATGGAAAAAAACTATCCACACATTTATATGGAATAACAAAAGACCATGCATAGCCAAAGTAATTCTGAGCAAAAAACAATAAAGCTGGAGGCATAACACTACCTGAGTTTAAGCTATATTACAAAGCTATAATAGCCAAAACAGCATGGTATTGACATAAAAACAGACACACTGATCAATGTAATAGAATAGAGAATCCAGAAATCAACCTACACACCTACAGCCATCTGATCTTTGACAAAGGCACCAAGCCTATACACTGGGGAAGAGACTGCCTCTTCAGCAAATGGTGCTGGGATAACTGGTTATCCATATGCAGGAGAATGAAACTAGACCCACACCTCTCACCATATACTAAAATCAGATCAAAGTGGATTAAAGAATTAAATATACACCCTTAAACAATAAAACTTCTTAAAGAAAACATAGGAGAAACACTCCAGGAAGTGGGACTGGGCACAGACTTCATGAATACAACTCCAAAAGCATAGGCAACCAAAGGAAAAATAATCAAATGGGATTATATCAAACTAAAAGGCTTCCGCACAGCAAAAGAAACAGTTAACAGAGTTAAAAGACAACTAACAGGATGGGAGAAAATATTTGCAAAATATACATCTGACAAAGGATTAATATCCAGAATATACAAGGAACTGAAATAACTTTACAACAAAAAAAGAAGTAACCCAATTTAAAAAATGGACAAAAGAGCTAAATAGGCATTTCTCAAAGGAAGATATACGAATGGCCAACAGACACATGAAAAAATGCTCAACATCACTCAGCATCCGGGAAATGCAAATCAAAACCACATTGAGATACCATCTCACCCCAGTTAGGATGGCTAATATCCAAAAGACTGTGAATGATAAATGCTGGCAAGGTTGTGGAGAAAAAGGAACTCTCATACATTGTTGGTGGGACTGCAAAATGGTGCAGCCTCTATGGAAAATGGTATGGAGGTTCCTCAAACAATTGCAGATAGATCTACCATATGACCCAGGTATCCCACTGCTGGGAATATACCCAGAGAAATAGAAATCCTAAAGTTGAAGGTATACCTGTTCTCCAATGTTCATTGCAGCACTATTTACAGTAGCCAAGAGTTGGAACCAGCCCATATGTCCATCATCAGATGAGTGGATATGGAAAATGTGGTATATCTACCCAATGGAATACTACTCTGCTATAAAAAAGAATGAAATACTGCCATTTACAACAACATGGATGGACCTAGAGAGAATTATATTAAGTGAAATGAGTCAGGCACAGAAAGAGAAATATCACATGTTCTCACTTATTTGTGGGAGTTAAAAATAAACAAATAAGTACACAAATAAACTGGGGAGGAGGGAAAAGACACAACAATCACAATTCCTTGAAGTTGTT
The DNA here is from genome assembly GCF_027409185.1 of Cynocephalus volans. Lineage (NCBI taxonomy): Eukaryota > Metazoa > Chordata > Mammalia > Dermoptera > Cynocephalidae > Cynocephalus > Cynocephalus volans. The sequence goes on from NC_084460.1 coordinate 229,563,470, forward strand.
ATGACAAACGAACAGATCTGAGGTTGTTGGGAGGAAGGGGGATGAGGGAGGGGGGAGGGAGTCTTCAGTAATGGACCACAATAATCAACCACATTGTATATTGATAAAATAAAATAGAAAAGCTATCTCAATACAGTAAAAGCCATACATGACAAACCAACCACCAATATCATTCTGAACAGGAACAAGACAAGGATGCCCACTCTCATCACTCCTATTTAGCATAGTATTGGAAATACTACCAGAGCAATCAGGTAAGAGAAAGAAATAAAGGGCATACAGATTGGAAAAGACAAAGTCAAACTGTCCTTATTTGTAGATGACATGATCCTTAATATAGAAAAACCTAAAGACTACAAAAAAACCTCTTAGAGCTGATAAATAATTTCAGTAAAGTTTCAGGATACAAAATCAACACAGAAAAATCAGTAGCATTTTTATACTCCAATAATGAACTATCAGAAAAAGAAATCAAGAAAGTACACACGTTTACAATAGTTACCAAAAAACTAAAATACCTAGAAATGAAGTTAACCAAAGAGGTGAAAGATCTCTACAGCAAGAACTACAAATCAGTGCTGAAAGAAATTAAAGAGGACAGAAAAAGATGGGAAGATATTCCATGCTCTTGGATTGGAAGAAATAACATTGTGAAAATGTCCATACTACCCAAAGTGATTCACAGATTCAATGTAATCCCCATGAAAATACCAATGACATTCTTCACAGAAGTAGAAAAAACAATCCTAACATTCATATGGAACAACAAAAGACCACAAATAGCCAAAGCAATCCTGAGCCAATAAAATAAAATAAAATAAAGCTGGAGGCATTACACTACCTGACTTCAAATTATACTTCAAGGCTATAGTAACCAAAACAGCATGAGGCTCGCATAAAAACAGATACTCGGACCAATGGAACTGAATAGAGAACCCAGAAATTAACCAACACACTTACAGCCAGCTGATCTTTGACAGAGGCACTGAGAACATACATTGGGGAGAAGACTGTCTCTTCAATGAATGGTGTTGGGAAAACCAGACATCCACATACAGAGAATAAGACTAGACCTATACCTCTCACCATATACCAAAATCAACTCAAAATTGATTAAAGACTTAAAAATAAGACCTGAAACTCCTAAAAGAAAACATTGGGGAAACACTTCAGGAAGTAGGACTGGGCAAAGACATTATAAATAAGACTCTGAAAGCATGGGCAACAAAAGAAAAAATTTTAAAAATGGGATTATATCAAATTAAAAAGTTTCTGCACAGAAAAAGAAACAATTGACAGAGTGAAAAGATGATCTACAGAACAGGAAAAAATATTTGCCAACTATGCAACTGATAAGGGATTAATATCCAGAATAGACAAGCAGTCAAACAACCTAACAGTAAAAAACAAAAACAAGTAACCTGATTAAAAAATGGGCAGAGGCGCTTAATAGGCATTTCACAAAGAAATATATACAAATGGCCAACAGGCACATGAAAAAATGCTCAACACCACTAAGTATCAAGGCAATGCAAATCAAAACCACAGTGAGATATCTCACCACAGTTAGACCATTATCAAAAAGAGAGAATAAAAAATGTTGGTGAGGATGAGGATAAAGGCCTCCTACAGTGTTGGTGGGACTGTAAATTAGTGTACCCATTATAGAAAACAATTTGGAAGTTTCTCAAACAACTACAGATAGAACTGCCATATAATCCAGCAATCCCACTGCTGGATATATACCCCAAGGAATGGAAATCATGTCAACCATATACACGTGCTCCCTTGTTTACAGCAGCTCTATTCACAGTAGCCAAGAGTTGGAACCAACCTAAATGTCCATCGATGGATGACTGGATAAGGAAAATGTGGTATATATACATACACAATTGAATAGTTCTCTGCCATAAAAAGGAATGAAATTCTGCCATTTGCAGCAACATGGATAACTTAGAGAAAATTATGTTTAGTGAAATACAGGCACAGAAAGAGAAACACTGTAAACCCTCACTCAAAAGTGGGAGCTAAAGAAAGGAAGAAAGATACAACAATCACAATAATTTGTTAAACTTTCAAAAGGAGAGATCAGAACTGAGGCCACCAGAGATGGTAAAGGGAGAAGGGGAGAGGGGTTAGTGAGAATTGGTAAAGGGCCATAAAAAATGATTACATTGTATAATGTTGAATATGCTAATTATCCTGATTTGAGCATCACATACTGCACACAGGTGTTGATATTCAATTCTGTACCCCACAGATATATACAATTATGTTTCAACAAAAAAAAGAAAAGGAAAGGAAAAGAGGGATGAGAGGAATTGTCTGTTTCAAGTGCTATTTCAAGGTGTTTTCTTGCAAAGAGGAACAGAAAATGGGACAGTAGCATGTATAGGAAGTAGAGTCAGGAGAAGGCTTTGTTTTTTTGTTGTTTTGTATTTTAAAATGAGAGGACTAACACAATGTTTGCCTTCTGATGGCATGATATAATAGACAGCTAAATAGTTGTTGATGTAAGAGAAAGAGGGAAGAAATGCTGGACTAATGTCCTCCCACAGGAGAGATGGATATGGTACAATAACTCACATTAAGGAAAATATTTGGAGAGAACTTATAGGCCTGCAGTAAGGATTGAAGGAAATAATGCATGAAAATCAATTGTTTCTAGCATGTAAAAAGTACTTGATAAATATTAGCCATTACTTATTATTATTATTATTATCATCATCATCATCATCATCATCATCATCATCATCATTATCTTTTCTGGGCCTCATTTTTCTCATCTATAAAAAGAAGAAATATGTTTCAAAATGCTTTCAGCTTCTAACAAGCTGTTAGATGAGATTACTCAAGAAACTGCACATGAGGTCTAAAGAGGACCTAATCTCCAAGTACAGATCACATGAGGTCACCTTGTAATATTTAAGATGAAGCTAATATGCAACTTAAATATATACAATCATAAGTAAAAATTTCATGGCATGCACCAAGAGGAATTATAATGCCAATGGACCTATTGCCACAGCAAGAAAACAGTTAAGAAAGACAATTCTTACAACACCTGAATCTCTAGGACTCTCTAAAAGCAATTGAGTCTGCACACTCCAATTGTAGACTCAGTTGCTATGTAAACTGTGCTTCATAAGGCATTTAAAGACTTAGTGCAAGTGGCTTGAGGTTTAATCTTTTAATTCCATTGCTCTGTAAGTTCCTTGTAGGTTCAGTGAACAAGGAATTCAGACATAATATTAGAGACCCATTTTCAGGAAAGGGCTTAGGCCTGGAAAAAATGTGCTGCATTTTAGTGCACAAAAGAGACTCCAGGCTAATCTCTAGGTTTACCCAGTCTAAGGGTAATTCTCATGCAGGGATCCTGCTGAAAAGACATACGCTTACACAGTAAATTGTCTGCGGTGTAGTTCCCCATAATCAACCCCCTCCCCCACCAACACCACCAAAGGCCTCCTTTACTAAAGGGCTTGTATAGATGGAATATGTTCACAAACAGGCCAATTTGGGTCATTTCCTCCCTGATAAAAGGCTCAATTCACTGTGAAACATTACATGCCACTTATGTACTTGGGGACATTTGCGCTTTAGAACAGTAGAAAGAATCGGACAACCACATTATCAAACACAATGTACATGTTCAAACCACTTGACACCTAGCCAAGCAAAATGAAGGCCACTGGCTCCCCTGTGGTGGCCCTGCTACCTCAGACACACATATAGGGTCCTGGCTGTGATGCTGTTTTGTGTCTGCAGAAAGCTACACACACACTCACGCAGAATTTAAGTAATTCTTTGACTATCTCAGAGATAGATGGTGTAGAGACTAATTAAAGTTGTACAACCCACGAGGACAAACAGGCATGTTTGGATGACATTTAGGAACCATCTCACATGTTGAATATGTGTACATTAGCAGCACTATAATAGGTGGAGAAATACAGTGTCAGGAAAAACAAAATCACAATTACTCCAGCCTGAATAACCAGAGCTCGTTTACATATATCAGATTTAATTTTATTTTTTACGAGTCACTTGAGGGCAAGGCACATTTTACATTCAAGCTTTGGGGAAGTGCTGAATTCACTCTTCCGCTCTTTCCCTCCTCCTCTCGGGAACTTGATGAGTTACTAAATAGTACTGATACTCCTTCACACTTTTCTAAAATAACTTGCCTGAATTTTCTTCAGTTTTTAATTTTCAGTTTCTTTAACTGTTCAGTAACTCAAGGCCATTAGGCTAGGATTTCTGAAGCAGGGGTATCATGAGTAAAGTCGGTGTAATGACCTTGCGGATTACACGTGGCATCCCAAATAACTTCTTTTGGCAAAGAAGGTAATTATTTGTACCTATATTTTTCGATTTGTAAAGTCCAGACAATGACAAAGCAGTGTTGCAAGAATTAGTAAAGTGTCAGAAAATCTCTTGACATTTCTAGAAAACAAATTCCACTATTACTATACGTTATCGTAAATATTTTGTTTTATTTTGATAATGTCACTGTCAAGAACTTTTCTTCTTTACCCTCCAGTTCTAGGTATAATAGGGTTTTAAAAAACAGAAAAGAAATACCCTTCTGAGGTTGCAGTCAGAGAGAAATCACACAAAAAGCATTTTTGCTATAGTAAAAGTGATTTTACTATGAATGCCATCAGGGTATAAAGGAGAGAGACAATTTGTGGCATGTTTTATCACATCAAGATAATTAAGCCAATTTTCACTGATGCTTATAAAAGTTTGACACTGAAACAAGAAAACGCTTTTAAAAAGTTTCTTATTGGAATCAGTATTGTATGTATTCTGTTATGGCAAGAGGTTGGATTTCTCATCTCCTTTTTCCCATATTGATACTCAGACCTGCATACTCTTGGTGACTAAGCATACTAAGATTGCCAGATTTCACAAATAAAAATACAGAATGCCCAGTTAATTTGAATTTCAAGTAAATAACAAATAATTTTTAGCAGAAGCATGACCCTTGCAATATTTGGGACATGCTTAAACTAAAAACTCATTCTTGTTTATGTGAAATTCAAATGTAACTGGCCATCTCTTATTTTATCTGCCTCCCTAAGCATGCTGGAATTTTCTAATAGATCTGTGGAAGAGATGGGTTAGCTGGGTTTGTCAGAGTTAAAGAGTCTAGGGCTGGATGACCCCTGAGAAACACAAATCACAGTACCGAAGGATTGTAGTTACCCTTGGTGAGACTGACTTGGTATCATACACAAGATATTAGAGTTGTCCGGGGAGGGGTTGGGTGGCAGGAAGAGCAGGCACCGCAGTGTTCCACCGGGGGTAACGAACCCTTGGGCACTGTGACTTGTGGTTCTCAGGGGGCATCATGCTCAGTAGGGGACCTTACACAGCCTTCCAGGACCTGTGTGGGGTTGATGCTGGGGTCGAGGGAACAGCGACCCAGGGGGTCACCTGGAAATTCGGCCTTGGGGAGCAGGACCAGTTCCAGACTACCTGTTGGGCTTCTTCTCACAGAGGTGGAAAGTTTACCTCACATGGCTAGATGGAGCTAGGGCAGCTCAAGTGGGACAGTGTTCAAAGGCTCTCGCATTTTAAACTTCAGTGAGAGGTTATGATTATTCTCATACCACGTTTCATATTTCTGTGGTATAAAATCAAGATTACGAGCACTGCCTTTCAAGTCAAATTGACATGGGTTTGAATCCTCACTCTCCCTTGAGACTGAGCAAGTTGTGTGAACTCTGAACACAACTTCTCATCTGTGAATAAAGATAGTGTACTTCACAGGGATGCTGGCAGGTTCAAATAAAGTAATTTCGAAAATTCTCAATACAGTGTTTTGCAAAGAGTAAGGTCTCAGTAAATATTACCTTTGTGCTATTCTAAGCTTTTATAAGGGTCAAATTCTTAATCTGAACTGAATATTACACAAAGAAGCCGTATTCAGTTGTGGACTTAATAGTATTCATTGATAATCTTTGAAGAAAAATCCATAGCAAGTATTAGATTGTCCCTTAATTATTACCATCCTATTAGGCAAAGAAGCTAGTAGTGTCCAATGTTTAAACTTTCTGTTGCATAAGCTATAAGCCCATAATTATTGACAAGAAAAACTTCTCTGATTAACTGAATGCATGAGCTCCGAATGAAGAAAACCCTTCAATTCAAAACGGGTATTTGCACTGATCAAACTTAGTTATTTCATTGATTCTTCAGTAATATATTTCCAAATGTGAGTGCTACCCACCCATGACATTACTGAGACCTTTTGGACACTTCCTGGGTTCTGAGGGGCAGCACGTGCAGAGCAGTGGCTCTCACCCTGGCTGTACAGGAACATAATCTGAGGGGCTTTAAAAAAAATACCAGGAAAGGGCTCCACCCCAGGCCAATTGAACTAGAATCTTGAGGTACAGCATGGACATCAGTATGTTTTTAAAGCTTTCTAACTGATTGTAATGAGAGGCCACTTGAAAAATATTGAGTAGAGAAAAGAACATGAGGTTTTGAGTCACACCAGGTTGGGCTCAAACCCAGGTCTCTTTATTTACTAGCTGTGTTATCTTTTACAATTTACTAATTTCTCACAGCATCAGTTCCCTTTGTTAGAAAAATGGAAATACTTCATATCCTAAGGATCCACTGAGGTACTACCTAAATAGAAGTTATTATTCTAGGGTTCGTTTAAAAGGACATGGTCTTGTTTAGACATCCCTAGTCAACCAGAGCATTTCTTTCTTTTCATATAAAAAAACAGGCAAATCACAGCATGATAGTTTTTTGTTTTTTTTTTTTTCTTCCAGTATTTGTCTTTGTTAACTGCTCGTTTTCATTGTATGCTTGGAGTCTGGTTCTTCCTGTAAAAAAAATTCTTGTATTTTTTTTTTTTTCCATTCATTGTTGTTACTGCTTTGTTTTGTTATCTTGGCACTTTCCAGAACCACTTCTGAAGCCTAGACCTGAAGAGCTGAAGATTTTGGTAACAAAATTTTATTAAAAGAAACTTAAGTTGGTTTTACAACACTATTGTTATTATTTCCATATGCTTCCTGCCTTTGATTTCATAAGCAGAAGAATTTCTCCTGCAGTGCTATGCTAACCAGAGAGCTTCCATTTTCTTCTCTAAATAAATCCCAAATTTTGAAAATTTGGAGGTGGGTTCTCACACTTACTATTTGATTTCATGATAATCTCCAGCCCCTCCATAATGGTAACTATTACTGCCAGTTCTAGCTGGTGCATTTTATATACCATTTTAAAATGGATTTACAGAAATATAGAGTTTTGTTTTGTGGGTATGTGACTGGATTTCTTTTCACAGAAAAGTTATCATAATGTGCAAGTTTTCCTTACTCAAAAATATCATTGTTGGAATTTTCTTTGGTAGTATATCTTGCTCTGATGTCTATGTCATCTGATATTAATATAGGCGCTCTAGCTTTCTTTTGATTGGGATTAGGATGATATAACTTGCTTCATCATTTTACTTTTAACCTATCTATATCTTTGTTTTTTAAGTGATTTTCTTGTAGACAGCATAGAGTTGGATCTTGCTTTACATTGTTTGACAATCTCTGCCTTTAATGAGGTGTTTGGATCATTTACAGTTAATGTCAATAATGACTTATTGATACAGTTGGATTTAAATCTACAAACTTGTCAGTTATTTGTCCCATCTGTTCTTTGTTCTTTTTTCTCTTTTTTCCTGCCTTCTTTTGGATTAAGTATTTTTAAAATTCCACTGTATTTACATTGTTGGCTTACAAACTATACCTCTTTTTAAATTTCTCTGGTGGTTGTTTCGGGGTAAACAATAGATATCTTTAACTTGTCACAGTTTATCTTCAAATAATATTATATAATTTCTAGTATAGTGTAAGAACCTTACAATAGTGTAGATTCTTCCTTTTGATCCTTCATGGCATTCTACATAAGTTTTTTTTTTTTTTTTTTTTTTTTAATTTTATTTTGTCGATATACATTGTGGCTGATTATTGCTCCCCATCACCAAAACCTCCCTCCCTTCTCCCTCCCCCCCTCCCCCCCAACAATGTCCTTTCTGTTTGCTTGTCATATCAACTTCAAATAATTGTGGTTGTTATATCTTCTCCCCACCCCCAGTTTGTGTGCGTGTGTGTGTGTGTGTCTGTGTGTGTGTGTGTGTGTGTGAATTTATATATTAATTTTTAGCTCCCACCAATAAGTGAGAACATGTGGTATTTCTCTTTCTGTGCCTGACTTGTTTCACTTAATATAATTCTCTCAAGGTCCATCCATGTTGTTGCAAATGGCAGTATTTCATTCGTTTTTATAGCTGAGTAGTATTCCATTGTGTAGATGTACCACATTTTCCGTATCCACTCATCTGATGATGGGCATTTGGGCTGGTTCCAACTCTTGGCTATTGTAAAGAGTGCTGCAATGAACATTGGGGAACAGGTATACCTTCGACTTGATGATTTCCATTCTTCTGGGTATATTCCCAACAGTGGGATAGCTGGGTCGTATGGTAGATCTATCTGCAATTGTTTGAGGAACCTCCATACCATTTTCCATAGAGGCTGCACCATTTTGCAGTCCCACCAACAATGTATGAGAGTTCCTTTTTCTCCGCAACCTCGCCAGCATTTATCGTTCAGAGTCTTTTGGATTTTAGCCATCCTAACTGGGGTTAGATGGTATCTCAATGTGGTTTTGATTTGCATTTCCCGGATGCTGAGTGATGTTGAGCATTTTTTCATATGTCTGTTGGCCATTTGTATATCTTCCTTAGAGAAATGCCTACTTAGCTCTTTTGCCCATTTTTTAATTGGGTTGCTTGTTTTCTTCTTGTACAGTTGTTTGAGTTCCTTATATATTCTGGATATTAATCCTTTGTCAGATGTATATTTTTCTACATAAGTTTTAACCATATAGTAGTATGTTTTTACAAATTCTTCCTTTTCATCTTTCATGGCATTCTACATAACTTTTAACCATATAGCAGTATATTGTTACGAATTTTGCTTTAGACAAGGTGCTAGCAAACTATGGCCAATGAACCATGAACCAGTCATCTGTTTCTATGAATAAATTTCTTTTGGTTTACAGGCCACCTGCTCACTTATATATTGTCTATGTCTGCTTTCATGCTACAGCATCACAGTTGATACAGTTACAATAGAGACCATATGACTCTCAAACCTAAAATATTTACTATCTTGTTCTTTAAGAAAAATTTTGCTAATTCCTGCTTAGACAACTATCTTCTAAGCTGGTGAAAATTAAGAAAAAGTATTTTTTATATTTACTATTATTTTTACACCTTTTTTAACCCTTCACGTCTTTATGTAAATCCAATATCTCATCTTGATTTATATTCTACCTGAATAACTTCCTCTAACATTTCTTGTAGGACTTCTGGCAGTGACTTTTCTTAGGTTTTGTTTATCTGAAAATGATTATTTCACCTTCATTTGTGAAAGATAATTTTGCCGGCTACAGAATGTTGGGGTTTTTGTTGATGTTGTTGCTGTTCTTCAGAACTTTAAAGATGTTCCTCTGTGTCTTCTGGTTTACAAAGTGTTGTCAAGAAGTCTGATACGATTCTTTGCTCCTCTGTATATAATTAATTTTTTCTCTGGTTGCCTGCAAGATTTTTTCTTTTTCTTTGGTTTTCAGCTGTTTGGCTAAAGGTGTCTACAGGTGTGTGTGCGTCTAGATGTGACTAGAGGTGTGTTTGTGTGCGTGTGTGTTTGTTTAATTTATCCTGCTTTGGGTTCTCAGATCTGTGATTTGCTGTTGTTTTAATGAATTTTGGAAATTCTTGATTATTATCTCTTCAAATGCATCTGCTGGCCAGTTCTCTCTTTCTTCTTCCAGAACTCAAATTACATGCATGTTAGACTCTTTGAAGCTGTCCTTGAGCTCTTGGATGCTGTCATTTATTTTTTTACTATTTTATCTACTGTGTTTCATTTTGATACTTTCTATTGACCTACCTTCAAGTCTGATGATACTTTCCACAGCTGTGTCCAACCTGCTTTTAAGATTATTAAAGGAATTCTTTATCTCTGATGTTTTTTTATTTCTAGCATTTTCATTTAACATTTGTTATAGTTTAATCCCTCTGCTAAAATACCCCATCTGCTTATGTGTATTGTCCACCTTTTCCACTAGATCTTTTAATATTAATTATAGTTGTTTTAAAGTTCCTGTCTAATAAAGAGTTCCGATATGTGGGCTATCAGTATGGTTCTGTTGATTGTTGTATCTATTGACAATAGATCGTTTTTTTTTTTTTTGCCTCTTGTGAAGCTTGTGATTACTGATTAATGCTGGATATTTAGTGGAAAAGGACAGTAGAGACTGAGGTAAGTAGTATTTTTGTCTGAAAATGTCATTTTGCATTCTCTTTCAGACTTTTAATGTGAGAATTGAGTCAATCGAGTGAATAGTGGAGATCCTCTGGGATTTATTGTGACCAATGCTACTCTCAGTTCACTGTACTCTTCAAATACCTCCTACAATGGGCTGCTGATATCCTGTGCTTAGTGTGAGGCCTTGGGTGCTGGAGGGTTTTTCTCAGTGTTCCTGCTCCACCCTTAGCTTTTAGCAGTCTTTGCATGCCTATTCCACAAAACAGGGTCTCTCTCTATGTTCTTGCCTCTCCCAAGTGGACTACTGCTGTTTGTTATTCAGTACTAGGCTCACAGAGGGTTCAATGGCGGGGGGCGGATTTTACATTCTGCTAGTCCAACCTCTGTATTAAGGCTGGTCAGCCTGGGCTTTGAGGGCTGCACTTCTTCAGTGTTTCTACTACTCTCCACCCCACCCCATGGCAGCCAGATTCTGCCTGGTATGTATGGTGTGTCTTGGGAAGCAGAGCGTTTCCTGCCCCTTTTCAAGCAGTAGGAGACATCTGCTTTGTTTTTTTTTCAGAATTCTAAGTCCAAGGAATTTTGTCTTCTGACTTTTTGTTTTTTTCTGCACTGTGTCAGAGAAAAGAGACTTTTTCTTTTACCTTTTCCCCAGAAGCAATAGATCTTTGTCTGGCTATTCAAGTTGGAAAGAAGAGTATTCTACCCCATCCCTGGAAGCAGGTGGGTTTTATTTTTATCTGTCCCCCTACCCCCCAAGAAACCTTTGAGGTGAGAATTTTTGCCAACTAACTCCAGTGACTTAAGGCTTTTCCTTCACATGAAGGAAGGGTACAGGGAAATGGGCAGTATTTTGTTGTTTTTCCCAGTGGCAGCAATCACATCCTGCAAATTCATGCCACCGAGGCGGGCTCTCTCCAGGCTCCTTCCCTACCCCAAACACTTTTCATGAGCTCCTGGAGGCAGCTTGCGGAGAAGAGCTTGAAACTGAGTACAGCTTCCCTTGTGTCTGGGGCTTCCAGGTATTTTAAGTTGATATGTTGGCCCAAACTCGCAGGTAGGAATTCATAAAATTTTAGCCAATTTCTTCTTAATCACCTCTGTGAAAGTTACCTCTTCCATGCTCTACCACTTTATCAAAGGTGAAATAATTTGTGTGTCCTGCCTCTGAGACCTCAGCCTACTCATAGCTTTATGATTGCATAGATTATTTGGCTTTTTATGGCTTTTTTGTTGTTGTTAGAATGGAAGCAAAATTCTCTTGTGACTTTTTACATTCTAAGTGGAAGAAGCAGCACCCTTGTCTTCATAATTTTACTTTTTTTATACGTTGGTATATGCCTTATTTATTTTAACTGTAACATTAAATTTTGGAGTGAGATGTATCATAGTCCAAAAGAATTTACCCCAATGGTTCAAATAAAGACACTTTAAGAAAAACAATTCACAGAGGTGTGAACAGGTTCTAGGGAACTAGCAATTTTTTTGAGGATCCTAGTATTTGTATGTGCTCTTTAATGTTTAGATGTATGTGGAAACTGTAACATCATGAGCATAAAGCAAATGAGTCTGCTGTTGATTATGTTGCTTATATTTCAAGACAGATGTATTAGGGTTCTCCAGAGAAACAGAACCAAGAGGAGATGTTTGTGTGTGTGTGTATCTTATAATAAATCTCTTTCTATATATAAGTTAAAAGAGAAAGGAATTGGTTTATGCAATTATGGAGGCTAGCAAGTCCCAAGATCTGCAGGGTGAGTTGGCAAGCTGGAAACCTAGGAGAGCTGATGGTTTAGTTTTAGTTCAAAGACCAGCAGACTTGACACCCAGGAAGAGCTGATGTTTAAGTCCAAAGGCAGGAAAAAAGCCAGTGTCCCAGTTTAAAAGCTGTCGGGTAGGAACAATTCTCTCCTACTTGGGACAAAGTCAGCCTTTTTGTTCTAGTCAGGCCTCCAACTAATTGGAGGAAGCCTACTCACATTAGAGAGGGCAATCTACTGTATTCAGTCCAGCAGTTCAAATGTTAATCTCATCCCCAAGCAACCTCACAGACAGACCCAGAATAATGTTTGACCAAATAGCTGGGCACACTGTGGCTCAAACATAAAATTAACCATCACAACGAGAAATAAGATATCTGCTTATTTTTCAATTCATGAGACATTTTATCTTTGAGGATTGTTATTTTTTCCAATCTAAGAACTGATGGTGATGTCCTATTTGGGTAACATGAGCGTGTGCATGCACGTGTATATGAACATTCATACATTTTTTTTTTTTTACATGAGACACAAGATCTCCGGATCAGAGAACAGATCGTTTATTATCCACTGAGCATGTTGGCCCTGAGCCTCAATCCCTACGAAACAATTCAGTGAGGGCCTGATGTCATCCTGTACGTGCACTGTGATTGTACCACAGGAGAGGATCTCACAAATTATGAAACTCAGAGCTCTTACAGGGTGCTGACACATCTGCTCATTCTCCCCTCCAGAGAGGGAGAGAGACCTTTACTTTGAAATGTAAGCAAATCTTCTCTGGGAGCAGAGAGAATGTTCTCTACCTTTCTTTCACCATCCTGGAATGTAAGCAAATAGTGCCAGAAGAATAAATCTATAAATCTCACCAGAGCAATACACTGTCTCTAACTCCCAAGGCATCTTTGCCTTTCAAAAGTTAAATGCAATGATCTTCTTTCATTATTTCCTCAGAATGATTATTAATTTCAGTTCATTGAGCCAAAATAATCAACTATAAGGTAACAGAAGATTTTTAAAAATAATAAATAAAGATTATATTTTCCTTTACACAGTTTTCCTAACTTCTAATTCCTTTCCCCACTGATGCACAACAAATGTAGATGGCCTTGGAGGTTCATCTCCTTTCTGTCAATAGCTTAGATTAGAGCTGGTTGAGCTGGACTAAGTCAGTCTGCAGAGGGATAGGAAAGCCTTTGGTTGATGTCAACATTCTTGGTAGGCAAGGCTGTTCCCAGGGTTCCGTATACAAGCTCTCTAGGGATTTTCTTATGTCTAGAGATCCCTTGATATGTTTAGTGCAATTTGGAAAAACTAGATGTTCCCAACCCCTCCAAAGCTACCCTATAAGTAGGTACTATGGTATGGGGGTGGAGCTCTATTTTGTTCTTGGAGTGTTCTCTGCCTACTGGCCAACACAGGCTCTTCTCTGCTGGGAACTTGTCTATGATGGATACAGAATATTTATGCCAGTAATGTACTGTGGAATAATTGAGAGGTTGGTGGATTGCATGCATTTCGCTACTTCTCTATTTTTAAGTTTTTTCTCCATCAACACAATTTTATATCTACATTGTATGTTTCTTGTAGTATATAACCATGACCATTCTGCATGACAGTAAACAGTGCAGATCTGTATATTTTGAAAGCCATAGGTATTTTCTTTAATCATTTTTCCCAATTTCTTTTCTCAAGAGGCACACAGTTTCCCTGTGATCAGGCAGCCCATATTTGTTCTCTTCAAGCTGAAACTGCCTCATTCTACTTATCCTAACTGGAAGTAATGAAATTACTGTTTCCGTTATATTCTCATTGAAATACTTTGTCATTTAGCTTTCATCAGTATCTAGAAGGTTCTTTGAGTGAGATTTCATCCTTTTGATTGTCTAATTTTATGGGATACAATTTTTTTAAGTATAAAGTTTTTCTTTTTTATGATTACAATTATTGGCTATATAAAGGGGCTGTAGATAACTAAAACACAAATCCTTGCATCATATATCAGACTTAATATTCTTCTACAACAGAAAATATACTTAAAATGCTAATGTGCTCATGGAGCAGGTGGCATTAAATAGCATTACAAGAAATATCATGATAATCATGTCTGCCCAGTAGAAAAGAGGAAAGGCCATTTTTCATCTTATATCCCAAACTTCAGCTACTTTTTCTGTGAAAAGGAAAGAGTTTATAAGATTTTTCCACAGTGGTAGCCAGAGAAAAGGGACTAACTCAGATGTAGAGTGCCAAGGCAACTTGCCCAGGACCATAGAAAGCTCAGAGTAGCAGAATGGATGCTCCTACAAATAGTCTCTCAAAAGGAAAGAGAAACTACACTTGGATCCTAGAAACATATGTGCAGATACCTTTGCAATATATTTGAGGAAAGCATAGCCCTTTTAGCAATTAGCTTCAGCCTGGGGAAGTGTCTGGAATGATATTCCTCTTGGGTCTGTAGCACCTAGTACAGGGGCTGGCACGTGGTGGTATTTAATAAATGCCAGTTGAATAAATAAATGAATGAATGACTAAGCCTGAACATATTAGCCAAGTGTGGCCCATCCCATTGTTATTGACTCCATAGAGGAGATTATCCCAAATTTCTCACTTCCCTTTGGCTACATGCTTTGTAACCTCAGACCTAGCAATGTGACAAACATCATCATTAACCTACTCTTCCAGGAAGAACTAACCCATCATTGATTTCTGAGTGCTAGCCCAGGACGAAGGGTAGAAAGGTCCTGGTTGACGCCCTCTAGAGAGCCTTCTAGGAAGGCCTCAGAGTGTGCTGGGGCACCAAATGGTTAAGGCGAGGAAACAGAACTAAATGACTCATGTGTAAGGCTGAAGAAACAGTCTGGACCCTACCTAAGCTTCTGCTGTTGTGGTAGGGCCATTATAAGATTAAAATGATGGCCGTGGCAGCAATAAGAATGCCATCCTACCAGAGGGGGTAGTTATATCTACTTGGTAACAGAATAGGCCACTGGGTAATGAGTGCCTGCCTAGAGTGTCATCACAACAACCCTACGGAGCCAGTTCTGCCCTCTGCCACGAACACCCAAAGCCATGTGTATAGATGAAATGGGAGCAGAATGTGTGACTGTCACTCACTATCATTTACACTGAGTTGCAAGCTGTACCACTCTAGTACCTGATAGTTTCCCTTATCTTCCTAAAGGCATTGATGTCTCCTAATTTTAATTTTTTAATTGTGTTCCAGCTATGTGCCAGGCACTGTTCTAGGCTGTTTCTGAGGAGTGTACAATCTAGTGTAGTGGGGCATACAATAAACCCATACATAAATAAATATGGAAGATGGTATCGGTTAATAATAAATTCCATGAAGAAAATGAAAAACAGCTAGAGTGTAATAGGGTAGGTGTAAGAGATGACATTTAATAAGGTAGTTAGGGAAGTCTTCTCAAGCCAATAATATTAAGACAAAAACCTGAATAGTGAGGCAGCCACGGGATAATTTTATGGATGAGCATTTCAGACAGGTAGTGCAAAGGCCTTGAGATGAGAACAGCCTTCTAAAGCACTTCTGATTATGTAGCCCTTCCCCTGTAAGTGCTCCCAGCACTGCCTCCAACCAAAGCTGATAAATGCTGTACTTGCTTCCAGGATACCTTTCCCCAACCATGACATTTATCCTCCCCCTCCTGTACTCCCAGCCAGGAATTCCATCCTCAGATTATGTTTTCCAACCAGGAAGTAGAAGAGTTGCCCCCACACCAGGAACACAAAAGTCTACCTATCAGATAGCTGCTTTCCTCTCAAAGCCTGACCCCTCTGTAAATATACAGTAAGAGGCTGGCACCTACCCAGGGCTTCTTGGATGCATTGAGCTAGGCTAAATGCTTTACGTTCTGTATCTCATTGGAGTCTCACAACAATCAGTGAAATCGTTTCTCATGTTAATGTACTTTAGAGATAAAGAACAGAGAGATTAAGTAATGTCCAAGACCTCAGAAAAATAAGTGGATAAAACTGACATTCAAAGCCATGGTGCTTTCTCCAGAGTCAGTTCTCCCAACTGCTATAAAATTCTCTCATCAATAAAATATGGGGCAAGTATTCCTTAGACACTCCACTTCTCCCATGGGAATCTGGATTCTCTCTTCAGTGTGGTGCCCACTTGCCCTAATTTCAGATTTTCTGGATCATGTCTTGGAAGTTGGATTTTTCACTAAAGCATAACCTTATCTATATCTAGGATGTTGTGCCATTTAGTTACTTAACATCTCTCAGATTCAAATCCATCCTTCTATATTCTGCCCTGTGATGCTGGGACTGGGATTCTGAAGACTGCTTTTCCCAGACAACTTTGCTGCCCAGTTCTGCCAATAGGAAGCATTAAGCACTGAACTGCGACAGTCACTGTACATCAGAATACCCTGGGGACTTTTTGCAAACTACAGATGACAGGGCTTGTCTTTGGAGATATGTTTTCAAATGGCCTAGGGGAGCCTTAATATCAGCATTCGACATCCCCCACCGGTAATTCTAACATGCCAACCAGTCTTAAAGCTATTGCAACAGAGGGAGATTAGAAAGGAGGAAGAGGGGAGAATGCACTTTCTTCTTCCTATCTGTTTGGTGTTCCTGTCGATGTGGCCCCAGCAGCATCAGTGCTTTCAGTCTCCAGCCAGGGCATCCACATATTGTAGACCAGACCTCCTCTGTCAGGAGGGGTAGCTCCAGTGTGGGCATCCAGTTATTCTTAAGCTCTAATGGTTCCTAGTGGAATTTTGTGTCCACTTTTTCCCACCTCTAACATTATCTTGATAGGTCATTTCCTCAAAGAAGGGACACTGTATTCTGTCTGTGGCTTCTGCTCTTTAAGGTTAAAAACCTCCTCCCCTCCCTGGCCATCTGCCTTCTCCATTCTTGTTCCCTTTTGCTCCTCTCTCTACCTTCTTCCTTTCTAGTACCCCTTTCTTTTGTCCTGGCCAAAGTCTTGATAGTAAGTAGACATGTTTAGTATGGGAAGAGAGAAACATTTTAATATATATATATATATATATATTTTTTTTTTTTTTACCAACCTCTGGTACTACCAGAAACATTGACTTTTGTTTTCTCAGCTCACTCTTTTGTAGTAGAAATCAGAAGATTTTATCTGTCACCTTTTTTGCCAGCTCGTAAATTACACAGTAGGTACATTGAGTCCCGTTATATTATGCCCACTTGTGAGCACTTTCGGTTACCACATAATTATCTTGGGGAATAATCTGTAGTTCTTAAAATGGACTATAAAAATATAGTATAACCAGTTGTCCTTGAATTTGAGTTAAGGTTTCAGCATTATGAAGGAGTAATGTTTGGTGCTTGAAGATGCCACCAAGTATTTCTTGGACTCATTGTCATTCACCAGTGTCAGCTACTGATTGAACACTGAGTTCAAAATATTGTACAATAGAGCCTAGCACAGGGTCATGAGCAAAAGATACTATAAATGCTGACAACCTTTTTTTTTTTTTTTATCTTTTTTTTTTTTTTTTTTAAATTTTATTTTGTCGATATACATTGTGGCTGATTATTGCTCCCCATCACCTGACAACCTTTAAAGAGGGATTCACAAGCTGCACTCTATTAGGGAAAGGCAGAAACCTAAAATATTTTTCTCTCCAAATAAGTCCGCAGAGACTGTCCCAAGTGGTATTCTAATTATATCATTAATTTGTGCGTCAAGTTCTGCCTTAACTTGCAGGTGTAGTGTGTGCATTTGGTGTGGGGTGGGGGGTGGGGGGTGACAGGATGTAAGTGAGAAAATCTTGAGAAAATCTGCTAAAAAGAAAAGCTCAATCAGCATAGGTGAGAATAGAATTAAGGCCCACGTTTACTTTTTAAAAGGTCATTAAACCCTCATTTGAGACTAGTTGGAAACTAGTTGATTCTTCCAGCAGTTAAAGGTTTAAAGCCTAAAGCCATTTAACACATCTATTTAAAGTGGGGGATGGGAACAAGAACCAGGGTTTAAATACCTCCCAGGTAGCTTGTGCTCTGTATGACTTGGGGGTGGGGGGTGGGGGGGGTGTAGGTAGACACCCAAGATGTTTATTTTATAATTAACAAGGTTATAGGAAGTCTTTTGAATCACTAATTGGTGGTCCAGGCATTAAATGTAGGCCTCTGCAGAATAGGGCTTTGTAGAATAGGAGATCAAGTTCATTAATGGGCCGGTAATCAGGGTGTGAGTGCTGGATGTCTTCAGGTCAAATTGGAGGGTCACATGGCCTAGAGGGTGCTGAGCGGCTTAGAACCACGGATGATCTTGAAACCCTTAAATTCTGTATTTTTTACACTATACATTATACTGCAAAGTCAGGCCTAGAAACTAAAGTCATGATTCCCAGGACAGTGTTCTTTCCAACAACCCACTAAATGGGTACAGAGGCACGTGCAATTCTCAATTCCATGTTCATGGGATTCCTTCAGTGTCCAGTTTCAGCTTCTTTCTCCTCTTAACACGTGCTTTCTTTTCTAACTGAAAAGAAAATATATATACATACGAGAAAAATACCTAGAAAAACAACAACGAAAAATCAGAAATTTTTCTTTAAACCTAGCTTGAGATGTCTACTGTCCTAGACATTTAACCTCATTATGAAGCTATAACTGTTATGATCAAAGTGTGTCTTAATGTAGTTATAACAGTTATATTCTGGTGTGATGAGATAATCTTAATTCACTATAAAACATCTGTCTGTGTGTGGTACATTTTCTGATGCTCTCGAGTATGAATATTGCTTCTCTAGGTAGAATTCTCAGCATCTCAATTTTCTGTCTGGCCTTTAAATTGTGTCTAATTAAAGGATTTCACATTCCTTCATAATATTGCCTTTTCAAGCAGAAATTAAACAATGAAACCACATGTTGTGTTTTTCTTATGAAAGACGTTTTGTTACCATTTGGGTGGGTTATTTTGCCTGAACATGTTAATTACATTAATTAGCCTTACTTCAAGAACAGCAGCTAGGAGTTGGTGGAATGAATCTGAGCTAGACCATTCTCATTCCAAAATCCCCCTTTCCTTTCAACTTTCTGCATCCCTCCCTGGCTTTCCCACTACAAACACCAGGGCTCAGGATCTTGGAAAGTCCTACTCACTGGTTTTGCTATTATGTTGGTTATTTTTGAGATGGAAACACGAATGCTACAAAAATAATATTTGATAATTTTATGAATCTCATAAAGAAGGATGAGGCTCACAGAATAAGAGCACCTCAGGAATCATGGGCACAAAATACAGGATTCTAATCTCAATGAGCAAGGCCAAGTTTCCTCCATATGTATTTTTTTGTTAACCTGATTGGAAAAGAGAAATAACATTCTGTGTAGGGGTATCACTGAGCAATGAGTGGCAGTCAGCTTTCACCCATCTTTGCTGGAGCAGAAAATACTGTGGGTTAAACTCGCTCCTCAGACATCAATCACCATTTAACGAAAACTAAAAAGGACCAAAATTTTTTTCTTTTTTCTTTTCTTTTCTTTTCTTTTTTTTTTTTTTTTGTACTCTGGCTTCTCATGGAAAACATTACAAAATCCTGAAAGAATAAAGAACTTCCTGATGTGAAATATGTCATCATTTCCTGAGTAGCCTGCCCTATGAACTCCAGCCTTGCCTCCAATTAAAACAGGCAAGGAAAATGCCTGAGATACCAGGTCCCTATTCTAACTTTCCAAAACTCATTGCCCTCATTCCCAGCTCCCAATGAAATGCAGAGATTATATTTTATCCTCTTGCAGACTCAATGAATCTGTCTACTAGGATGGTGTATCTTAGTCCATTTTGTGTTGCTATAAAAGAATACCACAGGGAGAGTGCAGTGCCGATAAAAGAATACCACAGACTGGGTTATAAAGAAAAGAAATGTATTTCTTATAGTTCTAGAGGCTGGGAAGTCCAAGGTTGAGAGGCCTGGATCTGGTGAGGGCTTTCTTCCTGCATCATCCCATGGTGGAATGCAAAAGAGCAAGACAGCTCACAAGAGAGGGAGAGGGAATGGGACTGGAACTCATTTCTTTAATCAGAAACCCATTCATGCAATAAGGGCACTGTAGTGGATTGAATTATGTCCCCCCAAAACTCTCTGAAGCTTGATTTGTGTCCCCCAAAGTTTTATGTATTAGAAACTTAGCCCCCACTGTGACTGTTAAGAGGGTGGGAAATCCTATTATCGTAATTGAAAGGTGGAGGATTGAAGAGGTGATTAGATTGTAGGACCATGCAGTAGTGAATGTATTAAAAATGGTGGTGAGGGGCGTAATTCTGAGGGCTTTAAAAGAAGAGGAGAGTCTTTCTCTCTCTCTCTCTCTTGCTTCCTCTTGCCATGTGATCCACTTGTACCCGCCAGCTGCCTGCCGCTTTCTGCCATGAGTAGAAGCAGCCTGAAGCCCATGCCAGATGCAGCTGTCCCAGAATCGTAAGCCAAATAAACCTTTGTTCTTTATAAATTACCCAGTCTCAGATATTCTGTTATAGCAACACAAAACGGACTAAGACAGGCACTAAATCCATTCATGAGAGTAGTCGTGACTTAATCACCTCTTAGAGGTCCCGCCTCTCAACACTCTTGCCTTGGGGATTAAGTTTTCAACACACAAACTTTGGAGGACACATTCCTCCACTATAGCACGGTACTTCTCAGACTTTAATGTACATGTAAATCATCTGTGAATTCTGTTTTAAAATGCAGATTCTGGTTCAGAAGATTTGGGGTGAGGCTTGAAATTCCGCATCTCTAACAAGCTCTCAGCGAGGCTGGTGCTATTGGTCCGTAGACTGTACTTTGAATAGCAAGGGTCTGGGACAGTGGCTTTAAAAGTGTGTGGATCATGACTCACAATATGAAATTCATTTTATATTATACACTATATTTATATACATTTATGTAATATATATGTGAATATGGATTTAAATGAGTGTAAAACTTAATCTTATACACATGCATGTAACATATGTGTGAATATGGATATAAATAAATGTAAAACTGGGCAGTTCCCTGGAACCACTCTTATCTTTACCCGTGATATTTTCTAGACCAATTTTATTTCAATGGTTATCTTGATTGTGTTAGTAATTACCGAAATCTACACATGTGATAAAATTGCATAGATTCACACATAGACACACACACACTCATCATTGCATGTGCTGCAGTGAAATTGGAATAAGCTCTGAGGACTGTACCAATGTCAGGTGCCTAGTTTTGATATTGTACGATAGCTATGCAAGATGTCAGCATTGGGGAAGGTGGGATAAAGGGTGTGTGGGTCCTCCCTGTACATTTCTTTGCAACTTCCTGTGAATCTAATAATGTCAAAGTAAAAAATAAATAAATAAGTGGATTGGGATCTGTAAAATTGGTTTCAAGACCACTAATTCATTGAGACTCAGAGCATGGAAAACACTCCTCCAGAATATTATGAATCTTGATGGTTTGGTTTTACCAGAGCAGCTGCTGTAAGTGGGTGAGGCCCAGATGAGTCTTCAGCTGGGATGCAAAGTTGGCACTGGTATGAGTGGAATGTGGAGAGAAAGGAGAATCCTGGGAAGGAGGTTTCCAACGCCCACAGTCGGAGGGTGATGACGTGCACAGACACTGCATCGCAGGGTGTTAGCGTGTAGCCCAAATGAGAGGGGAAAAGAAGAAACAGTCACAGGCATCCACTGGCCATCAAAGTTTGTTTCCTGACACTTTCAGCTTTTCAGAGTGGAGCCGATCCAGCGTTTTGTTTTTGTTTGCTGTGTTTCTCAAAGTCTGTGGCAATGCTGTCTGAGCACTGGGCCCAAGAGGACTTGAAGGAGATGTCTGGGGAGAAGGGAATCGGGAGGAGCTTTAGAGCACAAGGAGCAGGAAATACTTGGATAAAGGTGAGCCTGGAAAAAGTTCAAGGCTTGGAAAGGACAGACCATGAGTTTTAGCCCTAAATTCAGACTAAAAAATCTAGGAAGCAACTTTATGCATTTAACTTGCTAGGCATTATGACAACAACAGCATTATGCAAACCACAGAACTGTACAGCCCCATTTTTGCCAGAATAATACAAATTACAAAAAATATATATATATATGTATATATACATATAATATATTATATATATATATATATATAGACAGAAAGGAAAAGCACATTTCTTGGACAGTGAATGTAGAATGGGTAAAGGGGGTGTCTTAATTTGATAAACCACTATTTTAATGTCACAAAGTCCTGAAAACTTGAATCATAGAGTTATTTCAAATTAACGCCTAATTAATTTGTCTAAATAGAAGAATTTAGACATCGTTTTCTTAAGACTTCCTTTTTGTCATTCACTTCATTTTTGCTAGGATGCGTATTCTTTTTCTAACTAGATAATTCTGAAGCATTATTTTGCTCTTGTAATCCAATTGCAGGTAAATCGGAGATATCTGCAAAGTCTAATTTAGAAGAGAAGAGGGCTTTTTCTGCATGGTATAATAATTCATTTCAATTAGCATGATGAAACAAACTGCAGAGCCATTTTTCACTGAAAACATTGTGGTGGAGTTCAGGGAAATATTAAAGACATTTCTAGAAGCACAAACAAGCTTACACATGCACTTAGCTGCCCTAAGGAAAAAGAGAAGATTACAAATTATCTCATCACGCAGATAAGAATGCTCTGTTCTCTTCAGCACTTTAGGTGAAATGGGATCATATCTGGCTTATTTATAGTCACTCAATGTATGATCCCAGGACATGTCCCATAAAAATATCCCTTTTATTTGCATTATTCTTCTTTAATGCAATTATCTAAGGAAAAGATAAAATAGAGTCTATTGTGGGTTTTAATAAAAATATGATAGACAGAAAAATATCCATAGGAACAAATATTGCTTCCAGGAACTGAATGACATTGAATAAAACTGATATAATTAAGAGTTACCAAGAAATTTCTGAAACGAGCTTAAGGGGATTTCAAATTTTGTAAGTAAGAATTGTAGAAAATCAATTTATTTAAAATAGGGTTTGGTCTGTATGTGAATATAAGCGTTTGCAGAGATTGAATGAGTACGACCAGCTGACTCGTGACAGACAAACTGAGGTACATAGTAGCAAGGGAGTAAGAAAGGCTGTAAAACTAATTGGGATCCATCACGTTTTGGGCTGTGTTTAATTTTCTTGAGGGGAAAAGAGGTCAGGAATGGAATGAAGTTATTGAGAACTGGAATAAGACTCACTGGAAAAAGTAAAAAAGCGAAATGGCTAACATCAAAAGGTCAGCAAATATCCTAGAGACAGGAAATGAACTTTAAACAAAATAGAAGGCAGTATTTCTACCCGTGTTTGAGAGTTGCTAAAATCGCTGTTTAAAAAGGCTACTTAAATCACCAGGTGTTGCTTGCATAGAACCTCGTTTTGATGTGTATTTAATTTATTAGAAATATCAGGAACATGGATGTTTTGCACTAGGCAAGGAAATAAATATTTAAACTCACAGCAAAATTGTTACTATTTACCAAGGCTTACTTCCTATTTTACTATAATATCTTTTCTAGAAAGAAAAAAAAAAAAAAACCTTCTCTCCTGAGAAGTCTTCATCACACTAATAACTATTAGTATAAAACTTTACCTGTAAGTGTTAAATCAAATAAGGTAACTTCCTTCTTTTGTTAAAAAGCTGCTGCTGTCAGTCAAAACCATTTGGGATTGATGTATTACATGAAGCATTTTATATAGAGAAAACTCGATTGCAAGGTTGGTGGATGCTCTTGTGTATCCACTGTCTTAAGCAGTAGCACCAACTGAATAATGCAAATTCTGAATTAGCATCCAAATGTATTCCAAAGCAAAACCAAAGCAAATTATTGCTAGTTGGAGCTACCTCATCTAAGGGCATCATTTGATTCTACAAAGCCTGATTTGTAGAAATAAATGTTCATTGTTTTATTGAAGGTTAATAATAAATTAAAATTAACAACAATTGTTATGAGGGTTTCTCTCCTCAAGGAGGCATTCATAATGGTGATATATTGGTGCCCTTGTCTCCTGTATGCCTGTCTAATGCTGTGAGGTTCTGGGAAAGACATATGATGTAGCAGGATGATGCTGAGGGACCAGGCAGGTTCAACAGGCTTGTAAAACTCAAACAGGTCGCCAACAAACCCGTTGTTTTGCCTACAGCTTCCAGTAACACTTGCATTCTCTCTTTCATCCTCAAGCATTCTGTTAAGCTTTTTCCTCATATATCACTCATACATTGCATGAAAATATTTAGACTGGCCCTTTCTGGCACTATACACCTATGTGATGCTTTTAAAACTGTGACTTTGTCCTCTTCCACCCGCTTGTGGGAAAGACTGTTTTGCCTACATTTTTTCCCCAGTCACACGTATTCTGAATGTTTTTGGCATTGCTGCCTGGCTCTGCAGCAGAGTGTTAGTTACCAAGGCTTTCTTCCCCCTCCCTTGAAGTAAAGGAATGAGTTGGTGTGAGTGTTATACCTTGTTGTCTTGGCAAGAGGGAGAAGGGTCAGAAAGGGACTTGGTGTGTTCTTTGGCCATGCATGTGATGCTCCTAGCCCTGCTTCCACAGGCTAAACAGAAAGTTGGAACAGGCTACAGCTTCAGTTGAATCCTGGCCCTGGTGGCAATTGTTATAAAGACATATACACAAAACTGTCCATGGGAGCTTAAGGGCAGCAATCTGATTGTCCAGGGGACTAAGGGACTTGCCTTGAAGCTGTATTTGAACAGGAAATGTGCTTTTTGACTTTGATTGTAGGTTTATGTGGGCAGAGTGATGGGGTTTGTGGGGTAGGATAACAAACCCACAGATTTCCCCTCCTCACAACCACCACTGCAAAATAGACTCCCCCAGCCCCCACCCCCGAATTTGGCCATCACAAAAACCTACTGACAGGTATTTCTTTACAAGGTACTTGAACTATGAAAGTACAATGTATGTTTACCAACTATGTATATTTTTCCCTTTGGTCCTTTGTTAAGCACATGAATGGCAGACAAAAGAATTTATCTTAAAAATCAGCATAGTAGCACTAGCTGGAATGTAATTTTACAAAATCTGGCCATCTTTCAACAAGAGTGGGTGGATTTTTAGCGCTACAAATGTTTGTGTATTATAAAGTATTTGCCATGGTGACAAAGCTGGGAGAAACATCCCATTAGCCACAGACGGGCAACAGACTGTTCTGATTATCCATGTCCAAAACTCTGTCTGGCTACAGCTTTGTGTTATTTTCAGTATTTGTAAGTGCTCCATTTTTTCAACATACTAACCTACGACTTAGCAAATATAAATGAATGTAAACATTTAATTTAAAATTATGTTTAAGCATGTTCTTAGGGCTTATTCATATAACTTATGTATATATTATGTGTGTGTTATCATTAAATTTAAAGTAGATCTATTTACATTGTTAAAAATAATAAGCTTTTGAAAGAATGAAAGACTTGTGAAAAGTATCCGGGAACACTTATTAAAAATAAAAAATGGTCATGCAGAGAAAATGCAAAAAAAGAAGCAATGAAGTATCTACCCTAATTTATTTGCAAGGATTTCTGATGATTGATTTTGGTTTTAAAAGTTATCACCTCTATTTTTAAAAGTGACTTTTACCTCAAGTGTATGAAAAGAAATGTGAATACATGGGGAGAAATGTGAATTATAAATAGCTAACAGAAACTATGCCACTGCATGTAAAGAATCCACATTTTTTCCTTTCTCCAACATTTCCCTGCTAAAGAAAACATGGAGAAAATTGTAATGACTCCTTTTGCCCCTCTTTTGGGGGAGAATGTTTATAAGCAAGTGGTGTTTTATGTAGTGGAAAGAATAGCCACACAATAAAACCTAGTATCAGACAGAGAATTGCTTTGAAGTTACCCATGGCTGCACAAGGTAGAAGTCAGGCAGAATAAAGGAAAAAGACAGACCAAAAAAAAAAAAAAAAAAAAAAAAAAGCTCTAAGGTCATATAAAGGTTAAAGAAAATAGGTCACAGAAAATTAATCCTTATCATCTGAGTAGCATTTCTGCTAAATTGAACCATGGTAGAAGCTGGAACTGTCTGAAAATTTAGTGAAGAGGTGCTACACAATTAATTCTGCAACTGCAACATTTCCAACTTTTCCTTACTCTTCTGGGTGATTTTTAGTGGAGGTGACACTGATGCTTCTTTCTCCCGTAAACAAGGAAGAAATTCTAATTTACTTGTTTATGTTTTGGTCTTTTGGGGCAGGTAATGTAGAAGATTATTTCACTAAACTGGACTGAGTAGAAAAACATTTAATGAGGCAGTAGAATGCCTGTTACAGGTATTTTGAACAAATAAAGTTTTGCTGACTTATTGCAAAAATTGTGCTTTCTTAGTTTTGAAAAGTACTAATTCAAGTGCACATTTATGTAAATTGAACAGTTGTTTCAATAAAATATAATGAGATTTTCATATTTCTTAAATATGCTTGTGTTCAACCAAGGATCTACCAGCACACTATACAATTTTGGAAAAGGTAAATTAAAGAAACTTAGTTTTATAAGGACAAAGGATTCTAAAGTCTTATTTCTAGGATATTGACTAGGTTTGTGTTAAACATCTCTAGTAATCCTAACTCTAAGGTTAGTCTGTGTTTTGAGGACTGATTCTAATACTAGTTATGTTTGTTCTTGCCAAACAACTAGTTAGTTAAGGTTGTGAATAAACACTGAAGACTTCATTCAGCACTTAGAGCTGCCCAAGTTCCTAACACTGATAAGCAATTTCAGTGGCCAAGGAGTAGAAAGTCAGAATGGGGTGTGGGCATCTGAGGCAATACTGGACTGAAAATTTCACCATCATCATTCATATATAGCATGGATTTACTTCAGAGTTCACATCTGGATTTTCCAAAAGATAATCTACATCACTACCTTCAAAACTTGAGTTGAGATGTTCATTGGGGCTTTCTCTATCATTTTTTGCTCATGACTAAATAAAATGGACATAAAAGGTTAAATCCCTGACACATCACTTATAATAGCAATTTCCATATTTAAAGAAGGCCTCAATATGTTTGTATTTCAATGGAGCCCTGCACGTCTGTTACTTATTTTGGAGCGGCAACTATCACATATGCAAAAGTCTTTTACAGCTAAACTACAGCACTTTAATCTAAGATTACATATAGAGGATTTTATTCTTTAGAAGAAAATTCCTTACACAGTTATCACAAAAGAAAGGATCATGTGGGTTCCCCACAAAGGAGCAGGCATCACACTGTGTGTGCATAACTGTATGATCAGTTACAGTAGTCATCGTATAGCGATAGCATGCATGCTTTCTTTATTTCAGGGCACAGATGCAGAGCAACATCCATTGAGACTATATGCAAATGGATGCCTCCTATTTGCCATACAACTGGGGGCCTAGGATTTATATAGGTTTCTATCTGGAAGACGCATTGAGTTCCGACTTCAGCCCACAACACTTTTCCTTAGGCCACTGGAGGAGCAACAGGAAAATACTGGCAAGAACTTCTCTGTATTTGTATTCGCTGCCCACCTGCTTCTTTGCCCCCTTTCCCACTCTAGAGCCCTATATGCATACTATTCAAAGGTCAGTTGTCCAACTCAGAGGAAAATTTTAAACCCTGGAGGGAATAGAACTAGAGGACTGTTTTCATGCCTTCTCACTATGCCTACGGGAAGAGAAGCAACTTATCTGATTGGTGAGACAGGGCACAAGTCCACACTCCTCACTAGAGGTCCATTCTCTTTGATGCTGACTGAATATAGCTGCCCACAAACAACCCACGTTCTCTTTTTGCTTCCTGCTACCTCGAAGGAATAAACCAGGACAGCTGGTTTGTTTGCCCGTTACCAGACAAGGTCAATTCAGGGGGGGAAGTAAAATTTATTTGTCTTAGATCTGAACTGCGTTCTCTAATCCATTACTTGCAAGACGATTTTTGATTCCTATCTGACCACTTTTATCTACTTCTCAAATAGTTCAGAATTCAGAGAGAAGAGGTAAGTTATTTAGAGTCTTGCAAACACCACTTCGCTTTACAGCAATTGTCTTACTGTGTTTTAATGTTCACTTGGTCATACACATTCTTGCTAGACTATAAGTAACTTGGGAACAAGATCTATTTCTTTTCATCTTTGTAAGTCCAGAACTAACATAGAGCACAGTACTCAATTAATATTGTTTGTATCCATCAATTAATCATAACACTAGTACTTAATAAAATAGTAATAGACCAATAACCTGGTTTAAAAGACTTCACTTAAACAATTACACAATTTGCATTAATAGATGTAAAACCATCATGAGGGGAGCAGTGTCATATTGTTTGTCTGATTTGACCTAGTGAATATTAGAAGTACTGAAATGTGGGGTTTAACCTCTGTCTCAGTTAGTTTGGATTGCTATAACAAATACTACAGGGTGGGAGGCTTGTGAACAGCAGACATTTATTTCTCACAGTTGTGGTAGTTCAAAGTCCGAGATTAGGGTGCCAGCATGATTGGGTTCTGGTGAGGGTCCTTTTTTGGACTGCAAACTACCAACTTCTTGTATCCTCACATGGCAGAAAGAGGGCTCTTTAAGGTCCATTTATAAGAGTACTGATGTGGATTGATTGAATTGTGTCCCCTAAAGTTCATGTATTAGAAAGCTTAATTCCACTGTTACTGTTGATGGGAAATCCTATTATGGTAATTGAAAGGTGGGGCCCTGAAGAGGTGATTAGATTGTAGGACTGTGCTGTAGTGAATGGATTAAAAGTGGTGTTCAAGACGTGGTTCTGAGGGTTTTAAAAGAAGAGCCCATGAGAGGTTAGTCTCTCTCTACTCTGCCATGTGAAACCCCTGGGTCACTGTCACCACCACCAAGGCTTTCACCAAATGTGTTCCCTGGATTTTGGACTCCCCAACCTCTGAAACTGTAAGCAACAAATTCATTTTCTTATAAATCACCCAGTTCAGGTATTTCTGTTATAAGCAACAGAGACGGACTAACAGAGAAGGACTAATAAAAGCACTAATCCCATTCATGAGGGCTCCACTCTCATGACCTAATTACCTCACAAAGCCCCTATCTCCTACTACCATCACATTGGGGGTTAGGATTTCAATATAGGAATCTTGTGGGAACACAAATATCAGTCCATAGCAGCTTCCCTCCTGCTACTTCCCCTACCACCCCATCCACCCCCCCCAATACACACACTAATCCAATGTACAGAATGCCTCACTTTTCAGCTAGCCATTGTGGTAATTAAGGTGTCAAGTATGTAAATATCTCATATATTGAGAATCTCCAATCTTTTCCTGAAGAATAATACTTTGTTATTTTCCTAAAATATTGTTGATTATTCAGGATCCAAGCATTGAGCTGAATGCTACTTCCCTGCTTCTTTCCTCACAAAAAGAAGGGAACCCAAGGAGCAAGATGACAAGGGCCTCTGAACATCTTTACAATGCTAATGAAATTTCCTGAAATAATACACACAGGCTTGAAATTTTTTTGGACTCAAAATTTGAGTCATGCTAACTACTTTTCCCATCAATATATATGGCTTTATGGATGGGCCAATTCAAACAAGTTGTCGTTCTTAGTAATAAGCATTAAATAGTCATAACCTAATTAGAAAACTTAATTTTAGAGTCATTCTAAGACAGACGGGAGAGTGGCCCACATGAAAGGCACCAAACCAAAATAGATTATATCCAGAAACAGGGTTGAGTAATTGTGAATAAACATTCCCCTTTTTTGCTTCAGCTACTGCTATGGTTTGAATGTTTGTCCCCTCCAAAACTCATGTTGAAACTTGATTTCCAATACGGTATTTGAAAGGTGGGGCCTTTAAGAGATGATTAGATCATGAGGACTATGCCCTCATGAATGAATTAGTCCATCATGGATTAATGGGTTAATGATTTAGTGGGTTATCAGGAAGTAGACGGGGAGCTTTCCACAGAGAGGAAAAAAGCATGTGGAAATACGCACTTTCTCAGCCCTCACTAGGTGAGTCCTGCATCGCCATAGGACTCTAGCAAGTCCCCGCAAAGAAGGCCCTCACCAGATGTGCCCCCTGGACCTTGGACTTCCCAGCCTCCAAAACCATAAGAAATAAATTTCATTTCTTTATAAATTAACCAGTTTAAGGTGTTCTGTAATAAGCAACAGAAAATTAATACAACTACTCACGCATGGGTGAATCTCCATATTCCATTTTGATCTTGTTATTGTTGTTTCCAGGGTTTACATAATTTCTGATAACAGGTGGTCATCATCAAGTGCTTTTATCATTATGCATGCCTGTGATGCTTATATTCTCTCTGAGAAGATAATTTGAGTAACCAGCAATTAATTTTTTTCTTGAAAAAAAAAGTACTAAATAAACCTTAAAACCCATTAAAAACACCAATACTTTATTTTTTCCTGTGTATTCTGACCATTAACTTGACTAAATCCACTAAACTAATCCACTAATCCACTAAACTAAATAAAATCTCTTCAAATAACTAGTCCTCTTATTGATTAGAAGCAAGAATGGATTTAGCTATACAGATTCTGGGTGGAAGAAAGGATTGAGGAAATAGAGGTATTTACCTAAAGTGGGATAGTACAAAGAAGGCTCAGGAGGAGGTGGGGGAAAGAGGATGAGAATCGAGGAAGAGATGAGAGTATACAAGGCTTGGGAGACAGTGAGGAAGGTGAAGGAGAGAGGCAGAGGGTTGAGAGAGGCAGAGAGTCAGTGACAAGAGACAGGGAATTCTGGGAATGTGACCTATTGTTACTGAGGAGCATACTGGGTTTGGCCAACACTGGTATTCCAAATAGAACAAGCTATAGATGGTTTCACAGCAGCATCAACAAACTTCCTTCTTAGGCCACCTCCATGTTGATGCAAAATAGAACTCCAATTGAGGGAGAATATATAAACCAATTTCTTTGGTTTTCAAAACAATATATCCCTTTTGCTGCCTCATATTGAAAGTATATGCCTCTGTCTTCAATATAAACTATATCTGCACCCTAGACACTTGTCAGAGAGTTTAACCTGGCCCATTGTGTGCAATTTCATTGTGTTTTATTACAATGTCACTTAAGGAGTAAGTAGGATATAAATTATAAATAACACAAACTTGAAGCAGAAACTCTCCCGCTCCAGGATTGGCAGCACTATTAGTATCCCTAGATCAAAAAGAAAATATTCCTTGTACTCTCTTTGCTCTGTTTAAGACGGCAAAAAACTGTTGTATATTTTAGATCTTCATCCACATTCTTAACTTAAAATGTAAAAGTGTTGGCATGAAAAAGTGTCAGCTCTGGTTATCTGGAAAACGTGTCTCTGTGGAACATTTCATTCCCCAGCAATGTCAGCTAAATAATGTGTCACTACAAGAAGCAATGATGCATGACATCAAACAGAGTTGGACCCACCACATTTCATCACACTTTTGCTGGCATTCCAGAAGACCTCCTTGTTCTGCTTTCTTTATCATTGCTGCCAGAGTTGAATCAAATATTCCGAGCTTCTCCTGACAATTGAATTGATAACATTTTGATTTTCGAATTTCCATTAGAAATAATGCATGGCTACGTGGCAAGGGAAAAGGAAGCAATAATGTGAAAGCCTAGGCACACCATGACATAATCATTTTCTATAAATGTACTTACATTTTAACATAGATAGTAATGAGTCATTAGAGGAAAGACATTGTATCTTTGTATTACAGTGTTACTGAGCTTAATGTTGAATGTCTTTTCATCAGCCACAGAAAGGAAGGGAGAGGGTAGACTTGCTCTTCACTGACCTCTCAGCAATTACTCAGGACTAGAGCCCCGTCATGAAAATATTTAATCAGTCCCTGAAAATTGTTAGCAAGAGGCAGTTAGAGGCAGCATTCTTCATTTATTACTAGCATTGCTGTAATAGCACTTGAGAGGGGGGGGGGTGCGTATTAATCCCCTGTCCTTCAGCTAGACAACTGAGAATTCTTACTCCATCATCAATGTGTCCACCAAAACCAAGACCTAAGGTCTTGAAGACCATTTAATTTGAGAAAACATGAAAAGGGGTTAAATGATGGGCACAAACTTTTGAAACAAAAGATTACTTTTGATTCAGGGGTGAAAAAAAGATTGATCCAAAGTGATCCCATATCCAAGGAAGACAATTTTTAAACCCATAATATTTAAATTATAACTACAAAAATATTTTAATCTGAATTCCAGCAAAATTCACACTGGTAGAATACTGAATTTGTATAACAATGAAACTAGTCTCGAAGATAATTATGTTCAAAAAACATTTTGAGAAAAAAATTATCACATGTGTAGCTGAATAGGGAGAGGATTTGTATTGACAAGTCAAAAGAAGGATGGGGACCAACTGCACAGGAAGAAGCAAGGCCATGGCCTCTGAGCCAGCCGGCCAGCAGAGCAGGCAGCATCCCACAGGACTGACTTCCTAAAAGTAGGTCACCAGAAATTCAGAGCCCAGATAACTAATTGGGAAGATAGCCAGCCAGCCTGGATTAGTTCGTACCTAAGAAGCATAGTCTTCCCATCCAAGGTAGACTCCTGGAAGAGACTCCAGAAAGGGCCAAAGGTGGCTTGCAAAGGGCTTTTTTTGCCCATCTGGTTGTAAATATCCCCCTTTCTGGTGTTAATGTAAGAAATTTGCCTAACATCATTCTCTCAATATTTTTTTCCAGATTGGTCAGGATGCCTTCTTCAGACAACCATGGAAACCATGAGGTTACTCCAAAAAAAGACAGAGCCTCAGTCCCAAAACCCTGAGGCCCCTCCTTTTCATGGCCATCCCAAGGGCTGTGGGCAACCTGTGCCAGATAGGGAATGGGGGGGGCGGGGCGGGCAGGCTGTGAAGAAATAGAGTTTTGCAATCCGGAGAACCCTGTTCACCACACATCTATAAATTCAGACAAGTCACTTAAGAATAAGGTCAATGCCAGTTTACAATCCTAGAATGATTATAAACAGTGCCTTCTCACTCCTAAATATCCCAGTTTGAGTTTTGCTTTATGTGGGTACCCTATGAAAGACATCATTTACAAAAAGGATCTTCTGACTAAAAAATGCATGCAAAAAAACCCCCCAAAAAACCAAAAAAAACACAATGCAGAAACACAATGTAGATCGCTAAGATAGGTTCTGCCTGATACAGAACCAACTCTGATAAGTTGACAATAAAAGGTAGAGCATTAGAGAAATGTTGACCCTTTAAAAATTGCTATCTTGGTTTCTTCATCTTTATGTGGGCAGTGGTGGTGATAGCAGGGTGGGTAGTGTGTGCATGTGTGTGAAATTATTGTTAATATCTCTTAAAAGGCCTTTAAGTACCTCTATGTAAAGATGTTATACAAAATGGTATTACTATAACTTGTTGCAATTGAGTAAGAAGATTTAAAAAGCAATAATATAGACACATTTGAAAATGTGCAAAGGGGTGATCAGGGAAATGGGTGGAGGGGTAAATTCCAAAATGACTGTCAGAGACTCTCTTCTGTCTCATGAAGAATATAGAACTGATCTCCCCACCCCGCCCTGACACACACATACAACGAAACAAAAACCCAACAGGAAAATCAGAGCACCATGAGAAACTCATAGTTTTGTTTTGTGTTTTTGTTCTTTAATTGACAGAGTGGGAGCAGGTTTGGTGAAACATTTTTGTGCTAGAAAATTGTGGTAAGGGAGAGAAACCTTAATAGCTTTCAATTCTTTACAGAGAATGCCTTGCTTTGCCCTTGAGAATGAACTAAGCTAATCATCCTACCAGCCTAGTGTGGGATTGAAGAGAGTCCGTGGTGGGTGTATTAAGAGCCTGGAAGCAAAGTGTGGGTGTTGCTCCTTGAAGAAGAGAGGTGGAATGACAGACAGCCTTGGGATGCTTCAGGCTCTTGATAAAGTCTCTTTCACATCTACTCACCATTCTGTAAGTCACCACCAGCATGAAAACCATTCCACAACACTCATTTTATTTCCCCCTTTTGCCCATTGCTAGAAAATGCATGAAAACCTTGTGAACTGTAACATAAGAGGAACTAAATGATGGTTATTTTGTTCCTCTTCATTCGAGATGTAAGAGTGAGCCCAGAAAAGGGCAAGGTGAGAGTGGAAGTGCGGAGGCCCCTGTTTATTTCCTGGGAATGGCTCCAGCCTAACTTGCCTTTTATCCACTTAGGTCCACACGGCAAGTTCACTCTGGAAATCTCTTGGCTGCATGCAGATGGAACAGGACCTGTTCTGGGCACTCCTAATTGTAAACACACTTCTCTCCTCCGCAGCCATTCCTAAGCAGGCGGTGGTCAGGGCCTCGCCAGGGTTTTCTGGCATCTTTTTCCTGCTTTGTTTCCAAATCTGCATTTTTCTATGAGAAAAGATGTATGAGAGATTGTAAACAGGATAATTATATGGCGATATGATTTTCCAGTGCAGGCTTTCCTTGTGGATTATTTTGAATGTGTAGAGGTTTGTTTTGGTGTGGGTTTTTTTTTTTTTTTTTCCTACTCTGCCTATGAGTCAGGGAGATAAAATGTTGTTTTGAAAGCACAAGTATATGGACCCACCAGAAACCTCCTACGATGTTATTTAAGACATTTTATGAAAGATTATTAGGAGAAACAACAAACAAAAGAGAGACAAGGAGGAAAGAGTAGGTGCACAGGTCTTTGGCATTCAGCTCCCATTGCTGAGGGCATGGAGTTTGTCCCTGCTCTCCTTTCTGGCACCACATGGAGAAGGAGGTAAAATTGCATGAACAGCTGCAAGTTCAGAATATTACAACATTATCCTTGTCTTAAAAGACGGGATTCTGGCTGGAGGTGTTAAATGTGATTCTTTGAAAGGATACATCCTTTTGTCTGTCCCCTATGCTTCACGAAAGTTTCCACTGCAGTTTGTGAAGTCAGATGGTCCTGAATCTAAAGATGGGATGGGGTAATGTCAAACACATACACATCCTTCAAGCTGCATGCAGAGACACAGCACATTTACTTATTTTGTAGCTATTTGAGGTAAGGGGCATATCAGGGCCCACACCGATGGCCACACAGGTTACCTGTCACAACTCCATGCTGCACTGTGCATGTGGACTATGGGGTTTGATCAGTGCTCCCAGAGTTCTA
Source organism: Cynocephalus volans (assembly GCF_027409185.1). NCBI lineage: Eukaryota > Metazoa > Chordata > Mammalia > Dermoptera > Cynocephalidae > Cynocephalus > Cynocephalus volans. Next base: position 229,598,707 of record NC_084460.1, read on the forward strand.
CAGCAAGGAAACTCTGAGACACACTATTTTTCATTTTATCTTTTGTGCCTAGCACACTGCCTGGCATATATTAGGTGCTCAATGAATTTTGTTGAAAAAATTGCCAGTCTGCCTCTGTAAGATTGAACTTGTTAATAATAAGAGGACCTCTGTAAAACAAACTGTTAATTCATTCTTCCAACAGCCAGAGATGCAGGAGTAAAGAAGGCTCCGTCCCGTTCTCAGGAAACTACAGTTTGATATTAAAAAACACATCTACAGGAGTTGCATGAACAGAGCACAGTGGGGGCACAGAAGGAAAGTCAGGAAAGCACAAATTGCACTCTACAGTCCAAAATATCAAAGAAAACAACGCCAATGTCTGATCTTTATCATTTCCTTCATTTTCAGGGGAGGAAGAAACTGAAACATTGGAGCTCCAATGGAAAGTTTTGAATAATAGAAACTGTCATAATCCTTTTATGTATCTCATTCAAATATAACAAATTCTCTTTTTGAAGAATCCCTCCTTTAGATATTGTGAAATGACCTCACTCCAAAAAGTCAGGCAATCCTATGCTGATGCTTATTAGCTGTATGGCCTTAAAAACATTGCTTATTTTATCTGATGATCCCTTAGCTATTAAATGAGAATAATATATGTCAAGTAACCATAAATGCCATGTTCTCTCTTACTCTCTCCCACCTGAAGGTACGTTTTGCATGCTGAAGTTTCTGTAAATAACTTGGAGAATGGTTGGTAACCATCACATGCAAGTGAACACTGTAAAGATTCTTAGATGGCTAACAGTGTGCTCTCTTAACCTTCTCGAGCATAAACTATGGCAATACTATTCCTCTTTTAGACCTTCCTGAGGGAAAGAGGTAGAGTGAGACTCAAAAACATCAAACTGGAATATCAATAATGTACCATTATCTTTTCTAAATAAGAAGAATCTTCATACTACCAATGATCATGTTGACAAGTATTAACGGGCAATGTAAATCTTTGTCACCAACAGGATTCTTTATGCATTTCATTATAACATTAGTAAGGCAAATCAAATATTTCACAGATTATTTTAAAAATCAAATATATTAAATAAGTTTATATTTTGATGACTCCTTTAATTATATCTACATTTAAAAAGTTCTTGACTATTATGTCTAATTTCATTCTAGGGGTACAGGGGATTGAATGTCCTCCCAAAGGCATTGGAGCTTAATCCCCACTGTAACTGTTAAAGAGGGCAGGAAATCCTAGTATGGTAGTTGAAAGGTGGGGCCTTGAAGAGGTGATTAGATCATAAGGACCCTGCCATAGTGGATGGTGGTTATCGGTGTGATTCTAAGGGTTTTAAAAGGAGAGCACATGAGGAGCTATTTTTCTCTCTGCTCTGCCATTTTCTGCCATGTGAGACCCCTGCATTGCTGTAAAGCCACCACCAATGAAGATTCTCATCAGATATGTTCCTTGAACTTTGGACTTCCCAGCCTCCAAAACTGTAAGCAATAAATTTCATCTTACAAATCACCCAGTTCCAGGTATTATGCTATAAGCAACAGAAATGGACTAATACAAGGGGAAATTAAAAACTTGCAGAAAAGTGTGTTTCAGGAAAGTATATTTGAAGGAAACACAAGAAAGATCTTCAGCATTGTCTCTATTATCCACATAGCTAGAGGCAATAAGAAAACTCAGAACAATGACATTTTAATTTTCAAGACTCATTTACAGCAATTGAGTTGAATTTACAACTTTCTTCCTAGAAGATTTTACTCATGACTGCTAAGTAACAAATTCCTTTTCTTGGTCTGCTGGTTATGTTATTAATTATCATCAGTATTACCGCCCCCCCCCCCAATAAAACAGAGCAGAAAGAGAAATCACAGCCTTATGTAATTAGACCCTGGCTAATACATTGGCTCAATAGCTCAGCTATGGCTAATTCTACAGTTAATTCTAGATTATCCATCCACAGAAAATGCAGAAGGCAATAATCATAGAGCATCTATTATGTGACATCTGCTTTAGGAGATACCAAGAAACAAAGATGAATAAGGCCATAACCTCCCTGAAGACATTTTTTCCACTACTGTGTCCCAAATACCTAGGGTAACATAGAACATTGTAGATTTTCAATAAATGTTTGTTGAGTGAGTAAATTAATTCAGAAAACCACAGTCTAGGTGGAGAAACTGATGTGTACATGATTAATTCAATACTGCACTGCCATGGTGGCCTCTCTCCACCCACTTGTCATGATCTCCAGACTTCCTTTCAACCACTTTATGAAGTCCTTTTTTGATTACAGTGTAAAGTAGAAAATTATTTGAAGTAAAAGATATCTGGTTTTAATTTTTGTTCAATACTAGCTGTGTGACTTCAGACAAATTATTTACCATTTTTTTCTCCAGTCTTTGATTTTTCAAATAGAGGTACTTGCCATGTAGGGCAGCTTGGAGAATTAAATGAAATGATATAAAACCCCCAGCCCAGGGTTTGTCACATAGTAATCACTTAAGTAACTGAATTTCCTGTATTGATTCCTCTTCTTCCTCCCCAGCTTCCTCTCCCAGGCTGCATTAGCCTTTTTTCTGGATCACTGTGCTGCAAGTCACGGTAAACCAGTGGTTCCCTGCCAAGGCTGATTTCAGAATCACAGGGCCCAACCCACACCTACAGAAGTAGAATCTCCTGAGGGGGACTAGAAACCTGTAGGAGGCTCACTCTCCCCCAGGTGATTCCACGTCTGGGAACCACTACTCTCCATCAATCAGATGTTCCTTAGGGCAGTGGTTCTCACACTTTAGTGAGCATCAGAATCACTTGGAGGGCTTGTGAACCCACATAGCTGGTCTCACCCACAGTTTCTGATTCAGCAGGTATGGAGTGGAGCTGAAGAATGTGCATATCTAACAAGTTCCCAGATAATGCTGATGCTGGTCCAGGGACCACAGTTTAAGGTCTTGCTTTAAGATCTTGCTAGCAGAGTGTATGTTGCTGATCAGCAGCAGCAGCAACACTGGGGAGCACCTTAAACATGCAGAACCTGATGCCCATCCCAGATTTACATTCAAGTTTGAGAAACACAGATTTAGGGGAGAGCCTCACAAAGGGAGCTTTTAAAATGCAGATGCCTGGGCTCCATACACTAGAGGTTCTGATAGAGTCCAAGAATATGCATAATAATAATGTCATTCAGAGTCATGCAATTCCTGAACCACGCCTGGAAAAACACTAATCAAGAGGTTTGCAATTGCAGTTAGCTGCAGAATCAGTAATGGTGCTCGCTACTGAGTATGCAACATGGAGCCTGACCAGCCTTGCCAGTTTTCTTGCTGTAGCAAGAGTTCGACCAACCAGGCAGTCACAGTGCACTTATTTTTCTCAAGGTATCAGTCAGAGATTGTATATGCTTCCCAACAATCTAATCATGGCCTGTTAGAATAAGGATTAAAAGGGACTCATTTTAAAGACAGATGTCAAGTGTGAAGAATGTCTGAAATCATTACTTACAACCATTAGTCAAGGCTCTTTGGGTTGTAACAGAAACCCACTCTAACACACACACACACACACACACACACACACACACACACACACACACACAAAATGAATAGGTGAGTTTTATGGAGGGATACAAGGTATCTAATAAAATATAAGGGAAGGAAGTACAAATGGACATCATTTCTTGATGGTTCAGAATTGAGATTATTCTCTGTGGCAGATTATATTTCCCAAATTGGCCACAATAACATTTTACATCCAACATGCTCTTCCTCACCCTTACCACTCCCACTCCAAGAGGTGGAGTCTATGCCCCCTTTTCTTGAACTGTGAGGGTCTTGCGACTGCCTCAACTAACTGAGGACCCTGGTAGAAGAGTCCTAGGTCACTTCCAAAGCTAGGTCACAAAAGATGATATGGTTTCCAGCTGGCTCTCACTCTGGGAATTTGCCCTTTTAGAACTTTGAGCCTCTGTGTAAGAAGTCCAGCTGTCCTGAAGCTGCCATGCTGAAGGGACCATTTGGAAAGGCCACATGGCAATAGAGAAGCACAAGGAGCCTCGGCTTTTCCAGTCCTCAGCTATCAGAGTCTTTCCATGCCAAAAACCAGACATGTGAGTAAGGAAGCCATTGAGATGACTCCAAGGCTACTATCTGACTGCAACCACACGAGAGACCCCAAGGAGGAGCACCTGGCTGACCCCAGAACTGTCAAAGACAACAGTAATTGATTGGCATGGCTTTACACTACTATCGGCAATAGTCACTGGCATACTCTGGCTGTCCAGAGCCCTGTGATTTTGCTTCTCTGTTTCTCTCTTTACATCTGCTTCACTTTCCTCTTTCTGTTCACAGACCAGGCTCATGCATTTGTCCATGTACATCACCATTACGGCTGTTTGATCACAGTACATACCCTACAGAAGCTTTAATGTGCATAGAAATCATCTGGAAACTTTGTTAAAATTCAGAGTCTGATTCAGGAGTTCTGTGGTGGAACCTGGGAGTCTGCATTTCTAATAAGCTCCCAGGTGATGTTGCTACTGGTCTGTGGGACACTAGATTAACCTCTGTTATTTGCTTTCTCCCCCCTCATTCCCCATCTTAAATCATTTGAAAGTGAGTTGCCAACCTCATGATAGTTGACCACTAGGTCCTTCAGCATAACTCTTCCAAGAAAAAGGACATTTTCTATATAATCAGGATACTGTTATATATGTTAGAAACTTAATTTGTTTTACAAAGACTTGTCTAAAATATAGCTCATATTTAAATTTCCTCATTTGTCTCAAACATATCTCTCAAAGCAGTTTTTTCCCTTTTGATCCAGATCCAATCAAGAATCAAACATCTTTGATATCCTAAAATTTAGAATAGTCACTTTACCTTTTCTTGAATTGTCTTTTATGAGACAGATATTCTTGGACATTCCAGAACAGTTTTCTAATAAAATTTCACACACTTGGATTTGATTGCTATCTCACAATCAGATTCAAACTATACATTTTTGTCAAAAATACTTTATAGCTGTCAGTTATGTACTTCACATTGCAACACATCAGGAGACTCGTGATGCCACTTTGCCCCTTTTTTGGTGACACTATGTTGGATCATTTAGTTAAATTGATGTCTCTTTTGTTTCTTTTTACAGTGCAATGGAATTATTTCAAGAGAGGCCTTGGCTAACTTCCCCCCTCATCTCACTAGCCAGAATGGATCACATGGTTACCATTATCCCATTCATTGACAAATGAGAGGGTGTCCTATGATTAGCCTGGACCAATCATGATTCTGTCCTTGAGATGAGAACAACCTAGCCTCCCTGGAAGTGGAGGTTGGTCAATGTGTAGGAGAGTTGACTAAAGAGGGGAGTGATTAGCCTGGAAAAATGGCTTCTGGGTACACAAGCAAGAGTGCTTGCCACACTTCAGAGTGAGCTAGAGGGAAAACTGCTCTCTGATTCCTATTCCAACATAGCAAGCTCCCTCCTTAGGAGATTAAGGATTTATTGCTTATAAAATACTTCATAGGCTTCTTGTGAGAGATCCAATATTTACTTGCCCTGTAAGATAAAAACAGGAATTTACTTTTTATTTTCTTTTCAGCTTTTCTCAATCCATGATTCTTCACAGTGTGATAATACTGAAGCTATATATATATATATATATACACACACATACATATATACATATATACATATATATATATATATACACATATATATATATATATATATATATATATAAAATTTTTTTCCTTGAAAAATGGGCCAATAAGTTTCACACAGAATAAATTCATGGAACATAAGTCATATAACTTTAAAGGATTTTCCACTCTATCATTCTTTTAAATAGTTCTAGAGATGGAAAATCAAAAGGAGTTATAATGCTATCAGGACAAGAAGCCAAAATTGTGGATGCTTTTATGAATTTTATCAGGACTATTAATAACTTATCCAAACCTCTCATGTCTGCAGAATTGGGTTGGATATTTGCAAAATGTAGCTCTTATGAGAATTCTGGCACTTTGGAATCTTGTTCCAGCTGGAAACTAGATATGAAAAACATCAAGTTGATTCTGAATCTCTGAAAAGATTTGTTTTAATCCTGAAAATCAAATGTATTGTCTTGGGGCTAGATACAAGGGCCATTTGTTGTCCTAGCCAAGTGATTCTTTTCTCCCAGCTGTAGTAATTTGTTGCTCTGTGCTTTCAGGCAACACTCTACAACCTGTGATTTATATGGTTCAGAGACAGCTCTTTTACTAGCTTGTACAGTGCCTAAAATTTTACCCTTTGAGTCTTTAAGTCCACCTGTCTTCACTGCCAGCAAAGATCTCTACACACACCCAACTCTATCCTCTCTGGGTCAAAGCTATTTCCCTTCTTTTTATTTATATAAGGAAGCCAATAGTCATCTCTGCATAGGGCTAATCACAGGTACCCCCCACACCTTTCAAGCATCAGCCAGTACTTCTGCAATGGAACTTCAGGTCCCATTAAGTTCTAGGCAGGCAGAGGCCCAGATAGCCATGTAGAACATGGGTTTAGGGTGGAGGAAAGGAGTGGAGGAATGTGGGGAGAGAAAAAGGGAAGGAATATTGCAGGCAATTTGTACCTGCTTCTCAATTTTGCCAAAACCAAACTCCCATTTTTAGAGTTCACCATCCTTTCTGTTTTCCACAACCAGTGACCTTCACATTCACCAACCCTTTCTTTCTTCACCATAACCTTGACTCCACTAGAATGCTGCTTGCAGTTTATTTAACCTTGTTTCACCCTGAAACAAAAAAACCAGGAGATGGCCAAATACCACAGAGAACTTTGGGGTTATTTTTGTAGGAGACCCAAACAAGATTTCTACATAGATTTGTCATCTTTCCCATACAATGAATGGTTTTTAAAAACGTGAAGAGATTGCTCAAAACTATTATTCCAGCTATTTTGTTCTTTGGCATTTACTCACATACCCCAAGAGAGGTAGATATGAAAAAACAATATTTGACCATGTAGCTATAGTTACAGGCCACAGACAGCTAAGGGAACAGAAATTTAAAGATGAATGTAATAAGCAACTTTGCCCTGATTCTGTCTCCTTGGATAAACTCTGCTCACCACTTACATCTGAGTATTCCCTAGTCCTAGATAATTGACAGGCAGTGGGAGAAGGTAAAATCAAGAAGAAATTGAATCCTGAGTTGAAAACACTTCCTTTCCAAGAAAAATCCTATTTTATTGTGGAATGATGAAAATGCCTTGTTCCTTTGTTTAGATAAATTCCAACCATGTTTATGCCAATTTTACCACAGGGAGAAAAAGAGACTGTTTCTTTGAAAAGCCATTGACACAAAAAGACTCAAGTTCAATTTGGTTTTATCCTGAAGGTTTGAAGTAAAACAATTCTTCGTAAGGATTTATAAATAAGACATTCATTAATTAAGCTTCACAATATCGCTTTGAAGTGAATATTACTGAATTCATTTAACCAGTGATAGGATTCTGGCAGAGAAATTGAGCAATCAGACTCATTCGGTAAAGCATTTAAAAGCCTAGGGAAAAAAATTCCAGGAGTTCTCAATGCCTCATTCTCCATGTTGAATTGTTCTTAGGTTGGAATCAGATATTCAGCGTATTGTTGCAGTAGGGAGGGAATTCTGCTGTAATCCAGACAGAATTGGAAGTATATCCTAGACAAACTGCTTAGAGTATCAGTAGTTCCTATTTGAAATGGGTATCCTCTGTGTGTCGTGTCTAGAAGAGGCCTCTGGGAAGTCCACGGGTGCCCTCATTCCTTCCGCAAAGCTGAGTATCACCCTGACTCCTTCTCCAGCTCTGAGGCAACCTCCCTCCTCAAGGTCAGTGCTGCTACTGAACATGTGATGTGAACAACCCAAAAGCATCTTGAGTATTAAAGGCTTTTCCCCAAGATCAGCCTTGATGTAACTGTCTGCTTTTGATTCCTCTTTTTGCATAATCCACCAGTATCCACAGATATCAACTCACCGTTGATCCCCAAGTCCAGCCCTTTTCCTTGTTGCCACAGTTCAGTCTTATTCAGACCTTAATTATAGTACTTTGTAATTGCTATCTTCAACACTACTTCCCTTCAAATCTGTCCTTCTGCCATTGCAAAGATTTCTGTCATTTTGTCATGAAGAACATATTCAGTGCCTGCCCATCACCCTCTGGTCCATGTCACTCCTCCCTGTGAGTTTCAGATTCTTCTCCCCAGATGTCTAGAATACCTTATTCTCATCTCTTCCTCAGGCACAAAAAGTCTCTCCGGGTGTCCAGTGACACAGGCATTTTCTTTTGCCTGTAAGTCTTTGCTACAGTGACACATCCCTCTGATTTCTTTTCACACCTTCATGATCACCTCATCCACTGACCTTTCATTGATCTTGATGCCCCACTTTTTGTCCATGCTTTCCTTGTGCAATTACACATATTTATTTAATAAATACTTATTGCTATGTCCTAAGTACAAAGCACCATATGTAATAAGGAAGATACAGAGATAAGTATATATGCATCCTGAATCAAGGATCTTAACATCCTGTACAGAGGTTAAGGTGTAGAGGGGTAACATAAATAATCCTAATACATAGAAAGTATTAAATTCCTCTAAAACAATATAGATAATATGGGAGTTGAAAATGAGGAAAAAATTACTTCCATAAGATGAGCAAGAGCAGAATCAGGGAAGATTTCATGAAAGAAGTGGCTTCTTAGCATAGCCTTGTAGACAAATGGACCAGGCAAAGGTATTTTAAGTGTTAAAACAGTACCAGCAAAGGCATAGAAGTGGGAAGAGACCGGGGTAAGGCAGACAGGATGAAGTTCAAGGGACAAGACTGTAGAGAATACAGAGGGATATTTTGGGAAATAAATAAGAAGCAAGGTGCTCAGCAATGGAATGATAGGCTCAAGTGTCTAAACTATTGTTTTAAATCATTGAAAGCTTGTACTGTGGAGTGAGATGATCAGAGCTGAACTCTAGGAAGAGTAATCTGGCATTAGTACAGGCAAAGACAAGAAGTTATTTTAGGAAACTATTACAACCAACTCTGAGGAAAACAGAATTGAGAACCTGAATTAGGGTTGTCACAGAGGGAATGAGAAGGAAAAAAAACACATATAACAATGACTCCAAAAATTAGAATAAACAGAAATTGGCAACTGGCCGGATTCAACGATAAGAAAGACTGGGAAGCAGGAAGTGATTCTAAGATTTTATAGGATGTTGGTATATGGATGCACTAGACATATAGATGCTTCTTTACTCAGTCAACAAACACTCACTGAGTGCTACTATTGTCTGAATGTCTGTCTCCTCCAAATCTCAAGTTGAAACAATTACCAATGAGGCCTTTAAGAGATGATTGCAGAGCCCTCATGAATGGATTAGTGAGTTAATGGGTTAATGGATTAATAGATTATCATGGGACTGGACTGGTGATTTGAAGAAGAGGAAGAAAGATCTGGGCTAGCACACTCTTGCCTCCTCACCATGAGATGTCCCGTGCTTCCTTGGGACTCTGCAGAGTCTCCACCAGTAAGAAGGCCCTCACTAGATGTAGCCCCTCGACCGTGGACTTCTCAGCCTCTAGAACTGTAAGAAATAAACCTCTTTTCTTTATAAACAACCCAGTTTCAGGTATTCTGTTATAAGCAACAGAAAGCAGACTAAGACAAGCATTCTCTGGGTGCCCTGATTAGCCTGGAATTGGAGATATAGCAGCAAAGGAAAAGAATAGACCCTGTCATGAGGGAGATGCCAATCTGAAGAAAGAGCTAGAGACATGGACAAAGTGTGACAGATGCCACGGTAGATGCTGCCTCAGAATGCAGAGGGAGCCCACGGAATGAGTGGTTAAGTCACTGTTGGATGGAAAGCTCCTCAGTGATGCATTTGGTCATGTGCATCACTGTGGAAACCTCGCTGCTGAGAGCATTCCTCTCCCACTTTGGGTGCGTGAGTGGTAGCCTCAATTGAGATAAATACGTGCATTACATTGAATTCTTTCTTTCAGTGTTCATTGTTACCCAAAAAATGTAATTTCAGCTGCACTCATATCAGGTAATGATATAAGATTATAGGACCTGTGGTGGGAATGATGGGGACTGGCAGCTTGATGAAGTGAAAAGAGCTCTAAATTGAGTCATTAAAGCAGACTTCCTCTCTGGTTCTCCCACTGACCAGCTGAATGAACGGTAACAAGTATTTAATTTCTATTAGCTTCAGTTTTCTTATTTATAAAAAGATGATTTCAAAAAAGATACTTTACTTACATCATGTTATGTTGTAAAAATGAAAAGCAAAAACAATTTGCAAAATGTAAAATATTATATAGGTCTGAAATATTATTAACTATCATTTCCAGTCAAGATTTCTATAGAAAGCAAATGTCACACTCATAAGATTGGAGGAGAGTTTATTCACAAAGGCCTGTTTACAAAGTGCAGGCAGGGTTAGCGGAATAGTGCAGTCCTCCAGGGTAAGTAACATCAGAGGAGCTGTTATCATATCTGGGCCCAAAGGGATGAGAGGCGTGAGTTGTGCAGGAACTGGGAAAGAGAAAGTCGTGTGGGTTGTAGAAGACTGTCTGCAAGCAACATGGCAAAGAGGAGGCCCAGGAAATAAATACCTCACTTACTCTCCTCCTTTCCTCCAATCAGCTACCAGAAAGTCCGCTGGCCAATCAGGTGCCAGAAGCCAGAGGAGGAGAAACCCTACCGATGTCCTCCATCTAGGTCAGCCTCTGGGGTCAGCAAGGTGGCTGGAGAAGGCATCTGGCCCAATATCAGTGGTTATCTGTTAATCAACTTCAGTGAACATAAGAACCACCTGGGAGAGCTTGTCAGACATGCAAGTCCTAGGCTAATTACCCCGGAAATTCTGATTCTGTAGACCTGGAGAGATAGAGACCGGCAATGGCACCCACAGATTTTCACACACACATGGTCGGTGGACCACATTTTGAGAACACAGAGTAGACATTTAACTTCTAGATAGGTTAATAAGTTATTTCAAAGAATTTGGTTTCATATAAGATGCTCAGCTTAATCAACTTCTTTTTCCTTATCATGGGGGTGGGGGAGAATCTTAAGAAGAAGTTCAGACTAACCCTTCAGGAAAGAAGGCGTTTAATCCTCTCCGCAAGTGACTTACATATCCTAGAGACTGACCATGTGAGCCACAGAGGTTGCACTTTTGCTAGGGCTCATCATCTGGCAGAGTCCAAAAAGAGCTCTAGGACCTTCTTTTGCTTCTGGATGGTAGCACCCAAAAAAGAGACTTTGGCTACAATGTTACATTTCCTTATGTATTTGTTCAACCAAATTATACAAAATGTCATTCCATAAGAAAGAGTTCTTAATTTTTTATGGTATCCTATTGCACTAGTGTAAAGTTACATGACTATGCCAATTGTTGGGTTGAGGCAATTCATAACTGAAGCCAAAACGTTTTATTATTTTAGTTATACTAAGTTTCCATTTGTATTGTCAGGGCTAGGGCTCAAACCCTTCAAACCCATTGTACAGACTGAGTCACCAGACCCCTCACAGGTCAGGCTGGGTCACCAGACCCCTCACACGCAGGTCCACAAGCTACATAATTGGGAAAGATCCCGGCAGCCATTAGCAGACGACATGAGCTCAGTCCTCAGCAGCAGCAGCGGCGACAACCTCCTGGTTCCGGAGGCCCTGGCAGCAACAGCTTGCAGTAACAGCCTCCAGCAGCCGCCAGCATATGGCCCCCCGGGAGCATGCCGGGGGTGGGGGGGCCCTGTGGATCAAAGTCCCTCATCCTTTATACTTATGTCCATAACCCAGGACACCTGGCTGCACACGTCCAATTACATTAGACAATAGCCAAGGAACACCTGGGTGCACATGCATATTTACATCAGATGCTCGGCAAGACTCTGAACATTTGAGGGGCCCTGACCTTTTTCCTTTACTTTCCCTACAACTAAAAACTACTGTGTTTCCTCCGTCTTTGTATCCCCAGTACCAACAATCTGAGTACTGCACATGGTAAGTGCTCAATAAACATCAATGGCACCATTTTTTTGCTAAATAGAAAGGAAAAATGAGTGCAGTTTAAATGTATGTTGTAAAGTCTAGTAAGCACATCTAAAAAAAAAAAACCCCAAAACAAAAACAAACGTTCTTTTAAAATAGAGAAATTAAACTTTCATTTAAAACAATACCTGATAAAAGTTCAAAAGAGTTTTTGAAACTGAAAGAAATTGGGAAAGAGAACTCCACAAAATGTAGTCTGTCACTCCTCTCAGGCTCCCACCCACTGTTTTGCACTTCTGTGTAGTTGTTATTCAAAGTAACTGAATATTTTTAGAAATGGTTAACTTGTAAAGATGATGCAACAGTGAAATGCAGGCTTCTCTTTTAAGTATACTTTCATGTTTCTGTCAAACATACCTTTTCACATGTGTGTCACTCGCAAAACCAAATCTTAGTAGCTAGATTACCTAGCTTCAGCCTGAGAGTGAATTTATTTCATCCCAGCATACACTGCCCGTGAGACACCTGTTCCCTGCAGAAGACATTAGGCATTTTGCACACACACGTATTCTTGGGGGCAGGAATCACAGCTGTTTGTAATTTTACTGTAACTGTAACCCTGCGTGTGGAATAGAACTAAAATAGTTATAAGTCGTTAAAATTAGGAATCGTGCAGATGATTCTTTCTTGGCAAGGCCTCAAAAGTGTAAAATAAAGAACAAGACAGTTATTCAATAATTTCTAAAAACATTGAGCAGTTTTATTATTTTCTGCATGTGAATAGTGTTTTCAAGATTTCCTTCCATAGAATGAAACAGCCTATCACCATGGGAAAAGTTTTCTTTACTTAACCTCTTTTCCTACTTTTATATCAGCACTGTAAAGAGATAATAATTAATTTCTGGACTCTAAAATGCACTCATTTAATCTGACCTCTGGTCAGTGAAAGTGAGTTCTTTATCTGAAAGAAAATAACCCAAATACCATTATGTTGTTATCTTAAACACTCTTTGGTTGGCTAATTGTGATTAGATATATGGTACTAATTGTTTTCTGATGGTTTCTATGTTAATGCGGCTGCTTTCTGCTTCAAGTAACAGAAGACCCAAGTCAAAACGGCTTATAGAATGGAAGGATTTATTCTGTCTCATTACAAGGATTCTCAAATAAGGGAGCCCATAGAGTCAATTAACTCAGCAGCTCAATCACATTATCAAAGATCTAGGTTCTTTCCATCTTTATACTCTTTCATCTGAATTTCCAGAGACTGAAAAAGGACAGTGTATCAGTTAGGGTTCTCTGAGAAACAGAACCAGAAAGATATCTATCTATCTATCTATCTATCTATCTATCTATCTATCTATCTATCTATCTATCTATCTACATAATCTCTTTCTGAAGATAGATATATATCTATATATAGATATAGGTAGATAAGTATCTTTTTGAAGATATATATATATCTTCTGGTTCTGTTATATATATAGACACATGTGTGTGTGTGTGTGTGTGTGTGTATGTATAATTTCAGGTAATTTGCTTATGCAATTGTGAGAACTAGAAAGTCCAAAATCCATACAGTAAGTTAGCAGGCTGGAAACTCTTGGCCAGGTGCTGATGCTGCAGTCTTGAGGCAGAATTTCTTCTTCCTCAGGGAAACAGTTTATCAAAGATGGTCTCCTTTACTTAAAGTCAACTGATTGTAGGTGGTAACACATCCATAAAATACCTTCATGTTTAACTGAATAACTGGGTACTATAGCCAAATTGACACATAAAACTAACCATCACAGACAGTTTCTTCCTTGTACAACTTTTTCAGAGCAAAGAAGCCTTTTCCAGAAGCCCCCCTCCCCCCAACAGACTTCCTCTCAATTTTCATTGGCCAGTGCTGGGATCTATACCCAGCATAAGATCAATTCCTTGCAAGGAGATTGAGATCAAGATTGGTTTAAAACAATTGGGTTTTACCTGAGCCATGTGGAGCAAGAGTGGATGTTAGTACTAGATTTGGGCTGTGCCATCTGGAAGAAGGGGAAAGTTGTTCCTGGGTGGGCAGAGTATCTGGTACATAGAGTGAGCTGGATGAATATCTGAATGAGTAAAGAAGTCAATGAATGAATGGTGACGCATGTGGAAGATAGTGAATGCTGCAGATTTTCTCCAAATATATACCCTGTCAAGACATGACTTCAGCAGGAAAACAGTGTATATGATGTATGCATGAAGTGTGTCTCTTGTTTGCATAATACCATATTCAAAGCTTTGCCACACACTGCTAAGGATTATCACTCATAAATACTAAGTGAATGCTAACTGTGCTCTAGGGGCTGAACTGAAAAAGAAAGTCAGAGAAATCCCATTCTAAATTTATAAAGTAATTTAGTACATTAAGTGCGATGCTTTCCTGTTGATATACTTAAACTCCTAATTCTACAACCCACACTAATATATTGTTTTCTGATAAATAGGACAACAGTGTAGAGAAATCTCCTAGGAAAACAGAGAACCTCACATGGGGACTATGAATTGCTCTAGGGAGTATCAAGGTGTGCTGAGAAAAAAAAATGATGCTTTTCTTGTTGCACCTGTTATGGAGTTCTTTGTTTATGTTCAGTTATCTTGCCAGGGCTTGTCAGACCAAAAGTCTGAGTTCATTTGACATGTGATGTAGGAACAAGATGGAAACATGTTCAGAATAAGTGAAATACTGATTTATCTAACACACACAAACTCACACACATACACACACCAGCACCATTACCAGGACCACCACCACACCTAGAACTTACTACTATTTTTTCATTACCTTAGTAATTAGGAACTGTTATGTTCCTTTTGTATTAATTTTTCTGGGGAAAAAAACTTTTCAGCTAGTCAAAAATAAATTATTGTGTTCCAGCTGTCTGAATAAAATGCAACTTTATGTTTTAAAAATATTATTGAGGTTAAGTTAATATATTATTAACTAACTTTCAGTAATAAAATAATAAAAGGTTGTTTTACATATTACATAATAGTTAGAGGAGAGGCTTTTGAATGTTTTTGCCACTAAAAATGATAAATGGATGAGGTGATTGATACATTAACTACCCTAACCTGATTATTATACAATGCATATATGTTTCAAAGCATCACATTGTACCCCGTATGTATGCATAATTATAATGTGTTAATTAAAATTTTAAATAAATAAATTTTAAAAATATTTTTGGGGGCTGGCCGGTTAGTTCAGTTGGTTAGAGCAGAGCCTTGTAATACAAAGGTCAAGAGTCAGTTCCCCAGCCAGCCACTAAAATAAATAAATAAATAAATAAATAAATAAATAAATATTTTTGGAAACATGAGAGGAGCTTCTGTGGCTAAGAGGGAGTCTGTAACTAATTCCTCTTTCTTAAGCACCTTGAAAACCATGTCCCCTTCCTATCCCTTTTTTCTGTGTGGATCCTGGCCAACCCACTGCCACAGTTCTTTACTCTTCCTAAGATGTAGTTGGTTTCTTCCCATGAAAAATAGAACAATAGTTTTCTGAAATGCCTTAGAAGGTTCTAGATAATTATTTCCAATGTCCGTTTTTTCCTACTAAAATGTGATATCCTTGGGAGCCAGAACTATACCATTTTTATCTTTATTCCTAGGTGCTCAATAAATATTGGCTGGTTTAGGTAATGAAATATCCATGCCACATCAATCAGGGTTGTACCCCAGGTATTTATTAAAGCATATCACTCTAGCACCTATATTCTGATCATTCATTTGTGTTCCTGCTAGAAAGCCACTTTACTATTCTCTTTCATACTTGTTCTTCCCAGTGGGGCTGTCTTAAGCGGGAAACTCTGGAGATGATTTTGGTTTTAGACCTTGCTTTTGGTCACTTACTTTTAAATAAGATTGGATTAGGCATGGACAAGACTGCTAGATGAGGCATTTCCAAGGTAGGAGGTTGCTAGTAAGTAATTATAGTTGAGACATACTGATAATGAATCATCATGCATTGCCTATCATGATATGGTGATCATTTAGAGGTCTGAATAAGAAGTTGAATTTAACCAGGAAGGATAAGAATCCATTGGGAAACTGTAAAAAAATGTTAATAATGTAGACCAATTTGACATGGGTGTATTAGTCTGTTTCTGTTGCTTATTTTAAAAAATACATGGAACTGAGAATTTTATAAGAAAACAAAATTTATTGCTTACAGTTTCAGAGGCTGGGAAGTCCAAAGTCCAGGGAACATATCTGGCAGGGGTCTTGGTGGTGGCCACAGTGACCCAGGGGTCTCACACGGTAGAAATGGCAGAGCAGAGAGAGAGCTTCTCGTGTACTCTCCTTTCAAAGCCTTCCAAACCACCAATAAACCATCAACTTAATCACCTCTTCAAGGCACCACCTTTCAATTACTGTAATAGGATTTCCCGTTCTCAACAGTTACAGTGGGGATTAAGTTTTAGGTGGAGAGTCAATCCAAGGAAGTGGGGGAAAGCAGTGGTAATTGAAAGAAAGTTTAATTAGCAAAAAAAAAAAAAAAAAAAAAAAAAAAAATTAGGCCCTGGCACAAATATTTCCATTGCACCAAAACAACAATGGTAGGTGTGTGTTTTTAAAAGGGTGTGGTTTGTAAAATGACCTTCTCTCTTATGATTAGTTGAAAAGCTTTCTGGATGTGATTATCAAGTGCTATTTTAGTGAGATTTGAGAGAAAGCCTGATGATCTGGAAGCAGAAATAGGACTGAGAAAGGCAATCCAGGACCAGAGAGGGTATGTGAGTGGGTGAGACAGCAGCAGGGGTCACAGATGAAGAGAGGAATGAGGAAACTCAAAGAGCAGGTGTGCGCAGGAGGGACTTATACAGCCCAAGTTCAACATCTGGATACCTATGAAAGAAAAGCAGGATCATACACACTGTCATCTTGAAGTTACTCCTCAGAATTCTGAGCACATAGAGAAGATTTAATATCTTTAATTTAATTTCCTGTTAGAGAACAAAGGAATAGGGTGCTAAAATGCAATCATTACACCCTCGTTGCTGGGTGTGCCTCTAAAAGAACAGAGGCCAAGAAGGCAGCTCTTAGATGCTGATGCTGCAAGAACTTATTGTGGAGACATTTGAAGACTATTTGAAATTTCCTTGTTACTTTTGAAACCTGAAGTGAGAAACTTTCCAAAAATGCAATGGGTAGAGGGACAAGGAATATATTTTAATTTACTAGGTTGTAGGGGAACAATAGACATTTTTCTAGTATTACATTGTCTGTGCAGAGAAGTTTAAAATATTTGGTGTCCCTAAAAATTGAGAATAGGGGTTTGCAGCTGTGGTGGGCAGTGGGCCCTGAAGTGGGGACGAGAGGACAGGTAGTGTGGCACATCATTCATCTACCCATCCAGGAGATGAATGGGATGAATGGAGTCTCACCTGCCTTCCTTGCTTTGAGTTTGACTTCTAGGTGTCAGTGACAATGCAGGTAGCCCTTGGCATATTGTTGGGTGAACTCGCTGGAATTACACATGCTCATACAAACATAGTGCCAAAGTACACCTCGATATCTTGAAAGTCAATCTGTTTTTTCCTAGAATCCACAGGATTTGGAGTTCTAGTCTCTACCTTTGGATTTTCATCTGTTGTATGAAATTATCAACCTCCAAAGAATTACTAATACAATTTTTCCCCTTAAAACAAAGCCCAGATGTATCACTGTAGGCATTATGTAATGTTCTATCAGGAGAACGTGAGGTATATAAAGGAGTATGTGTTCTAAACTGTAAAGTGCTACCTAAATATAAGACTTGTTGCAATAAGCTTTGTAATGAAAGGGGGACTGTGATTGAACTGCAATTTGCAGTTTCTGGAGCCTGCTTTCAACTTGTTTACAGTTTCCTTGATATGCTGTTTAATTGTTTTAAGTTCTCCAAGTACCAGGAAATGTTTTTGTACTCTTTCTTCAGTACATCATCAGAAAAAATATTTGAGTCAGTTTCACGTGAAAGTTAACATAGATAGAGGGTATATTTTTTGTTCGGGGACATTAAAGGCAGATATTTGGGGAAATGGTTTTAAAAGAGTTTGGCATCTGCCTGAGTTAACAGGTCCCACCAGCTGCCCCCCTAGTCTGTCTCTCTCAGCTCCTCTGGCATCTTCAAGAAGCGTGTATAGAGGCACTGCTCACTGACGTCAGTCCCTCCAGCAGCCTCCATGCCTGGTCAGGGCCTCTATAAGTCTGGAGAGGCCCATAGTCACTTTATTTTTAGACTCTTGGTAACTTAAAAAATGAGGAAATACTACAATAGGGTTAACAAAATTATGGTATATTTTAAATGTTTACACTTAAAGAATGAATGCCCTTAGTACACCTGAATAGTTGCAATGACTTCATAGCCTTTTTCCAAATGTCAACACTCTAAACTGAAGGTCCTTCTTGTATGGAAGCCTAGGCCAAATGGCCTTCCTGACTGTTCATCAGCTGAGTGCATGGGTCTCTCTGCTCACCCTTCCGAGGGACTCCCTATCTGGGCCACTGAGGCTCATATATACAGCCCTGCATATACACGGCTATGCCCTTGTTCACTGCTGTTCTCAAGGTGGCAGTGTGTGTTACCATTTCACAACTGGGAGAGCCCCTTTGTCTCCTGGCTGATTGCAGGCTGCTGGAACTTTTTACAGAGAGAGAGAAAGAGAGAGAGAGAGAGAGAGACTACTGACAACAAGTAGGTTTTCCCCCTGAAAATTTCCATGTTGAGAAGATATGTATTCTACACACATCTTTGTTCTTGTTTGCACATTGTAATGCCTTTAATATACCTGAGGATTCTTTGACCTAATGAGGTTCCTCCCAACCCATGATTCACTCCACATGCCCTATGTATCTCCTGTCTCACCATCAGCTCAGAGCGATTGGAAGAGACTAAGAGATTAAGTTCTGAAAATCAAGCCTCATCATAATGGAAAATCCAATTAACTTTAGATACAGTAACTGCATACCAGCTGCAGCACTGTAATTTTGTCTTCTGTGAAAATGGTTTAGCTGTTCATTAGACAGCATGTCAAAAATTAAACGATGCCAGTTATTTTCCTTGTCCCAATATCTAGCCTTATCTGGGGAACTGTATTAGAAGACTGATTACTGATATACATTTTCACTGGAGGTAGTTCCTGGAATCTTTGTTTTTTCCCGTTTTAGCTTTCCTTGTGTGTCCTGGTGTGAGAGACAATGATTATCTCTGGGGAACTCAGACTGAACTACTCTTCAATGATTTGGAGATTGTGAGATGATGATGTTGATAATGTTGATATCATTTTTAGCTTCCCTATGTGAAAAATGACATTAAATAGTGATATCATCAGGCTTACTCTCTCAGCTGCTTTGTGAGAGAAATAAGAAAGTAATTGTCGTCGCTGCTTACAGGGAGGGAAACTGAGAGGCCGCATGACTTGCTCAAGTGTTTCTGTGGGGTTATTGGTAAACTAGAAGCAAAAGCCAGGTCTTGACACCAAGCTAAGTGTTCAGCCTCCAAATTCTGCCTTCTCACATTGGAGAAGCTGACATGCCCCAAGTTTCCATTGCATGCCCTGTTTTCATAACTTTTGTACAGATCTGACTTAGTTGTACTCAGTAAAAATATCCATTCTTAACCACAAAATTGTGAAGGATAGAAAGATGATTAAGTCATAATCCCTGCCCTCCAAACGGTTAAAAGAGCACCACAGATACAAAGCAAAGAAATAACTAGCATGTGAGACATACAAGAAAATTATTTTAAAGCCTTCTGCATGTGGGTAAAATATAAATAATAGGGGTGTGTGTGTGTGTGTGTGTGTGTGTGTGTGTGTGTGTACATTCTTGTAAGTGCGGGTGTGGTATGGAAGTTAAAGGAGATCTCGTTTGGGTGGGCGTAAAGGAAAATCAGGAAATGGGGAAAGAGGGAGGAAGGCTGGGCTACACTGCCCTCTCCTGCGGATTCTTTTGGTTTAGCCACAGGACCTTCCCCAGGCAGAGTTTCTCCAATTTAATGGTGTGTATATGATTTAGGGAACTTCTTTAAAAATGTAGGTGCATGGGCCCTGCCCCAGACATCCAGCTTCCATGGGTCTGCAGTGAGATCCTGAAATTTGCATTTTTAGCAAGACTCCGTGTGGCTTAGGGTCAAGCTTTGGACTACACATTGGGAAAGAGTGCTTGAAGATCATGCCACTTGCCAGTTTTAAGGAAAGGAGAGCACTGACTTGGACGATATGGACAGTGTAGGCATCCACCAGTGGTGGTCCTTATATCATGGTAGAGTAGGACTGACAGAGGAAAGAGGAAAGGAAAAGAGAGCTAGGTAATTAACACAGCCTTCTTAACAGCTCAGGTGTACTTGGGCACAGCCCCATCTGAGGGCATCAGAGAAATCTGACTCCTAACAGCTTCAACTTTCCCTGTCCATCTCCCCCACTTCCTCTGACCCTTGTGTTATGCTCCATCCGGGGCACGACTGCTCTCATTTTGCATTTATGAACATCTTGGGTCTATATTTAGGCATCTCCATCATTGGGTACCTACATTTCTGTATACAGCCTATAAGGGTTTATTTTTTTAGAATTCTAGAAATTCATGAGAAAAAAAGCTCTTAATATTAGGTCACTTAGTCAATTACCTCCTCTCCTGCCTAATGCAAGATTATTCCCAATGGCCCTGTTTCCAGTGCTCTGTTGCCTATTTTTAAATGTACTAACTGATGGTGATTCTGCCACTCCCCTCAGGAGACCATTATCCTGGCTCCCCATTTTCGGTGTCGGGGGGCTTTCCCTGGGAATTAGCTCCAACTTGCTATTTCTTCCTTTTCCCATTATCCTTGGTTATCAATTCCCCTGGAACAGCATTATTTCTCTCACATTAGTTATATATTTTTAGATAGTTTCCACAGTTTCACAAGCTAGTCTTAAAAAGAGTTCAGCTACTCACTACCAGCCCATGTCTTAATTAGTCCCATTGCTGGAGGATGAAGAGAGAGATAATGGCATCAGTCACTGGGTTCTGTTTCTAGCAACACACTGCATTAGCCTGTGCCTGTGTCTGCGTGCTTGTCCACATTGATTTTATCCACCTGAGGTCATCCTCCTCTACAAAACAATGTCTCTTTAAGCATAACGTGTCTAGGTCATATGAAGGTGTATAAAAAAGGGCCACTTTATTACCTGAAAAATGGGGTGTGAGAATGTTCACTTTGTTAGACTCCTATGAATGTTAAATGACAGCAGGTATGCAAATCATTTTTCAAAAATTCTAGCATGCAGTAAACATAAAAAAATCCTGAGGCATGTCTATACACTAACATGAATATAGATTTAGAAGTCAAAGAAACCTCATTCTATTTTTAGCTTTGTCACTTTCTGTTGTATGACATTATCAGCACTTGCATGCAATTATTTACTATGTAATATTTGACAGTTCGCAGAACTGAGAATCCCTTGAGGGGAGGTATTATGTCTTATATATCTTTATGCCCAGAGCACCGACTTAAGTTGTTTAACCTTCCTGCACCTCAGTGTTTCCATCTGTGAAATGAAGTACGTATTTTTTACCTCTGTGACAGATACGTATTACACACTGGCTCACATCTTCTTAGCCCACTTTTTTGTTCCAGCCATTGTTGCAGCTACCAGATGGGCACAGAAATAGCCTGATGACAGCTCGCGTCCACTGTGCCCTGAGGAATCTTACCATCACCCGAGACATCTGCAGGAGGCTGGCTGCAGGAGGAGAGCAGCCTTCTGACATCCAAGCAGTGGTTCACACAGTGGAGATATGGTTATTACAACTGAGGGAAGGAGGTGCTACTGACATCTAACAGGTACAGCAGGCCATTGTAGGATGCTCTTAACATCCTATGATGCTCAGAATAGCCTCCTTAACAATGAAATATCCAGCCCAAATGTCAACAGTGCCACCATTGAGAAACCCTGACCAAGAGACTCTGCAAAAACCTCATATGAAGATGCTTCATAAGATATGCTCTTCCCCTTCATTTTCTGCCCTCACCTCCCTTCACTGTCTCCAGACTAGACTCAACAGAAAGTATTTCTCTGATCTCTAAGTGCACATGCTAAACAGCTTGCAGAACCCTCTATTGGTTCCTATCCTGTAGAATAAGAGATCTAATGATAGAAATGTTTAGGTCACAGCACCACTGTGGGGCATATATGGACCCAGCTCTGGAAGGAAATAGCACAGCCAAAGAACTGCAAGACATGGTTAATATGCCCAGCAAAAACCAGGGGAACAAGTGTAGGGTAGATCTTGAGAGGGCTAATATATGAGGTTAGAGAATAAGGCTGGAGAGGGGAGAATTTATTGACATTTGAACACTCTCCAGTGACATGGGGTTCAATGTCTTAGCAGGACACACAAAATTGGTCCTAATACACTGCTGGGATTGTTCTTGAAACTTGAACCTTATCAAAGTAATCAGATAAATCAGGCCTTGGCAGAGAAATGGGGAAGGAATCGAAAAGCTCAGGGAGGTGGGAATGTTGTAATGGATCTGTTATGTTAGATTAAAGAACCCACCACCTGACTGATGTCTTAGGGGGTAAAAGGACACTTTTACACTCAGTCCCTAAAGAATGCATGGGGAGGGGAGCACCAGCATTGTGAAGAAGATGGTTGTGGCTGTTGACAGGGAGAAGTGCTATGTTGGATCTGGTTTCCCTGGTATCAATGGAATTTATAGGATTCTGAAATAGGAGAGGCTAATTTGTCTTCACAGAAACAGGGTGGTCACAATTACTGAAATAGGAAGCAAGGCCAGAGTGACAATCAGGGTGCCTTGACCCACAGGGATCTGTAGCAATAGTTAATAAATCATGGGAGCAAAATGGATGGGCGCCCAACTTGAGTTTTGCTTAATCTGTATAACCAGCAGTTGAGATCTGGCAAGCAAAATACTGGTGTCAGCTACCACAATGGAAAATGACAGTCACTCACCAAGTTTCCAGATCTAAGTTAGTTCATAGACCTAGAGCCCAGTCTCTGTTCTAGAGCTCATTGACTAACAAAGAGGTTAGGTTCTACTTAGGAAGTATCCTGCAACACCACTGCAAGTTTATATATAAATATTACCTGATTCTTTCCCAAAGAGAACCAAAGCTATTTACTAGAATTCCAGGTGTACAGTGGGGAAAGGAGAATACCCAGACCATTCTAGGACTGTTGGACACAGGGTCTGAGCTGGCTCTGATAGCAAGGAATTCAAAATGCTATTGTGACCCTTCATTAGAGAAGGGCTTATGGAAGATAGTCAATGAATGAAATCCTGGCCCATGTCCATCTCAAAGAGGTCCAAAGGGTCCACAGGCCATCTGTGTGGTTATCTGCTAGTCCTTCAGGGCAATCAAGGTTTGTTCCTTGGCCAGTGAAATAAGAACCACTATGTATTTGAAAAGGGTAAGGGAAAGTCACTGAAACTGCGATTCTACATCTCAGGAGGAATTGCAGAAATTAGCCCCACCATCAAAGACTTGAAAGACAAAGGGATATCACCATTCAATTCACCTGGCCAGCCCCTGCAATAACTAGAGGGATCATTGGGAATGACAGTGGACCAAAGCAAACGTAACCAAGTGGCAACCACAAGCACAACTGCTATGCCAGATGTGGTATTTTACTTGAATAGATTATCACAGATTCTGACACTTAATATGCAGCTTTTGAGTAGGCAAATATATTTTTCTCAATCCCCATCAGTAATAAGGATCAAAAGCAGTTTGCTGTCATGTAGAAAAGACATTTACTGGGCTGACCCCGTGACGCACTCAGGAGAGTGTGGCGCTCAGAGCACAGCAACGCTCCTGCCGCGGGTTCAGATTCTATATAGGAACGGCCAGTGCGCTCACTGGCTGAGTGCTAGTCACGAAAAAGACAAAAAAAAAAAAAAAAAAAAAAAAAGAAAGAAAGAAAAGAAAAGAAAAGACATTTACTGTCTTTACAGTATACATTTACTGTCTTGCCCCAGGACCAGGTTAATGCTTCCACTCTGTGTCACAATAGAGTCCACAGAGACCCTCATTGTTTTGATATTCCACAGAACCAGCATAATTGCTGTTTAACAACAACAACGACATCATGATAACTGGACCTGCTGTGGAAAGGGGCAAGTACTCAAGGCCTGGCAAGGTACATAGATGCCAGAGGGTGGATGATAAAAATCCCAAAGTTTCAAGGACCTTCCATTTGGATGATGTTTTTAAAGATCCAAAGAACTGGAATATGTGGAAAAATCCCCTTTAATATAAATAGCAAATTGTTGCACTCACACCTCCTACCACTAAGAAAGAGGCACTTTATTTGGTAGGCTATTTGGGTATGGAACCAGCATATAACGCATGTGGTAATATGCTGTGAACCATTCATTGAGTGACTTAGAAGGCTGCCTGCCATCTTCAGGTGTGGTATATGACGCTCATCACAAAGAAGCTCCTATAATAGGTCCAGACTGCAGTGCCTGCTGCCCTGATGCTTAGGCAGTATGACCTAGAAGATGGATAGGCATTCTCCTTCGGGTTTATCAGAGAGATGAGTTAGCCCCAACCACTCTCCTCAGGTCACTGGTATTCCTGAATTAAAGCTGACTTCCATTTTCACCAACATTTGACTTTTGAGTTGTTTGTTTTTGTTTGGGGCAGGTAGCTGGACTTGGGTTCAGTAACAAGATTTTGACAAGCCTAAGCCAGGAGCTGAATGCCCTTAGTGATTAAGATGCTGTGTACAGTCTCTGTTAAACCCAATATGAGAGTTGCAGCACAGACTACTGGTTCTGAAGCAAGGTCAAACATCTAAAGGCAAATAACTACTCACCATTTCTCCTGACATGCTTTTGAGCCCTAGCAGAGATAGCGAGTATGACTATGCAACCCAAGGTGGGATTATGAGAAATGCAAAGTCATAAGGTCATATAGGAAGAGAAGCAATCCATTGTGTGATGGAAATGGTGCAGTTAGGATTAGGTACAAGAAAGTTGCACAAGTAAGTGGGTGGCCCTGACTTCCATGTGACTTTCCTCTGCTGCACTAAAGCCTCTCCTTCAAGTTATATCCGTGCTCTCATGGGGGTTTCCCTATAGCCAACTCACAAGGGAGGAAACACTTAAGCCTGGCTCACAGGTAGTTTAGCTCAACATATTATGATAGCTGAAAATGGACTGCCACCACAATGCAGCCCCACTCAAAGGTGGTCCTGAAAGACAGTGTAAAAGGGAAGTTTTCCCAGTAGCCTCATCATATACCAGGGAGAAACTGCCTGAGGCATAGATATATGCATACTTCTTGGCTGACAAATGGCTTTGCTAATCAGTCAAGATCTTGAAAGAAGCATGAATAGATGCTTGAAGATAAGGAACTTTCAGAAATAGGTGTGTGGATGAATCTCTGGCAGAGGGCCCAAAGCATGTATGGATATTTGTGTCTTATGTTAATGTCCACTGGAGAACATTCTAGAGCATTCAGAAAGGCACTGAACAACCAAGTGGATAGGATGGCTCATCCAGTGGGTGTCAGTCATCTTCTGACCTCAGCCACCCAGTGTTTGCGCAGTAGTCCCATGAATGAAGTAGACATGGTGGCAGGGATGGAGGCTATGCATGGGCCCAAGGGCATGGGCTCTCTCTCACTAAAGCTTATCAAGCTACTGCCACTGCTGAATTCCCAAGCTGCCAGCAGCAGAGACTCACCATGGTGCTTCAGTATGGAAACATCCCCCAAGAAAGCCAAGCAATCACTTGGTGACAGGTTGATTACCCTGGACACCTTCCATCCTAAAAGGACAGCAGTATAGCCTTACCAAAATACACACCTATTTTGATTATGAGTTTGCCTTTCCTACCCAAGGTGCCTCTGTCAATATCATCTGACTGTTTAAACAGTATGTGATTTACCAGCATGGGACCCCAATACCATTGCCTCAGACCAAGGGACCCATTTGACAGTGCACATGATTGGAGAATCCACAGGCCCCACCATATACCGCATTACTCTGAAGAAGCCAACCTAGTAAAATGATGGAATCACATACTGAAGATCCAGCTAAGGAGCCAGCTTGGGGACCACACCCAGCACGATTGGGTGCTGTCCTCCAGGATTCTGTATATGCACTGAACCTATAGCCTACATGTGATGAGCCTGAAAACCAATGAGTAGGGTTGGTCCTTCTCATCATCACTGCTAACCCACTTGCAGAATGTGTGCTTCCCATCCCTATCCTTACGCCCTGCCGGATTACACGTTCTGAATCCTGGCACTGGGGGTGAGGATGGACAGCAGAGGGAGGCTTCCACCAGAGAACACAGCAAGGCAGAAAGGGTTCCACTGAATTTAAAGCAATGACTACTATTTTGTCGTTTGGGGCTTCTCAAGCTGAGAGGCCAGATGGACTAGAATGATGATATGTCATTAACTCTTATAATGGTTTTTTAAAAAATCTTAAAATAGAGGAGATATAATAATAAAAGCATGAGATTACATATTTAGAGTGCCTACCATAGTGCCAGGGACATAGCAGGCATTAAAACCAATTAGTTCCCTTCCCTACCTTTTATTTATTGTTGTCATCATGAAAAACACCATACATTCAAAAGAGTACACATAACATATGCCACACAAGTATAGTTTAAAAAATAATAATGACAAAAGTAAACAAACAATAATGATAGAAAAAATTTGCACACCTCTACCTAACTTAACACATATCTGTCCACTTTTTCAGTGTGCTTATTTTTTTAAGAGAAATGTATTTTTTACAGAAAAAAGCTCCCAACTTCTTAGTTTTTATTTACTTCCTTCTTTACATAGAAGGCATTGGAACAAATCCTTGCTACCACTGCTAGCTGTGTAAACTTGACCCAGGGACTAAGTCTTCTTGAGGCTCAGTTTTTCCTTTTATAAAGTGGTGACCAAAATCCTCATCTTTTCCCACAGGAACATCATGGGGATAGGAGTGGGGGAAGAATATACCATGAAAGATGTGCTACAGAAATATAACTATTGCTGTTATTACGGTTTTGCCTAAAGTAGACTACAAAAGAGCATATACCTAAGAGAAGTATCTGGTACGTCATCAATCCACAGTTAATATGTCCACATAAGCTAATGCTGTCAATTCAGCTGAAAAGCTGGGAAAGGACTGGTTTTCTGTGACTAAGCTTTCTTTAGTTTCCATGATCTGCCACGTCCTGTTTCTCTTTCTTTACCATTAAAAACTGTGCTCATTAATACACTATTTGACTCTTTCCTGCCTTCCGCCTTTTAAAAATCCAGCACATGAATGAATCACCGCTGCAAGAGAAACTGCTTGAAGGAAAAGCTAAAATATACAAATGTATCCATTGCAAGGTCCTGGCAGTAAATTTTCAATATAGCTCTGTGCCATGGACAGAATTAACTTTCCCTTTATTCTTCTGGCAGCATGTCTCTGTAGAGTCTGGCAGAGACATTTAACAGAACAGAACGAAACTTTATTTTCTCCTTGTACTGATATGATACTGTCAGCCCGAGCATCTTTTGGAATGCCCCATGCACTCCAAATGGGCTCTGTGAGCTCGCGGAAGGCAGAACAATGGCCTGCAGACTGCTGAAGTGGGCAATGCTGCAACCTGGAGCCACACCAGCCCTGCTGGGAAGGAAGACTGTCCGTTTATCAAATTGACAGCAAGGCAGCAAAGGGAGCAGTGGAAGCACCCTTTGCCAAGGACGAGCATAATGCAGAAAAATACGTCATTGCTGCCAGTGAATGAATGTATTTCTGGTTCAGTGTTGGACCATATCACCAGTCATCTAAAATAATGGACAGTAAAGAATGACCAAGACTTACATCCTCCAAATAAAGTTGAAAATAGGTTTATCTAAAGTGAGTTGTTGAGTCCGAGTCAGACTTGCTGGCCTTGTGTAAGGAATAGAACACTAGCATCTTACTTCTCTCCCAGAATCTATTAAAGGCTTTGCCCCAAGAACACCTAAGGTTCTATGGCCCTTTCCAGATCATAAGTCCGGTTTACCCAGCTTTAGATTAAAACCTCATCTTTTCCAGGTGATTCAGATTATACTGGTAAGAGGCCATTAATGTTTAGACAG
Source organism: Cynocephalus volans (assembly GCF_027409185.1). Lineage (NCBI taxonomy): Eukaryota > Metazoa > Chordata > Mammalia > Dermoptera > Cynocephalidae > Cynocephalus > Cynocephalus volans. The sequence continues at coordinate 229,626,820 of NC_084460.1, forward strand.
ATTTCAATCAAGCACATTCTGCAAGACAGTACTGGAGATGCTAGCATTCTCTCCAAAGAGTAGCTTACAGTGTGTTTTTAAACAGGATAAGAAATATTTGCACTATTTCTAGCTCCTACTTCACCATCACTACAAGAAGGCATTTTACCTATAAAAGCCAAAATTACTACGGAAATATGGAAGGCAGTGTAATATATCATCACTCTTCCATATTATGTATGCTTTTCTATTGTCAAATACCTCTCACTTATAGCACTACTGCTATTTTTTACATATATAAATGTGATTATTTGATCAAGTTATTTCTATCACCAAACTATAAACTCCAAGAGGCCGGGCTGTGTCTCTTTTTGCTCACCTATTATAATCCCTGGTACACAGGACATAACAAAAACCTATTTGCTGAATGAATACTATTTAGCAGAGCCCTTTTCAATGATTTTGTGTTAGTTACTCATTTAAGAATTAGGTAATAAGAACAAAGACTTTAGAGTCTAGTCTTGAGAGGTTTACATTGTGAGATTATTCTAGGTTACAACAAACTACTAAGCATCCATACGCTCCACTCTGCATTCCCTGTCCACTTCTTTCCTGTTGTATTTATCACTTGTGGCATATTACACAATCTGCTTTTTTGGTTGTTTTTATTTATACCACCACTCCTCACTAGAATGTCGACTCCAACTCTAGGAGGTGGGAATTTTTCATGTGTTTTGTTCATTAATGTTGTCCCATGTATTAGTCTGTTTCTGTTGCTTATAACATTAGTACTTGAAACTGGGTGATTTATAAAGAAAATGAAATTTATTGCTTACAGTTCAGAGGCTGAGAAGTCCGAAGTCCAGGGAACACATCTGGTGAGGGTCTTCTTGCTGGTGGCTTTAGAGCAATGCAGGAGTCTCACAAGGCAGAAAATGGTGGAGCAGAGAGAGACCAACCACTCTGTGCTTTTCTTTTAAAGCCCTCAGAACCACGACCCTGATCACCATTATTAGTCCATTCACTATGGCAGGGTCTTACGATCCAATCACCTCTTCAAGGCCCCACCTTCCAAATACCATAATAAGATTTCTCACCCTCAACAGTTACAGTGGGGATTTAAGCTTCTAATACATGAACTTTAAGGGACACAATTCAATCAATGAACAGCATCCCAGTTTCTAATAATTACACTAATTGATCATTTCTTCCCTTTGAAATACTTCTGACTTTCCGATCAGGCCACCTTTCTTTTCCTGTCGTATCTCCTACTATTCTCCCCTCACTCACTCCATTCCAGCCACATCGGCCTCTTCATTGTTCTGTGCCAGGCAGCTCCAGCCTCCAGCCCTTTGCATTTGCTGTCCCTTCTTAGTAGGAAACTCTTCCACAATTACCCCCATGGCTCACTCCCTTATCTCTTTCAGACCTCTGCTCAAAAGTCACCAGGTCAGTGGGGTCTTCCCTGACAACTCGATTTAAGTTCAAGCCCCACCCTTCCCTGCAACACTCTCATGCTCCTGGAACATGCCATCTTCCTGCCCTGCTTGTTCCCTGTAACTCATCACAGTCTACTATACAGTATTAGTTACATGCTGTCTGTCTCTCTCCCTGCCCACCCCCCCACACACTAGAGTTCAAAGCTCCGTGAAGGCAGACGTCATCCTCTTCTTTGCTCACTAATATACCCAAATTTCTAGAAAACTGAGTTATACCTGGCACAAAATATTTGTTGAATAAATGAATTATCATAAAAGCAATTTTTAAACATGAAACATCAGATTTTAGAATGTTCCACTTTAGTTCAGAAAGCATATGCATGATTAGAATATGTTTGAATTTCAAATAGGAAGTTGAATATGAAATAAAAAATATAATAAGAAGCAGGTGGCTTGGAAAGGTTAAGTAATACAAGGCATACATCTTTGCTTTTTGATGAATGCAGTGCTAGTATTTAGGTTGTTGATAAATTTTGACTTGAAAATCTCTAAGCAGTTGTTTGCTATCATATGCTATTTTTGAAGCAGCAATCAAAACACACACACTCACACACATACCAGCCTTCATGTATAAGATTGCCTCTGGTACCCAGGGAAAATGAGAGGAAATGACTTTTAAATGGCTAAGGAAAGTATTCATGATTTATTAGTTCAGTGAAACGGAAGAGCAGGCGCCTAGTTGATAAAGCAGGCGGAACCAACCTTAACCAGGTAGACTCCGGCATGGAGACTCATTGACCAAATGCCTGCAACAGTGGTGTGATATGAATGACCCTGAGAATCGGAGACCTCAGAGGAACTCTGCCGGATATTCCTCTTCCCTTCCCATCAGCCAGAGAACAGGAAATTCACAGGGAATCATTTTCTCTATGTGAAAACCAGTTCAAAGTCTATGTTCTGCCTTCCACCCAGGGACTCCTGAGTATGATCCGGAAGGGCGGAAGTGGTTGTTTGCTCTGTGATCAGCATAGAATCACATTACTTTAGAGCATAAAGAGACTTTCATAATCGTGACCTCCAATACCAGCATTTATGATGGAGAAAACTGAACTAAGCCACACGTTCCCCACCTCATTTGGATGGAATACCCCAACCAGCCTCAAGATCTCTGAAGCCCCACACCAGTGTCTTCTCCCCACACTGGAGTGTCATTGCTGATGTCCTAGTTAGGTCTCCAGAGTAAGCACTCATTTCAACCCAAATTAATGCATGTGATCACTCAAATCTCTCTATATACACATAGGTAGAGAAATAGAGGGATAGATATAGATAAGGAGAAATATGCTAAACGTGTATCTCATATATAGAAAATTAATATAATAAACTTTATTGATCTTGTTCGTTTTACAATAAAGAGAGTAATGGGGAAAATAAAAAGTGGCCCCATAAAATCATAGCACTAATAATTCCTGTTCATATTTAAATCCTTACATTTTTAATGTCTTTATTTCTTCTGTTGTAATAATATAAATGTAGTCACCATTTCCTGACTGATTACTACGTACCAGGTCCTGTCCTAGGTGAGTTATTTATTTAAACCTCACAATAACTGTATGACATAGGTATGACTAGTCCCATTTTATAGAGGAAGGGATGAAAATTCAGGAAGTTTGCTCAGAAAGTAAACTTGGCCAAAGCCTGGGTGTGGCAAAGTCAGTCCTCAAACACAAACCAGTCAGCCTCCAAGGCTGGAGCTGCTTATATTGTCCCAGAGTGCATCCCCGTCCTCTTACTGGGAAGTGAAACCCTAGTTTCCTTTCTCATCCAAGACAGGTAATTAAACCCTATATTTATGAGGACTAATACATTTTATAGTAATTTATTATAATATTTTATAATAATTATTTATGAGCTAATAATTTCCCAATTACAACAAATATTTAGACAAAGTTGAAGTAACTTTGTTAATATTTAAATAACAAACTTGCTTGCAGTTTTAAACTATTTAAGATGATTTCATTTCCCAGCAAAGCGTGTGATGACCAACCTGAGCAAGGCTTTTCAGGCAGGTTGCTGTGCTCCTCCTGTTAGTGAAAGATCTTAGCTTCATGCAGAGAAGCAAGCACCTCAGTGATTCTTCTTATCCATTGTCTGCCAAGAGTGCCCTACACAAAGAGCAGATTTGTAGAAGTGTAGGGGAAGGCTGGTTGAGCCAGGCACAATATGCTGGCTCCTTCTGGAATGAACAAGGAGAGTTGTGAGGAGACTCCACTGTGTTTCTTCACAAAGGTGGGGCAGGTGAATCACCAGGATTTGGCCCAGAAATGTGACCACAATTCCAAGCACAGCCTCTCTCAGGAAAGAGGAACTGAGGCAAGCAGAAGTGTTCGTGCTCCTACAGATAATTCACTCCTGGCTTCCACCCCTGATCTCAGGTCAAGACAAGATTTCTTGTCAGGATCTTTGGCAGCCAAATCATGCAACTTTAAGAGATTCGCTGGCCCTGGCAGTTCCTGGAGTCTTTCCAGAAATACAACTAGAGGGCCAGAGTGGGGCTGTCATCCTCCTGGGATCCAAGCTTTGAAAAGTTGAGAGGTGGCTTTCCAGAGCTCCCCCCACCATCTCTGATTCAGATCTGCATTCTCCTCCCTGAGGAAGCTTGCAGGGTGGAGGGCAGAGGAGGGAAGGAAATCTTTGGGTCTGCTGTTTATCCATTGTCCCATCATTCTGACGACTGCCAGTCTTTGCTTTTTTAAACATTAAACATGTAAACAGCATTGCTTCATTTTTCTTTACAGGAGATAATACTCCATTGTGAAGGAAAAAAAACTTGCTTTTTGCTTCCAAAGGAAACAAGATGTTTAGTTTTTACTTCAAACAGAGATTTCAGAATGTGCAAAGTGAGTTCTGCCTTTTCTTACTTATATTGCCCTGTTTTTCATTTTCCTATTTTCCTGCTGACAGAGAACACAATTATTACCATACTTTTTGACTAGCTAGCTGGCTCTTTCTTCTGAAAATGTGAATCACACAAAGAGGCTACTAACAGGCCTGTCTGTGGTGAGCTCTTCTATGTGACAGGTCACTAGAACGTTCCTTGTAAGATTTTCTGGTAATTTTTCTGTTGTCTTCTTTTCAATCTATTCAACTGCTTCTACCGGACTCCACAGCATAAGTTTTTGCAGGAGACTTCCTTCTTAATAGTTTTCACTTTGACCCATCTTATTTCTATTAATTATGCTCAAATGTACACATATATACAACACACTATTGATTCCCAGCAGCCAAAAAGTCTTAGAGGAGCCAGCACCACATACATTTATACATATATATATGCATTCATACATATAGATCTGGTCAGGTTAGTGCACTCAGTCATCTGGCATCATGGACGCCAGATGCATCGTTGCTTTGAGGAATTCAGAATGATATTTTTAGAACATTTTCATAAAAGGAAACAGAGATAACAGTTATGCTGTAGAATACAAAGTGTTATTCGTATTTTCACTGGGAGAACAATATGGATGCTAATAACAATAGTTCACTGTGGCTCGGAATTATTAATGTTTCTTTCTTTTCTTTGTGTAGTTTCTTCACCAAATTAAAATGCTTTGTTAAATATGGTCTTGTTTATCAACTTCTTTCTCAATCATTTAGAACGTGGGTGTGCAAGTTCCTGTTTCCTATTTACTGAATTCGGTCACAGGAATTTAAACATGTGTAGAGAGGATAATACCTCTTCGTATTCTTAACACATTGTCTTTCTAGAACCTATTTTATCACTAAGTAATACTTAGAGCTTTGTGGAGCAGAAAGCATTCTCCTCGTTATAGAGAAAATGAGTCACAAAGAACTCAAGCAGTTGTTCCACAGTCATTGATAAGATAAAAAATAGAACTTAAAAGTTCTACTACTGTCATATGTTGTTTTCCATAGGCAGGCAGATGGAAAGCTGTAGCAAATGAGTCAAAAATGTAAACTCGCAAGGAGAATAATTTTTAAAATGTAAAATCAGCCTACTCCTAATATTTTGTTCAATATTCCACTGTGCTTAATACTATGAAGAAACAAAATGTTCCTTTATATAAATATATCTCATTTCATTCTAAATAATTTTATGCCTTAAGACAAATGTGGACCAAAATCTACCTTTCCTTATAAAGTATGTGGTGCTCCCAAAGCAAGTTGTTTGGCTTTGAGAGGACATGAAACTTCTGGAAGTTTTCATCTGTGGCACCGGTGTGCTGTACTTAGCCATATGGCAGTGTACCATTGCCAGAAAAGACACTTAAAAAAGTAATCACTTCACAGGCTACCCAAGCTCTGTCCTACATAACTCACTTCTGCTGGACCACTAGTGTGAAGAGAATAAATAATTCCAGACTTCTGTAAAAAAAAAAAAAAAAAAAAATCACAGAATCTCTAAGTTAGAAGAGACCTTAAATTTCATCCAGTCCCATCAACTGAAATAACCTGCAAGCATCATTGAGAAGCAGTTTAAATTAAAATAATATTGCAAATTCAGGAAGCAGGATGGCTGACAAATCACCATGGCAACTATAAATAAAATGTTTTAAATTCGCCAATGAGAATATGCTTGGAACTCAGAAACAGCACACAAAAAGGTCTTGTTCCTCTTTGAAATTTGAGTGACAACAATTCCCCCAATGCTTTCCAGTACTTTTGTAACTCAAGGGCAGGTGTTAGAGATTTTGGGTTGCTTCTCTTTTACTCATTTATTCAACAATATTTATGTAATGCCTACCATGTAAAAGATAATCTACCAGTGTTAGGATTAACTTATGACCAGTATAGAAGTAATTCCTGTTCCTATAAGAACTTCCACTCAAATACTTTTTTTGCTGTGTTCCTCATAGATGACCATAAGATGACTTTTTAAGAAAAGAAAAATATTGCATAATAACAAATACTGCAGGAGAATCTCATGAAAAATGGTAGTAAATTTTGGAGATCCTTCATAACTCACTAGTTACCGTTACTAGAATAAACAGGCATTAAAATATAATAGATATCTGAGCCCAGATATAAAATACCAGAGTATTGTTTAGTACGAGTAAAAAGAAGAATAAAGAGAACAGGGTAATAAAATCATGTGAAAATATCAAAGTAAGTACTGAAGAAAGTTTAAATTATTGACCTATATGAAGATCACAGCAAAGAGCAGAGAGAGGGAATTTTGTGAGAAGATTTTCTCTGGAGCAAGCTGAGCTGTGAGTCCTTACCTCCCTCCCCTTTCACGGTAGAAGCGGATGCCACCACTTCTCTCCTGAAGGTTTCAACAGGACCTCTCAGAGATGTGTGTCCCCTGAATGTGGAAGGCTTGGTGGACTAGAACCAGACTCACTTGATAAAATTTGAGCAGAAACCACACACCCTATGGGGCCACCACTGCGTGATCCAGCAGCCCAGGCCAGAGTGCACGGAACAGGGAGAAGTTCTGCACAGGAAGTGGAAGCTCAGCAGAGACCACACACCCTGTGGTACCGCCCCGTGATCCAGCAGCCCAGCAGAGTCCAAGCTGACCAGAGAGGTGGCTCCCCAGAGAGGCCCAAGACCTGAGGCAACCACACACACAAGGCACTAGAGGCCAACTGAGCAGTCACAGAGGTAGCCATACCAAACTGGCAACCACAGCAACATCTTAGTTAGTCAATAGTCTCAAACCGGTGGACAGTGAAACGCCCTGCCACAATAAATAAACATCAAAAAAAAGATACCAGAAATACAAAAAAATCAAGAAAGTACACCACCAAAAGTTAATAAATCTCAAACTCTAGATCCTATAGAACAAGAAGCCCTTGAAATGACTGACAAGGAATTTCGAGTGATAAATCTAAGGAAACTGAATGAAATACAAGAAAACTCAGCTAGACATCATGATGAAATGAGGAAAAGTATACAGGACCTGAAAGAGGAAATGTACAAGGAAATCAATGTCCTGAAAAAAAATGTATCAGAACTTGCAGAACTGAAGAAGTTATTCAGAGAAATAAAAAACACAACAGAGAGTTTAACCAGCAGGCTTGTCGAAGTTGAAGAGAGAACCTCTGAACTTGAAGATGAGCTGTTTGAAATAACACAAGCAGACAAAAGAAAAGAAAAAAGAATCAAAGACATTGAAGAAAATCTGAGAGAGATATCAGACAACCTTAAGCGCTCAAATATCCGAGTCATGGGTATTCCAGAAGGGGAGGAAAATGGAGATTGCATTGAAAACATATTCAACAAAATAGTGGCAGAAAACTTCCCAGGTATAGGAAAAATCACAGATCTTCAGATCCAGGAAGCTCAATGATCTCCAAATGTATTCAACCCAAAAAGGCCTTCTCCAAGTCATGTTATAGTCAAATTGGCAAAACTCAGAGACAAAGAGAGAATCTTAAAAGCTGCAAGAGAGAAGTGTCAAATCACCTATAAGGGAGCCCCAATCAGGCTAACATCAGACTTTTCATCACAAACCCTAAAAGCCAGAAAGGAATGGGATGATATATTCAAAATACTAAAAGATGAAGATTGCCAGCCAAGAATACACTACCCTGCAAGGCTATCCTTCAAAAATGAAGGGAAAATACTATATTTCTCAGACAAACAAAAACTGTGGGAGTTCACTACCACACGACCACCCTTACAAGAAATCCTCAAGGGAGTACTGGGTTTGGTTCCTGAAAAATAACTACCACTGCCATAAAAACCCAAGAGAAATCAAAACCCACTAGTATAATAAAAATGGCATTCATGAAGAGAAAACAAACAAAAACGCTATCTACAACCTAAGGAACCAACAAACAGAGAAACCAAACAGTAAATCAGAAAGCAGGGAACAAAAGACACCTAAGACAACCAAACAACCAAGAAAATGCTAGGAATAAATCAACACCTTTCCATAACAACTCTTAATGTAAAAGGCTTAAATTCCCCAATCAAAAGACACAGACTGGCTGACTGGATTAAAAAGGGGGACCCAACTGTATGCTGCCTACAAGAGACCCACCTCACCCATAAAGATTCACATAGACTAAGAGTGAAAGGATAGAAAAAGATTTACCATGCAAACAGAAAAGAAAAACGAGCTGGAGTGGCTATTCTTATATCTGACAAAATAGACTTTAAACTAAAAACCATAAAAAGAGATAATGAGGGACACTACTTAATGATAAAAGGACTGATGCATCAAGAAGACATAACAATCATAAATATGTATGCACCCAATGTTGGAGCAGCCAGATTTATAAAACAAACTCTATTAGACCTAAAGAAGGAAATAGACACTAATACCATAATAGCAGGGGACCTGAACACCCCACTGTCAATATTGGACAGATCATCTAGGCAAAGAATCAGTAGAGAAACACAAGATCTAAACAATACTCTAGACCAATTGGAATTGGCAGATATCTACAGAACATTCCATCCAACAACCTCAGAATATTCATTCTTCTCATCAGCACATAGATCATTCTACAGGACAGATCACATATTAGGTCACAAATCAAGTCTCAATAAATTCAAAAAAATTGGAATTATCCCATGTATTTTCTCAGACCACAATGGATTAAAACTAGAAATTAATAACAAACGAAACTCTGGAAACTATACAAACACATGGAAATTAAACAGCATTCTACTTAATGACATATGGGTCCAAGAAGAAATCAAGCAGGAAATCAAAAAATTTATTGAAACTAAATACATTATACCAAAACCTGTAGGATACTGCAAAAGCAGTATTAAGGGGGAAATTTATTGCATTAAATGCTCACCTCAGAAGAATGGAAAGATGGCAAGTGAACAACCTAACACTTCACCTTAAAGAACTAGAAAAACAAGAACAATCCAAACCTAAAGTTAGCAGATGCAAAGAAATCATTAAGATCAGAGCAGAACTGAATAAAATTGAAACCCAAAAAACAATACAAAAGATCAATGAATCAAAAAGTTGGTTTTTTGAAAAGATAAATAAAATTGACAAACCATTAGCATGGCTAACTAAAAAAAGAAGAGAGAAGACTCAAATAACAAAAATTAGAAATGAAAAAGGCGATATTACAACTGATTCATCTGAAATACAAGGAATCATTCGAGACTACTATAAACAACTATACGCCAACAAATTTGAAAATCTGGAGGAAATGGATAAATTTCTGGACACACACAAGCTCCCAAAACTGAACCATGAAGACGCAGAAAATTTGAACAGACCAATAACAATAAAGGAGATTGAAGCTGTTATCAGAAGGCTCCCAACAAAGAAAAGCCCAGGACCAGATGGATTCACAGCAGAATTTTACCAAACATTCAAGGAGGAATTGACACCGATTCTTTACAAACTATTCCAAAAGATTGAAACAGACGCAAATCTCCCAAACTCATTCTATGAAGCAAACATCATCCTGATACCAAAACCAGGTAAAGATATAACCAAAAAAGAAAACTACAGGCCGATATCCTTGATGAACATAGATGCAAATATCCTCATTAAAATACTAGCAAACAATACAGCAATACATACATAAAATTATTCACCACGATCAAGTGGGATTCATCCCAGGGATGCAAGGTTGGTTCAACATACGCAAATCAATAAATGTGATACACCATATTAATAAACTCAAACACAAGGACCATATGATCATCTCTATAGATGCTGAAAAAGCATTTGATAAAGTTCAGCACTCATTCATGACAAAGACCCTCTATAAGTTAGGTATACAGGGAAAATATCTCAACATAATTAAAGCCATATACGCCAAACCCACTGCCAATATCATCCTGAATGGGGAAAAGCTGAAAGCTTTTCCTTTAAGAACAGGAACTAGACAAGGATGCCCACTCTCACCACTCCTATTCAACATAGTGTTGGAAGTACTAGCCAGAGCAATCAGAGAAGAGAAGGAAATAAAGGGCATCCAGATTGGAAAAGATGAAGTCAAACTGTCCCTGTTTGCAGATGACATGATCCTATATATCGAACAGCCTAAAACCTCTACAAAAAAACTGTTGGAATTGATAAATGATTTCAGCACAGTAGCAGGATGCAAAATCAACACACAAAAATCAGTAGCATTTCTTTTCTCCAAAAGTGAACATGCAGAAAGAGAAATCAAGAAAGCCTGCCCATTTACAATAGCCACCAAAAAAATAAAATACTTAGGAATTGAGTTAACCAAGGAGGTGAAAAATCTCTGTAATGAGAACTGCAAACCACTTCTGAGAGAAATTCGAGAGGATACAAGAAGAAGGAAAGATATCCCATGCTCTTGGATTGGAAGAATCAACATAGTGAAAATGTCCATACTACCCAAAGTGATATACAAATTCAATGCAATCCCCATCAAAATTCCAAAGACATTTTTCTCAGAAATGGAAAGAACTGTCCAGACATTTATATGGAATAATAAAAGACCACACGTAGCCAAAGCAATGCTGAGCAAAAAAAAAATAAAGCTGGAGGCATAACACTACCTCAGTTTAACTTATACTACAAAGCTATAATAACCAAACCAGTATGGTACTGGCATAAAAACAGACACACTGATCAATGGAATAGAATAGAGAATCCAGAAATCAACCCACACACTTACTGCCATCTGATTTTTGACAAAGACACCAAGCCTATTCACTGGGGAAGGGACAGCCTCTTCAGCAAATGGTGCTGGGATAACTTTATATCCATATGCAGGTGAATGAAACTAGACCCATACCTCTCACCATATACTAAAATCAACTCAAAATGGATTAAGGATTTAAATATACACCCTGAAACAATAAATCTTCTTAAAGAAAACATAGGAGAAACACTTCAGGAAATAGGACTGGACACAGACTTCATGAGTACGACCCCAAAAGCATGGGCAACCAAAGGAAAAATAAACAAACGGGATTATATCAAACTAAAAAGATTCTGCACAGCAAAAGAAACAATTAACAGAGTTAAAAGACAACCAACAGAGTGGGAGAAAATATTTGCAAAATATACATCTGACAAAGGATTAATATCCAGAATATATAAGGAACTCGAACAACTTTACAAGAAAAAAACAAGCAACCCAATTAAAAAATGGGCAAAAGAGCTAAGTAGGCATTTCTCTAAGGAAGATATACAAATGGCCAACAGACATATGAAAAATGCTCAACATCACTCAGCATACGGGAAATGCAAATCAAAACCACACTGAGATACCATCTAACCCCAGTTAGGATGGCTAAAATCCAAAAGACTCTGAATGATAAATGCTGGCGAGGTTGCGGAGAAAAAGGAACTCTCATACATTGTTGGTGGGACTGCAAAATGGTGCAGCCTCTATGGAAATGGTACGGAGGTTCCTCAAACAATTGCAGAGAGATCTACCATACGACCCAGCTATCTCACTGTTGGGAATATACCCAGAGGAATGGAAATCATCAAGTCAAAGGTATACCTGTTCCCCAATGTTCATTGCAGCACTCTTTACAATAGCCAAGAGTTGGAACCAGCCCAAATGTCCATCATTGGATGAGTGGATACAGAAAATGTGGTACATCTACACAATGGAATACTACTCAGCTATAAAAACGAATGAAATACTGCCATTTGCAACAACATGGATGGACCTTGAGAGAATTATATTAAGTGAAACGAGTCAGGCACAGAAAGAGAAATACCACATGCTCTCACTTATTGGTGGGAGCCAGAAATTAATATATAAATTCACACACACACACACACACACACACAAAAAAAAAAAAAAAACCGGGGGTGGGGGGAAGAAGATATAACAACCACAATTACTTGAAGTTGATATGACAAGCAAACAGAAAGGACATTGTTGGGGGGGAGGGAGGAGAGGGAGAAAGGAAGGAGGTTTTGGTAAGGGGCAACAATATTCAACCACAATGTATATCGACAAAATAAAATAAAATAAAATAAAATAAAATAAAATAAAATAAAAAGAAACTGTAAGCAATAAATTCATTTTCTTTATAAATCAAAAAAAAAAAAAAAAAGAAGAAGAAGAAGAAGAAGTACTAGCCGGAGCAATCAGGCAAGAGAAAGAAAAAAAGTGCATTCAGATCGGAAAAAATGAAGTCAAAATGTCCTTTTATTCAGATGACATGATCCTATTTACAGAAAAACCTAATGACTCCACAAAGAAACTCTTACAGATGAAAAATAACTTCGGTGTAGTTGTATGATACAAAATCAACATGCAAAAATCAGTAGCATTTTTATACTCTGAGGACAATCTAACAGAAAAAGAAATCAAGAAAGTAAGTCCATTTACAATAGTCACCAAAAAAAAAAAAACCCCTAGGAATCAGATTAACCAAGGTGTAAGATGTTTACAATGTCAACTACAAATGACTGCTGAAAGAAATTAAAGAGGACACAAAAAGATGGAAAGACATTCTGTGCTCTTGGATTGGAATAATTAACATTGTGAAAATGCCCATACTACCAAAATGATCCACAGATTCAATATAATCCCCATCAAAGTACCAATGACATTCTTCACAGAAATAAAAAATAATAATCCTACCATTAATGTGGAACAACAAAAGACCCCAGCTAAACAAAGCAGTCCTGAGCCAAATCAATAAAGCTGGAAGCATTACAATACCTGACTTCAAATTATACCACAAAGCTATAGTAACCAAAACAGCATGTTACTGGCATAAATACAGACACTCAGATAAATGGAACAGAATAGAGAACCCAGAAATCAACACACACACTTACAGCTAACTGATCTTTGACAAAGGCACCAAGAACATACAATGGGAAAAAGACTGCCTCTTCAATAAATGGTGGTGAGAAAACTAGATATCCATAAGTAGAAGAATGAAACTAGACCCATACCTCTTGCCATATACCAAAGTCAATACAAAATGAATTAAAGAATTAAATATAAGACCTGAAACTATAAAATTCCTAAAAGAAAATACAGGAGAAACACTTCTGGAAGTAGAACTGGACAAAGACTTTATGAATAAGTCCCCCAAAGCACAGGCAACAAAAGGAAAAATAAACAATGTAATTACATTTTCTGAAAAACGTTCTGCACAGTAAAGGAAATAGTTAACACAGTGAAAAGACAAACTACAGAATGGGAAAAAAAACTTATAAACTATGCATCTAACAAAGGATTAATATCTAGAATGCACAAGGAATTCAAACAACTTAACAGTAAAAAACCAAGTAACCCAGTTAAAAAATGGGCAAAGGAGCTGAATAGGCATTTCTTAAATGAAGATACACAAATCGCCAACAGACACATGAAAAAAATGCTCAGTATCACTAAGCATCAGGGAGATACAAATCAAAACCACATTGAGATACCATCTCACCCCAGTTAGACTGGCTATTATCAAAAAGACAGAGAATAACAAATGCTGGCAAGGGTGTGGAGAAAGGGGAACAACTCCAATGCTGTTGGTAGGACCTAACTGTTAAATTAGTGCAGACATTATGGAAAACAGCATGGAGGTTCCTCAGACAATTACAGATAGATCTGCCATACGATCCAGCAGTCCTGCTGTTCCCATTCCCATTCCCAAAGGAATGGGAATCATCATGTTGAAAGGATACCTGAACTCCCATATTTAACACAGCTCTGTTTACAATAGCCAAGAGTTGAAACCAATGTAAATGTCCATCAACGGATGACTAGATAAGGAAAATGTGGTCTATACACACAATGGAATACTACCCTGCCATAAAAAAGGAATGAAATTCTGCCATTCACAGCAATGTGGATGAACTTAGAGAAAATTATGCTATGCAAAATAAGCCAGGCACAGAAAGAGAAATGCCGAACGTCCTCACTCGTAAGTGGGAGCTAAAAAATAAATAAAAGAAAGAAAGACACAACAATCACAACCATTCGTTGAACTTTCAAAAGGAGAGGATGGAACCGAAGCCACCAGAGTTTGGGAATGGGGGAGGTGTGGTTAGTAAGAAATTGGTAAAGAGCCACAAAAAATGATTACACTGTGTAATGATAAATACAGTAATTACCCTGATTTGAGGATCACATATTGCACACAGATATTAATATTTAATTCTGTACCCCACAGATATGTACAATCAATTATGTTTCAATAAAGTTTTAAAAAAGGAATCGGTTATTTTATGTTTCTGTCACAGCTGTCATTGGGCTGGTTAAGTTTATTTTTGATGTCAAAATACTAATGCAAATCGTTTGTGTAAAGGCCTTTCAACATGAAATGGACAAAAAGTATAATTGAAAAAAAATGCTTCAAAATTGATTTCAAGAAAACATGGCAAGACTTAAAAATAAATAAATAAATGGCATACCGTATGTATAAGCTTGCACATAATGAATAGAAAATAGAAAATATACATTATTTTCAAGCATAAATGGAACTGAGAACTGTCCAAAAAATGTTTATACACCAGGCCACAAAGAAAATTTTAAGAAATATGAAAAAGTCTATATCACATAGTTGTATCATAAAAATGGCCTAATAGTTAGAAAGGAACACACAATGAAGAAATTATTTAAAAAAAAAAAAAAACTTAAGCTATACAGCAATGAAAATGCTATATGCCAAAATTTGGGGATGTTTCTTAAATGAATTTACTTAATGAGAAAAATTGAAAATAAATGAGGTAAGAATTCCTTTGAAGATTGCAGAGAAAAAAGAATAAATCCAAAGAAAGTAGAGGGAAAAATGTAATGAAGATAAAAGTAGAAATTAAAGAAATAAAAAACAAATCAAAATCAATAGAGATGAGTAGGCCACCAAAATACTTCATCTGGCTCCTAAACAGTCCCTCACTGTCAATGGTGAAGGACAAAGCTGTCTTCATTCCTTGACTGCTGCTGGTACAGAGTACCTGCCAGCACTGCCCAATAGAAATACAATGTAAACGAAATATGCACATATGCAATTTAAGTTTTATAGTAGCCACATTAAATAGGTATCAAGAAACAGGTTCAAATAATTTTAATAATGTATTTTACTTAAGCCAATATATCAAAAATATTATCATTTCAATATATAACCAATATTAAAATGTATTGAGATATTTTACGTTCTTTTTCCATACTAAGTCTTTAAATCTGGTTTATATTTCACACTTTCAGTACATCTCAGTTCACGCTAATTACATTTCAATTGTTCAAAAGCCACATGATACTGGCACGTGTCTTATTAAATTGGACAGAATAAACCTGTGCTCAAATGGTATGCCATATGATTTCAAATTTCTTCAGCCTTTCCACTCACTATTTTATCCTATTTGTTTCTTAATTTGGCCTTCGGGACAGGATAAAGACTTGTATACATGCTGTCATTTTATCTGCATTCAAGGTACTGCAAGGTGATGGCAAATCTTCAGTCAGTATTTTGCTGGCAATTTCTGAGCAAATCTTTTCCAGCCAGATGTTGTGGCATCAATTTAACATCCCAAATTCTGACTGCCACATAGTTGATGGCATCTCAATGAGTCACCTCCTTACTTTTCATATTAGTGTTTACACACAGAGATTCTCTACTGACATCTCAATTCCCCAAGAATTTCATGTTGAAATAACAAAATGGCCTGGATCCACCTGATGATAAATTACTTTAATTTTTAGTCAGATTGTGAAGCTCACTGTTTCAAATATCATGTCAGTGCAATGCCCGGCGCCAGCAGTGGTTTCATTGTAATATTTCTCCAAGTGCTACTATTGAGCCTTAATATCAACGAAATATTGTCATTCAGGACTAGTTTTATCTCTGTAATTTGTTCATTTCTTCAGCAGAAGAAAAGTGATCTCAGTAACTGTGGGAGGAGACTATACTTTCCTGATGTGAAGTTTACTGTTTGACATTTTAGTCCAAGTGTCAGCATAGTTGCTAATATCTATGGAAATCTCACAAGATTATTTTCATGTCTTAGAATTGATGTAATGAAGCTATATAGAAACCTATCAACTCTCACATTTTTAACACTTTTTGGTAGATCGTACAGAGAATAAAGTGGTTAAGACTAACAGCATATGAAGTGGTCAGACTGCCTGGGTCTGAGTCCCAGTTTCACTACTTACCTACTGGTGTGTCTGAACCTCAGCTTCCCCAGCTTTGAATTAGGAAAATATTAGTTAAAGATGCGAAGAAGATTACACAAAATAACATAACTTACAAGGTACTCAGCTCAGCACTCAGAAGCATTTCATAAACATTAGCTAGGTCATATGTGGGTTCCTAATTCCTGTAGGCAAATTTGGGAGCATTGCAACAAGTGACCATCTGATAGCATGACAATTCCTTCCCAACGAAATTCCACTTGACCTGCTTTCCTTTGAAATCTTCATCAGAAAGTTTTCCCTAACTGTGATGATCTTCCTTTCTAGATATTTATTGTGCAATCATGATAACGTTTGGTTTGGAAATTCCCCCACGCAGTTCCCATTATTAAATCTCTCTTAGCATCAGCTGGTGGGGAACCCAGTTTTGATGTCACTTTCCCTAATCTTATCATTCTGAGTCGGGAGTAGGTATCATAAGGCCAAGGTTTTTTAATTTTGTTTTTCCTAACTGTGATTTTTTTATACCATTTTTGCTTAGAGTAAGAGGAGGCTGAGTCTGAACTGGGAAAATGGGACCATAGAGTCTATGTAAACAAGGTACTTTGATGGGAGTTTTGCGCCAAAGGCATTTCCTCCTCCTCCCTTTACTGTGAGGATGAAGCTCACCTTTAGACACTCACCTGTTGGGGAGGGCAATTCTCCCTTACCTTACCCTTTAGATTTATAGCTCCTCTCTTTGAGGTTCACGTTCATTAAAACTATAAATTTCATGGCCACACTATTCATCTGCTGAAATTATAGTATTCTGGAACTAAAATTGCACTTCCAGAGACTTTCCTCAAATTAATTGAGAGTGCGGTATAAAACTAGACAAGTTTTTGCAATTTTTTTCTGTCAATCTCTTTTAATGTTAAAATACTTCCCTTTGAAAATACCGATTAATAGTTAATAAAGGGATTATTTCATATCAGGCACTACTCTATTTGCTTTACATAAATAATGCTATTAATCCTCACACAAGCCCTGTGAGGGAGATTTTATTATTATTTCCACTTTATAGTCAGGTACAAAGAGATTAAGGACTCAAAACGTGAAGTCAGGATTTGAATGCAGATCTCATTCCAGAGCCTAAGCCTTTAACCACTCTGACATATTCTGCCTCTCACACAAAAAAAGCATTAGTAGCATACATAAAATGAAAAGGAAAATTGTGTGCATTAAAAAATAAATTTGTCACATTTTGCATATCTCTGGCAACAAAAATATTTAAATAATGTAACTTTAATTTGTACATGTCTCAGAAACCATGGGCCTTATAAACCACTAAGGGACTCAGGCAATGATATCAAATGATTATGAAAATCAACCAGAAGGTCAATGTCACTTCCACAATGGTTACTGTGGTATTTTGGTGCTCTTATTTATGAATTAGGAAGCATTTTTCTTCCTCTCTCCACATACCCAAATGGTAAAATGGTAAAGAAGAGAGCTTGTGCTTTGGATGGTGTTTACCTTTTTTTTTTTTTTTTTTTTTTCAGTTGAGCAGGAAATCATTATCCAAGCCCAGCCTCAAATGTTTAAATGTTTGCTATACACAAAACATTTATCTACCAAAGTTCATAGGCAGCTGGATTGGGAAAAAACACATTAATTATCATTCAAGTGGAATTGCCCCCATAGACATACCATTTAATTAATAGAGAAGCCAGTATTGGAAATGAATAGTTTGAGGTGAGACAGAGAGAGATCTGTGAGATAAACCCTTAGGTGATTTAAGCATATTATCTGTAGATAAACATTAAACAAAACAAAACAAAACAAAACCCATGAAATATATCTCTGTCTTATAAACTCCTTGTAAACATAAAAAGATTCCTTAGAAAAAAGGCCCTTCTGAGCATTTCCTTGTCTATATTAAAAGACATCACCTGTGAGCAGGGGGCTAGTTTTTTTCTGCAGGAACATCAAATTCCTTCAGAGGCTGGAAAATCCTACTCCCTTGAATTCAAACTCTGAAGAGAAGAGAGCTAAAATCACTTCACGTAGCAGAGTTCCTCTGTCTTCAAAAATCCTTGAAATTTGTAGTTCTGCCAAGATTATAAATAGAAAGGATATGCAGCAGAGGACTGATCATCTGCTAAGTGTGCTCATCCCATTTGGGATAGTTTTATGAAGCATGGTGGCAGCTGGGGCAGTGGTGGCTGCCCTGCTGCTATCGCTGCTGCTGCTACTGCTGCAAGATGCCTTTCCATTTTTTATTTCTTTTCTGAGAAAACAGTCTCCTAAAGAATAAAAAATAAAATGAAATAAAATTATAGCCCAAAGGCTGTTTTTTTTGGAGAAGTATGAGAGACCTTCAAAGAATCTGAAATGAAATCACATACACCGATTGACTCCCTGAAAATAATCCGAAAACCAGACTTCTGGGACCCAGTTGAGCATTATAGGTGGACCACAGTGGGTTGTTGAGACATAGTCAGATTGTGTGTTATAATTTTTGAAAATATCAACCTTAATAAGATAGGCCAAAGGGGAGTGGGCAACGAGGGGGTAGAGGATAGAAGGGATTGGATGTAGATTTTCATTTCCGACCTTGGTATTTTGTTGCGACCATCCATAAAGCAGGAGAAGTTCATCTTTAATGAGCTTTCCTTTTTGGTATTCCTCCCCCACATTTAGTATCTCTTTAACAGCACCAGTGTTCTTAATTTAATTCAATTCAAGAAGTATTTATATTTGGAAAAGAGGAAATATATATATACATATATACATACATATAGCATCTTCATAATAACTCTATTTAGCACTGGAATAAGAAATCAGCCCAGGAGAGGGGCAGGGAAATGTGCTGCATGATACAGATTCTGCCCCCCTCTTGCCGGGTGTTACCTTCACCTTGGAGGCTGTTCCGTCTGGTTTTCTCCATCATCCCTATGGCGCAAAAACTTTGCTCACATAGCCCAGATGAGGTACTTTCAAACAAGCTTTTCAAAATTTCAAAAATTAATAAAGGAAAATTAACATCAAGAATGCAGAAATCAAAACAACCCAGACTACAAAGAAGACCATTTGTCCCCCCTAATATTTTTTCAGCAGGAAAACCTTCGTATCAAACATTCTTACACAAAGCCCTAACATAAAACAGAAAACTCTGGAGCTTCTCTAGTAAGTGTAGAGAAGGGACACTCCTCCAGGTTTACTTACCTACTGACCTATTCCCCAAGGAGACCCCCGAGGCTCCTCTATAGAACCTCTAAGGAGTTTCTGAGCATCATTTGAAAATCACCTTAAGTAGAGACCTTTGGTGACAGATATCCTCTTTCATACACCTCATAACCACCACCTCCCCACCCCCTATTCCCCTGACACACACCTTAGACATCTCAGACATCTCAATCCCTCCTTCAAAGTCAAGACCAGGACAGCACTCCACTCCTCTCCTGCACTGTCAGTGCTGGTCTAACACACACGCTCCTTTCCTGAGTGACAGACACAAAACTTAACCTTACTTTTCAGCTGTGGCTGGCTCCCTGTGTGGGTGTGATCTAGTCCCAAATACAGGTTCAAAGTATAACACCATCTTAGTATGAAATAATAACCTCAGCATTCACATGCGAGTGAAGTGATAGGCAGAAAGCAGTTTCCTCACAAACTAAAGTGGTTTCCATCTCTTGTAAGATTATAATGTTTTACAGGATACAAAAAATGTCCACATGTGGACTGACAGAAACAGAAAACAAAACAAGGCGGTATAAAAGAGGTTGCTAAACTGAGAACGAACAAATTACTAAACATGTAAGTGCCATGGGTGTTGAGAAAAGCGAGGGAGCAACATTGGCTGGACTGATCAGTGAGTATGTCAAAGAGTAGTTTAGACTTGAGATGAACCCTGAAGGAGGGATTTAGAGAGGAAAAACAGAAAGAAAGAGAAGGGAACTCCAGTAAGCATCTGTCAAACTAAGGTGTATTCTCCAGGAAGAAATTTGCATTCTAAGGAATAAATGCCCAAATAGATACAAGCTTTATTCAGAAAAACAAACTTCTAAGAAGAAATTCTGTTACATTAGATCCTTAATAGAGGAGATTTTCCCACTGAGAGGATGTAGGTGGAGCTTCCCAAATCACTGTCAACCACTCAGAGCTATCTCTAATCTCTGTGTGATGAGATATCTGCACAAGGAATTTTGGGGAGAAATATGGAAAACCTAGTAGTTTGCATCTCAGTGTGCTGCAATAATAATTCTGAAATGCTAACCAATATATTTCCCTTCCTACTTCTGCCTCTCTTTGCCTCCTATCCCAGCTGTTCTAAGCTCATTGCATGAGAGAGAGTATATGATTGCAGAAAGTAGAAAAGAAAGGAGTCTTTTCCTGGCTTTTACTTTCTTTTTTTGGCTTTTGACTTTTAAAAGCCTCGATGGAAGATTTGGAAGAAAATGAGAGGACTCCCAGGAAGGTTCCCTCATCCATACTTCCAACTCCCATCTCTCCATCCTCTCACTGCTAGAAAAGAAATTCCCCAGGCTTGAGGAAGGGGTGGGAGAATAGACCACCGGGAAGTGATGTGAGAGGAAGATCCTGGAAGAGGGCATTGACCCAATGACACCTCAAGGACAAGAGTAGAGCCAAGTTCAAAACCAGCCCAGCCTTCACCCAAGCAAGTGGGGGCACTACCTGTCCTTCCCACTGGCAACTAGTGAGGACTACCCTTCCACAGCAGGTGGCACTTTGCCATTGACTGACTTGAGCTCCACCCCTTCCTTCCAAATTACATGAAGATAATGGACTAACCCCATGGTTTTCAAACACAAATGTGCATCAGAATCACCTGCAGGGCTTGTTAAAAGACAGATAGTAAGGCTTCACCCCCAGAGTTTCTGATTCAGTAGATCTGGAGTGAGGCCGAATAATTTGCATTTCCAACCAATTCCCAAGTCAGGCTGTTGGTACAGGTCTAGGAACAACACTTTGAGAATGACTGCCCTAGGCAATGTTGCAGGACATCCATAAGCACAGAAAAGGGAAATGGGATTCTGCACACCTATATTTTAGTGACAACAATAGATGAGAATGTCCCCACACTTGAACTGGTGGGAGGCTAAACAGAACCTGCTTGAGATATCCTCTGAGCTTAAGCAGTGGTACAACCTATAGGGAAAAAAAGTCTGAAAACTTTGATCTTTGGATATCCACAGCCACACTTCTCAACTGGGTATCTTTGGCCTCCCTAGTTTTAGCAGCAAGTCTTTGCCCCAGAAATCCTCTGAATAGATCACACTGGAGAAAGACACCTGAGGTCAAAGGTGTGCTGTTTCATGTGGAGCTCCCCTTCCCAAAACAGTATATGTGTCCACAGCGGGCCTGACTTCTTTACAACTGTGCAGCACATAATAGAAGGAAAATACTGGGATCTAAGTCTCCCCTTCTCTGGTATTCTTAAATGGGTACCAAATATGTCTAATTCCAACTAGAAGTCTTTATGTCTATGCAATTTCATCTATGAATCAAAATCCAAGCACAAGGCAATGATTGAGCAGGCGCTGGGGTTAGAAGGCTTCACTTAGAACTTCAACAATTTACTTACAAGTTGAATGACTTTAGCCACATTTCCTAACCTCTCTGTTTCCCAGTTTCCTTATATAAAAACAATGGGTATAGTATCTACCTCATACAGTTGTGGTGAAGATTAAATGAGATGTTGCTAAAAAGGCATTTGGCAAAGGGCTTGGCTCGTGGCACATAAACATCGCTGGTTATTGTTATTTATAACAGCTCTTAATATAAGGGCTCTCATGTAATTGTTTTCAGTAAATGTTTTCCTGCTAGTTGAATTGTCACCCAGTTTTGACGATCCCAAATGTAAGTTGGGTGTAACTATACAAATTCCATCCCCCCTCTGTTCTCATGCCCGCAACCTTAATAATGACAGGACCAAGAAATTGCCCTCTGGTTTATATTGCCTGAGGCCTGAGCGTGTGTCCTTCTAAACTCATTCTTCCAGACCCTGCTAATGAAATTTAAAGAATGTCGGGCGGCAGGCCTCTTGTTAAGGAGAGGAAACAAGGAGAGGCGAGCTCCCAGAGATGGTCCCAGTAGGCATTGAAAACCTCCAGTATTCTTAGCTCTGCTTATCTTGGGTTGAGCCTTTGTTAGGATTTGAAAAAAAAAAAAATAGCCAAGTAGTCTTGTGAAAACCAGCTTCTCAGAAGGCTGTATAGGCACTTCCTGGATACCAGTGATATGAGAATAACCTTTAAACTATTTCCATTTCTGATCCCGGCTGGAAACAGGAAATGCATGGGGTACAGCTTTAAACAAAAACAAAGGGACCAAAAGATAAACCAAATTGTCTCAGGGTTCAGAAGAGGTTTATGCTAAGTGTTAGAAGGTTCGGATTTAGTGAATCCTCCCCCACTTTTTGCCATTCCAGAAATTCCTTTTAGGGGAAGGGAAAAAAAAGAAAAAAAAAAAAAGTGAAAGGTTATACTAAATTGCACAGCACTGCCATCTTCAGGGCCAGAGGAGAAAATTTCTCAGGGTCAGCCAGATAAATCATCTTCCTAAACACTTCATTTAAATATAATCAGATGGTTAAAAAATTGACAGCAGACAGGATGGAACAGATTTTTCTACTATTTCCAATGTTTGAAAATTCAGTAGACACAGTTTTTTCCTGTGGTGCATGCATATTTAAAAAAATATTTGCTGATTGAAAAGCCATTTACAATAAATAGTAAAGTTTAAATAGCTCAAACTGCATTGCCAAATGATGGGAGTAACACAGACACAAACATATTGTTCTGAAAAAAAAATTCCTTAAAAAGAAAAGTATGAATCAAATGATTTAGAAGTGCTGTTTGAACAGATGGTGTGATTAACAACTAGTGTGTTAGCCATCTCAGGAGCTTACAGAAAAGTAAACAAATGCAAGGAGAAAAATCACTTTATTCCCCAAAAGAGTATTTAGTTCATTTCATTATGAAAATTTGAAAGGCTGCATTTTGAAAGTTGGATGTCCCTAGGGGATACTGGGAATAAGGAGTAAGAGGAGTCTTTTTGGAGAAAGACCACATCAAGACATATGCTGATGCTGCCTGAATGGTCTAGGATGAGATGGAGAAGTTTAAGCTGCCTTTGTCATCTAAAATTCTGGAGGCAGGTGGTCAATGCAGGACACACTGACCTTGGAGTAGTAGGGCCCTGCTGCTGCTGGCCTGGAGGCCACCCCCTGCTCTCTCTGGGCCCCAGTTTCTTTGTTTGGAAAATAAGAGTGAGAATTGTACAGAAAAATTGTACAGATGAATTGTACAGCTGTGCTTCCAAAAGTCTGATGTGCACCTGGGGAATCTCATTAAAATGCAAATTCTAACTCCTAGGACTGGGGTAGAGTCTGAAAGTCTGAATTTCTTACAGGCACCCAGGTAATGCTAAGGCTGCTGATCCACAGGCCACAAGTTTGCTACCAGGGCTCCAAAATCCCCCCTCGGTGATGATACTCCATCATCTTCTGATGTGCCAGGCATTGCTTAGGCAGGATAAAAACACCCAGTGTCTACCTTCAGAGGGTCCATGTCTTAGAAATGTGTATGAATAAAAGTGCTAGAAAACATGCCAACTGTTGAATTGATTTAAAAAGGAAATCAAGTATTTATTTACATTATATAATTAACAGCAAGAATTGACCTTTGTGAGCCGGTGAGGTGAGGGGGAGTCCTGGGAATTGGATGTGGAGACCACATGCATGTGGATGAGATCAGAGGGAGGTCGGCAGACCAAGTCATCAACCAGTATCCACACAACATATTTAAGATTGATCCTGAGACTTCATCAGAATCAAAACGTTTACTCTATGAAAGGCATTGCAAAGAGAATGGAAAGACTGGGAGAAAATATTTGCAAGTCATATATCTGACAAAGGACTTATATCCAGAGTATATAAAGAAGTCTCAAAACTCAACAGTAAGAAAACATCCCAGTTTAAAAATGGGCAAAAGACTTGCACATATAATTAGCCAGAGAGGAGATAAGGATGGAAAATAAAAGATGCTCGATATCATTAGTCACTAAGGAAATTCACATTGAAACCATGACGAGACACCACCACATCCTATTACAATGGCTAAAATAAAAGATATTGACAATATCAAGTGCTAGCAAGAATGGGAAGAAACTGGATCATTCATATATTACTGGTGGGAATGTAAAATTATATGACACTCTTGGAGAAACAAAATTAAGGTGACAGAAAACAGATCATTGGTTGTTTGCCAAGAGGCAGAGTGTGAGTAAAAAGGGGTAGCACAAGTGAGTTTTGGGGGGAAATGTAACTGTTCCACATCCTGATTGTCATGGTGGTCATACAAATCTATACATGTGTTAAAATTCATAGAATTACACACCAAATTACACACCCAAAAAGGTCAATTTTACTGTATATTAATTTTTTTAAAAAAACTAATCTGAAAAACATGGAACAGTTATCTATTTTTAAACTTCGAGCAGAAGTGAAAAGTTTTTGAAAGCCTGACTAATAAAGTAAATGTTTCCTAGCCACCACTATAATACTTTACCTGTACTCTAGTCCCAGCAGCTTATTTTAAGCCCAGGGTCCCCTTTCCTTTTCTGATAATTTATAAGACATCAAACAAGTCTTTCCCTACAAATTAAGGCCAAGTCTTTAACACGAGTCAGCAGTGAGTCCAGAAGACCAACTCATTACTGACAAGACCCTGCCCTCCAAGCAACTTAGTATTCTTATAAAAATAAACTAAGTTAACTGGTTCTCTCATTGTTTGTACCACATAATGCTCTCCCAGAAATTTCACAGAAAGAACGTGTACTAACAGTTCCTTAAAAAAAAGGAAAAGACAAATAGATAAATAACTGTAAGATGTTCAACCTCATTAGTAATTAAAGAACTACAAATTAACATGAGATGCCATTTTTAACCTCTCCACTTTATAAAGACTAAATAGAATGATGACATATAGTGTTGAGGACGGTGTAGGGAAGTGGAGATTGGCGGTAAACTGGTTTACCTTTCAAAAGGCCAGTTTGGCAGTTTGTAGCAAAAGCCTTAAAAATGATCACTGCCTTTGGCTTGGCAGTTCAGCTCCTAGAAATTTATCCTAAGATACAATCACGCAAGGTTGTTTGGCTTAGCATTGTTTTTAATGGTGAAAATTTGCATGCCCAGGGCTCTAAAATCCCTTCCAGTGAATGGATAAAGACACTCTATCATTCTCTAATATGCGAGATGCCACGCAGAGCATATTATACTCTGAGAGCATAACTCGGAAATGTGTATGGATTAATGCACATAAAGAGCATCCTGAGAGCCAAATATTGAACTGATTTTTAAAGTAAATAATTCACTTCAATTATGTAACTTAATATAATCTACATATTAAAAAGTAGATTAAACTACATAATGTCCAGACATTACTGACATTAAAGATAATAATGTGTATCTATATACTTTGTCATGAAAAGATTTGCATTTCTTATGGTTTTAAGTGAAAAATGCAGACTACACTAGAGTACTATCTCATTTTTAAACAAAATTACAAAAAGAGAAAATGTATTTATGAGGAAAAATCTGTAAGAATATACTTTAAGATGTTATCATGGGTATTGCTGTGTAGAGGGATGATAACTGATTTTTTTCTTCTTTATACTTTCCTGTATTTTCTAATTTGTTTTTTTTTCAGTGAGGGTATAATACTCTACTTTCATGACTGAAAAAAAATCCAATAAAACTATTTATAGAAACAACTAGCAGATTGATCAGACACAGTTTTTTATATTAATAGTATTGCCTTTCTCCCCAAAGATTGTGCCACTTAGGTATTTGGAATTCTTGCCTTTCACCACAGATTCCACAGGCTTACCTGGGGGTTCCAATCCCCCCTACCAAGAGCATTTAGAATCACACAGGCAAACCCCAGCCACTGGTACTGTGGCCCAGTATACAGCTGGCAATATGTCTTGAACAATGACCACCCTGAAGCCCATTCAAAGATCACAGGTGGGTGTCAGCCACATACAACTCTCTGACTTTTTCCTTCGTAGCTCACAACTGTCTTAGCTCACAACTGTCTGCTTCCAATGTTAATTTGGAAATGGGATTCAGTCCTGATGTCTTTCTCTAGCATCCTCCTTCGAAATAAAAAAAAAAAAGGCTACAGAACTTTTTTCAAGCAGTTTTTCTTAAAATTGTATTTCATTGAAAATTTGGAATGTTTTTGATTTTTTTCAGGTAATAAAAAGTCAGGCAGCAAAAGGGAGAAAATCTGTCTTTTCTGAATTAATTCTATTTTCATTTTATATGCTGTTTATATTTCTATTCAGGAAAAAAAGACTAAATGAATTCACTGGATCTACATTTTTTGTTTTTCATCCACACATATAATTTTCCATATCTACATAGCTTGCCGATTTGATGTATTTAAAAATAAGCTTATTACTGATTTCAGACAACTTTGCCATCTGCCTCTAGAATTATTTCTTTAGTCACTTAATTTCTAGTTCACCCCTAGTACCTGGACATTTTGATTTATCTGTGGCAAACAGTGTTCATGTTTTCGCATTAATGTGGTTAGTCAGCTTTTAGGCTTTTTAAAAAGTTGTTTTAAAATCTATTTCAGCCAAGTTTTCATGATCAGTGCTTGAATTTTATCTAAATAAATGTTTTTGGCTCTACCCCACCTGCTAGAATGTTGGGCTTAATTGTGCTATGATTACCTGAAGTATCACTTATGAATATCTGACTAAACCAGTTTTTTTTTCATGACGCAAACACTCTGTGCCATGCTGGGTGATTCTATCTCATTAGAATTAGTCATTTATTTCATCCTAAAATTTTATCTCTGCATTTCATCATGAATTAGGTAGCTTGATAACAGAAGTTTTTATTTTCTTACCTGACCTAACTTTTCAGCTTTCGCAGTTTCATTGGAAAGTACCTGGGCAGGCACTTTTTCTATTTTTATTTTTAACTTTTTTAATACAAATTAAATTTTTTATATGTGTACAGAGATTTCAGAGAGAATATTTGCTTTTTTTTCATGTCATTTCTAATGGTATTTTCCCTCACAAAGAATGATATGTCCCTGACCTCCAGCCTAGATATACCATTTGCTAGTCATCTTTCTCCAATTATATCAAGACCACTTACTTTGCACTGTTCCTCCCCCACATACCACCAAGTATTTAATTTCGTCCACTTAATGGTTTCTGCATTTTTATATTTTGACCTGACTTTTCTCCCATTTTCCACAAATGTCAAGTAGCTTCCTACTGATAAATTGGACACCATTTTCCTCAAATAAATCATTGACTTCTTTTCACTGATTTAGCATCAAATTCCTTCCAATGACTCTAGCAACTTACCATGTGCTTTTCTTAACTTATGGATTACTTTGTAATTTAGAAACTGCTCTATCAACCTAAAATAATTTTAAACCAGCTTCCTGATCTTTTTCCTTCCTAATCTAGTCCATGCTCCAAAAGTGTTTTTGTTAACAACAATAGCTACTATTTATCAACTGTTATGCACCAGTTGCTTTTGAGACATTGTATTATCTTCATAAGAGCACCGGGGGGAAAAAATTCTTGTTTCAGTTTTACAGATGAAGTAACTGAGGCTCAGGGAGTTTAAGTGACTTGCTGAGGTATGTTCAGCTGGTCTGGATAAAAACTGGGATTCAGAGTCATGTATCTCTGATGTCAAAGCTATTTCTTCCTTTTTTCCACGATGTCTTCCATGAATCTATCATTCGCACCCAGGTGCCCACGTATGATCAGTTTATCTGGTTCAAGGACCACTAGTCCAGTACAGCTGTGAACTCTTAGCATCTTGCCTACAATACCAACCTATGCAAATAAGACTGGTGTGGCACTAATCATTCGGAGGTTTCTCCCCAATTCCTATTATTTGGCCTTCTCTTCGGGTACTTAAAGCTCCTCCCAAATGCATTATTTTTTTCTTTTAAGGGCTTAATTCCTTTTCTAAAGTCTTATGCGGTTCCTCAAGCTAACATTACTTTTCCCCGCTTCCTAAACAAAACTGGTTATTGATTTATTACTTTTTCAGTGTGGCAGCAAGTCAATACACCAGAAAGCAGTTTGTCAGATGATCCAACGAATGCAAAACAATTATTTTCTTGGGAAAATGAACACCAGGGTTTCCTCTGTGAGACTTGCAAGTAATGCCATCTTGGCAGCCTTCTTTTGTTCTGGGGGAGAAAAAGCTGGTCTGGTGATTACTCACGTCACGTTTCCAGCTATGCCATTCCCTTGGGCACTAACTTATTTTCTGGCATTTGAAAAGATAATTTCCCTGGGGTTTAATTGCAATTAGAGGAACAGGTTGGAGAGAACATCAAATTGAGTTCTAGGGAGAAAAAAAAAATTAATGTGGAGGAAGGGATCTAGGTGGTAAGAAGGAAAAATGTTATTAATTTCCAACATACATTTTACAGAAACACAAAGCTTATAATTTATACTTGGTATTCCTTTTATTTTTGTTATTTGGTTCTTGGCAGGCAATTTTATTGGTCACTTTCCAAATAAATCATGAAATCAAACTGGTGCTTGGCACGTCCACTCCCTCCCCAAATCGTCTCGGCAGCTTCCAGCTGACAGTTCTGACATGTGTCCAGAGCCTCTGACTGTGAAATGCCAACCTACGTTACTTCAGATATTGGCATCTCTCTCCCAGCCAATAGGGGTGGTGTTACCACGTCCACAGAAAAAAATCACTGCTGCCTCAGCCACCTAGCCTTTCCATGGGGTTCCTTCTGCCTTTTGGACTCTATCTTTTCGAGAAAAAAACAAAAAAGCTTTTTAAGAAATCAGTATTCTTTTGAGGCATTTTTGACTAAAAAAATTTATTATTTTATTGTTATTGTGGTAGTAAAATATAAAGAAACTTTTTAACACACCAAAATTGAGGTCAAATTTCGTAACCATACACCTTAACATTAGATTCAATCACATTAGTAACCAAACACCTTAACATTAGATTCAATCACATTAGTAACCAAACACCTTATCATTAGATTCAATCATTAAATCAAAATTAGATTCGAGTCTTCGCTTACTCTTCAGAAATCTAAATTCTCTACTTTGTGCTAGAGTCTGGCTCCTTGGTGTGATGCTCCTTTACTTCCAGTGTGCCTCATATTTTATACTTATTTTTTAAAATTTTGTTCTGCTATATTGTTTTTTCATATCAGTAAGCCACTTTAAATTCTCTTTCGAACAAAGGAAGGTATAAATAATTAAATGTCTGGAAAAGGTTCAAGACCAGGAATTAAGATTTAGCATTAATTAGCTGCAGGATCTGGAACAGGTCACTTAAATATTCTGAGTCTTGGTTTCCTCATCTGCAAAAGTATAGAGTTGGCATGAAATCTCTACATTTTTTTTTCTTTCATTCTGACTGTGTGATATAACTGCCAACCAAAGAAACAGATAAAAACAAAGCAAAAGGAATATCTCAAGTACACCAGGGCTGAAAGGGGTCAGTTGGCACTTACCATCCATTCCCACTTCCTTCTACTGTGCATTTCTGTAGTGCAGAGGCTGCAACACTAAAAATTACATTTCTCAGCCTCCTTCAAGTAGGTCTTGAATGCAAATGAGGTTTTACAATTAGATGCACTTGCATGAGAGTTCAAAGGAAATAAAGAAGAAACTATTTTGGTGCTTTTTGTTTATTCAGCTGCTGCTGAGAACCAATGCTATAGAAATGCCAGTGTCCAGTCTTCAGCTGCATGCAGCGGGAGGCAGCTATAAGGGTGGTGCACGTCAGATTCCATGTTCCTGGTCCAATTGCCACATTTCATCAGGGGTTGTCAAGAAGCATTTGTGATAGCAGTGCTGTAGCTTCCAAAGTCTGGCTTTCTTAACTCCCATCTTCTATTTTGTGGTAGAGATTGCTGCACCTTGAAGCGATCATATCTGTGGTATTCTGGAAGTCATTACTGGTCTGCTGCTAAAGCCTGCTTCTCTGTTCTCCTACTGGTTGTTATGAGCATCTAGCTTATTATATTAAACTATTTTTTTCCTTGGAATTCGTCACCCAAAAATATGCCAGTTTGGCCTAAGAATTATTTTGAGCTGAGGGCAATGAGAAACAGCAGATGCAGGAAAAGCTCTCTATGCTCCCCCTTTCTGCTTAAAGGCAGGGTATAAATTTCCCTTTGTGAAGGTGTCCCCCCTCCTCTCTCCCATAATGGGAAAAGGAAATGACTAATTGCTAAAGATGGCACCAACCTGAAGCTGTATAAACAGCTTTCTGAAACAATCCTTATCTTCCAATAGTTCCCTCCCTATATGTTTACCTTCCCACAATTATTAGCCCTAGAAGCTCAAACTCTTTTCCTTTGTCTTGTCAATTCTCCACAAATTTATAACTCTTTGTTAAACTGGTATATAAGCTCTTAGGCCTAACTGCTTCTTTGGGTTTTTACTTCCTTTTCTGTGAGATACCTATGTATACATAAAAAATAAAATATTAGGATCAAATAAAACCTTTTTCTCCTTATTTGTCTTTTGCCAGTTTAATTTTCAGTGCTCAAGTCACCAAAATTAGGAAGATAGAGGAAAAAGTTTTTTTTCTCATCTACAATACCTACAGTGCTTTTTGATCCCTTTCTTCTAGCCTATATTTATTTTCCAGTTCTAGCTTCTTCTTTTTTTGGTTCTTGCAAATTTTTTGTGTCTGTATCTAAGTATATTTTATTAACATGATGCCAAACCTGGTTGAAAAATAGAAATATAATTAAATAGTTCCTGTGAGAGTTTTTTTTTTTAACACACATTCCACTCAACCTTTTGTTTTTCTTTCAATCAAGCCAAATGTTCTTCTAGGCTTGTTTAGTGCTCAGAGTGATTATCTCCTGAGTTCTCTTTGGTGCCATGGCATGCATAACCCCAGGATTTTCTTTAGGAATTATGCATACTATTTCTGTATTTCTTTGTCTCTGGTTTCACCTGCTACTTGGGTTTAGGTTTTTCCCCTTCAAATATCTGAATTAATATATTTAACATCCTGCAATACATTATTATTCCTTAACTTTCTATTTTGAAATAATTATAGATTCACAGGAAGCAGCAAAAATTGTACCAAAAATTGTAGAAGTCAAATGTACCCTACATTTTAGCAAATACTTTTTACCATTAAGAAAATTTTAGTTACTAACCCTCTAAGTTTTCTAATACACATCTCACCATAGTATTTCCCTCCTCAAAGACCTGAAGTAAACTTTGATATCACCAAAACTGATAGAGTAGGAAATTTAAGGTCTCCATCCTTGATAAATGCAACTAATAGTTAGTGACGATAATTGCACAACAATGTGAATGTAATTAATGCCAATTAATTGTATACTTCAAAATGATTAAAATGGCAAATCTTATGTTGTATATATTTACCACAATAAAAACATTTTTTAAAGCATACGTGAGAAAAAAACAACCAATAAGCAGGCATAAATTGTCAGAATTAACTTTTACAAACTCTGGAATCTAGTAAAGAATATACAACAACCAGGGCAAGCTTAATGATGAAAGGAGCTGTACTGAGTGCAAGAGAGCACTGTGGATTTTTGGATTGTTCTTCTACCATTCCCCACTCCCCAGATCAGCAGTGGCCATGAAGATGATAACATGCACCCCTGGTGCAATTGTTAGTACCAAAGGGGGTAATACAGACATTATTCTCAGAGAATTGTGGTTGTCTGTTTTGACTTCTTTCGTGGCACCCTGAAGTTGCAAGGGTTTGCCTATGTTTTACTAGACTCAGAGCATTCCCAGGGCTGCAGCAGCTTCCTGTGCAGCATTTGCCAAAAGCATTTAAAAGCAAAAGAATTAGCCACAGGAGCCTGGGGCAAGGGATAGTAGTAAGAACAAGAAATAGACTGAAAATCCTGGGAAGGAAAGGATAAGGAAAGGAGATATGTGAGAAGATAGGTAAAGGCTTTCAAAATCTCCTACATGTACTGGGGAATCAATAAGACTACACACATGCACAGAGCTGGATGAATGTTCAGGAAAGTCCTAAGAAAACTCTAAGCTTTCACCTCTGACTGTCATTTAGATTCTGGACAAGCAAGAACTGAAAGCTAAGGCAGAGTTGAAAATGGCCTGGCTAAGAGTTGAAGTTGTGCCCTCACAAAGAGCCAATCTGCTAAGACTGAGAGAGTATTTCTTTTCTTTTATTTTCTTTTTCCTTTTCCTTTTTTTCTTTCTCAGCTCTAAGCATTTAGGGAAACTGTCAAAACACTAGCTGACCACTAAGCTAATAGAACACAGATTTTGGTAGCCAAACATGACAAAGACTACAGACTTTATAAAAATAGGTTAGAAAGTCACTGAACAAGCAAACAACAACAACAACCCAAAACAGGCAGCAACAACAAAACCAAGGGGGGTGGGGGAGAGTCAGATTTCCAGAGCTTCCAAACTATAATATTCAAAATGTCTAGTTTCAACAAGAAAAAATATAAGGCATGAAAAGAAAAAAGAAAGTACAGTCTATTCATAATAAGAAAAAAAAAGAGAGAGAGAGAGAAAGAGATTAATAGAAACCATCCCTGGGGAAGGGGAAGCATAGACATTGGACTTACTACAGAAAGACTATAAATTGATTGTCTTAAATATATTAAAAGGGATAAAGGACCTCACTGACAAATAACTAAAAGAAAACAAGAAAACAATGTCCCACCAAAGTGATCTACAGACTCAATGCAATCCCTGTCAAAATCCCAACAGCCTTTTTTTGCAGGTATGGAAAAGCTAATCCTAAAGTTTATATGAAATTACAATAGCCAAAACAATCTTAAACAAGAAAAGCAAATTTAGAGAATTCATACTTCCCAAATTAAAACTGCTACAAAGCTTCAGTAATCAAAACAGTGTGGTATTGGCATAAGAATAGACATAGCAATCAATGGAATAGAATCAAAAGGGAAGAATTGACCTATAAGTATATGGTAAATTGATTTTCAACAAGGGTGTCAAGACCATCAGTGGGGAAAGAATATTCTCTTCAACACATGATGCTGGAGAATTAGGTATCTACTTGCAAAACAATAAAGTTGGAGCTTTACGTCACACGATATACAAAAATTAACTCAAAAGGGATCAAAGACTTAAATGTAAGGGCTAAAACTATAAAATTCTTAGAAGAAAACACAGGGGCACATCTTAATAACATTGGATTTGGCAATGGATCTTAAATGACACCAAAAGCACAAGTGACAACAACAAAAATAGATAAATTGAACTTTACCAAAATTAAAAACATTTGTGCATCAAAGAACACTATCAAGAGAATGAAAAGATAACCCACAGAATGGGAGAAAATATTTGCAAATCATATATCTGATAAAAGTCTGGCATTCAGAATATGTAAAGAACTCCTATGACTCAACAACAAAAAGACAAACAATTCAATTTAAGAATAGATAAAGGAATAAAGGACTTAAATATGCATTTCTGCAAAGAAGAAATACAAATGGCCAACAAGTACATGAAAAGATGCTCAACATCATTTGTCATTAAGCAAATGCAAATCAAAACCAAAATGAGGTACCACTTCATGCCCACTAGGATGGCTATAACTTTATTTAAAAATAGAAAGTGACAAGTGTTGGTGAGGCTGTGGATATATTGGAACTCTCACACGTTGCTGATGGGAATGTAAAATAGTCCTGCCATTGTGGAAAACAGTTTGGCAGTTCCTCAAAAAGTTAAGCATTGAATTACCTTATGACCCAGAAATTTCACTCCTAATTATACCCCCAAAGAATTGAAAGCAGGTATTCAAACAAAACTTTGTACACAAATGTTCACTGCAGTATTATTCACAATAGCCAAAAGGTGGAAACAACCCAAATGTCTATCAACTTTTGAATGGATAAACAAAATAGGATACATTCACACAATTGAATATCATTTAGCCATAAAAAGGAATGAAGTATTGACAAATATTACAACACAGATAAACCTTAGAAAGTGAAAGAAGCAGACATACAAGATTACTTTTTGTATGATTCCATTTATATGAAATATTCAGAACAGGGAAATCCTTAGAGAGAAAGTAGATAAGCCAGGGACTGAGGGAAAGGGCAATGGGGAATGACTGCTTTATGGGTTTCCTTTCAGGTGGGTGAAATGTTTTTGAACTACATAGAGATGATGGTTGCACAACATTGTGAATGTACTAAATGCCAATTAATTGTATATACATTTTTAAATGGTTAATTTTATGGTATATGAATTTTACCTCAATTTAGAAAAAACTAAAACCAAAAAATCTGAAGTTGTTCTCCCTTGTCTGCGGAATAAAGTACAAACTCCTTACTTAATCTGGCATTCACCACTTTTCATTATCTGGCCTGTCTCTTTCCAACCTGATCTCCTTCCACATTCCAAACCCACCAGGGATGCCCTGGTAATTGCTTGAATCTCCTTGAATCACTCACCCCCATGCCTTTGTAAATGAAATGTCTGTTCTTTCCCTTTCCTCTTTTGCTAGTTTAACTACTACTACTTCAAGATTCTTCTCAGATTTACCGTCTCTGGAAAGCATTTCTTGTTCCCTCCCCCAATCTTATTCCCTAGCTCCATCTGGAGTATAGATTTCTAACCATGGGCTCCCATCACACCCTTTGCACATTGCATTTTTCACACTGTCTTCTAATTATCTCCTCCTCCAAACTGTGAGTTTCTCCAGAGCAGAAACTATGCCTTTCATCCCTATTAATAGCTCCTGGCAGTGGTCCTGGCACAGAGCACATGCTCACCAAGTGTAGAATTGTTAAACTGGATCACAACTTTCTCCAGCATGATTTTTGCTCATGTGCTTCCTTGTTAGAGCACCAGCCTTCCTCTGGGTCTTTGCCTCAGACTGCAATCTAATGTATTCAGTTCTCTTAACACTGTGGGCCACTGGCCACCAGGAGACCATGAAGAATGTATGAGTGGATCCTGATAAACACATGACCTCTGCAGAAACAATTCAGTATGCACATCCTTTTTCTAGTGGATCAAGAATGTCATCATTACTCAAAGGCGTATGAGAGGAGAACACGAGGAAGTCAAAAGAACAAAGTTCCAGCTCCTTTATTACCATTCGCTTGTGCAACCTTGGCCAAGTCACCTACGCCCCATCGTTTTCCTCATCTATAAAATGGGGATAAAAATAACTGCCCTGTTTTATTCACAGAATCATTTAAGGATTAAAATGAAATGAAACAATGTGTTCACAGAGTATTTTTAAATGTTTAAATGTTTATAGGCCTCAAATTTTTTCAAATCCATTCATAACAGAAACTGAGTCAACCAAGAATGATCACTTTCCCAGTCATGGTTGGTGATTTTTAAAATAATAGGAATAAGCAAATAAAAATTCTAACATTCTAACATGGTTTGGAAATATGAATGATTATCACGTGTTCATCTCCATCATTTCCTTAAAGTAGCAATACTGAGACTTATTCTTAGAAACAGTAGTGTTCTGGGGGATTTCTGTCCTACATGCATTGAGTAACTGAGGCCAGAGGAACAAGCTGGAGGATCTAGTTAATCTTGCTGCCTAGATTACTGACTTCATTGCTAGGAAATGATCTGGTGTGGAAGAAGCGATCATTGACTTCATTGCTGGAAAATGGTCTGGTGTAGAAGAGCTGGGCCCATGCTCATCACACGGTAGAAGCAACAATATTTTACTAAAAAATCCCCAGTAAGTGGCTCCCTAGCTTGAAATTGGAGTAAAAAGTCTTTAGAGAATGGAGTTGTTTGATTTTACTATATTGGGAAGATACTGATAAACACTTTTCCAATGAGTTATATTTTTAAAAACTTTATTCTTCCACTGAAATACTTTATAATTCCCATTTTGTGACTCCCCTAGTGATCATGTAATGGACTCTCTAATCTGCCCATTCATCATAAAACTTAGGGTCAACCAAGATTGACCACCTTTCCCAGCTATGGTCACTAATTATTTTCTTCCTTGTTAATGGCTAGCCCATAACCATAGTAAAATGGATAAATCAGGACGATAATTAAGTTGTTAATTTAGGCTCTTTTTGTATTTACTTGCTATGAAATAAAAATTGAATCCAGTTTAAATTAAGTGATTTTTGTCATAATCTATCATAGGAGCATAAAACAGTCTAAGAAAAAGTTCTAAGCCATGAGTCAAGAGAGCTTGATAAAGTAAAGGGGAAACCATTTCTACAAAGTAGGAGAAATATTGCCTCCTACTTTTGGGTACCAAGCAATCTGAAAGCTGTTCTTTGTCCGATCAACATTACAAGTTACTTATATAACTTCTCTCTTCCCTAAGCCTGTCCCTACCTACAAAGCAAAACATAATCAGACAGGAAGGTGAGAGACCCAGAGGCAAACCTTCCCTGGTTTGCCAATAGCATCTTACACTTTTCAAAAGGTGTTCTGGGGGGGTTTTCAAGATGGCGGCGGCTGCGGCGGCTGGCGCGGAGTAGCTGAGGTGGAAAAGGCGGCCACTGGGCCTCAGGCAGCCGAGAAACTTGTGGACCTTCCTCTGGCCATCTCTTAAGGGAGGACTGCTGCTGCTGGCCGGTCGTGGGGGCTCAACGCCACTTTGCCCCCGGCAGGAGAGGCTGCCTCATTTACAGGCAACAGCTTTGAAGTGTGGAGCAGGAAAAGAACTGATTCTTAGCTGCAAAAGCGAGTCTTGAAACAGGGAACACGGCGCCAGGGCTGCTGTGGATGCAGCCAGGATCCCGGAGGCTGGGGCCGCACTGAAGGCGGCCAGCTGCCCTATTCAGGATTCGAGGTTTCAGGCCGGCATTAAAGAAGATTCCTGGGAGCGCCCGAGCGGCGCCGCGACTGAACAGCCCGAGGCGGCAGCGCCGAGAACACGGAAGGCAACAAACCAGAGACAGAGCGAGCGCCCGACCTGGCACAGCACTGTGAGTGATCCCTGGCACAGCTCTGTGAGTGATCCCTGCCCACCCGGCTCCCGCCTGCACCACCAGGCCACTCACTGCCCCAGTGCTGCCTCCATTTTCCCAGGTGCGGGCAGCTCCGCCCTGATTGGCCATCACTGAGCCCATTTGCTTGGCCTGGCGCGGGGCTTTCCGGACCCTGCGGCCGGCCTCCTCTCCCACTCCCTCCGCGGTTCTCTGGCAGGGCTGGGGGTGTGGGGCGTCCCGACCAGTGTTGGGAGGGCTAGGAAATACGGGCGGGCCGACTGTCACTCCACCACACCCTGGACTCCGGCCCGGTAAACTTCCTGTTACTGGGAGGCAGATACCATCTCTGCGACCACCAGTTTGGAAAAAAGCCTAATGAATTTCTGGTTGGGAATAGTGTGGTAGGAGAGTTCCCAGGTCCGCTAGAACCTGCCGGAGAGCAGGCTGCAGGCGGGCACTAGACTCGGTTTATACTGGGGGGATACAAAGGTGAACAAGACCCGAGAAAGATCTACACAGTGCTACAAAGGCACCCAGAGAGACCGGTCGTCTGTGCCTAGCAGAAACCTGGTAGACTTCCTGGGCGAGGCGGTGCTGAGCAGGGTCTTGAAGGCCCAGCTGATAGACGAGGGGTGCAGAAGACACACCCCAGCCCAGCACAGTGTGCACAGAGGGGGGAGACGTGCAGCCAGGGAGGCGGAGACTCGACAGAAACCACACACCCGGTGGGGTCGCCACTGCACGATCTAACAGCCTGGGCCAGAGCACACGGAACGGGGAGAAGTCCTGTACAGAAAGTGAAAGCTCAACAGAGATCACACACCCTGTGGTGCGTGATCCACCAGCCCAGCAGAGTACAAGCTGACCAGAAAGGTGGATCCCCGGAGAAGCCCAAGACCCGAGGCAACCACACACACAAGACACTAGAGGCCAACTGAGCAGTCACGGCGGGAGCCATACCAAATTGGCAACCACAGCAACATCCTAGTTAGTCATTAGTCTCAAACCGGTGGACTGTGAAACCCCCTGCCACAATGAATAAACACCAAAAAAAAGACACCAGAAATACAAAAAATCAAGAAAGTACACCACCAAAAGTTAATAAATCTCATACTCTAGATCCTATAGAACAAGAAGCCCTTGAAATAACTGACAAGGAATTTCGAGTGATAATTCTAAGGAAACTGAATGAGATACAAGAAAACTCAGCTAGACATCATGATGAAATGAGGAAAAGTATACAGGATCTGAAAGAGGAAATATACAAGGAAATCAATGTCCTGAAAAAAAATGTAGCAGAACTTGCTGAACTGAAGAAGTTATTCAGCGAAATAAAAAACACAACGGAGAGTTTAACCAGCAGGCTTGTCGAAGTTGAAGAGAGAACCTCTGAACTTGAAGATGGGCTGTTTGAAATAACACAAGCAGACAAAAAGAAAGAAAAAAGAATCAAGGACATGGAAGAAAATCTGAGAGAGATATCAGACAACCTCAAGCGCTCAAATATCCGAGTCATGGGTATTCCAGAAGGGGAGGAAAATGGAGATTCCATTGAAAACATATTCAACAAAATAGTGGCAGAAAACTTCCCAGGTATAGGAAAAATCACAGATCTTCAGATCCAGGAAGCTCAACGATCTCCAAATGTATTCAACCCAAAAAGGCCTTCTCCAAGACATGTCATAGTCAAATTGGCAAAACTCAGAGACAAAGAGAGAATCTTAAAAGCTGCAAGAGAGAAGCGTCAAATCACCTATAAGGGAGCCCCAATCAGGTTAACATCAGACTTTTCATCACAAACCCTAAAAGCTAGAAAGGAATGGGATGATATTTTCAAAATACTAAAAGACAAAGATTGCCAGCCAAGAATACTCTACCCTGCAAGGCTATCCTTCCGAAATGAGGGGCAAATAGTATATTTCTCAGACAAACAAAAACTGCGGGAGTTCACTACCACAAGACCACCCTTACAAGAAATCCTCAAGGGAGTACTGGGTTTGGTTCCTGAAAAATAACTACCACTGCCATAAAAACCTAAGAAAAATCTAAACCCGCTAGTACAATAAAAATGGCATTCATGAAGAGAAAACAAGCTAACAAAAACACTATCTACAACCTAAGGAACCAACAAACAAAGAAACCAAACAGTAAATCAGAAAGCAAGGAACAAAAGACACCTAAGACAACCAAACAACCAATAAAATGCTAGGAATAAATCAACACCTTTCAATAACAACTCTTAATGTTAAAGGCTTAAATTCCCCAATTAAAAGACACAGACTGGCTGACTGGATCAAAAAGCAGGACCCAACTATATGCTGCCTACAAGAGACCCACCTCACCCATAAAGATTCACACAGACTAAGAGTGAAAGGATGGAAAAAGATTTACCATGCAAACAGAAAAGAAAAACGAGCTGGAGTGGCTATTCTTATATCTGACAAAATAGACTTTAAACTAAAAACCATAAAAAGAGACAATGAGGGACACTACTTAATGATAAAAGGACTGATCCATCAAGAAGACATAACAATCATAAATATGTACGCACCCAATGTTGGAGCAGCCAGATTTATAAAACAAACTCTATTAGACCTAAAGAAGGTAATAGACACTAATACCATAATAGCAGGGGACCTGAACACTCCACTGTCAATATTAGACAGATCATCTAGGCAAAGAATCAGTAGAGAAACACAAGATCTAAACAAGACTCTAGACCAATTGGAATTGGCAGATATCTACAGAACATTCCACCCAACAACCTCAGAATATTCATTCTTCTCATCAGCACATGGATCATTCTCCAGGATAGATCACATATTAGGTCACAAATCAAGTCTCAATAAATTCAAAAAAATTGGAATTATCCCATGTATCTTCTCAGACCACAATGGATTAAAACTAGAAATTAATAACAAACAAAACTCTGGAAATTATACAAACACATGGAAATTAAACAGCATTCTACTTAATGACATATGGGTCCAAGAAGAAATCAAGCAGGAAATCAAAAAGTTTATTGAAACTAATGAAAACAATGATACATCATACCAAAACCTGTGGGATACTGCAAAAGCAGTATTGAGGGGAAAATTTATTGCATTAAATGCTCACTTCAGAAGAATGGAAAGATGGCAAGTGAACAACCTAACACTTCACCTTAAAGAACTAGAAAAACAAGAACAATCCAATCCTAAAGTTAGCAGACGGAAAGAAATCATTAAGATCAGAGCAGAACTGAATGAAATTGAAAACCAAAAAACAATTCAAAAGATCAACGAATCAAAAAGTTGGTTTTTTGAAAAGATAAATAAAATTGACAAACCATTAGCATGGCTAACAAAAAAAAGAAGAGAGAAGACTCAAATAACAAAAATTAGAAATGAAAAAGGCGATATTACAACTGATTCATCTGAAATACAAGGAATCATTCGAGACTACTATAAACAACTATACGCCAACAAATTTGAAAATCTGGAGGAAATGGATAAATTTCTGGACACACACAAGCTCCCAAAACTGAACCGTGAAGACGTAGAAAATTTGAACAGACCAATAACAATAAAGGAGATTGAAGCTGTTATCAGAAGGCTCCCAACAAAGAAAAGCCCAGGACCAGATGGATTCACAGCAGAATTTTACCAAACATTCAAAGAGGAATTGACACCGATTCTTTACAAACTATTCCAAAAGATTGAAACGGACGCAAATCTCCCAAACTCATTCTATGAAGCAAACATCATCCTGATACCAAAACCAGGTAAAGATATAACCAAAAAAGAAAACTACAGGCCGATATCCTTGATGAATATAGATGCAAAAATCCTCACTAAAATACTAGCAAACAGAATACAGCAACACATACGAAAAATTATTCATCACGATCAAGTGGGATTCATCCCAGGGATGCAAGGTTGGTTCAACATACGCAAATCAATAAATGTGATACACCATATTAATAAACTCAAACACAAGGACCATATGATCATCTCTATAGATGCTGAAAAAGCATTTGATAAAGTTCAGCACTCATTCATGACAAAGACCCTCTATAAGTTAGGTATAGAGGGAAAGTATCTCAACATAATTAAAGCCATATATGCCAAACCCACTGCCAATATCATCCTGAATGGGGAAAAGCTGAAAGCTTTTCCTTTAAGAACAGGCACTAGACAAGGATGCCCACTCTCACCACTTCTATTCAACATAGTGTTGGAAGTACTAGCCAGAGCAATCAGAGAAGAGAAGGAAATAAAGGGCATCCAGATTGGAAAAGATGAAGTCAAACTGTCCCTGTTTGCAGATGACATGATCCTATATATCGGACAGCCTAAAACCTCTACAAAAAAACTGTTGGAATTGATAAATGATTTCAGCACAGTAGCAGGATACAAAATCAACACACAAAAATCAGTAGCATTTCTTTTCTCCAATAGTGAACATGCAGAAGGAGAAATCAAGAAAGCCTGCCCATTTACAATAGCCACCAAAAAAATAAAATACTTAGGAATTGAGTTAACCAAGGATGTGAAAAATCTCTATAATGAGAACTACAAACCACTGCTGAGAGAAATTAGAGAGGATACAAGAAGATGGAAAGATATTCCATGCTCTTGGATTGGAAGAATCAACATAGTGAAAATGTCCATACTACCCAAAGTGATATACAAATTCAATGCAATCCCCATCAAAATTCCAAAGACATTTTTCTCAGAAATGGAAAAAACTATTCAGACATTTATATGGAACAATAAAAGACCACGAATAGCCAAAGCAATGCTCAGCAAAAAAAATAAAGCTGGAGGCATAACACTACCTGACTTTAAGCTATACTACAAAGCTATAATAACCAAAACAGCATGGTACTGGCATAAAAACAGACACACTGACCAATGGAATAGAATAGAGAATCCAGAAATCAACCCACACACTTACTGCCATCTGATCTTTGACAAAGGCACCAAGCCTATTCAGTGGCGAAGGGACTGCCTCTTCAGCAAGTGGTGCTGGGATAACTGGATATCGATATGCAGGAGAATGAAACTAGATCCATACATCTCACCGTATACTAAAATCAACTCAAAATGGATTAAGGATTTAAATATACACCCTGAGACAATAAAACTTCTTAAAGAAAACATAGGAGAAACACTTCAGGAAATAGGACTGGGCACAGACTTCATGAATACGACCCCAAAAGCACGGGCAACCAAAGGAAAAATAAACAAATGGGATTATATCAAACTAAAAAGCTTCTGCACAGCAAAAGAAACAATTAAAAGAGTTAAAAGACAACCAACAGAGTGGGAGAAAATATTTGCAAAATATACATCTGACAAAGGATTAATATCCAGAATATATAAGGAACTCAAACAACTTTACAAGAAGAAAACAAGCAACCCAATTAAAAAATGGGCAAAAGAGCTAAGTAGGCATTTCTCTAAGGAAGATATCCAAATGGCCAACAGACATATGAAAAAATGCTCAACATCACTCAGCATCCGGGAAATGCAAATCAAAACCACATTGAGATACCATCTAACCCCAGTTAGGATGGCTAAAATCCAAAAGACTGTGAACGATAAATGCTGGCGAGGCTGCGGAGAAAAAGGAACTCTCATACATTGTTGGTGGGACTGCAAAATGGTGCAGCCTCTATGGAGAATGGTATGGAGGTTCCTTAAACAATTGCAAATAGATCTACCATACGACCCAGCCATCCCACTGTTGGGAATATACCCAGAGGAATGGAAATCATCAAGTCGAAGGTATACCTGTTCCCCAATGTTCATCGCAGCACTCTTTACAATAGCCAAGAGTTGGAACCAGCCCAAATGCCCATCATCAGATGAGTGGATACGGAAAATGTGGTACATCTACACAATGGAATACTACTCAGCTATAAAAACGAATGAAATACTGCCATTTGCAACAACATGGATGGACCTTGAGAGAATTATATTAAGTGAAACAAGTCAGGCACAGAAAGAGAAATACCACATGTTCTCACTTATTGGAGGGAGCTAAAAATTAATATATAAATTCACACACACACACACAAACCGGGGGGGGGAAGAAGATATAACAACCACAATTATTTGAGGTTGATACAACAAGCAAACAGAAAGGACATTGTCAGGGGGGAGGGGGGGAGGGAGAAGGGAGGGAGGTTTTGGTGATGGGAAGCAATAATCAGCTACAATGTATATCGACAAAATAAAATTAAAAAAAAAAAAAAAAAAAAAAAAAAAAAGGTGTTCTGGAACAAAGCAAACTCTAAGTTCCAGCTTTGCCTGAATCTGTGCAATAGTAAATTGGTGACAGCAATAGCTTGAGCAATGGAAATATGATGTGGGAAGGTTTACCTAAATCTAAGTTAGACCCAAGTATAAACATTGAGCAGTTACTGACTCTGCACAAAATTAATACTAAATTTCTGTGCAAACTTACATGGAGCAGGGAAGAGCAATGAACTAGAATGACCAAAGAAGATGGAAGATGATTATTTCCTGAATGAGGAAAGGTTGAAAGTTAACATCAAAACTGTATCATGCATCATGTTTAAATTAAAATATTAAAGAAAATCCAAAATATGGCAGATAAGGAAGGCTTTTCCAACTGGTCCCAACTGTTTTGTTCTGACCTTCTCTCCTAGCTCCCCATCCCAATCAATTACAGCCACACTGCCCCAAAACATGCCTTCACCCAGGCCATACCCTGAGCAAATCCCTACTCTTTCTTCATGACCTTGTCATCTCTTCTGTGAATCCTTCCTTGATGTCCCAGACAATCTGCTTCATGGTATTACAGGGCTTTATTCACTTCTCTCTTAAAGCACTTTAAATTACAATTCCTTGATTAGTTGTCTGCTTCCCATGCCTTTTATATCTATGGTTCCTGTACTTAGCAAACTGTCCAGCATTGAGTAAGGGCTCATAAATGTTTGTTGAACAGATGAGTGAATTTCTCATTCCTCTTCTAGCTAGCCAGCTTTCTACCTTTACAACATCCCTGAATCCCAATTTCTATTTCCTACACAAAGCACAAGATTGTTATCCTCTTTGTGATAATAACATAGAGGACAAATGAGTCAGTTCTGGTTGCAAGATCTTAACAGCATAATTAACTGCGGTTATAGAGAACATGCC
Source organism: Cynocephalus volans (assembly GCF_027409185.1). Classification (NCBI taxonomy): domain Eukaryota; kingdom Metazoa; phylum Chordata; class Mammalia; order Dermoptera; family Cynocephalidae; genus Cynocephalus; species Cynocephalus volans. Next base: position 229,671,399 of record NC_084460.1, read on the forward strand.
AATTGCCTAGCAAAGGCCAGAATATACAACCTTACAGTCTTTGCTACCAGTAAATTTATATCAAAGGAGACCAACAGGTAGACAGGGAAGTATGAAAATATATTCATGTATGTTGTGGTCTACTCACAGGTGGTGAAAGAGAAGGAAAGCAACTAGAAGAAATAAAATACTACCTGTGTGCTTTAACATTCTTCAGCAGAAATTTTAGTGAAGATGTGTTATGAGGGTTTATAGAAAAGGGAAGGAATAAAAATCTGAATTGTTTTAAGTTGCTTTTTTTCAGTAGCATGTATACACCATGCTACACTGCCATGGTCTGTTGTTCCCGAAGCATGGTTGCACTGGTTACTTTTTGCTTGCCACTCCTTATCCATTATCTGCCCAAATCTCTGCCTTGCTCTCTGTCCCAGGAGCTGACTTGAATTTACTGCATGACCACAATGCTGGAGGAAGGGTCTGGGGGTTCCCATAGTCAGCCTCAATGCACCCCATCCTCTTTTCAGGTTCTTGACTCCACCGCAGGAAAAAATTCAAAAGCAGAGTCACAGTAGAAAGTGAGAACAGGTTTAATATAACAAATAAGAGATACAGATTTCACAGAGAAAGTGCAACCTAGCTTCAGAGACTGGGCAAGGTCTGCACCAGGTTTAATACAAAAGTAAGAAATATACAATCCACAGGCAGAATGCAGGCTGGCTCAAGAGAGTGAGCAGCTGCTTGCTGAAAGTTTGATACAAAAGCATACACACTTCAGCCAGTGAAGTGGGGGCTGGCCCCAAGAAAGTGAGCAACAACAACTTGCTGAAAGTAAGTTTGATACAAAAAAGAAAGAAATACACAATCCACAGGCAGAGTGGGGGCTGTCTCTAGAAGAGTGAGCAATAACCCCTCTTTCTGCTGGGATTCAGATTTTATAGTTTCACTATCAAATGATGTTCAGCTAAGGAGGTGGATCCCAGTTAGTCATGCACATACTCAGTGGGCCTTTTTTTTGGATCATGTTCATTGGTCAAATCCCATCACATGCACCAGACATATTCAAGAATATTCTGTGCTCTTTAGCACCCCTAGTAGAAGGTCATTCAGCTTCCAGGGTTATATAACCCTTCTTTACTGAGCCTGCCCAGCCACTGGATTTGTTTAAGCCAGTCCCCTGAGTTCTCAATTTCCTCATGTTGGTGCTGAAAATAAGTCTAACTAGCAACAGTAGCTTTCCCCTAGGGGAGGGCTTAGGGGAGGGGACTGAAACTTTAGGAAATGGCTTGTAACTCAGAGGCATGTCCTGTAACTCAAGCCCAGGGAAACTGAACACCTCCTATCTCAAACAGGCTACTTTGTTCTCTGGCTTCCAGGTGGGTCCAATCTATGGCAGTCACCATCTGGGATCAGAGGGCAAGGAGAGAGACTGACATCTATTTCCCCTGTAGCCTCCCCATCCAGGATTTTGGCAGTGGCTACATTCCATGGCATCCTCTCTTCTCTGGCTCCAGCTTTCCCCAGACTTAGAATCCTGTTCCCAGTTGAGCATGCCTGACTGATCCAATTGTCACCTGTGCACAACTGAAAAAGTATGTGAGTAAAAGAAATACTACTTGGGTTGCTATCACTTCTTGCTCTAGTGTGTCTTCCGTTGAGCAGTCCCTCCACTACAACTTATAATGTTAAGGGGAGATTGTAAGGGTTGAGAAGGGCAATAGCTAGAAATTTTAGTTATAAGTTCATTGATTTTTGCCTATTTCAGAGGATCACAAGCTTTGGTGGAAGAATAGATGGTGTCTCCAGGTGATTGTTTTGAACACTGACAATTAGACTTCACCAAGGGCACATGGCTTACTCCTACAACTGACCTCCTCAGAAAAGAGCTGTGCAACTGTGGCTGGCTGCTGTTTAATTTAATAAACTCGCTTGAAGCATCTTCAGTCGTTCATGAGTGTCAAGAAAAAAAAAATAAAGATTGAATATCTAGTGAGGCTGGCCATGTGTTATCTGTGTAAGATTTTACTTGTGTTCTTTTGTTTAAAAAAGAAGACTACATTGTATAATGTTGAATGTACTAATTATCCTGATTTGAGCATCACATATTGCACACAGGTAATGATATTCAACTCTGTACCCCACAGATATGTACAATCAACTATGTTACAATAAATAAAATAAAAATAAAAACACTTTGAATTCCCTTGAGAATATTATGATGCAGAACCATATTTTCAAAAAGATTCCTCAATTCTTGCCAGTAAAATCTCATCTGATCTCTGCTCATTTTTCACAATGACTTGAGTTTTTTCATTACTGGCACCAGCTCATCCCCCCCTTTCCGGTTGCTGAATGCTCATAGCAGATCTCACAGACATGGGGATAATGCTGTCTGTCACTTAGAAAAAGGCAGATTCTTCTGGGAGTTAAAGGCAGCAAATTCCAGAAAGTGTTTTTCAGATGTTTGTGGTTTCATGAAACACAGGATGTGCACTGCCAGGTAGCACCAATGTTCATTTTTAAGCTTTCCTTATGTTACCATATATTTGCCTGAAAAATTGCCTTATGTTACTTTGCCTTTCTGTTTGCCCACATTTCTGTACAACATTACTAAAACTCAAGACTTTTTAAAGCCCATTTAAAAAATAAACACCAACAAAAGAAAGATTAAAAAAAAAAAAAAAAAAAAAAAGCCCTTGGGCAACCGCTCTTAGGTAGGAGCAAAGAATTTAATTTGAGACTCAGAAGTAATGAGGCTTAAGGGAATTCCAAACATGATCCAGTGCTACATGCTTGAGAATTCCTTTGTACAAATGGCCTTCTAGTTGTATTAAAACAACAGTATGAGATATAAATATCTACACTGTAAATTGTTTTCAGAGCCACAGACCCTGGTATTATCGAGGTAAATTGCTGTTCTTAGCTCTGGGCCCCAGAAAAACTGATTTTTCTAGAGGCTGGTGGCTTTGAGTCAGCAGGCACTCTCTGGGTTTCTGTAGCAACCTCGGAGGCCATTGTCCCTCACCTGCCTCAGAGGGACAGAAGACAATATTTACTTAGCCCTTGATCTATATGGAGTTTGCCATTACCAGTGCCATTAGTGTAACAAGAGGGAAAGAAGTAGCACCGCCCTGCACTCGGGAACATTAAAGGAGTCAAGAGCACTCCAGACAAACTGAGCCCAAGAAAGCTGGGTACGTGTAAGGAGAACATTTCCCAACACTATTTAGAATGGCCAAACAATTATGCAGCCTAAAGGAGTTTATTTCATCCTCCACATGTGTGTTGCTATGGGTAAAATGTGTCCCCCAAAATTTCATGTGTTGGAAACTTGATCCCCATTATAATAGTGTTAAGCGAGTGAGAAATCTGATTATGGTAATTGAAAGGTGGGGCCTTTAAAAGGTGGTTGGATTGTGAGGACTGTGCCCTTGTGAATGGATTAATCCAATCATGGAGTAATGGGTTAATGGTATAATGAGTCATCCTGGGTGTAAACTGGTGTCTTTATAAGAAGAGCACATGAAAGAACTCTTGTCATTCTTGCCATGTGATACCCTGTGTTGCCACAGGACTCAGTACAGAGTCACCACCAAGAAGGCCGTCACCAGATGTGTTCCCTACACCTTGAACTTCCCAGCCTCCAGAAATATAAGAAATAAATTTTATTCCTTTATAAATTACCCAGCTTCAGGTATTCTGTTATAAGTGATGGAAAATGGACAAACACATGTGTGTAGGAGAGGAGACCTCTTCTAAAGGGTGTAATCAAAATGAACTTGAGAATACTTTACCACGAAGCCCTTCTACATTGCCATGGCTAAAGCATGTTGGTTTATGAGCATGAAGACCATTGGAGTCCATATTATTGCCTTTCACCATCTTATATTGTAAGTTAACTAAGCAGGTATTAAGGTTATGAAACAGTATCTACTGAGCCCTATACCAGGTATCTGTGTGGACAAATAAAAGTAAATAACCAAATATGGTTTCTGGTCTCAAGTTTGCCACCTGGCTGAGAAAAGCAATCATAAGCAAAAGATATGAGCTGGAGGAATAAATGAGTACATGCCCCCAAATACAAAATAACACAGTACATATTGACTTCATTAGAGCTAAAATAGACAACCATGTTAGTAACAAGAAAGAGATTAAGATTAAAATACCTCCTATCATCTAATCATTTGGTAATACAACCTGTGTCTCTCAGGCAAAACTTACCTTTGAGAAGATTATACCTCCAGCCCTCCTACCAGGCTCTTACAGAGAGCTGTGGTTTTACTCTTCTTCATGCTTGCTGGGATGCTTAGTTTAGATAAATGATACACTGAGCTTTAAAACAGACATAATTTCTCTCTCTCTCTTTTAAAAAATAATTCTACTTACTCAGAGCTCAGTGTCTTTAAGACCTGATTGAGGTTCTTCCAAAGCTAAGGAAATAGTCTTCAAACTGTGTTTCAAAGGGTTCCTACAAAAAATCAACTGTGTGCTTGCTAAAATTCCATTTTCTGGGTTGTACCACTCTCGAGACTTACTAACCTATGACATCTGGTGGAATAGCCCAAGAATCTTAATTTTAATGTGTATCCCAGGTTACTATTATGCCCCTACCACCAAGTGTGAGAACCACTGGCTTGGGGCCTGTGATGATCTTTTTGGCATCTTCCTAACCCTATTCTTGACAATGAAATCCATATTAAGAATCATCCCTTCTAGGTCCATTCTTCTCCATATTACAGGAATTCCTAGACCTGGACCCATGGACTTCAACAGAATCCCTGGATAGGCTTCAAGACATGCTTAAAGGCTCCTGAATGTATATGCAAAACGGTGGACAGGCACATGCTTTTTTCTGGGAGTAAGAATCCATAACTATCCTCAGATTATCAGAGAGGCTCCATGACATAGAATAGTTGACTCACTGCTTTATGCAACTGATGGTATGTAAATTCTCCCTCAGGAGTCAATACGCATGTGGGTGCTAAGCAAACTAAGCAATGGAATTCTCAAGCTAAGTAGTAAAAAGAATCAACATTTATTGAGCATCCCATGCAACTACAGTGCACTAAGCAGATATTCATTCCTCACAACCTTTTAGCCTTTTAGAGTGGAAAGTAGCATTATCTCCATTTCAGTTTCTAAAAACATTAACAATAATGGCTAACATTTATTGAGCACTTAAAATTTGCCAAGTACTATTGTAAGCATTTCACATATAATAGCTCATTTGATTCCTACAACATTTCTATAAAGTTAGCTCTATTTGTACTATTACCTGCATTTTTCAGATGAGGAAACTGAAACTTTTTATGAAGTCCCTTTCTCTCATCTTTGTATCCCTAATAATGATAGTAATAATAGCTAAACTTCATTGAACTCATTATGTTCCAGACACTATTCTAAGCACTCATTTTATGGAGAAACAACCTAAGGCACAGAGAAGTGAAGAAACTTGCTCAAAGTCAGCCAGCTAGCAGAAAGCAGAGCTAGGATTCAAACCCTAGTCTGAGAGCCCACGCCCAGCCATGCTCTCTACTGCCACAAGTTCTAGTCTTTACCATACCAGATAATTGTTGATTCTATAGGCCCAAATTTCTGTATATCCTACCTTTAATCTAATGGATCCCTTTTCTTTCCTCATTTTAACATTCCATCTGTGTCATCGGCTTCTGGACATGGCCCCCAAGTGTCCTCACACATCCCCATGGCCACCTTGTGCTGCATCATGGGTCCTAACTGTGCCAGGGTACCCTTAGCTCTTGTCCTGGTTCCCAGGCCACACAAGGTCACACTAGTTGCTCAGGATGTCAGAGCTCTCAGATCCCTCTTGTGATCAGACACAATAGGACCCGACAGCTCTGCTTGCTCGCAGGAGAACTGGGCAGTATCACATTTCAAATATTGCCTCTGCGTAATGTTCTCAGACCATTCAGAGCCCGGTTAGAAAAACACAGTCACGACTCTCCTCAGAGCCAGGGCTGTTGATTTTGTTAGGTGAGATCACTTGAGGAATATAAAATGCAAGAGAAAGAGTAGCAAAGAGGAAAAACAATAGACGGATATATAGGGTCAAACAAAAGTCACCAAGCAGTGGAGGAACTGCCTGGCCACAGGGTTCCACTCAGTTTAAATCTAGGGTTTAAGAGCTTAAGGAATTAATCAATTTCTACTCATTTTAATTCCTTCCAAATTGTAAAATGTTTACTTGCACGATGGCTTTTGATTCGGAGTGTGTGTGTGTGTGAGTGTGTGTGTGTGTGTGTGTGTGTGTGTATAAAAGAAGCTAAACTATGACTCTCTTAAAAAACCTGACAGTAGCCCATGTCCCCCTGCTCAGCACACATGCACCACAAAGGTTTTGTGCTCAAAGCACACAACATTTGTATGCCTAACCATCGATTTATGCTGGGCTTTTAATGTTATGCAAGACTTTTTCCTTCCTTTACTCACCACTGAGTAACTGCGCTGATTCAACATTTTATAGACGCATCAATTTTCCTTTAGAAGCTGTGCCGAGAATGTGGGACTCCCTGGGCCAGTTTCTTATTGAAATCAGATGATGCAAAAAGCATCTCACATTTCAGTGATAGGCTGCCCTCTAGTGAAAATTTTCAGCTACACATTCAACCTACAAATTATGGTTGCAAATACTGCAGAGGTTTCTTGACAAAGAAGTGTCCTTCGGTTGTAGAAGATATGACAGCATTGTGTAATTTAATCCCCAGCCTATTTTCTGTACATTTTAGTTTTCTGTAAAGTTTTCTTTGAGAATTCAAGATTTCTCTATTTTTAAAATATACATTCAATATATATTCTTTCCTAAGCCAATAAAAATACTGTATCTTTATGGAACAAAGTGAAAGATGCTGGTGACCAGTTGCTTTCCCAATTTTAGTATATGTGCTGCCGAAGCGAGCACGCCAGTTGCTTTCCCTAGCGAGCTGTGTGTGTCTATTTCCACGTATTTCATTTGGCTGTTGTGTAGTGTTTTTTTCTACCTTGGATAACTGCACGAAGTAAATTATTTTGCTGCATCAGTGTGTTAAATACTTCAGTGTTCAATGCCTCTATTTTTAATAGAATTTGAATATTTGTCCTCATATAGGTCTATGAGATAATACACTGGAAGCATTTTGTATAGTGCCTTACATGGGAAGCCTTAAAAATAGTTATTGATACTATTATTATAGAATTATCTATTTTAGACAAAAGTTATTTTGAGTGTTAAGAATACAGTTAGTGTTTTATTTATAGGTTATTTCTACATTGTTGTACATAGATGAGAGAATCTTCATGACAGAGTTAAACATAGTCTCTCCATAAAAAGTTAGCATTTAGAAACTTGAAAACAGTGGCAAATTTTTCCATCTTTATTATTTTATTTCTCCATCCCTCATTCTTCCCATCTATTTAACATCAGTAGAAGGGATAGCACGCTGTCTGAGTCAACCTTTTCAAAACTTGTAGAACTTGAAGGTGAAAAATCATTGGCAGTGAACAACTGTTATAATTACATCTGGGTGTTCGTAAACTCTGCTATTTTATTTTGTATAGATGCCATCCAAGATTAGAATCAAGGGTGCTCTTCACTTTATTTTGGTGGTTCTTCCACGGATTTTAAGCTCTCTAGAATCAAAGTTCTCTTAGTTTCTCCAATTCATAAACAATAATGAATACCTTCCATTTTGTAGGTAGCTGAGTGTTAATTTGTACGAAACACAAGACTGTGAGATAGGCATTAATATATTCACCTTAGTGATCATAAAACTTGGCTCAGAGAAGTCAGGCCACTTTCCCAAGGACACATAGCTCACTAAAAGCCATCAAAATTTATATCTTGGCCAATTGAGGCCAAGCCCCGTGCTCTTTCTCATCAAGGTTGATCCATATCCTGCCCTTGGTTTGTCGTTTATTATATCTTAGAGACATAGGCTGTATTGTTCCCATTTTAAAACAGAATATTACATCAAGAAAGAATAAAAAGCCAGGAAGTACATATAAAGGTCAGCATTTCACCACTAAGTCTGTTCAGATGTTCTAAATTAAGGAAAGCTACTGTCATTGATCCTTTGGAAGAATGAATGAGAGCTGTCCCTAAGGAAGTGACAAGGACTGGAAATGCCTCTCTTTAGTAATTCTCCCCAAGGTTGTATCCTTCTTCCCAGCCATAAATAAGTTATGAAGGTGAAATTTCTCTACTTACACAGAGATGTTGTCATAATAGAAAAAGAAGGAGATTTCAAATAGACACTGCTAAGAGCAGATGGTATATCAGAAACAGCAAACAAACAAACGGCTCCTTGTAGGATTACTGTATCATGGGAGCTCAAGGAAGCTACTCTAAAGACAATATCCATAAACTATGATTCAAAATTGGGTGTGAAATTTCATGGCTGAGGGAATGTTGATAATTTTTTTTCAGTTATTAAACTGGGTGAGTTTGTTTATTTTTTCTTTTGTTTTGTTTTGTTTTTTTGGTTCATTATCTACACTCAGGATGCACAACAATAAAAAGTCTCCTTTCTGGAAGTTTCGAGATCTTACTAGAATGCATAATCTTCCTTTGGTTTTTTTAGTTATGTATTTATCAAGAACAACATAATGTTTTGAAGTATACATACATTGTGGAATAGTTAAATCTAGCTGCTTAACAAATGTGTTACCTTGCATCATTATAATTTTTGTGGGGAGAACATTTAACATCCACTATCTTTGCATTTTTTTACGAATACACTATATCCTCATTAACTACAGTCACCCTGCTGTACAATATATCTCTTGAAATTATTCCTCCTATCTAAATATAATATATATCCTTGGGCAAACATCTCCCCATGTCCCTCTCTACCCTCAACACCTAAGCCTCCAGTAACTATCATTCTACCCTATGAGATTGATATTTTTTAGATTCCACATATGACTGAGATCATGTGATGTTTGTTTTCCTGCACCTGGATTATTTCACTTACATAATGTCCAGTGAGATCATGTGATGTTTGTTTTCCTGCACCTGGATTATTTCACTTACATAATGTCCTCAGGGTTCATCTATGTTGCTGCAAATGACAGAATTTCATTCTCTTTATGGCTGATTAGTATTCCATTGTGTATATATGCCACATTTTCTTTTTCCATTCATTTGTTGATAGATGCTTTGTATGTTGTAAGATAACATACAAATGTCCAATTTCATTCTTTTGCATATGGATATCAGGTTTTCCCAACACCTTTTGTTGAAGAGACTATCCTTTCCTCAATGTGTTTTATTGGCATCCTTGTTGAATATTAGTTTACCATATAGGAATAAATTTATTCCTGGGCTCTCTATTCTGTTCCATTGGTCTATATGTCTGTCTTTACACAACATTGTTTTGATTATTGCAGTTTTGTAATATATTTGCCTCCAGCTTTGCTCTTCTTTCTCAAGATTGTTGTTGCTATTTGTGGTCACTTATGGTTTCATATAAACTATACAATTGGGTTTTCTTTCTATTTTTGTAAAAACTGCCATTGGGATTTTGATAGGGATTGCATTGAGTCTGTACATTGCTTTGAATAGTATTAATATTTTAACAATATTAAGTCTTCCAATCCATGAACATAAGATATCTTTCTATTTATTTGTGTCATCTTCGATTTCTTTCATCGGTGTTTTACAGCTTTCAACGTAGAGAACTTTTACTGCCTTGATTAAATATATTGTATTTAATTTTATTGTAGCTATTGCTAATGTGATTGTTTTCTTGATTTCCTTTTTAGAGAGTTTGCTATTAATGTATCAAAACATTACTGATTTTTGTATGTTGATTTTGTATCTGCAACTTTACCAAATCTATTTATTAGATCTAATAGTTTTTTGATGGCATCTGTAGGGTTTTCTGTATATGAAATCATGCCATCTGCAAAAAGGGACTACTTCACTTTTTCCTTTCCAATTTGGATGTCTTTTATTTCTTTCTCTTGTACTATGTTGAATAGAAGTAAAGTGAAAATTCTTGTCTTGTTCCAGATCTTAGTGGAAAACCTTTCAACTTTTCTCCATTTAGTATGATACTAGCTGTGCATTTGTCATATATGGCCTTTATTGTATTGAAACACATACCTTCTACAGCTAATTTATTGAGAGTTTCTTTCATAACAGAATATTGAATTTTGTCAGATGCTTTTTTTTGCATCTGTTGAAATGACCATATGATTTTTATCCTTCATTCTGTTAATTAGTATATCACATTGATTGATTTGCATATGTTGAATCATCTTTGCATCCCTGGGATGAATGCCACTTGATCATGGTGTGTGATTTTTTTTTTATGTGCTGTTGAATTTGTTTTGCTGGTATTTTGTTGCGTACTTTCCATCTATGTTTATCAGGGATGGTCACCCGTAGTTTTGTTTTTTGTGTGTGTCCTTGTCTGGTTTGGTATTAGGGTAATGCTGGCCTTACAGAATGGGTTCAAAAATATCCCCTCCTCTTCAGTTTTTTGAAATAGTTTGAGAAAAATTGGTATTAGTTCTTCACTAAATGTTTGGTAAAATTCAGCAGTGAAGCCATTGGGTTCTGGGCTTTTCTTTGGAGGCAGAATTTTTAATACTGGTTCAATTTTCTTACTCATTACTGGTCTGTTCAGATTTTCTGTCTATTCATAATTTAATCTTGTTAGGTTGTGTGTCCAAGAATTTATTTTTTCTAAGATATCCAATTTGTTGGTATAATTGTTTATAATAGTCTCTTATGATCCTTTGTATTTCTGTGGTATCGGTTGTAATGTCTCCTTGTTCATCTCTGATTTTATTTATTTGAGTCTTCTCTTATTTTCTTACTCTAGCTAAAGGTTTGTCTCTTTTTTACCTTTTCAAAAAAACAGCTCTTAATTTTGTTGATCTTGATATTGTTTTTCTACTCTCTATTTCATTTATTTCTGCTCTGATCTTTATTATTTATTTCCTTATACTAATTTTAGGTTGAGTTTATTCTTGTTTTCCTAGTTCCTTGAAATACAACATTAGTCTTTTATTAAAGATCTTTCTAATTTTTTGATGTAGGTATCAATTGCTATAAACTTCCCTCTTAGAACTGCTTTTGTTGTATCGTATAGGGTTTGATACATTGTGTTTCCATTTTTAATTGTCTCAAGAAATTTTTTAATTGCTTTTCTAATTTCTTCATTGATCAATTGGTTATTGAGGAGCATATTTTTTAATTTCTATGTATTTGTAAACTTTTTGAGCTTCTCCTCTTATTGATTTCTAGTTTTATACCATTGTGGTCAGAAAACATACTTGATATTATTTTAAACTTTTGGAGTTTGTTGAGACTTGTTCTGTGGCCTAACGTATAATCTGTCCTGGAGAGTTTTCTATGTGTATTCTGCAGCTAAAGGTTGGAATGTTGTGTAAATGTCTGTTAGGTCCACTTGGTGTGGAAAGCAGTTTAAATCTGATTTTTTTGTTGTTGATTTTCTGTCTGGATGACTTGTCAATTGTTGAAAGTGTGATGTTGATGTCTCCTTCTGTTATTATAGTCTGTCTCTCTCTTTAGATCTTTTAATGTTTGCTTTATATATTTAGGTGCTCTGAGTTAGGTTACAAATATACTTACAATTGTTATATCCTCTTGCTGAATTCACCCCTTTATTATCATATAATATTTTTTACAGTTTTTGACCTGAAGTGTATTTTATCTAAGTATAGCTACCCCTGAACTCTTGGTTTTCATTTACATAGAATATCTTTTTTCCAATTCTTCACTTTCAGTCTATGTGTCACTTACAGATGAAGGAGTCACTTGTAAGCAGCATATAGATTGGCCCTGTTTTTTATCCACCTAGCCATTCTATGTCTTTTTATTGGAAAATTTAATTCATTTACATTCAAAGTAATTCTGATAGGTAAGGACTTGCCACTGACATTTTGTTAATTGTTTTCTAGATCCTTTCTTCATTTCTTCCTCTTTTACTGTCTTCCTTTGTGATTATATGATTTTCTCTATTAGTATGTTTTGATTTCTTATTTTTTATTTTTTTGTGTATCTATTGTAAGTTTTTGCTTTATGGTTGCCATGAGGCTTACAAAAAATGTATTGTTATTAAAATAAACTTAACAGGTTATCATAAGCTGATAACAGTTAACTTTGATCACACACACACACAGAAAAATGCTATGCTTTAACTCCATTCCCAGAAGCAACCTGTAGAGTTCCCACCAAGAAGAAGGCTGTCGCCAGATGAGTTTGCTGGCCGTTGACTTGCCAGTCTCTGAAACTGTAAGAAATAAACTTCATTTTTTTATAAATTATTCAGTTTCAGTATTCTGTTATAAGCAATAGAAAACAGACTAATACATACCACTTGCTGAGTTTTGGTATAGTGCTAAAAAAGAAAATGGACAGTGTCTGAAAAGGCTATTAACTATTTCTCTCTTTTTAAACTACATGTGTGTATGAGGTCAGACTGTCTTTATATCCTTTGATCAAAACATCATACCACAACAGATCGAATGCAAAAACAGATATAGAACTCTTCCTAATAGTTCTAAATTTTTTTTTTATGTGGAATGTTCTGAAAACTTTTTCTATTGGGTGTTTCTGAAATCCATATCAATGTATATGCAACAATGTGATGATTTGGCCTTTCAGGAACATACATACATTATTTAACCATAAAACAAATTTGTGTAATAACAAATGTAGTGTTAGTCTAAATAATATCATAGACACATTTATCAAGAAAATATGCAAATGACTTTACCATGGCAAAAATGACGATTGGATGTCCTGTCTAGCATACTCTTCTAGGTTATCTCCAACTTTTATTGTTGTTGTGCTATATTACAAGACTGTAAGTTATAGAAAACTGTTAATTCTGCAATTTAATTTTTGTTCATAGAAATCATAGAAATAAAAACCATGTCTCATGGGGGGGAAAAAGGAATCCAGTTATCTTCTATTAAGCCAGATTTTAAAGAGATTTGCAGAAAATTTTTTTAAAGCTACTCTTTGCAGGGCCGGCCCGTGGCTCACTTGGGAGAGCGTGGTGCTGAGAACACCAAGTCAAGGGTTAAGATCCCCTTGCCAGTCACCTTTAAAAAATAAAAAAGCTATTTCCATTAATATTTTATTTTGCAAAATATAGTTATTTCCATAAACAATGTTATTTATGTTAACATATAATAATTTTTAGTTTTTGAATGAAGTAATAAATACATATTTCAAAATTATCTATTTTAACTTCCAACATGATAAGTATTGATAGAAATAACATAAGAATTATTGGGGTCTAAGTAATTTTTAAGAGTATAAACAGCTCCTGAAACCAAAAAGTTTGAGAACTGCTGGTCCAGGCTGGTGATTTGAGATAATTGAGAACTTGGACCTCATAGCAGGTACCAGCATGAAAAGAAGCTGTGCCTGGGAATCAGGCAGGACCATGTGTCACAGTGGGTACAAACACAGTGCATTGCTCCAGGGCCATCCACCCAATGCTCTGTAAGCATGCATGGCTGTAAAGTCTGCCACCAGAGACACGGATTTAGCTGAAATGACTGAGCTTAAAACCTGAAATGACTAGGAAACCTGGACTTGTCTAGATTAATTTTTCTGTCACTAGGTAAAAATGGGGACATAAGAGAGACACTCCTCTTCAATTACTGAGAAACAAAGAAAGTTGTATTGCTTGCAGACATTTTACAGCTTTGAAACCTCTTGTCCTCTAGAATCACTGGCAGCCCCCAAGCAGACGCTAAAAGATATCTGGGTAGAGATGATGTGGGGCCTTCCTGCCTGGAGGAAACAAGACTACAAGTGCTCAACATTCTCTCCCAGATCCTCAGAATTCTACATGTTCTCTTATTTGATATTGCCCAAAACCCCATCAAACAGGTAAGACAGGTGTGATTACTGCCACAGAAAGAGAATGAGAGAGAGAGAGCAAGACCCAGGAGACACAAGTGTACCAGAGGTAGTCAGGGTGGCAGATCCACCCAGAGCCCCATTAATTAAACAGAAAATGTGTGATCCCCTTGTGACTGGAAAACCTGTGAAATAGTTAATCTCCTCTCACTTCTGGTGAACAAATGTTCACTTCATACCTATTAAGAACAGAGAGAATATTAACATAAATGAGGCTGGTCTCCACCCTCATGAGACTGTCAGTTCAGGTGGGATGGAGAGTATGCTTCACTAAAAGTAGAATAATGTGCTGTAGGAATATGGGGTAAAGGGGAATTAATTTTGACATTAGGAGTCCCACAAAAGCTCTCTCCAGCGAAGGCTCCCAACTCTCAGTTACGGGTCAAATAGAAGCACAGGAACACTTCTCTGTAAGCCTCCTTCTCATGGTGAGGCTGACCACTGAGTTTGTTTTAAGACTCACACCAGTTCTCATGGAATCTAGCAGAACACAGTTCTTTCCACTCTGTGTCCTTGGGGGAACCTTCACAGCACTTCACTGAAACCCATCATTCACAGCCCACAATGACTTTGGTGCCCAAAGCAATTGGTACAAGTGACTATTATTCTTTCATGGTCATGAAAATTGGCAGGAAAGTAATGTATTTTGCATGGGGAAATAACAATTTGTTAAACCAAATTTCCCCAGCAATATGTCTATTTCCTAGGAGGACCCAAGGCTTTGTGACCTTCGCTGCTAAACAGAGTGTATTCCTTTCCTGGTATGAGTTACTATTTCCCAAGTCCATCTCCCTACACCCACCAAGGGTAATCAGCTGCTTTGTATTCTGAAAATATGCCTCCCAGCTTCTTATCCCACCCAAAGATTGCTATTCTGCTGCTTTTCCAATGCAATTAATATTAAAGCTGTGAGTGTCATAGATGACTGATTGTATTAAGCTTTATATTTGGGTCCTGGACACAGTAAATAAATCACAAATTTTTCTTTTGTTCACTAAGGCATAATTTGTGTTAGGAACTTCAGTCAGTCACCAGAAAATATATTTTTCAACAGCTGTTATATTTTATATATTGATTTACCCTATGCACCCACCCCCACCTCAACACTCCACCCCCCATAGAAGAAAAAAACCCAAACTTGTGTGTTGGTAACACAGTGAAATGAAAAACGTATGTCCATGGTTAACAGTATACAAAAAGAGCACTATATACATCTGTAAAGAAATAGAAAACAGGCTCTAGTATTCTACATTAAATAAATATTGGATTCCCCAAAGGTGTGAACTATGGTTTAATAAATGGAAGGAAAAACTTCTAAGAATGGTGCCCTCTTTCTTTAGATGTGTGAAAATCTAAATGGTTTACTTATACAGACTGCTATGTATTGATTTCATTATGTTGAATATTATGTGATGCAGTAAAACCATTAAATACATTCTGATTTGAGGACGTTCTGTTTAGTGCTAAAATAACTTCTAATTTTGCAGGTTATTATAAAGCAATTCTATCAAAATGGAATTATGTAGTTGAGCTATAGTTTACTATTTGGTTCCAGCCCAGAGAGAAGTAGTCTGCAGAGACTGTGGTAAATGACAATTCTGTGAGTGACAACATTTTCATCTTATGGATTGTCTATAAGAGAAATTACAGGTCTTCTTCCTCCGGGATGAAGAGGAAGAAGCCACCACACTAACACCTACTCAGGGCATGAATGAGAAAAATGTCACAGATGTAGAACTCCTTTGGAAGAATCTGGAAGTACCAATTTAGTTAGAGAGAATGGGAGCTCTATGAGGGTGGAGACCATGTTTATATTGTTCATCATTTTATCCCCAGAGCTCAACATAATTTTATATATGAGTTTCTCAATAAATATCTGTTGAGTAAATAAATGAAAGGAACAATTTAAAAGGCAGGACAACAAATCAGAACAGCTCATTGGCTCAGATGAACCCTGAAGAACAGGAGGTAAGGCAGGAAATATGCTACTGAACTCTGACCAAAGACAAAGAGGAAATTCTAAAAGCAGCAAGAGAAAAGTGTCAAGGCACCTAAAAGGGAGCCCCCATCAGACTAACAACAGACTTCTCAGCTGAAACTCCACAGGCCAGAAGAAAATGGGATGATATATTCAAAGTTCTCAAGAAAAAACTACCAGCCAAGAATACTATACCCAGCACAGCTGTCCTTCAGAAATGAGAGAGAAATAGTATATTTCCCAGACAAACAAAAACTGCAGGAGTTCACCACAGCACAGCCAGCCCTGCAAGAAATTCTCAAGAAAGTCCCGCATCTGAAATCCAAAAAATGATAATCACTACCATGAATACACAAGAAAGAACAAAACCGACTGTTAAAACAAAAATGCAAATGAGAAAGAAAAATTATATTTCATCACCTCAAAAAACCAACAGACACTGAAGGCAAACAATAAAAGTGGAAGAAAGGAACAAATGATATTTAAAACATCTAAACAAAAAGTAATAAAATGTCAGGAATAAGACATACTTGTCAATAAGAACCCTAAATGTAAATGGATTAAACTCCCCACTCAAAAGACATAGATTGACTAATTGGCTTAAAAAGCTAGACCCAACTATATACTGTCTTCAAGAGACTCACCTAACCTGTAAAGACACAAACAGTGACTAATACTGAAGGGATAGAAAAAGATACATCACACAAATGGAAATCAAAAACTAGCAGGAGTAGCTATTCTTATATCAGATAAAATAGACTTTAAACCAAAAGCCATATAAAGAGACAAAAAAGGCCACTTAATGATCATAAATATGAAAACTAATTGGTATCAGATACTAAAAGTTCTTGTAAGTTGTTGAAAGTGTTAGTTCTGGGAATAGCATTTTTATATTTTTCAAATTGATTTGTCTTTGAGACAAACTACAACAATCATAAATATGTATGCACCCACTACCAGAGCACCCAGTTATATAAAGCAAACACCATTAGACCTAAAGAAAGAGATAGACCCCAATATGATAATAGTGGTGACCTGGCCATCCCTCCTTCAGCATTGAACAGATCACCTAAGCAACAATCAACAGAGAAACATAGGATTTAAACTACTCTTTAGACCAATTGGACCTAGGGCAGATATCTACAGAACATTTCATCCAACAACTACAGAATATATGTTCTTCTCATTTGCACATGGAACATTCTCCAGGATAGATCACATGTTAGGTCACAAATCAAGGCTCAGAAAATTTTTAAAAATCTAAATCATTTCAAGCATCTTTTCAGATCACAATGGATTAAAACTAGAAATCAATAACAAGTGAAACTCTGGAAACTATACAAAGACATGGAAATTAAACAATAGGCTCCTGAATGACATATGGGTCCAGGAAGAAACTAAACAGGAAATCAAAACACTTACTGAGAGCACGTTGGTGGTATAGTGGTGAGCATAGCTGCCTTCCAAAACACTTACTGAAACTAATGAAAATAAAGACACATCTTACCAAAACCTGTGGGATACTGTAAATGCAATACTAACAGAGAAGTTTATTGCAATAAATGCTTACATCAAAAGAATAGAAAGACTTCAAATAAACAACTTCTCAAAAAAAT
Organism: Cynocephalus volans; assembly: GCF_027409185.1. Classification (NCBI taxonomy): domain Eukaryota; kingdom Metazoa; phylum Chordata; class Mammalia; order Dermoptera; family Cynocephalidae; genus Cynocephalus; species Cynocephalus volans. The sequence goes on from NC_084460.1 coordinate 229,688,875, forward strand.
AGGAAAACAAGAATAATCCAATCCTCAAAGTAGTATACAGAAAGAAGTAATTAAGATCTGAGCAGAACTAAATGAAATGAAGACCCAAAAAATGATATGAAAGATCAATGAAAAAAAAGGGTTTTTTTTGAGAAGATAAACAAAATAGACAAACCATTAGCTAGGTTAACCATGAGAGAGAGAGGGAGAGAGAGAGAGAGAGAGAGAGGGAGGGAGGGAGAGAGGGAGAGAGAGAGAGAGAGAGAGAGACACACAGACAGACAGACAGACACGAAGGGAGGAAAGGAGGAAGGGAGGGAGGGAGAAGACCCAATAACAAAAATCAGAAATGAAAAAGGAGACATTACAACCAATACCACAGAAATAAAATGAATCATGAGAGACTATTATAAACAACAATATGCCAACAAATTTGAAAACCTGGAAGAAATGAATAAATTTCTGGATACATACAAACTTCCAAGACTCAAACAAGAAGAAACAGAAAATAGGAACAGATCAATAACAAGCAACAAGAATGAAGCAGTAATCAGCAGTCTCCAATCAAATCAAAGCCCAGGACTGGATGGCTTTATTGCTGAATTCTATTAAGCCTTTAAAGATGAATTAATAACAATTCTTTCCCAACTATTCCAAATAATCAAAGTACAGTGCATTCTCCCAACCTCTTTCTATGAGGACAGCATCACCCTGATACAAAAACCAGACAAAGATACAACAAAGAAAGAAAACTACAGGCAAATATCTCTGATGAACAGTCTCAATACTCCTCAATAAAATATTAGCAATTAGAATATAGCAAAACACGGAAAAACTTATATACCATGATCAAGTGGGATTCATCCTAGAGATGCGAGGATGGTTCAACATATGCAAGTCAATAAATGTGATACACCACGTCAACAAAATCAGGGAGAAACACTATACGATTATCTAAATAGAGACATGTTGCTCTGCCTCACACAGATTTGTCACCTCTTTTCCTATGGGTGACAGAGCCTCAAAAGGATTACTCAAAGCCCATCTCTTATGAGCAGTGAGAGACCCCAAAGGGGTTAATTTCCTGGAACCCTCAAGAGAGAGGCATTACTTCCTTTTTTGGAAATTAACCATGAACTGGGGTTCTTGCCCTGCATTATTCTCCAGACCAGGAAGTTACAGGAAAAGAACATAAGTGAAGTTATGGCTAAGTGCAGTTTAACGATAAAGGCTGGTAACATCAGTGAGATAACAAAGTGACAATCCATAATGCAATTTGAAAAAGGTTAAGTCGATCCACCAACAAAGCTTGATCTTAGCAAACACTGTTTTCCCTACAGCAATTTCCCCAGCATTTTTATATATCAATCAAGTAACTTATCTGTCCTTGAGCCAGCAACCTTGCTGTGTTACAATTCTTTATCTTACAACAGAGACTTTAGCCTGGGGAAAGCTTCCTGTCTTTTGCAAGGTTAACATTTCTATATGTGATTCCAAAAGGTTAGGCTAAACCTGAGACTACAGGGCTTTGGAGGCCCTTTGAAATACATTTGCTTTATAGTATACTCCACAGAGGCAGAAAAAGCATTTGACAAAATTCAACACCCCTCTGTGATAAAGGCTGTAAACAAATTAGGTATGGAATGAAAGTGTCTCCACACAATAAAAGCTATATATGATAAACCCACCACCAATATCATCCTGAATGGGCGAAAGCTGAAAGATTTTCTCTTAAGAATAGGAACAAGAAAAGGATGCCCACTCTCACCGCTCCTATTTAACACAGTATTGGAAGTACTACCAGAACAATCAGGCAAGAGAAAGAAATAAAGCACATACAGGTTGGAAAAGATGAAGTCAAACTGTCCCTGTTGCAGATGACATGATGTGACAGAAAAACCTAGACTCTACCAAAAAACTCTTAGAGCTGATAAACAATTTCAGTAATGTTTCAGGATACAAAATCAACATCCAAAGATCAGTAGCATTTTTATACTCCAATGAACTAGCAGAAAAAGAAATCAAGAAAGTAAGCCCATGCACAATAGTCACCAAAAAAAAAAAAAAAAAAAAAAAACCTAGGAATCAATTTAACCAAAGAGGTGAAAGGTCTCTACAACAAGAACTACAATTCACTACTGAAGGACATTAAAGAGGACACAAAAAGGTGGAAAGACATTCTATGCTCTTGGATTGGAAGAATTAACATTGTGAAAATATCCATACCACTCAAAAAGATCTACAGATTCAATGCAATTCCAATGTAAATACCAATGACATTCTTCACAAAAATGGAAAAAGCAATCCTAATATTCAAATGGAACAACAAAAGACCCTGAATGGTCGAAGCAATCTTGAGCAAAATAAATAAATAAATCTGGAGGCATAACACTACCCAACTTCAAATTATACTACAAAGCTGTAGTAACCAAAACAGCATGGTATTGGCATAAACACAGACAATCAGACCAATAGAACACAATAGAGAAGCCAGAAATCAATGACATACAGCCAACTGATCTTTGACAAAGGCACCAAGAACATACATTGAGGAAAAGACTGCCTCTTCAATAAATTATACTGAGCAAATTGGACATCCATATGCAGGAAAATGGAACTAGACCTGCACCTCTTGCCGTATACAATAATAAACTCAAAATGGATTAAAGACTTCAGTGTAAGACCTGAATTATAAAACTATTAGGAGAAAACATAGAGGAAACACTTCAGGAAGTAGGAATGGGCAAAGACTTTATGAATAAGACCCCAAAAGAACAGCAACAAAAGAAAAAATAAACAAATTAGATTATATCAAACTACAAAGCTTCTGCACAGCAAAGGAAACTATCCACAAAGTGAAAAGACAACCTACAGAATGGGAGAAAATATTTGCAAATAGTTGCAAACATCCAGCAAGGGATTGTTATCCAGAATATACAAGGAACTCAAACAGCTTCACAGTAAAAACAGAAAAACAAAAAAACAAAGAATCCAATTTTAAAATGGGCAAAAGAGCTGAGCAGACATTTTTCAAAGGAAGACATACAAATGGCCAACAGGTACATGAAAAAATGCTCAACATCACTAATTATCAGGGAAACCAAAATCTCAATCAATGCAATCATCTCACACCAGTTAGACTGGCTATTATCAAAAAGACAGAGAATAACAAATGCTGCTGAGGATGTGGAGAAAGAGGAACTCTTCTACACTGTTAGTGGGAACTGTAAATTAGTACAGCCATCATGGAAAACACTATGGAGGTTTCTCAAACAACTGCAGACAGATCTACCATACAATCCAGCAATACCACTTCTGGGTGTATACCCAAAGGAATGGAAATCATCATGTCGAAAGGATATCTACAGTCCCATGTCCATCTCAGCCCTGTTTACAATAGCCAAGATATAGAACCAACATAAATGTCCATTGTTAGGCGATGAATACGTAAAATGCAGTATGTATGCACAATGGAATCTTACTCAGCTATAAAAAAGAATGAAATTCTGCCATTCACAGCAACATGGATGAGGTTGGAGAAAATTATGTTAAGTGAGATAAGGCAGGTGCAGAAAGAAATACCACATGTCCTCACTCATAAGTGGAAGCTAAGAAAGAGAGAGAGAGGAGAGAGAGGGAAGAGAGAGAGAGAGAGAGAGAGAGAGAGAGAGAGAGAGAGAGAGAGAGAGAGAGAAAGAAAGAAAGAAAGAAAGAAAGAAAGAAAGAAAGAAAGAAAGAAAGAAAGAAAGAAAGAAAGAAAGAAAGAAAGAAAGAAAGAAAAGAAAAGAAAAGATCACAATAACATGTTGAACTTTCAGAAGGAGAGGACAGACCTTGGTTACAAGAGGTGGGAGAGGGGCAGGCAGAGTGATTAGGGAGAAATTGGTTAAGGGACACAAAGAATAATTACGATTTGTAATAATGAACATTCTAATAATATTGATTAAATCATTGCATATTATACACAAATACTGATAGTCAACACTGTACCCCCAAAATATGTATTATCAATTATGATTCAATAAAAAAAAGAAGAATTGTTACTTAATTTACACTCCATTCATGAAAGCATAGTATATATGGCACTATTAAAATAACATACTGAAAATAAAGTAAGTGGCTAATGTGTTTTTAGAACACAATTTAATGAGATAAAATTAACCATTTTTTAAAATGAATAATTCAGTGGCATTTAGTACGTTCACAATGTTGTGCAACCATCACCTCTATCTAGCTCCAATATATTTTTATCACTCCAAAAGGAAACCCTGAACCCATTAAGCAATTTCTCCCTATTTCCCCCCTTTCCACAGCCCCTAGCAACCACCAGTTTGTGTTATGTCTCTATAGATTTACCTGTTTTGCATATTTCATATAAATGGAATCATAAAATATGTGACATTTTGTATCTGGTTTCTTATACTTAGCATAATGTTATTGAGGTACATTCACATTGTAACGTATATCAGTATTTCATTCCCCTTTAAGGCTTAATAATATTCCATTGTATGTATATGCCACAATTTGCTTATCCTTTCATCCACTGATAGACATTTGGGCGGTTTCCACCTTCTCATTTTTGTGAATAATGCTGCTGTAGTATGTACATGTACTTGTTTGAGTACACGTTTTCAATTCCTTTGGGTATGTACCTAAAAGTGAAATTGTGGGATCATATGATAATTCTATGTTTAACTTTTTGAGGACATGTCAAACTGTTTTCCACAGCAGCTGAACCAGTTTACATTCCTACAAGCAATGTTCCAATTTCTTCACATCTTCACCAACATTTGCTATTTTCTGTTTTATTTTTATTATTATTATTATTATAGCCATCCTAGTTGGTATGAGGTAATACTTCATTTTGGTTTGATTCATGTCTCCCTAATCACTAATGATGTTGATTTTCATGCAATGGTTAACGTTTTAAGTTACTAAATTTTGGAGTCATTTATTATGTAACATTACCTACAGACAAAAAAAAAGTAAGCAAAATCAGATAGTCCTGCCCTCACGTGGCTAACAATCTAGTCTAACTAAAAGGCCATACAAATGAAAGTAAAGTTAGAACTGTGGTTAGTGCTATAACAGAGAGGTCTTCAGCACTATGAGAGCACGTGAAAGACCAAAGGTGGAATGTCAGGGAAGGATCCTCTGGAGGAATGCCCACTGAGCTAAGATCTAAGGATGAGAAGTATTTAACCAAAACAAGAGGAGAGTGAAAAGAGTGTGTAAAAATGCCTATAAGGGAAGATGGCAAATAGGAAGCATTGAATGACAGCTACTCAGACCTAAAGAAGAGATAAAAGCTACAGGTTCAAGATGAGGCAGAAAATACACAGAGAGGCCGGACTATGTAGGGCCTTGAAGGTCAAGTTAAGGAATTTTACCTCTGCCCGAGATCAATGGGATGTAATTAAAAGATTTTAAGCAGAGTGGTGACACAAAAACAAATTTATGTTTTGAAAAGATCAATGTCATTTCAGGGTGGAAAATAGACTGGAAGGAAAAAAAGAGAGTAAGTTGGAAAATCACTCAGGAAATTATTTTAGTAAGAGAAAAAGGTATGATTTGGTAGAAATTGTAAACACAGCCAACTCTTGAACACCACCAATTTGAGCTACACAGAGTCACTTACGTGCAAGTTTTTTTCAATAAATATACTGGAAAAAAATTGGTTAGGTATGTCATGCATTTAAGTAGCCTACCTAACAGCAGGCTGTTAGTAGTCTATTAGAAGTCAAGTAATTAAGCTCCCTCAGTGGGGCTCAGGGTTCATAGTATGGCTCTGGGGGTGAGGGAATGAATGTACAATGTACTTAGGTGGTAGTTAAGTAGTCAAATTTTGGAGGAATCAAAAGTCATACTTGGATTTTCAACTAAGTGGGGGTCAGTACTCCTAACCCCTGCATTATTCAAGGAATAACTATACTGAGAGATGAGAAAATTAAGAAGGTATCTTCTTAAAATCAATTGGTCTTAGAGATGGATTGTATAGAAGGCAAAACAAACTATCAAAGATGACATTTGGGTTTCTGGCTTGAGTAAATGGATACAAGATGGTGCTCCTCATTGAGACTGAGAGCACAGATTGAGAACTACTTTTGGGACAGATCTAGAATTTGGTTTTAGACATATGAGTTTGAAGTGTCATCTAGTTAGAGCTATTAGGTAATAATTGCACGTACAAGTCTGATGCTTAGATGAAAAGTTGGGTTAGAGACGCAAATTTGTGAATTGTGTACATGGTGGGGATAATTGAAGCCAAGGTGTGCATGAGGTCTCATAGGAACAGAATGTAAAATATCTACAGAGGAAGGCTAGGACTGAGCCTTGAGGGACCAAATACTTGTATTTATTGGCTGTGTAGAGGACGAACCCGAAAAAGAGACTGACACAGGGTACTCGGAAAAGTAAGAGTAAGCTGAGAATTCACAGAAGACAGGAGAAGAAAGTGTTTGAGATAGGCAGCAGTAGTCAGCAGCACAAAAGCTAATGAGAATTCAAGTTAAACAGGGCCAAAATATGTCTATGGATTTGTGACAGTCAGATACTGATGACCTCAGCAAGAGCAATTTGTGTAGAGGGGACAGGAGCCAGATTGGAGTGAGCTGACAAATAAGTGGAAGGTGAGTAACTAACTCTCTAGAAGTACTGTGTTAGTTACAGCATCATCTTCCTGAGCTCATCAAAGCCAACCACTCCCAAGCCAACCAGTCAGGGTCTGTTCTGAGATTTCCTTCCAGCAACCCATTCTGAGTCCAGCCTAGCCTGGGCCTGTGTGGAGGCTGAAGGAGAATCCCACACCCAGATACACAGAGCAGAAGACTGCCCATTTCATGGGGGGGGGGAATAATGTTAGGATATTAGAGTATGAAGGGACATTGGTCTAAATATTCATTGAGCCTAAATAGAATCTGGCTAGATAAGGCACGGAAGCACCTTCCCCAAACATTGTCAGTCAAATAAATTACCTTAGTATACCAAAAGTTATCTAGACTCAAGAAAATTTCAGCCACTATTCATTCAATAAACATTTATTGAACCTCATAACGCTATCCTAAGAGGTATGGATGCACATCAAATAAGACATAGCCCCTCTCCGTGAGGAATTCATAATTCAGAGAGGAAGACGGAGAAGTAGACCAATGGTTACAGTGTGGGGTGATAACTGCTCTGAGACAGCAAACACAGGGGATGGGTGACTAAATCAGACTGGAGTTTCAGGGGAGGCTCCTGAGAAGACATCCTTGCTGAGTGGCATTGTGAATGGTAAATAAAATGAGATAGGAGGATGAAGAAGCACAATAGGATGGTGAAAGGTATTCTAGGCAGAACCTACGGCTTGTGTAAGGGCTCAGAGACATAAGACAGCACGGTGCATTGTGCAACACAACACAGTGTACCAGAATGTGAAAGCAGAAGAGTTAGAAGAGGTAAGCCTGGGCCAGAGCATGAAGAACATTATATACTCATGTGTTAGGCAAGAATTTTTTGGTTTCAAGTCATAGAAAAACAATTCCGATAGCCTAAACAACAAAATTTGGAATGCAGTGACTCAGTTACTAGAACATTGAAGAGGTAAATGAGTTTTCCAGCATGGTTGGTGACACGATTTAGCTGATCATCAGGAATCTCTCTTCAACTCATGCCTGACTCACACTGGCCTGAATTGGATCTTATGCCCATCCCTGGACGAATTTCTAATACTCTGTTTAGCCACGCCTGGGTCATGTGCTCACCCTTAGCTTCAGGGAATTCAGTCAGATCCACCCCATAATACATGTAGTAAGAGTGGAGCAAAAAAAAGAAACTGTAGATGGCCACCCTGCCATGCAAAGGGCTTTAAACTGTATCCTAAGGGGAAGGGAAGCCATTGAAAGATTGCAAGCAGAGTGGTGGAATGGTCAGATTTTCATTTCAGAAAAATCTGTGCAGGAACAGCAAAGCAAATGGATCAGAGAAGTTCAGACTCAAGGCAATTAAAACTCCTGTAGTTGTCCAGAGGATAGTAGTGAGAGCCTGGGCAATGGCCATGAGGACAGGAAATTACCTGGTTCCCTTTATGGGATTATTAAAAAGCACCTCAACCAGCCAGAATGACCTGGGTTTTTTTGTTTTGTTTTGTTTTCCTCTCCACTTTTCACCTAGATTTTAGACAGTAGCCATCTGAAAATCAGAGACACAAGTCAGAAATGGTTCTTTGCTGGCAGCCACTTCTAAAGAAATAGAACAGATTTTAAATCCTTCAGATCCCTTGACTCTATGACTCTGTGTGTACCCAGGACAATTCAAACACACATGCATATGCTTCATGTTATTAGCATGAGGATTTTTGATACAAAAGACCACAGCGTGTTTGTCTACACATATGTAAAGTGTTATCTTTCAATTTCTTCAACTGGAGATAGAAATTGGAGCAACTAAGAGTTATTGCCTCTCGCTCAGCATTCCCCCTGAGTAGGTGTAGGGCATCATCCCATGCAATGCTGCTTAGATTCATGGAAAAGGCCCACACATGATGGTCTTAAATATGTACAGCATTTTCAGCTTATAAAAGCACTTCCTTATACATTAATTCATTGAATCATCCCAGCAACTCTATGAAATAGGCAATAGCATTCCCATTTTATAAAGCATCAGAAGCTCAGAGGGGAAAGTGAATTGCCCGAGGTGGGAGAAGGTGGCAGGTCTTTGGGCTAAAATCATACTTCTTAGCCTACTTTTGAGTAATTGTGAACAAAGACTCTAGAGACAGAGTCCCAAGTTTAAAGTCTCAGCTTGTCACTGATTTGTTGAGTATTTAAAGCAACAAATTACCATATTTCTCTGGCCTTCAGTTTTCTCAACTATAAATAGAAATTTTTAAAAATAATGTACTTTGGAGAGTTGTTGTGAGGATAAAATGAGTAAATACAAATAAATAAGGTGACCTTACAAGTTGTCCAAAACAATATACTTCTGAAAATGAAAAGGGGCACTCAAAATAAGTAAAATACATACTATTTCTGAAATATCTATTTACTAACAAAAATCTCTTAATTTACTGGTGGATCTATAATTCCAGAAATAAATTTTTTCCACACACACAAAAAAAGAATACATATCAGTATACATTAAAGCCTAAAACTTTTAAGAACTTTTTTACACTGATTTTATAAACATTAAATATATATATATATATAAGCAATATATATGTATATAAGCAAAATAATCATTTTGGAACAATTCATATACTTTCATCAGCTTAATTTGTCCCTAGTGCCTTTGTTGCAGGCCTTGGCACATCTGGCTGGTCCACTGAGTGGCTGGCAGGGACAGCAGTATGAAATACTTTTCCTAACTCCACCCACCTGGAAGGTGTTAGTCGTCCCTAGTTGCTCCTTCCTCAGAAGCACTTCATTTTGACAGTGACCATCATGAATGCAGATCTTAGTAAAAACTAAAATGACTTATGTAATATCTGGAAGAAGTTGGAAAGAAGTTGGTTCTATCATAGGTTAGACAAAGTAATGACAGAAACTCATTCTGACTTATTTTGATATAACTATTTACAATATTACTGTTAAAAAATGAAAAATCCAGAATAAATGATAAACTGAACAGGATACTGGTACTTTCCAAGAAAACTGCCTGTATTGCTTATTCATCCTAAGAATAAAGCTCTAAAGCAGAGTCTGGTTCACAGTAAGCACTACATAAGGACCAGCTATTTTTATTGGTTCAGACCTTGTTGTTGTTGCTGTTGTTACTGTGGTATAACTTTGGTGTATTTATTACATACAATGCACTGGGCTATGTAAATATCACCTTGTTTCATTTTCCCCAAAGCCTCACCTGCTGCATTCATTTACCTTTATCTGCATGGTTCTTAAATGTATTTGAGTTGGTAATCTCTGAATCTAGTCTGGAGTCTGAATCACTACAACATACTTTCTTATCCTGCTCTCTATTGCTGAAGTATTTGTAGTATGAAGCACAATCTATTAGATATAATCTGACATGCAGTCTTATGTATAGTATTTCAGATGTTTCATGCATGTTAGTCACCTCCACCTCAAGATCATAAATTTCTTAGGGACATGGGCCAATGTGTCAATCATGGTTTTCAGATGCAAGCGACAGGAACCAATCCTGGCTCATTAAAGCATAAGAGTAATTTGTTAAAATATATCATGTAACTCACAGAATCTCCAGGAGGGCTGAAGAACTAGGCTTAGAAGCTGTGCAGCCAAGAGCAAGGCCCCAGAATACACCATAGAACTGGTTGGTCCTGTGAAGGCAAACTACCAGCATCACTCGACCAGTCCTCCCAACTTGCACACCCAACGACTCTATTGCTGGACACTGCACACTGCACACTGCAAATAGAACTGCTTTCACAACCACCTCAGAAACTTCTGGGTTGCTTCTGCTGGAACCACCACCCTCCCTAGGATAAAATTCAAGTGTTCTGGGTTTGTTTTATCAGCTTCTATAAAAGGGGTGAGTGCACCCAGTTAGTAGGACCCAGTTACATGCTCATGCTCTAGCTGCAAAGAAAGCCAGGAAAGCAAATATTTAGCATTTTCAGCTTCTTTGGTGATGGAAAGGCTTTGCCTCATAATGCAAAACTTCCTATAAGCATAATCACGGTGTTCAGGTACTAGGCAGTCAGAAATCATGACAAATGTCTATACATCCATGACTTGCATCTCTTTAGTATCCCTCTCAGAACTGAGTACAACTGAATTCTGAAGACTTCCCCCTGCTGATTTCATAAATTATCAAAGTGGTGCTGTGGAGACCAATTTGAAACACAGGACTTCAGACTACTGGGAAAAATGAGAATGTAGCTATTAGCATCAAAGAGCTCCTTCCATCCAAGTCCCCTCTGGCAATACAGGGGTTCAAAGTAGTCTACAAATTCACCAATAAGCTGAGAAAAAGGAGATGACTATAACTACTATAAATTGCTTTGGTCTCTTGATTTTAAAGCAAAGTAGAAATAATAATATAATAAATGATCCATTATTTATTCTTCTGGTAGAACACTTGACTCCTTAATAACCATTGTTCAGTTAAGCCTCACATCTTTCCTACCAAATCCCACTGACTGAGGTTGCAACAGTTGGTATATGGCATCTTTAGTACCACAGAACTGAGCAAAAAATCCAAAAGAAATGATAATTACAAAGTCCAGGGACCATAATCTAAAGAAAAGCTGGAGAAGAGCACAAAACATGTAAGTTGACCCTGAACAACTTGAAATAAAAGGTGTCAACTACCACTCATCAGACAGCCAAGGCTTGGCTGTCTTGGACACTGTACTGACTTGGATGTGGGAACTTAACAGGGAGTTAGGAATCGTGCCCAGATACCGGGTATCTGCCATGAGGCAGACACTGTTGACTTTTCGTGGTTCCCACTGAGAATTTTCATGGATTCCACTGAGAATACAATTCCTCAAACAATTCTGTTCTAGGTACTTTGCTTGGTGCTTTGATGCCAAACCAAGACAAATAAAATAGCATCCCTGATGCCCCCAAATTTATAATCTATAGGAGGTGAGAAGTCAATAAGTCAAATGGCTATAAGGCAGAACATGATAAATGCTTTAAGGGTTGAGCAAAGTACACAAGGATTCATTGGAGGGGAAGAGCAGGGAGGTCAAGAAAGGCAGTGGCAGGGAGAAGAAAACCCAATGCCTGAAACCTCCATCTTCACTGCAAGCCATTTTCCCAGATGATTAAAGACAGTTAGGGCTAAAACAGGGCTGTGTATCATCTAATACAAACTCCTCCTTTTTGCACTTGATGAAAGTAAGTGATAAGGATTGAATTGTGTCCCCCCCAAAAGCTAAATGTGTTGAAGGCTTGGTCCCCACCATAACAGTGTTAAGAGGGTGGGAAATCCTATTGTGGTGATTGAAAGGTGGAGCCTTGAAGAGGTGATTAGATTGTAGGACCATGATATAGTGAATGGTTAAATGGTGGTCATGGGCGTGGTTCTGAGGTCCTTAAAAGAAGAAGGAGTGAAGTGTTAGCTCTTCCTCTGCTTCACCATTCTCACCATGTGACACCCTGCATTGCTGTAGAGTCACCTAACCAGATGTGCTCCCTGGACTTTGGACTTCCCAGCCTCTGAAACTTAAGCAATAAGTAGTGTTTATAAATGACCCAGTTTCAGGTATTTTGTTATAGGGGACAGAAATGGACTAAGAAAATCTCTTATCTCACAATTATATTCTTAAAGTCCCTTGTCTTTTTATTCTCTGCTAATAAACTACTTGCCGCTAGAAAGACTGCTGTCTGAAAAAAATATGAGAGATCCTAAAATATCTTGGGAAATTAAAGCACTTTAGAAAAACCAAAAAGAAAAGAAAAGACCTACCACAGTGAAACCTTTAGCAGAGCAACATCCTATGGCCTGATGAAGGTGCCGGGCTGTGGGGGGCAGTCTCCTGAAAGCTGCCTCAACCCCCAATTCTCGGTCAGTTTGGGAAGAGTGGGATAGAAACAAGGAACTGAGCAGAGATAGTGAAAGTCCTGACAGATTCATAGTAATCCTCAGTTCTACGCATCAGTATAAATAGTGACAAACTCTCAGAAATCCTATCTTGTCAACAGAGATCATGGGAGGTGAGAAAGCAAATTCACGTAAGAGGGAAGGAGTTTCTCCAATGAGCTGTTTCTACTATGGCTTTCTTGAGAGCTGGGACTTGGAACAGACAGGTCAGTTTTAGAAGGTTCCAAGCCCATGTTGGTTCAAACATGATTTACTTATGTCACCTCAAAACAAAGGTAGTCTTCAGAAAGTTTGGTAACCCGGCATTTGAGATCTCTACATGAGAATGGTCCTCATTATCTGCTCATCCACCCTTCCACCCCAACCCCATCCTTAATTGGCTTCCAGAGATAGTTGGCAAATGAGGTTTTCACCAGGCCAAATATATGGCCACATGCCGCTACCCCCCTACTCCCTTGCCCATGGCACACATCGCTAATTGATTATAGTATTCTCTCCTGCTGAAGCCAGGTGCAGCCTCAGAATCCTTCTCAACACAGCTTTGGACAACTACTACCAGTCATTTTGAGTTGGCATTCAAAAGGAAATCTATATTGCCAAATTGTCCTAGGGACTGCTGAATAGGCAGCTTCCTTTGTCAGATGTTTTTGTGTGCCCATTCCCCCAGAATTTGAGTCACTATTCAGAGAAGCATTCAATGCAGGATGAAGAAAAGCTTTGTTCATTACTACCTTAAGAAAGAAAAAACTTGGGAATGAACAACGGTCTGAATCTTTAAAGTGCATATGAATCACCCGGGGATTTGTTTAAATACAGATTTTTATTCACTAGGTCTGGAATTTATTGCCTTTCTCTTAACTTTTCTTCCATTAGTTTCTATCTCTTAGTGTTGCACTTTGAGAAACTTTGAGAGTTGGTATTATAGTACAGAGGTTAAGTACAAGGGCTCTTCTTGGATTCCAGACTAGTTGTCTGACTTTTGGGAAATTACATCCTCTCTTTGTCTTATTTTCCTAATCAAAAAAACGAGGATGAAAAGAGAGCCTACTTTATATCATTGAAAGGATTAAATTAGATTATACATATTAAATGCTTAGAACAATGCCTGGCACATAGTAAGCACTCAGCAAATATTAGATAGTGTTAATAGTTCTTCATCTCAATCTTATGGTTCACTAATTCATTCTTCAGTTACATCTAGTCCTTATGTTGAATCTTGTTATTTCAAAAACCTTACTTTTCATTTCCATTATTTCTGATTGGTTCTTTTCCATAACATCCCATTCTTGATTCATAACATCACATTCTTGTATATCTCTATCTATCTATACCTTTGTAATTAAATACTTTTGCTTCTTTATCTCTTTAAATTATTAGGTTATTAGGTTATTATTATTAGGTTATTGAATATATTTACACATTTGAGCACATAAAATTACTCCATTTATTTTATTTCTCAGCTGTAAGTTCTTTTATTGTGTTTTCCCTGTATATCTAGGTGTTTTTAGCTATAAACTACTTATGGTCAGGAGATTTTTCAGAGCTTCCTGCTGGATTATGATTTCCACATATCAATTTTGAGTAGGGCATAGTGCCCACAGGCCTAACTCTGGTAAAAAAAAAAAAAAAAACTCCCTGCCAGAGGGTGTAGTCCAGACTGTTCCTGCAGGTTCATCTAGCCCGTGGGTTTAATATGGGAGTCACTGCTCTGACTCCTGGCCTCATGCTGGCTGCTCAGTCTAACTTCAGGTGGTTCCATTTGTAGAGGGCAGGACGACAGTTGTATCCCTGGTCAACCTCGGGCCTCACGTGGACCCACCTTCTTGGAGCTTTTTCTTATATCTTTCAGGTTTGGTCATTTTTCCAACTCCTCGGGGCCTTATTTAGCACTTTTTCTTTCTCCATCATTGTCAGTCTCCTCTCTTGTACTTTATCTCTTCCCGCCTTCACTTTTGCCACATATTCCCCTTAATTCTGTCCCCAACATTGTAATTACATTTAATGAGACAACATGGTCTTTATCAGAGACACTCAGGGTACTCCCCTCCCTACCTCTACAGTCCCCCAAGTTGCAGAAGCTTTCACATCTGTCGTGCCACAGACTTTCAAAAACCCACAGTTTCTCCAAGAAATTCCACATTCCTCCATTTCCTCCACAGTCATTCTTGCAAGAGACACCAATACCAGAAGCTATTTGGGCCTTGGCAACACCAATTACTTGGCATGACAGCAAGTCTTGAATCCAGGAGGGCAGGCAATAAAAGTGCCAGGAAATGGAGTTTACTATATGAGGATACTTCAAAAGGTTCACAGAAAGATTTATATTATCTTTTAACGCTATTTTTTTTTCCACGAAACTTTTGAAGTATCCTCATATTCATGCAGATTTCAGCTCTCTACAACCCCTCTCCTTGCCCTATGGCTTTCTCCTTATAATCGCTACAGAATCCCCTTATAAGATATAGTTTAGATAGAGCACTTCACAACACATTAACCGTCATGACAACCTCATGGTAGACACTTTTTTTCTCTTATACAGTACGGACTCAATTAAGTTACTTATTTTCCTTCCAATCATATATATATGTGTATATATATAAAGTTAGCTTGTGTATGTATACACATTCACACACTCTCTCACACACACACATACACATTTCTCAAGATAAAATAACTTGTGTGGTAGGACTTGCTGCCTTCTTCAGTGATTCATTCCCCCTTTTTCCATATGCTCTCTGCCTACATAAATACCTTTAGCCTGTTCATTAATTCCCTGGTAAATGTATTCAATTCTTCCCTCTGTCCCTTTTTTCCAACACTCCAGTTGCTTTTTAGAAGTTTTAGTTCTAACCTTATGCTCTCTGTCTCTCTAGCCCCGCAGTGATTGTCACTATCTTTCTGTGTTTTTCTTTCCTCAAAGTCTTGTAAAATATAACATACTGCAAAGCAGTGGTGTTTCTGGGATTTAGCATTTGGGGTGGCAGATGGGGTGGTAACAAATCTGCTTGTGGGGGCTGGGTATATCCCCTAGCACTCCCAACCCATTGCATACATTTTGAGTTAAAAATATTAAAGATAACCGAATTTAAATTACATTAACGTGCCATTTAATCTAGGAGTAGTTGAGAAAGAACCTCCTTACTAATACTTAATCCAACACAGCTAACATACAGCTAAACATAATACCCTTAATTAGCAATTGAGAGATTTAGCTTTTGTGGTCTCACTACAACTTAGCCATTGGTGAAGAAATTATTGGCAAAAGTATAGCTCCAGTACAAGAAGTTGAGGTTGGCTGCCAATCATGTTTCATTTAGACTCTCTTCTTGAATCCTGGTTACACTTACTCTTTTCACCCAGCTATCCACAGGCTCATTTTTTAATAAGACCAGGACAGCTGTTGTTTAACCTTAGTGTCATAATTATTTCCTTTTATGTATCCCCCATCTAGATTGTAACTCTCTTGAGGATACAGATCATGTGAGTCTGCTCAATGGGATGTCAGTCTGCACAGTAGGAAGAAAGTAACTTGTGGTGGAAGGGCATCTCCTATCTATGAGCAATACACTGTGCAGGTATTTCACTTATATATTCCCATGTAATCATCACAACAACCTATGTCCACAGATGTCAGTATGCAAGCTCATAAAGGGGAAGTAAGTTTACCAAGATCTCAAAACTAGTAAGAGGAACTGGATGCAAACCCCAATATTCTTGACTCTAAAAGCTTGTGTTCTTTACACCATGCTATGCAACTCAGTGCTGAATGAATGCAGATGAGTGATGAATGAACCAATCAATCCAGCCTGGATCCGAGGCACTTAAGTTCTGCCAGCTCAATTCTCTGATTGCAAGATAAGGGGTGGCCACTTAATAGTGGATGTGAAAAATAGAAGTATTATGTGAAAAGAATGACATTGAGCTCTAAATTAAAATTTTCAACACTTAGATATGTAAAACACTGACAGCAACAACTCTCCTTACAAGACTAGAAGCCATATCAGTTTTATTTTCTCATCTGACAGTTGATTGAATGGAAACAGAGAGACTAGGAGAGAACTGGGTCAATGTTACATGGGCTCTCATTGTCAATCTAGAATTAGAACCAACAGCCTTTGAAAGATGTATCGTCTGTTCAGTAATCCATAATTTTTCAAATACTAATGTACAATTATTTGCCTTAAGCACTAATGGAAACTGTGCACCAGGAGGAAATCTTATTATCAATTAACCAATATTGAATACTTATCAAGAATAGACTCTGCATGGGTTCTGTTAGGTTTTCTAAAGTAGAAAAACAGTTCATCTATAGCCTCCTTTGTGATGTAATAATAGTGAAGCTAGAGAATTACATCAAGCATTGCAGATGGTATAGAATGTCCTAATTACAATTCCAAATTGCACTAAATGCTTTTCTAAATAGAAAAATATATATACATTAATTTGAAAGGACATACAAAATTGCAGCCATGGGGAGATAAATTTTTCATTATCAAATCTTTCCATTTTGCCTGACCACTTCTAAGTAACTTTTAGATTACTAAGCACACAAACACGCGCACACACACACACACACACACGCACACACACAATTTTCTATGGCTTTTGAAAAAAGAAATAGCATTTCTATTACATTCTGTTTCTTTTGAAGAATTCCCTAAGGAATTCTTCTAAAGTTGAGGCAAATCAGCATACACAAATACAACCATTTACAATCTCCTTGGAAACTAGAATTGCTGGCCAATTCAGGCAGCAAGCAGCAAAATGTTTTCTCCAGGTTTACTTGAGGAGAGAAAAATATTGTGAAAAATTCAAAGGAAGGTATATGTTGAGTTGCAGGATTTAATGTGCTATTCTCTGGGGGCCTACATTTCCATGCACCAAAAAGACTGCTGCTTTTGCTATGCCATCGAAATGAAATAACCCAAAGAAAAATGATAATAAATAAAGCTACCATTTACCGAGCACTTAGCAGGTGCAGGCACTACTCTAAGCACTATACATACATAATCTCATGTATTTCTCACAACCACTCTAAGAAGTAGGCATTATTTTTCTCACTTTACAAAATAGGAAGTGGGGGCTTAGAGATATTAAGGAGCTCACCTAAGGTCACACAGCTAATGAGCAATGAAGCTCAGTGGACCATGGTGCTTGTGCTCTGAACACAATGTTGCATTCCCATGGGCACAACTATGTTGTGAACAAGACCACCTTTCCCTCCCCACTTCAATGATATAGCTAATGCCAGACTTCAGAAGTGATTTTCCGGGGCCGGCCCGTGGCTCACTCGGGAGAGTGTGGTGCTGATAACACCAAGGCCACGGGTTCGGATCCCATATAGGGATGGCCAGTTAGCTCACTGGGTGAGCGTGGTGCTGACAACACCAAGTCAAGGGTTAAGACCCCCTTACCGGTCATCTTTTTAAAAAAAAAAAAAAAAAAGAAGAAGTGATTTTCCATTGAAAATACTTCACAGGAACCATAGGTTTTTAGCAAAGACATAGGACCATTAGAATAAAGATATAAGATCTGTTCCCACAGATCATATGGTCATTTATTTACATATGAATCACTTCTGCACAAATCTATACCGTAAGGAAAAATCCACAATGAGGAAAGTAAATTATTTGTGCTCTACCTCTAGACGGACAAAATGATGAAGAGGCATACTGACACACTCACACACACACACACACAAATGGAAAACACAGATTTGTTTTGACAATCTATTATACTACAAAAATATTTATGAATGTAAGCTGCAGCAAAGTGCATCCGTCTTCCAAAAGCACACACACCCCGCCAAAGGCTGCTTAGATTTGGGGAAGGTGAGAATATCCTCTCAAAATTAACTGCCCTCAGGCTAAGGGGGTACAGTAGAGGGAAGCCTCCAGTTTTCTACTATCAGGAATGCTTATAATGTCGTTCTTTTCATAGAACTCTCTTATTTTTCACATCCACTGTTAAGTGACCACCCTTTATTTTGCAGCCAGAAAGTCGAGCTGGCAGGACTGAAGTGCTTTGGCAGCTGCAGAGATGAAACTCAACTGAACAAACAGATTCTTAAGCGATGCTTAGATGGAAGAACTTGGATGTGGTTCAGTTTTTTTATTTTTTTAAAATTCATTTAAATATGTGATTGAATCCTGCTCATTACTCTCTCGGCAGTATATTATATATTCAGCTCTTTATTGTATAATAATATTGAGGGTAGAAAATAAGAAAGGTACAATATTACCAACTCTTCTTATTATAGGAGAAGAGCAGCTTTGTTTATGTCATAAACAATAGTCAATAAATGCATATAACAAGTTAATTTTTCACAGCAATCTATACCCAGAACTTGAAATATGCTATTTAGTTCTTTGCTCCAAATTTCTTGAGACAAATAAATCCTTCTGCACAGTAATCAAACTAAAAGCTTGGAGCAAACAGTGTGTGAGAGCTTACAGGCTTGATTCTAACATGTTGCTTAATGCAGACTGATGACAGATGACTTCACTGTGGCACTACCCACCACCTCTCTGACCTCAGTTCCAAACACTCGCCTCTTCTCTTACTCTACTCCAGCCATTTGGACCCACTTATTATCCATGAACCTCTCAACCATGCTCCCAGCTCAGTCATTGCATTTCTTATTTTCTCTGACTGAAATACTCTTACCTGAGATAGCAACATGGCTTAAACCCTCACTTCTTTCAAGTGTCTGCTCAAATGTTACCTTATGTCTTCACCCATCACTCTCTATCCTCCCAATCTGCCTAATTGTTTTCTTCATATTTTATTTGCATTATCTGATATATATTTGCTCAGTTTTTGACTTTCTTCTCCCACTTAAAGGTAAACTCCATGAGCAAAGGGACTTTGTTCACTGCAATAACCCCAGCACCTAGGATGGTACTTGCACACTGCAATAACCCCAGCACCTGGAATAGTGCTCGTGAATGAATATTACCAGAGCCAGTTTAGGGCAGGGTGGCACAGTGGGGTGGCTGCCTAAGATGTCAATCTATAAAAGGGGAATCAAACATCACTTGAAAGAAAATGAGATGAAGAATATTTATTTTAGAACTCTTTTCAAGAAAAGTCTTGCAAATATTTAGAAGGAATACTTTGATAAACTACTTGAAGCTGGGGAAGGATGAAACCCCCCGTCCTAATGGAGATGTTGGCTAAACTGCCCTCTAAGAAGGGCAAGTATAATTAGCTAAAAAGATATTCTTCTTCTGAGTGGAGTCTGCAAGTTCAGGTCAGAGCAGAATTGCTTGGGTTTAACTAAAAGAAGCCAAAAATAGTCACCAGCAATATCCTTCTCCTTTCTTCCCTATGTCCTGCCCAGCCTCTCTTCTACGTAAATATTGTATGAGTAGTTAAATAATACTGACTTGAAGGATGACATTTCATCAGCCTGTACTGTGTACCCATATGCCTCTCCTCTGTTCAAGAACCTACAATGCTTCTCAATTACCTTTTGTATAACATTCAAACTCCTCAGCTGGGCACCCAATTCCTGGAACCTGTGAACATGTTACCTTACATGGCAAAAGGGACTTTGCAGAGAGAAGTAAGCTTACGAACCTTAAACTAGGGAGATTCGGAGATTATCCTGCTTTATACAGTTGGGCCCATTATAATCACATGGGCCCTTAAAAAGTGGAAGAGAACGGCAGAAGAATCAGAGTGACACAACAGAAGAGGGAGGCACAGGAGTGATTCTAAGTGTGAAGCTCTAACCACCATTATTGGCTTTGAAGATGGAGGGAAGAGCTCACAAGTAAAAAATGTAGGTGACCTCTGGAAACTGAGAACAACTGCTATCCAACAGCCAGCAAGAAAACAAGGACCTCAGTCCTATAACTGTATGGAAGTCAACTCTACTCACAACTGGAATGAGCCTGGAAGCATATTCTCCCCCACAGCCAATCTGCACCAACACCTTCACCTTAGTCTTACAAGCCTGAAGCAGGGAAACAAGTCAAGCCCACTGAACTTCTGATGTATGGAACTGTAAGATAATAAATTTGTGTTGTTTTAAACTGCTACATTAGTGGTAATTTGTTACAGCAGCAATAGAAAAATAATACTAGACCTTTAGCAATCTGGCTCTAACTCATGTATCCAAAACATCCCACTACTCTAAAACATGAATCCACTGCTCCAGTCAACCTGGTCTCCTGTCAATCCATAAATATGCTCATTTTTTATTAATCCTACACTGTCCCTCCACACAAGCTGTTTCTCCTGCCAAAACAATTCAAGTCCCATCCTCCAAGGCTGAGTCAGACTCAAGTCCCACCTTTCACTTTTTTAACCTAGTTGCCCAACAGGACTTTCCAATTAGGGACTTTCAAGTGTCACACTATCCTTCATAAAGTTATGTATTTTTGTCAATTGTCTTTATCATTTTATCTCCCAACAAAACTTTAAGTCCTTTATGAGTTGAAATCATGCCTCCTTCATGTCTGGCAAAGCACAAAACAATGGATGCACAGAAAGCATTTCCGAGGAACTTGCTCACTTCACTTTAAAATGCCCATTGGAGATTTTTACGTGTAGAGTATTTTCTTATTTGCTCCTTCTTTTTTTTTTTTTTTACAGCACAGTTGATTTCAGCTTGTATCACAGATCAGATGTGCAGAGTCCTAACAAATGTGATCCTGTGACAGGAAGTGCTTAATTTTATTTACATGCATCAACTGGATATTCCTTGCAGGAAAAGAGTTCTAACCTGATGCATACTTTTCCGCTTTATCATGTTCCCAAGGACTTCGTGCTAACAACATGAAAGTCAAAATCATACCATCTGGGAACAGCTCAGCAACCCTAGTGACAGCAGTACCATGTCTCATTGCCTAAACAACATCTCCAACTTTCATTTCAGTAGATAGACCAGATAAAGAATGACATCTGTTATCCTCTCAAGAATAAGCTCTCAATTTTTATGATAAGGAGAATTTGAAGTTTTCATCTTGATACTAAGAGGCTTTCATTTATTTAAAGGTACAAAAAGAATTGTATTAAAACAATGACATAAATTTGGGGGGGGTATTTAAAATTAAATGTCGTATCGTCACAGTGAATACCCAAAGGAGTCTTTGTTTTCCCCTTGGGCAACCAAGAAAAATTAAAATCTGTTTTATACCCCCCAAATAAAAAAGAGACTTGCTGGAAATAAGTGCTCATTGCTTGCAACCCAACTCAATTTATATTCTTTAGATCAACCCAAATTCTAAAGGATAAAAAAATTCCTTTGGTAGAGCAAACGGGAAAAATCCATTAAAGGACAAAGTTATTCAAGATGAAAGGGAAGTGTGTCTTCAGTGAGAGACCTGCCTGCTGTCAGATGATTTCTCGCTAATGTTTTTAAAGATTTTGGACTTCTCGACTTTCTTGGTTTTCTGGTAGCAGAATTCACTGCCTCCTCCTCTCTTTTTATGCTTGCCTCCATTACTGTTCATATTCAGATCAACAAAAGGGGCACCTTGAAACCAAATGACAAAGCAACTTGAGGGAAATCTAAGTTATTAACATTAAAGATTTGAGAATGGGAATTATATACTTGTATGTATGACATAATATACTAATATGCTTCCTGGATTGATTTATGATGAAAGTAGTTCTTTTCTATCAATTTTTCAAGCTGAGACTGAATGCCAGAAATTTTAGACCAGGAAAAGTCACATACTGCTGGCCTGCAAACTTAACACAACGTGAACACCACCAAGGTTTTTGGCTTTTGCTCTTCAGAGGTGCTGAGGCAGGATTGCTCCAGCCAAAGTGGCTGGGATGCAGGGAGCAGTTTGCTGAGGGCAACTGTCCCCAGGTCTGTCCTCCAGAGAAACTCAGTTCTCCAAGATCTCTGTGATGGGAGGGGTGCTCTCCCAAACTTCTGAAATGCCCTTGGGGCCTTTGTATTGTCTTGGCTATTAGCATCTAGCTGCCCCATCCCTGGCTCCTGAATTACTTGAATCAGCTCGGCTTACACCAGCTATTCACTCACAGTCTCCAGCAGTTCTGCAGCGTTCACCCACAGTTTGAACAACTGCATTCACTCAGTCACTCTTTTCTCAGGTTTACATGGCACCCAGCCAAACATTAGGTTTAAGTGGCACCTTCTGAGCCATCCCAGTTTTAAGTGACACCCAGTGAGCCATCTGCCTTCCGACAAACATGACATGTGTTTACTATATCATCTCCATATCATGTTACAACATCCACCCCTAGGTCCCATAGGCTGCTCATGCTTCACTTTAATGAGCAGGTTGTTCCAGGAGATGCACGATCTCCCGCAACTCACCACTGGGTTTGTCATTTTCCCTGGTGTGAGAAGGAGGAGTGGCCAGTTGCTGCACTCCATCCTCCAGGACATTTATCCACGCTTCCAACAGCTCTGCATTCTGCCACAAATCTTGATCAGTTTGCAGCATAGTGAGCAGGAGCCAGGCTTTGGTCAGGAGAAAAGTGGCCACTGGGCACCACATGCTCAACAATAGCCACATTTCCTCCCCCTCCCAAGGGTTTTTGCATTGTAGTACCTGGTCTATGCTGCCTTGCAATACAGTGAGCAGCAAACAGATCCCAGTCAACAGGAAGGTGGCCATAGGGTAGAGCATATTAAAATGTATCTACATTTCCTCCTTCTTCCAAGGGCTTTCGGCTCCTGTACCTGCTCAGAATTCTGTCACAGACTATGCCAATTGTCAAGCTACTTTTACCTGCCCGTAATCCTACCAACTGGGCCAATTGTTGAGCTAGGGCTGGGTCTGGAGCTCACAGACCCCTCAAGCCCATTCCAGACTGGGTCACAAACCCTTCACATGCCAGGCTGGGTCACCAGACCCCTCACACAAAGGTCTATGAGCTAGGTAACCAACAAACAGGTCCTTGGAAGCCATAGATTTGAGAGCATGCCCATGCACAGGCAGACGTCCAAAGCAGTAGACACCAGCCAGGTCACAGCACCATACATGAGCACTAACTCCACCTACCCACACACAATTTACTTACACAGAATGCACCACACCACCCCCAACCATACCTAAGGTGAGAGTGGCCTGATTAAATTATTCTGTTTTCCCAACACCTTGCCACCAAAGACCTTAACAACCTATGTCACCACTGCTACAAACTTCTTCAGCCTAGGGCATTGAGGCACCCATTGTTAGTGACAATACTGATCACAGCTAAAGAATCTGCCCAGAGACTAAACCACAGCATCTCCACAGAAAGATCTCTACAATGAAAACTATAAAACACTGAGGGAAGAAATTGAAGAGGACACAAAGAAATGGAAAGATATTCCATATTTGTGGATTGGGAAAATTAATATTGGGAAAAGGACCAAAAATGATCTATAGACTCAGTGCAATCCATATCAAAATACCAATGACATTATTCACAGAAATTTTTAAAAAATCCTAAAATTTGTAGAGAACCACAAAAAAACTCAAATAGCCAAAGCCAGCCTGAGCAAAAAGAACAATGCTGGAGTCACCATACTACCTGACTTCAAAATATACTACAAAGCTACAGTAACCAAATCAGCATGGTACTAGCATAAAAACAGATACATGGACCAATGGAACAGAATAGAAAATCCAGAAATAAAGACATATATTTATAACCAACTGATTTTTGATAAAGGAGCCAAAAGTATTCATTGGTGAAAGGACAGTCTCTTTAATAAATGGTGCTGGGAACACAAGATAGCCACATGCAGGAGAATGAGCTCAGTGCCTCAGCCCACTGGCACTGAGCTGAAGGGGCAATTGCACCCTGGGGAATTGCTGTCTTGTCTGAGAAGCTGCTTGCCTGAGCTGAGCAGCTGTGCATCCCAGGACTGAGCTGATGTAGTATCTCACTTCCCAGAGAATCAGAGCAGTAGCTGAGCTGAGACACCCTGCCTTCAGGGTTGGACAGCTCTAGAACTCTATCTCTCAGCATATACAAAAATAAACTCAAAATGGATTAAAAACTTAAATGTAAAAACCCCAAATCGTGAAACTACTGGAAGAAAAAACACAGGGGAAATACTTCAGGACCTTAGGTTGGGCAAAGACTTTATTAAGAGGATCTCAAAAGTGTAGGCAACAAAAGCAAAAATAGACAAATGAGATTATATTAAACTAAAATGCTCTTCACAGCAACCAATCAACAGAGTGAAGAGACAACCTGCAGAATGGGAGAAAATATTTGCAAACTATGCATCTGACAAGGGATTTATATTCAGAATATACAAGGAGCTCAACTCAATAGCAAGAAAATAAGTGATCTGATCAAAAAATAGGCAAATGAGCTAAACAGACATTTCTCAAAAGAAGATATGCAAATGGCCAACAGGTATATGAAAAAAAATGCTCAGCATCACTAATCAACCCAAATGTCCATCAACAGATCATATATACACAATGGAATACTATTTAGCCATTAAAAAGTGGGGGGGCTCAGGGGCGGCAGGCCCCAAACCTCCCAGTAGCCCCTTTTATCCCTCCGCCACAGGATGAGCAAGAGAGGGAAGCAGTAGGATGACTTCTGCCACCCTAGTGGCCAGGAGAGCGCGGGAGGAAGGTGAGTCTGCCGCCCACCTATTCAGCCCCACAGAGAGACACTCAGATGCGGCAGGGGTTCCGTCAAGCAGTTCCATTTATTTTCACACAAGCACCTGCTTTTATAAGCAAATGGCAAGGGGATTTCCTAACTTCAACCTATCATCTTAAAGGTCATGTGAACATGCATCTTGCTCTCATGCTTTGCTATTGCAATCACATGGTGAGCACGAGCGCAGAAATTTCTTTTATCCAATAATTTTAAACTATCTCTCTCCTTGGCCACTCCCCAGCGGCTTCCATCAGGCGCCATCTTTATCTCTCCTGTCCAGGTGAATGTTTTCAACAGATGACATACACGTATGTGGGTGGGGTCGTGGCTAGTTCTCTGTCCTGGGAGGAGGTGTGTGGCCTCAATGCCCCAACAAAAAAAGAATGAAATCCTGTCATTTGCAGCAACATGGATCAGCTTGGAAGGCATTATGTTACGTGAAGTAAGCCAGGGACAGAAAGAAATACTGCATGTTCTTACTCATATGTGGAAGCTAAGAAAGTTGATCACATAGAAGTAAAGCAGATGGCAGTTAACAGAGGCTGGAAAGGGTAGGGGGAGGGAGGAATAGTGACAGGTTGGTTAATGGATACAAAAGTACAGCTAGATAGGAAGAATAATATCTGGTGTTCCATAGCACTGTAGAGTGATTATAATTAACAACAATTTATTGTATAATTTTAATTAGCTAGAAGAGAGGATTTTGAATGTTTTCAACACAAGGAAATGAGAATGTTTGAGGTAATGAAAAAAATAATCAATTATTATTCAGGGGATGAGGGAGGATTTCAGGGGATGAGGGAGGAAGGTTGGGATGAATAGGTGGAGCACAGAGGATTTTTAGGGCAGCAAAACTATTCTGTATGATACTGTAATGGTGAATACATGACATTATGCATTGGGCAAAACCCATAGAATTGTACAATACAAAGAGGGAACCCTAATGGAGCCTTAATAATAATATATCAATATTGATTCATAATCGTAACAAATGCATCACATGAATGTAACATGTGAATAACAGGATAAACTGTATATATGTGCGGGAGAAGGGTATCTGTACTCTCCGCTCAATTTCTCTGTAAAACTAAAACCGCTATAAAAATAAGGAAAAAAGAGCAAAAACTGAAAACAAACGGGAGACTAAAGAAGGCGCCAGGCTCCTGAAGAAATAGAAAACAGCCTGTTGAGGTCAGACAATGAGGAGGATGACAGTGAAGTTGCCGGCCTGCTCATGGGACTGGCAGGAGTTTTAGAGGATACTTCATTTGCTTCTCCTACTAATCTTGTCAATGAAAACACTTTGGTTTTGTTGTTGCTGTTGTTGTTGTTGTTGTTTTTTAAAAGATGAACAGTAAGAGGATCTCAGCCCTTGGCTTGGTGTTGTCAGCACCACGCTCAGCCAGTGAGCTAACCGGCCATCCCTATATGGGATCTGAACCTGTGGCCTTGGTGTTATCAGCACCGCACTCTCCCGAGTGAGCCATGGGCTGACCCCTCAGTGAAAACACTTTGAAGGCAATAAAAGAAATGGGGTTTACGAACAGACTGTCATTTGACATAAAAGTGTCAGATCAGTTCTGGAAGGCAGGGATCTTTCAGCATCTGTCAAAACCAGTAGTGGCAAAACCCTGGCTTTTCTCATCTCTGAGGTTGAACTAATTGTTAATGTTCATGCTCAGGAATGCAACAGGAGTCCTTATTCTTTCTCCTACTGCAGAACTGACCATATGGACTTTCGGTGTTATTTGAGGACCTAATGACTTACCATATTCACACATATGGGTCAAAAATGGGAGGCAATAACATATCTGTTAAAGCACAGAAAAAAACTAGCAAATGAAATCAGTATCATTGTAGCCACACCAGACCTACTCCTGGACCATATGCAGAATACCCCAGAGTTTATGTCTAAAAACCTGTAGAGTCTGGTTATTGATGACGGTAATTGTATCTTAGATGTTGAGTTTGAAGAGGGACTAAAGCAAATTATTAAACTGCTGACAGCATGTGGACAGACCATGCTCTTTTCGGCCACACAAACTTGAAAAGTTGAAGAACTGGCAAGAATTTCTCTGAAAAAGGAACCATTGTATGTTGGTGTTGATGATGATAAAATTACTTAATGCAACAATGGATGGTCTTGATCCATATGTTGTTTGTCTCTCTGAAATGAGATTCCTTCTGCTCATTACATTCCTTAAAAAGAACTGAAAGAAGAAACCTATGATCTTTTCATCACATAAGTCCACAAAATGCCACTATGAGTTGCTGAACTACATTGATGGCCATCATTTTGGCCATTCATAGAAGGCAGAAGCAAATAAGTGCACAACCATATTCTTCCAGTTCTGCAATACAGATTCAGGGATATTGTTGTTTACAGAGGTGGCAGTGAGAGGGCTGGATATTTCTGAAGTCAGTTGGATTGTTTGGTATGACCCTCCAGATGAACTTAAGGACGATATTCATCATGTGGTAGAACAGCCAGAGGCCTAAGTGGGAGAAGGCACGCCTTGCTCATTCTGCCTTCAGAAAAATTGGGCTTCCTTTGTTACTTGAAGCAATCCAAGGTTCCATAAAGCAAATTTTACTTTTCCTGGTCTAAAATTTCTGACATTCAGTCTCAGCTTGAAAAATTGATAGAAAAGAACTACTTTCTTCATAAATCAATCCAGGAAGCATATTAGCATATTAAGTCATACATACGAGTATATAATTCCCATTCTCAAATCTTTAATGTTAATAACTTAAATTTCCCTCAAGTTGCTTTGTCATTTGGTTTCAAGGTGCCCCTTTTGTTGATCTGAATATGAACAGTAATGGAGGCAAGCATGAAAAGAGAGGAGGAGGCAGTGAATTCAGCTACCCAACCGAGAGCCCCCACCGAGGAAAGGTCTAGTGGAGCCAGGATGGCAGGACTGCCACCAGGAGCCCAGAACTGTGGGGCTGCTGGCAGGATGCAGTGCCAGCCTGGAAAAGCTGCAGGCACCGGGGCAGCTCAATGGCCTGCACTTGGTGGAGCTGTAGGAGCAAGGTTGCCCAACACTTTAGGGGTCCAGGTGCCCCAGTGTGCTTAACGTTTGCCTGGTTTGGGTTTTGGATTTGTTTGGGGCCTATTTTTCCTTTCTATTCCTCCCTTCTGGAATGGTAATGTGTACCCAATGTCTGTCCCACTGTATGCTGGAAGTAGAAAAACTTGTTTCTGACTCTACAGGTTCATAGTTGAAAGGAGTTTTGTCTTTAGTCTCAGATGAGACTTTGGACTTTTGAGTTGGTGCTGCAACAAGCTAAAGACTTTTGGGACTGGGATGAAATGTGTAGTATATGAATGTAAGGGTCATTTATCCTCACTAAGGGAACATCGTGGAAGATTCTGAAAGCATAGATTGTACAGTGAGGGACGTTGAAGGAGTAGTTGTTGGGAAAATAGAATGATTTAATCAGGCCCCTCACCTTAGGTATGGTTGGGGCTGGTGTGACACATTCTTTGTGAGCAAATTGTGTGTGGATGTAGTGCTCCTGCGTGGTGCCACGACTTGGCTGGTGTCTACTGCCTTGGGTATCCACCTGCGCACAGGTATGCTCTCAAACCTATGGCTTCCAAGGACCTGTTTGCTGGCTACCTAGCTCATAGACCTGTGCGTGAGGGGTCTGGTGGCCCAGCCTGGCACATGAGCGGTCTTGTGACTCAGTCTGGAATGGGCTTGAGGGGTCTGTGAACTCCAGACCCAGCCCTAGCTCGACAATTGGCCCAGTTGGCAGGATTATGGGCAGGTAAAAGAGCATGATACAAGGGCTTTTGGGGTTCTCCTATTCTTGTTTTTCCTACAATGGGGCAACTTTGTCAAGGTGATTCCTCTTAGTGCTAGGTCTGACTTGACCTATAAGCAGCTGCTATGGCACTGGGTTCCAAGTGCAGGTGCTTGAAGAGGCTGTGGAGGCGGGATACTGGGCCCAGTATCTCACCAACCTACTGTGGCACTTAGGTCTTAGGGTGTAGATTCGGTCTCAGGCAGGGTTGGATATCAGTTGCCCACAGTACCAGGATCTGTGGCTCTGAGACTCTCCTGGCAGCTTGGGCTTAGTGGGCCTGGTGGTAGCTGTGCCTCTGACCCTGCAAGGCTGAGCACAGCACTAGCTTGACACTGTGGGAGAAGGGGTGCTCTGGAGGTTTGGGCCTTATGAGCAGAGTATGGCTGCAATTCGGGAACCAGAGCAAATGGGGCTCAGTTGTCACCCAATTCCCAAGGAGGTGAGGCTACTTGGAATGGTGATTCTACCCCCTGAAAATGTGGGACTTGGTATTACCTGTCTCTGTGAGGCCAGGTTGAGTGGTAGCAAGAATCCAGAAGGATGGGGCACAGCTTTCATCTGGGCCTTGAAGGACAGGAAGCAGCACAGCGCTGACTTGGCTCCCCGTGGGGGAAAGTTTTCTCAGTAGCTCAGTCTCTAGGGGAGTAGTCCAGCTCCAGGGAAGCAGAGCACTAGAGCTGTCCATCCCTGAGTGCAGGGTGTCTCAGCTCAGCCACTGCTCTGCTTCCCTGGGAAGTGAGGTACTACATCAGCTCAGTCCTGGGATGCACTCGGCCAAGCAGCTTTTCAGAGAAAGCAGCGATTCCCAGGGGGCAACTGCCCCTTCAGCTCAGTGCCAGTGGGGTGAGGCGCAGCCGTGACTGGGAGGGATCAAGATCCCCCCAGAGGGAGTGTGTGGCTTTGCAGCTTCAGTTCCAGCCTGAGGGGCAGAGGCACTGCCGCCACTGGGAGGGATGGGTGGAGCAGCTCTACCACCACGTAGTCCCTCAGGGTAGGATTTAACAGCTGCTCTCAGCTTGACTCGGGGAAGTCAGTTCAATGGCAGCTTAATCTCTGGGGGTAAGACCCCCTCCAGTAGCAGTTCCAGTTCCAAGATGGCACAGCAGCTGCGCGAGCCACAGAGGAAAGGGCACAGTTTCAGCTCCTCTGGAGGAACACAACTGTGTGGACTCCAAGCAACTTACTTAGCTGAGCTCACTTAGTGCCTGCGAGGACTGCCAGGGTCCCCAGTGACGAGGATGGTAGGTATCCAAGGTGGGGATGAGGGCTGCTGGGGTCCTCTGTCTTACCTTTTCCCCACAGGGAGAAGTTTCTCCTGGTTCCCTGCTGCTCCTGGCTGGAGGATGGGGTGGCGTGAGGGAGGCTGCGTGTTTTCTCTTCTCTATGAAGCCATCCTGAGTTTCTGCACTCACGAACGTTTCTGTCGCTCCCTTGATGCACTCCAGGGCTCTCCTTTAGTTGTTTTTGTCCAAGTGTAGCTGTTTATTTGCTGTTTTTGTCTGTCATTGTGGGAAAGATGAGCTGTAGGGTCTTCTAGTCTGCCATCTTGCTCCTGTTTTTGCTATTTTTGTATCAAGACCAGCATCTTTCACCATTTCTCTCTCTCTCTCTTCTTTTTCTTTTTTCTTTTTTTAGTTTTGAATTGGGAAATTATGTTGCTGCTTCTCCCTTGGTTAATGTAGTAGATTTCAACAGGAAGAAGGGTGTGGTCAACTTTTACATTTTCCACTGTTTCTTTAGATATGTCTCCATTTGTGGCTTCTGACAAGCCCATATTCATAGAATGTTTTAGGGATTTTTAAACTTTTTCACCTCCTGCTGCTTCTTCAGACACATCTGCATTTTGAGTTTCCGATAGGCTCAGATCCAAGGCCCCCATGTAGCTTCGATTTGCAGTTCCGCTTGTTGAACTTCTTGTGCAGGAGTTTCACTGGCAGGTGAGACACGGTGTCAGAGAAGCACCTTCCCCACGGTGCCACTGCAGGGCTCCTCGGCTCTCCAAGAGGCTTCTAAGTAGTACACAAGGCACTGGACAAACTTGCTCTGTGGACCTCATAAAAGCAATCTGAAAGCAATCTGAAAGTTGTCAAGTATTCATTATACTGTTCTGTATTTAAAAATATGTTTCTGTAAACTTTCTTCAACACCCAACTATCCTCATCGTACTCTCACAGATGATATCCAGCAGATTCAGACAAACATTCAGTAATAAAACATTTTGTATAGCAATGCTATTAACTTCTATTATAAATTGTGTACCTACCACATGGTTAAAACCTCCCACCTGCTATGTGTGGTTTAACTGAGAGATCAGTGGGTTCCTCCTGTCCATCACAGCCTGAGAGGCCCTCTTTGATCTGGCCCCTCTCTTACTTTCTGACTGTGGTTCCCACCAACATCCCCCCAACCACCACCACCACTGCTCCAGCATCTCTGTAGCTCCCCAAACGTGACGCACATCATGTGGTCTGGACTCTGTGACCTTTTCATGCTGTCCTCTTTGCCTAAAATTGTTTTGTCTCCTAACCCCCAGCCTAGTGAGTTAACCCCAATTCAACCTTTGGAACTCAGTTGAATGTCACCTCCTCCAGGAAGCTTCTGTACCTGCCTTCTCCCCCAAACTTAGACTTTCTTAACCCCCTAAAGACTATGACTTTGCTGAGGCAGGAGTGAGATCTTAATGATTTTTATAACTTTAGAACCCAGAATAGTACCTGATACATCGCAGAGTCTCAATAAATAACTGTTGAAAGAAAAAGTTTCAGGCACAGTGATTTCTCACTTCTCAAGTAGCTCGTAAGGAAGTCAAAACATGGATGCAAATATTAAATAGCAGTATAAGATATGGTACAGGATAGGATGGTGTATTGGTGTCCTGGAGCTACTGTACAAATTACCACAGATGTGGTGGCTTAAAACAGAAATTTGTTCTCTCACAGTTCTGGAGCCCAGAAATCCAAAATCAAGGTGCTAGCAGGGCTATACTCCCTCCAGGGACTCTAGGGTAGAGGAGTCTTTCTATGCCTCTATCCTAGCTTCTGATGGCTGCTGGCAATCCTGCTGTTAGTTTATAGCCACATCATTCCAATTTCTGCTCTGTCTTTGCATTGCCTTCTCCTCTGTGTGTCTGTCTTATAAAGATGCATGTGATGGCACTGAGTGCCCACTCAGATACTCCAGGATAAGCTCCTCCTCTCAAGATCCTTGACTTAATTATATCTTTTGCCGTATTAGGTAGTATTCCCTCTTTTCCACATAGGTTTCAGGGATTAGGATGCGAACATATGTTTCAGGGCCACCATTCAATCTACCACAGAACATGTAAATTACAGCAGGTGGAATATCCAAGAAAAGTAATGAAAATTCAAAGAAAAGAGAACACAGCGGGCTGTAGTGATGGCCACATGGTCTTAACACTTCAAAGTGTCAAAGAAACTTGTAGTTTTTCACCAGGGCTCCTCTGAGGTAGCACGGTGACGCTGATTCCTCTGAAGAAGCAGCTTAGGAACGGGAAGCGTGTGCACACAGTATGGAAAGGCTAGTGATGAGGTCAAGATCAGGACTTAACTCTCCTCTCTTCAAGCTTTGACTTATTACCTATGTTCTTTTATGATTCAAAATGAATTTGAGAGATTATTTAAATGACAGGTTTTCAGTTTCTTCTTCTTTTATTCCTGTTGAAGTTCTCATTGTGAAGATGCTAATATACTACACTGGACAAAAGGAGCATAGTACAAAAGCTAGCAGCTTCCCACGGTCAACAAACATTGACTCAGCATTTCCCTTAGCAAAATATTGTGAGGAATATGGAGATAAATTAGTCATGCATTCATACTCAGCAAGCTACCATGTCATGGAAGGCGTGTGATCAGGTAACAAGCACAAGGCTATGTGTCTCAGAGTGTACCAGGTAGAAGGTTGTGGGAGTTCAGAGCAGGAGAGATCATTCCTAGCTGAAGTCATCAGGAAGGTCTGCATGGAGCAGATGGCATTTGAAAAGGGCATTGAAAAATATGTGTGGAGGTAAAAGCCTATGAAGTGTATTGGGAAACAACGAGACATTCAAATATATGTGAGAATACAATGGAAGATAAAAATGAAAAGAAAAGTTGTTATATGTGGTCCTTGACTGTCAAGCAAATGATATGGACTGATTTTATTAAATAGGCATGGAGTTGCTGTTAAAGATATTTTGAATAAAGAATAGACATAATCAGATATATTCAGCCTTGTTTGATAAGATTACTCTGGCAGTGATGTGAAGTATGTATTAGAAGGTGGGGTAGGCTAGATGCCCAAAGATTATTGTAATAACACAGACAAGAGCTAAATAAGGGTCTTGATTAGGGAGGCAGCCATGGGAAAGGCATGTGACAGGAGCAGAAGTGAGAGCAATTTCAAAGGGCAACTCAATAGAATATAATGACTTATTGGGTATATGTGACTGAAGACAGAAGAGACATCAGAGATGAGTTTGAGATTGAAATATGGTAATTCAAAATAGCAATGCCATTGGAAGAATCTGGAAAGTCAGGAGGAAGAACAAATTTAACAGCAATAATTATTAACTTACAAGTTTAGGTTTACAAATATTAAGTTTCAAGAAGCAGCAAGACATAGAGATGCTAAGAACAAAGGACATGATTGGAGTATAAATCCGAGAATCATTCCCACAGAGAAAATAAGTGAAGTCATAGAAATGTATAGCATCACAAAGAGAGGAAGAGAATGCCCTAAAGCTTAGGGAATGTCCATAACTAATGAATGGCAGAAGAGCAGAAACTAGCCAAGAAGACTAAGACCAAGAAGAAGTGATTTGACCAAAGAAGAAATGAGAGTCCAAATGCTGAAGTGAAAAGAATTTAAGGGGGAAGATGATTTCAAGGAGGGTCACCAATACTTTGGATTTTGAAAATGTATATCAAGGCACATTGTATTTGTGTATCATTTTTTCAATGGGCACAGAGGCCAAATTATAAGAAGGTAAAGACTAATTGGTAATACATAAGTATTGTAGATAATTTTTTCAGGAAGTTTGAGGACAAAATACCAGAAGCCAATAACAGATGAGGAAATAGAGTCAGAAGAAAGTTGACATGTTGAGGTGTTTGTTGCTGTTTTCTTTTTAGAATAAATGCTTATGTTCCGATCAGTGTTTATTTAGCGCCAACATTGTGCCATTGCACCTGTTGGTGAGATGCAGAGATGATTAGATCCTCACTCTCAAGCAGTAAACAATTTAGTGAAGAAAACAGAAGTGTGAGTATATTGCTCGACACAGTGTGGTAAGGACTGCGATCGGGGTAAGCAGAGGTTTGGGGAAGGAATGAGGAAGGGCGCTAGCCTGGTTGGGGCAAGGGAGGCGAGGGTGCTGCAGGACCTCCTGCACCTCATGCCAGAGGGCTAGAAGCAAGGCTCGCATCCATAAACGAGGAAGTATTGCATGTGTTCTCGGCAAAGACAGAGAATCTTACAGGACGGAAAAACTGAACTTGATAAGAAAGAGAGTAAATAATGGCAGCTTGGTTCTGCGCAAGGCGGGAAAGGATGAGACTGAGCAAGCCGGTAAAAGAGTCAGCCTTTCCTAGGAGGAGACAAGAGGGAAGGAAACAGAAACTGATGAAGAAACAGGTAATATTCAAATAGCAAAGAACAGCCTGGAGCAACCAAGGTTCTGCCTGATTCCTTTTTACAAAATGGAAGGTGAGCCATCTGCTGAGAGCAGAGTCTGGGCTGGGAAGGGCAGAGAAGTGATGATTACTGTATTAATAGTCTTTCATTCTTTTTAAGTAAAAACACTTAAATCAAAGGTAGTTTGAAGCTCAGTCTCCTTCTAATGCATGTAGTGTGGGAAGCAGGAGGTACAGAGCTTGGGCTCGGGAGATAGACTGCCTGTGTTTGTCTTGTCTGTTTCATATATTAATGGTGTGATGCAAGTGGCTTTACCATGTAAATAAGCTCTCTGTGCCTATGTTTGCTCATCTGTAAAGCAGACAAATAGTAACTATTCGTAGGTTTGTTGTAGAGAGTAAGAGAATTTATACATGTAAAGAGCTGAGAACAGTGCATAGCACATAACAGGTACTCCAAAAGTGTTAATTATTATTACTAGACTAGTGATATCTCATAGAATTTTCTGAGATGATAGAAATTCCACCGTGTTGTCTAATACAGCTGTCACTAGCCACATGTGGCTATTGAGCACTGGACCTGTGGCCAGTGTAACTGAAATTTTAATTTTCATTCACTTAAATTTAAAAGCCATATGTGGCCCCACAGAAGACAGAACCACCACTTAAAATGGGATTTTATTGGTACAAAAAAAGACACTGAGTTCCATTCCCCAAGGACTCTGGTGCTGAAGTGCTACAGAACAGGACCAACCAATTAAAGATATGGCCATAGCTCTCAGGACACAGCTTTATTTTGTTGGTGCTGATGATCAAAGACAGCAGGAGAAAAGATGTGCTCACAATCTCTGTGCCTCCAGAGGAGATTTCAGTACCTGGTAGGATATTTGTTAGATAAACAAGAGGCAAGTGGCATCTCCCCGAGAGAACAGAGCAGAGCTTGGGCAGGCTTTCTGCTGAAGTGGGTCAGTTGAGAGCCATTAAGAAAGATGGCTGGAGTTCTAAGCAAAACGGAGAGCTGCTACACAGATGTATTCTTGAGCCCTGTTAATGTGTGATGACAGTGGAGTAATTTCACATCAGGGCCACCGAAACAGCCAATATTGCAGTCTGTGCAACCACATGCAGATAGTCTACAGTACTGATAAAACACAAAGGAAGAGGGGAAGAAGGTTATCCATGAATAATGCATTTCCTCTCAAGGAAGCAGGAGAAGAAACAAATGGATCATTAATGGGCTTAATGTGATTAGGGCCCCAGGGAAAGGAGGCCAGCACCAGCTCCTGCTAGCAAGCCCACCAACGACAGAGGCTGCTGTGAAATGGAAGGTGAGGGCAGGACTTTGTGGTGGCGTTATTTTGGAGTTGCTGCTTTTTCTTTCCAGTATTTCAAAGCCTCTTCTTAAATCTGAGATTAGTTGTGCTGTCTCTCTGTTTCTACAACAAAATAGCCTTGTGGTGAAAACATCATATTCCTGAGAATTTATGAAAAGGTATTATCACATTTGAAAAGCTTAATTAAGATGGTAGTGTGGGAAAATGAAAGAGAAAGCAACCCAAATAAAAGGACAGGGAGTAATTAAGTGAAGAAAAAAATCATTCTTGAATGTTGTCAAGAAAAGAGGCAAAAGTTGCAAGTTGTAGCCTGCTTTATGCAATGAAGTGCTTTACTGTAAAATAATATACCTTGGTCTTTTCAAAATTAAATGTTTGAAATTCACTAAGAGATTTCACTATTTAGGGGAATTCTGTGTGTTTAATGTGTGCTCCAAAATGAAAAAATCCTTTATGATGGAAATAATTATACCTCATCATGCCCCATTGCAGAGATTTCGCTTCTTGTTCTATACAGTAGTTGCAGGCATTACAGCCCAGCAGACCTGGGTTCAAACCAAGCTCCACTTATTGGTTATGTAACCTTGAGAGAGTTACTTTACCTCATTGAGCCTCAATTTCCTTATCAGTAAAATGGAAACAGTAATACAATGGTACTTGGAAAAGTTCATGGAAAAATGGAACTAAAAGATAATACAAATCCTTCCATGAACTTTTTGAAGTCCTCTCTCATACGTACTCACAGAGTGTCTTAGAATTGAATGCCAGGAGACAGCCTGTGGACAGAAAGGGCTTAGTAAATGCTAGTTGCTCCTTCAGGAAGGGGTCAGGGTGTGCATTCTCCTGAGAGGAATCAGACTCCACGGAAGCCCAATGTGCCAAAGGCTGACTTGACTCTAATGTAGACACAGAAACCAAGAACTCTTGGCTCTAGGAGTCCTTCTCCCAGTGAATCACACTTGCCCTGGGGGCTCTTTTAGGTCCTCAGGATAAATCAGAGAAGATATGGGTGACCAAGAATAAAGGAGCAGCTGCTGCCTCAGGCTCCAGATAAAACCCTAACTCTGAGGAATTCTCCCTGAGGCTGTTATGACCCTGACTGCACCTGGATCCAGCTGGCATTGAACTGTGACCCACCCTGACTCCATCTACCATCCCTCCTGTGTCAGGCTATCCATCCAGAACAAGGAGCACTGCCTAGTCCGTCAGATTTTAGTATTTGATTTTCAAATATCATCTTTTCTAACATTGAGCAATGTGTGTTTGTACTACAGCAAAGCAATAGAAGTCTGTTTTAGGGAAGCAAACTGCTAGCCTTGCCTGAGGCAGGCAATGGGGACAGACAATTCAAGGCTGGTGAAGGGTGGCACAGGGGGCTGGCATAGGTCAAAGAAGGCTGGACACAACTCAAAACAAGGAGTTGCCCTGGAGTTAGTTAAGCCAAGTAGGACATGGGTTAGAATGGCCTCACATCAGAGCAAACAGAGGCCAGAGATCAGACATTGGCCCACCGAGCAGGAGAGCTCCAGGCAGAGACTGTACTGTTCTTGTCCTAGTTTTTCATTAGAGAGGTTGACCTAGAGCCTTAATGTTCCTGCATTAGCTCAGATTCTTCTTGGAACTCTCTAGATCTCAGAGGAACCATAGTCTTTGTATTCCAGGTCTAGTCCCTATGAAGCTGGCAAGCATCCTCATGCCCCTAGGAGTCTCTGGTTCCACTCAGTAGGAAGAACAATCTTCTAGCCTGGCTGAAGCCTCCAAAGAAAAACTGTGTCTTCACGGAAGCACATCCTCATCATACTTAGCAAGTTTACGGGAA
This sequence comes from Cynocephalus volans, assembly GCF_027409185.1. NCBI lineage: Eukaryota > Metazoa > Chordata > Mammalia > Dermoptera > Cynocephalidae > Cynocephalus > Cynocephalus volans. The sequence continues at coordinate 229,726,560 of NC_084460.1, forward strand.
TTAAAATTTTCCCCAGGCTCTCCTCTTCTGAGGCAGGAACTTAGTATCAGGTGTAAAGCTACACGACTATGCCAGTTATCAGGCTGAGGCAATAGCTACGCTAATGTATGGCTAGGCATTTCATAACTAAAGCCAAAACATTTCAGGGCTAGGGCTCACGAACCCTTCAAACCCGTTGTACAGACTGGGTCACCACACCCCTCACATGCAGATCCATGTTAAGGTAATTGGGAAAGATCCTGGAAGCCGTTGGTAGATGACACCAGCTCAGTCCTTAGTTTCCTTGGCAACAGCAGCTGCAGCTTTTAGGCCCAGCAGCGTACAGGTCTGGTGGCTGCGGCAGCGGCCTCCTCAGGGCATCCCCGGACAGTGGCAGTAACAGCTGACAATAACAGCCTCCAGCAGCAGTAGTGTCCTCCCCCGTGCCCCCCCCCCCGGAGCATCCCAGGGGCTGAGGACCCTGTGGGTCAGAGCCACTCATCCTTTATACTTAAGTCCATAACCCAGGACACCTGGGTGCACATGCACAATTACATTAGACAATAACCAAGGGATACCTGGGCACACGTGCATGTTTATGTCAAATGCTCAGCAAGATTCTGAACATCTAAGGGGCCCTGACCATTTTCCTTCACTTTCCCAACATCAGGCTAGAATCATAAAACATTCAGAAAATAGATAATGGAATGGTGCTAAAAACTGGCTTATTGATGCAAAGCAATTATTAAGATAAATATGAGGCATGTTTTGAAAAGATACAGAAAGCAGAGACCTTTTCGATATACAAGAGGCCTAACTCAGCCTTCAACATATATCTCTGGCCATGTTGCTTTAACACAACAGCATGTCCTGATTTTAGGATCTGGACTTAACAAGCAAGCACAGTATCAGTGGGTAGAAATTCCACTGGTCTTGATCCTAGAGGATGAACCTAGTGGAGCTCACAAGAGCTGTATTCTATTTCTACTCAGTGCTTCAGTATTCTGCATAAGCATCCGAGAGGATCACCACCTCCTCAACAAAATGAATGAAGACACTGAAGAGTCTAAGCCTCCTCCCACTCCCTACCTTTCATTTAAAAAATTAAATGGAATTGAGTCTTCTCATGATCTAACAATGAGTTATACGATAGGGCAGAACATGCCCATCTCCCCTTTCCTCAAAGTCCTTTTAGGAAATGTGTATAATTCCACAGGTGGCTTACCAACTTCATCAAGACCTAAGAGTTTCTTGAAAGAAAGCCCAAATTCCTGTGAAATACAAATAGCTATAAAGAAATGCCCTGAACCAAAACTTCTTTCCATTTCAAGGGAACTGGAACAAAAGGTCACTTTGAAATGTAGGAGCAAGATAAAAAAACAAATCACAGCTCAGATGTTCTTTCCCCTTTCAGTCGTGAATGCTTCCAGTGGTCTTGCTAGTCCTGACTGCAGGTGACAGCTGAATGACAATAATGGACAACACCTGTTGACTCAAACAACCTGTACTCTAACCCTGGCACTCTGGCTGCAGGCGGGCCTTTATCACAGAAGCACTGATTCTTCTCTTTTGCTAATAGAAGAGTATCATGAACAGATGTGGTCAGAGTAATCACCAAGAAAGGATTAAAGTCAAAGCCTTTAGACTATTCCGAGTGTCTCTCTGTTACTCCACCATTTCTGTACCCTAATAAATTCTCCTTTTTCACATCTTCCATAGCTTACCTCTTTTCCCTTGTTTTGGTCTAGGAATCAAAGTGGGAAGGAAGAATTAATTGTGGGGAGGAGGGAGCCACAGTCCGTATGTGGGACCTTCAAAAAGGTCATGGAAAGATTTATATTATCTTTTAATTCTATTTTGCCATGAACTTTTTGAAGTACCCTCCTATTTCAAGGACTTGGAGCTGGAAGAAGAGATCAGTCCCACCCACTTTTCTCCAACAGAGACCATCTCTTTCCATCTACATCTTGCAGGGGTGAAAGGAACTTTCCTTCCACCCTCTGAAGGTTCAGTAATTTGAGCGTCTGGGATAAACAGACACTGAACAGATTAGCAGGAGAAAAACAAATTTATTACATGCATATGCACAGGAGCCTCATAAAATATGACTTCAAAAAGGACCAGATGACTGAAATTTTTATTCCATACAAAAAAGAATAGGCATTAGGGCTTTTGGAGGATAGTAGCCCCAGGCTTTGGGAGGGCAAGTGGAGGAAATGCACTGGCAACAAAGGCTATCTCACCCTGCAGATTGTCTCTCATGTGGCAGCCCTCAGAAGAATAGATGGCAGCCTGTGGTAGAAGCCTCTCTGAGCAACACCTGTAGTCTCTCCCTGTGAGTTAATCTTCCCTGGTTGATGACTGCATTTCTTCTGGAGGAATTTAGCTTACTTAGATAATTGGAAATAGAGAAACCCCTTCCCTGCTCTTCAGGTGCTCAGTTCAAAGTCCAAAGTGGCATATTTTGGAATGTCATTTTCTGAGCCCCAACAAACTCAGTCCCTATTTATGGTCTTTATTACCTGTGATGTACTTAATACACTATATGTATTAGAGTTCCCTAAGAATGATCCCCTTTAATTCATTGTCTTAATAATGCATTTATTGAGCACTTATTATGATAAACAATATATTAAAATGTTTCTCTCCACATGTGGTTTTGTAGAACACACACACAAAATATGCAGGACGCACTGTGCGAATATTACTCATTCTGGGCTGTAAGAGCTCAAAACAGTCCCAAGGGCAATCAACAATTCCTTGTTCACAGCTCACCTGTAAAATCTTTTTTGTTTTAGAAATGAAACAGGGCAATGTAACCAGCTGTTTATCTATGATGTGAATAATATGCCTTTTACCAAAGCGTGGCCAGTATCCTCTTTCTTGGCTTTTTTTTTTTTTTTTTAATCCCATTTTCTTTTCTTCTTGAAAATTATAAATGCGGTAATTCACTTGTGAGGCACTGAGAATCTTAATATGGCACCAGTATTACCGGTAAATTGCTTCCTTTTAGCATGAGTTAGGGTAGCTTGTACTTACAATGGATAGACCGGCCATTTTTCATGCCTATACACAATAACAAGCTCAAGCTCACATTTTAAACATAACATTCATGTTTCCTTCGCAGAATAACTAATGAGAACATACAACTTATTCTGGAGGTAGAAGAGAGAGAATCTCAACAAGCCACTATAAAAAAGCAGATGGGGGAGGGGTATTTGGGAGTTTGGGGAGGGAACAGAGCACAAAAGAGAAATAATTACCTGTTTATTATCTCTCTATCAAATTATAACAATTCACTAACTGAATCCAAGAATCCCTGAATTCTAATTGACCTCAGATGTGGGCAAGGAAAGATGGCCAGGACTGCTAAACTCAATGTCAGAAGAATATACGTATTATAATGTTTCCTTGTTTCTTAATTTCCTAATAAGAACGTCTCTAGTTTAGCAAATTCTTTAGGGCCACTTAATGCTCTCATTTAGGGGGCATGGTTGTTGCAATGTTTCTTTGTCAGTTGAAGATTGATTGTAAAAGCCAGCCCTGGAAGTCTGGACTCCCTTTGTCCTGCACCCACTTGTCAAGTGGCACTACACAAGTTAAAGCAGCCTTGTCTCTCATTTAGAGCAAACTTCCAGAGCTGAACGAAGGACAAGTCTCCTGTTAGTCAAGAGCTGCACAGACTTTGAGTTAAAGATACTAACAGTTGTTCCAATACGAAAGAAAATACTTTTTGCATTATCTGTCTAATGTAAGGGCCTGTGTAACATCCGTGCAATGGGGCCTAGTGCTAGGAGTGCACTGCATTTTTAGCAAGACAGTCAGAATTCCAGAAAGGAATATGCTGTTCAACAGGCAAAAGCAGCGTTTCTCCTACGTCATTCTGGGGTTTTTTTTCCAAGCAGCTGATATTTTCAAGTGTGTAAGAAATATGCCTTCAACCCCTTCTGCTTGTCATTTTTGAGGTTTTGATTCTGGCTACCAAATCCACAATTAGGCTACCACAGAAGGACTTGCTGTTGCTGTGGTCTCCTTTCATTTTAGCTTGCCTGTTCTCAGCATTACTAACTGTAGGTTGCCAGATAGAAAACTGCTGGCTTTCAGCCTAGTGTGCAATCACTAGCCCCTCCTGAACACACACGATGTTTCTTGCTGACCCAGAGGCACACTCTGAGGCTGCCGGTACCATCTCTAGTTCTGAAAACCGTTCAGAATCCTCACATTTCCAAGAGAAATGCCCCCTCTTGTGGTCGCTGCTGGATACTGCAGTCCGAGCTTCCAGCAGGAAAGTTCTAGACACCCAACTTCCTACGTGTAGACCTGTGGGATACTCGGAACTCCAGGCTGCTCGCTGTTCCAAGCGTTGAGCTTCTTGCTGTGAGAGCTGAATCCTCTCTAACTGTATCAAGCTTTCAGATGCAGGTTGAACTACATGAAAGTGCCAATAGTCAACCGTTTTTAACCTATAAAACGGCAATTTCATACAGTTCAATGTAATATATAAAAAGATAAGCCAGGCAGGGAAACTTCTGCCTGCTTCCGTGGTTTTAGCTGAGCCCTATGAATGCCAGCCAAGAATGGAAATCTCTTCTAGTAACTACAGCAAGGAGTTTTAAACATAATAAATAAATATTTTTCAAGCCCTAAATGCTAGGTACTTTGCCAAGCTTAGAACATAACCTTCTCAGATTTCTTGGTCGATTGGCGTTGATTATAAAGAGCAGACTTAGACAGTTGGACTTCCCTACAACTGTCCTTTATTTTTTAAGGAGCATTAGGCAAATAAATGACAAAACTACCTCTACCCAAGCACAGCAGCTGGTACCCTGAACAGGCTTATCTGAGGCAAAGCAAATAGAGTAATACAAAATGAGATGCTATAATTCTTCTCATAGATGTAATATTTTTGTAAGTGCCCTATTCATTTGTTTTTAATATAAGAAATTAAATAGTGTGTGATGAATTATGTAAACCAATCTTTTTCAGCAATGTTAGTTTATCATGCTAGCAAAAATTTTAAAATAAAATTTTATTTTTAACTAATATTTAAAATCATTGATATCAAACGGGAATAAACATCTGTAATCTCATATCAGAGACTCTTTATAATAAATAAACAGCTCCCAGAAATCGATAAGAAAAAAGATCAACAACTTTGTATTGCAAAAGATGTGATCAGACAATTCACACATTTTTTAAAAATGGTTTAAACACAAAAAGAAGCTAGACTTCACTTAAAATTAGAGCTATGAAAATTAAACTTAAATTGAGATATTATTTTTACCTCTCAGACTGGCAAAAAGTAAAAATTTATTGATACGCACTTGACAAGGTTATGAAGAAGCAGGCACTCATAACATTTCTGCTGTAAGTATAAATTGGCACACTTCCTAGAAGGGGCAATTTAACAGAACTGTCCACATCACAAATACATATACTCAAGGCCCCAGCAAATTTTATGTCTAGGAATATATCCCACAGATATGCTTACACACATATATGATATATGTAAAGTGTTAATTGCAGAATTACTTCTAATAGCACAAAAGTGCAAAGTAAGTCAATAAGAATACAGTTAAATAAAGTACATCTATATATCTAGCTGTTAAGATTAAAAAACACATAGAAAGCTCTCCATGTACCAACATAGAGCATCTCCAAGCTAAATTATTTAGGGGGAAAAAAAACAAGGTCGGAAACAGTGTATGTAATATGCTACTTTGTAGTTACAGTAGGAGAGAGAAGAATATATCTTTATTTTTGCTTTATAAACCTAAAGAAACTTTAGAAGGATGGCCAATAAAGTTGTAACATTGGTCACTAGAAACAGATAAGACCAAGCAGATTGCAGAAAAAAAATATTTCTCTGCATTCTTATTTACAGGGAGGAGGAAGGAGAAGCTATGTGAAAGTATCACATATACAAAAATTAAATTTGATAGAATTATTTATGACAACAGTTTTAAAAAAAAAAAACCCTTTCTGTCTTCAACAAATTTAATGAATTGTGTGTTGATGAGTAGGAAGAGTGTAAGTAAAACTGTTTCAGGGCTTCATAATACTTGTTCCTTAATGATAAACCCCTTGTCTGGCCCCAGACAAACTAAGGGTGCTGCTTTTCAGCACACTCACAGCGACAGATTTGAGACCCAGTAGAGCACCTGACCTCAAGATAAAAGCTTTGCTGAATGTCCAACTTTTCTTCAAGACCTCAGGTCACTTTCAGCATGAGAGCAGATGTCCAACAGCCGGCAAATGAGTCAGTGTTGCTTGTTTCCATGTGAAATGAATTCAACTAATACTTAAATAATTTAAAAGAAACAGTTCTGAGCCCTTTTCCTCCTGCTACTGCTAATATTCATGCATTAATTCATAATTATGAGCACCTATACTACATGTTCGGTGCTGTTCTAGAAGCACCCCCAAAACACAGCAGCTTGAATAAACACATTCCAGGATCAAGACAACCCCAGGACTGGTTCACTCCTTGTTGTTAACCTCCAAAAGGTCGAAATTTATTTATTTATAACTTAAGGGTGAAACAAGAGTATAAATAAGGCAACCTACAAACCCAGAAAGCAATCAAGTTAAGGGTAAGGGCATCATGAGATTGCTGTGCTTGGCAAAGTGATAAATGGTTTTGGTGCCTTTTTGTTTCTAAAAACAGTGAATTTTTTGAAATATGTGCATGCTGTGCATACACCACTGACTAGCTGTGTGACTGGCTAGTCATTTTTACCCTTTGACTTTCCTCATCTGTTCCCTAAAAAATAAGTGAGTTTGAGTTAGATCAGTATTTCTCAACCTTTTTTTATTATCGCCCCTCTCAGGAGCCTTTTTAGAGTCTTTTTCCCTAATTGCCCTCCATTGTAATACATTAATACCACAGCTATACTGCACATCTGTGTATACTGCATGTATATCTGTACTTTCTACATAACGAGTATGATTTTTTTGCACCCCAAGAACCAATTTTTGCCCCCATCGAGAATGTATGAATTAGATCCATCCGAAGTATCCACAAGATTCCTTCTAGTTTTAAAACTAAGGAGATGGTGCAGTGTTATGAGGAAATGTGTGTACTTAGGTACCAGATGGGTTTGAGTCCAATCTTGATCTACCTCTTGCTTATCATGTGACCTTGAGTAAACTATTTAACTTCTCTGATCCTAAGTATCCTCATGTGTAAATCAGATGCAATGATACCTCTCACAGGATTGTTGTAAACAACAACTAAGGCAAAGTGGGTAAAGCTCCTGGCACTGGACCTGGTATACTGCAAATAATCAGTAATTGGTACCTTTTCATTTGCTTAATTTAAAATAAATCTATACCTTACCTTTGAATATCTAAAAAATAAAACAGCTCACAAGAACATATGCAATAGTTATAATCAATGACTCAATGAGCTATAATGTACTTTCGTTTGTTTCTGTAATGTAGCTCCAAATGTCAACTTCTATCATCACATCAAAATTCTACCCAACTTTCAAGACCAAGATCGAATGTCACCTGCTTCAATGAAACTTTCCTCAGTTTCACCAAATGTAAATCTCCCCATCCTTTCAACTCTCAGAGTGTACTCTGTTCACCATACCATTAGGGTGTCAAACATATTCTGCTTTATGATTTATATAGATTTTAAGTACATTAAAGATAGAAACTCAGCTTTATTTCTCTATGCTACACACCACACATATTCAACGTAATAGATTTTCAGTAAATATTTGTTGGATCAATGAATTACTGCTACAAAGTTGGATCCCCAAAATCAAAAGTAACTTCAGCACATAAAAACAAAAGGAAAAAGGTAGTCTCCAATTAACATCTGTGTTAACATAATGACTTAGAAGAGTAATTAAAATATAGATACAATTGAGTTTGTTTTTGTCATTATTTGTCCCTAAAATCCTAAACATGAATCCCAAGTAAAAGCTCATTTTCTTATATTGTAGAGATTGATTAAAAGTCCTTCTGGTAAGAGCCAATTTATGAGACATACGAATTTTTTTTAAAGAGTCTATTCCGGGGAGGGTTAGGCTGACTCCTGATATGCATCAAACTTGAGTTCTATTAAAAGTGTGCAGAGTGTCTGTGTAACAGCCAGAGCAGTTTTCTGAATCTCCTACTCTATTATTATCGATGGTCACTCTTTGTCGGGCTCTTGCCTCGGCTGGGGAAATTCTGTAATAAAAAAATCACATACGTCAAATGTTAATAGCAGAAAGCAAAGAGAAGCCAGAAAGTGAGAGGGACTATATGAAGCACTGGCTTTTTAGACCCTGTGATGTTTTAAGCATATACCTAATGCTTTTTACACATGCTGAATAACCAGACTAATTAAAAAGCCCATACAGCTCTTGTTAAAATCTGTTCAAATTTTTTGGAGCACCTGTTATAACAGAATGCCCACAGACTTGATAGTTTAGAGCCAAGACACCTGCTACCTTATGTCTCACAGTATGTTCAGTTTTATACTGTTAGCAAAAAAATAAACACTTTTTGACATTTAGCAATCTTATACAAGTGATATGAAATTATCAGGAAGAAGTGATAGTTTAACCCTTCCTGTGCTGCTCTGGGAAACCACACCCTTTCTTCTCTAGGAAGAAGTGGATCTCTAACATTGTCCCGTGAAGTTACTTATGGCTTCTTTGATCATCCCTAATCATGCAAGATTTTCTAAATAGTCCAAGTACCTTCTTGGAAGTTTAGAGCAGGGAATTTTATAGTTTAAAGAAGTTCTCAGTGAGCTTACTTAGATACGTGCGTTTAGGTGATGGCAAGTTTACAAATTAGCTTTCAGTGGGCCCTTTTAGGAAGCACATCACTATTTTGACTTTGTCAAATGTTTATGAAATTCCAAGAGAGGCTTGATGTGATTATTCCTGGTGATATTTTTACCAGAACTTTACTTGAAAATGCATTTACTTTTCAAGGAGAAATATTATAATAATTTTCTAAGTTAAGGAATCCAGTTAAGGAGTCCAGACATATACATAGGAACATCTGAGTATGTCTTTTAGATTCAATTTTATGGTTGATAAACAAATCTTATGAAAATGATGGTAAAGTGGTTTTCAAGATACATACATACTTTGTAAACAATTGCCATTTTACCTATAGTACAAGTATTTAAGTCACTTGAGGTCTGAAATCATGTCTTATTTGACTGTTAGCCCAGAGTTGAACAATTGAGTGAACAAATATTTCAAATATTTCACCTTGGTAAGAAAAACCAAACTTCTTAACTTTATGATGTCACACAGTTTAAAATTTAATTTGTACTAATGACATTTCTATTAAGAAAATCTGCCTTCGGTCTAGACATTCCGCTTCTAGAATTAACAGTAAAGTCACACATATATAGAAAGATTTAAATATAAGAGTATAATTTCCAGAATTGTTTATATAGCAAGAGATTTGAAACAACATAAATGTCCATTGATAGGGAACTGGGCAAATAAATTATGATAGATTAATGCAATGCAATACTATGTATATAGTAATGTGAAACTATCTCCAAGATATACTATTAAATTGGTGAAAAACACAAAGTGTATATGCAAACAAATAACCAAACACACACACAGACATATATTTGAAAATTCATAGCAATATAGATTATCTTTGAAAGAAAACACAATAATCTGATAACAGTGGTTATCTCTGAGGGAGGGAAATTTAAGGATTAGGGGACAGGAATAGGAGAAATGCTTATTTTTCACTAAAAAAAAAATCCCTTTGCCACTTTATCTATTTGTATTACATATTATCTATTCAAAACATTTCAACATGCAAATTAAAATAATGCAATGAATTTGGGAGGAAGAAAGAAAATTTGACACATTATGGGCATACTTTAATATAACATAATATCCTAAAGTACTTTTAAATTTCCAGACTGTTACTTGGTTAATCAGTATTTAACAATATAAATCACAATTTAATGTCTAATTATCATGACAAAAATAGCTTTTGAATGTTGAATGTGTACAGCTGTATTCAAATACAAGGTGTTTTGACTTTTCACCAACATACCAAAACTAGGAATGAATTTATTGCATAATTAGAAAACAACCTAGAATATATCTTTCTAAGATTTTTAAAAGATAACGGGAAGCATTTTTAAATGTTCAAAAGAAATGAAGTTTTAATTCCTGTACGCCTATCAGAAGAGAAATTTTATTTGTGTTGGGAGCCAGAGAATCTACAGTTCAGCATGCACCTTGCATTTTTGCTATAAGCATCCCAAACCTGGGACTTCTGAGGCCTATTTCCTAAAATGGACAAGAATAGATGATGTGAATGCTCGAGGGGTTGCAACTGCAGAGCCCTACCTGGTGCACAGCTCTATTACTCCCCACACTTGTGGTCAAGACCTACCCTGGGAAATATATTGAAGCAAATGACTTATCTTCAGACATCCTTTCTCCCTTTCATGGGAGGAGGTTCTAGTCTTTTAGAAACAACTTTTCCATCCTTGAGAGAACTACATCAATCAGCTCCCCAAAGCCATCATCAGATGAACACACTAAAACTATAGTATACTTAATATTTACATTTATAAAAAGAACACAAAATTATACCTAGAATTAGCATGGGAGTAAATTCTGAAGGAATAACAGGCTTTAGTAGTATCGACTGGGAAGGGTGAGTGAAGCAGACTGAGACCAATGATCACACCTAGTCAGCCCTTCTTGGTCAGTGCTGGATTGACTTTAAGGATTCACATTACTACTTCATGCAAGTAGCAATAGCCCTGCAGAGCCCTCTTTCCCTCTGCCTTGGACACCAGCAATCTCCAACAGCAGATGTTCTGTCACCTGGGTCCTAGAGGAGGAAATAAACCTAAGTGAGCAAGAAATAAACCTTTGTTGTTTTAAGCCACTAACATTTGGGGGTTATTTGTTATCACAACATAACCCAGCCTCTCCTTATTGCTACATATGGGAGACACAGGAAACATACACGGACTCAGAACAGACTCCAAGTTAACAAAGGTAGTAATGGCAGCTATGTTACAACAACCGTAGGTTTGACCTTTTTTTCTCCTCTAATTTTATAAGACATTTTTCACTTGCACATTAAGTAAGGCCTTTTCCCAATCACAAATTTGACTCTATCCTGGAAAGTGGTAGAATTACACAATTTGGAGACTGAGGAAAGAAGACACAATGTCTCTCCCTTTTTCTCTATTCTCCCTCCCTTCTTCCCTTTTATAGTTTGATGAGGTATTTCATTAAAAAACAAAAACAAACAAACAAAAAAAACCTGAGAAGTGGATGTCTAAACAGTCTAGCACAGCAAGATACTTTATTAAATTGTATGTAGGTTAATTCTAGGTGTCAACTTGATGAGATTAAGGAATGCCAAGAAACCTGATAAAGCTCTTTTTAGGCATGTCCATGAGGGTGTTTCCAGCAGAGATTAGCACAAAAGCCTGAGTAGACTGGGTGGGAAAGACCCGCCCTCAATGTTGGCAGGAACCATCCAATCCACTGGGGGGGCCAGGAGAGAACAAAAGACAGAGAAAAAAGGTGAATGTCTGTCTCTATCCACTGGAGCTGGGACACACTCTTCTCTCTTGTCCATGGACATCAGAGCTCGAGACTCTTCATCTTTTGGGTTCCAGGACTTACACCAGTGACACCATTGGCTTCCCAGGTTTTTAGGCCTTTGGACTTGGACTGAGCCACTCTACCAGGATGCAGTTTACAGATGGCCTATTGTGGGAATTTCTTTAGAATCAGGTGAGCTAATTCCCCTAATATGACCCTTGTCATATATTTACAACATATCCTATTGATTCTGTCTCTCTGGAGAACCCTAATACAAACTGCTGTCTAGAAAATTGTCTATTCATGAGAAAAGGTTATATAATTCCACGTAACTCTAAATTTCTCAGTTTGCCACATTGACCCTATGGAGGAAACTATTATAGTCAGAGAAAGTCTTGGATAAAATTGAACTTGATTTTAAGAATGCCATCATACCACATTTCTTTCCAATTTGAAGAGTACTTTCTTCAATATGACTTTTCCAAGGCTCTCTCTTTATTTTGCATGCATCTCTTCTTTGTACACATATGTCCACATAACACAGTACATTTTCTGGGACAAGTTCTCTTAACTCCATACTATCGGCCCGGAAACTAGAGCTCAGTGAGTGTAAGTGATTAACTGATCCAAATCTCATAGTCAGCAAATGACAGAGTCAAGATTCAAAATCAGATTTTTCCAACTAAATCCAGAGAATTTGCTCATGGTTCCACTCTGCTCCATGGAAACAGATGATAGAAACAAAAAACCCAGAGAAGGATCAGTCTATGGTCAGGGAAAGCTTCCTAGAGGAAGCACATTCTTGTCACCACACTGCCAGTTATTTGTCTTCATACAAGTCAGTGATTATCTTTGTATCTTCAGCATGGTGCTTAATGTTTGTTGAATGAATGAGCAACTGTATTGGATGAGTAAAGATGTTATTTTTAGATATACATTGAACTTTAATTCTCAAAAAATGGACAACTAATTTCTGAACTCACAATCGCAGTCTGGGCCCCAGGCTCACCCTTCACATTTGCAGGACTCAGGGCAGCAGAACAAATGGGAATTCACACACCATATGTCCAATTATTTTAAAAGTAGAAAGCAAGCTAACAAATGGTTAGATAAAATATGTTCTCTATTCCTACCTTGACAAATACATCTTCATAATGATAAAAAAAAAAAAAGTTACGTGTGTGAAAAGCTGATTTTAATATAATTGAAATTTGGCAAAATAGCAAAAGTGAATGGATTTAATTTTTATCAGGCATGTCAGTACATCAGTGATGTTTGAATGAGAAATAAAGACACTCTAATTCATAAATTATCATGTATTTATATCATAAAATTTTTCTTGCGTTGCTTTAACTTCTGTGGAATCACTACTAATGTTGTTATAATCGAGATTTTAATATTATTTGTGCTTTGTTGACAGTAATGCCAAATTAGATAAACTTTCTTGAGTCATTGTTGTTTTTAAGTAGATTTTTATTAATTCCAGTTTGAAGAAACTTTGCACTGCTGAGGCAATAGGACAGGAATGATCAAATTACTAATGTAATTAGTAGATTTAGAAATGAATAAGGTATATATAACTTGTTCAAACATTATAATAGTAATATATGATAAATTATTACAGAAAGTATTACAAAATATTTTTAATTTTATCATGTACATAACTATCACTTCTATTACAACATTTTCTATTTTTTAAAGCAATATGTAGATCTACTTAGTAATGTAAAGAATCAATATTCTTTACATGCTTCATGAATTTTAAGCTTAGACTTACATATATACAAATTTGAGTAATATGAATTATTTAACATTACAGAATTTCTACAGCGTTCTGCAACTGTTTCAAATATTGCACTAATTTATGAGTACCTCTGAAACCATGAATTGGAACAATGTGTAAAGCAAGAAAATAGACACTCAGTCTTACTGGGTACTTCATCATAACAAGAATCTATTTCATTCATGCTAATTAAGAGGAAGAATTTGACAAGTTAATACTTTTATGTTTTCACTTACCTAAGTGTTTCTACTGCTTAATTACCCCCTAGATTCTAAGTAGTGTGTATCTCCTATATCAGTAGTGCAACCCACACACCTTCATGCCGTTTGAACAGCTGACTTTTGTTTTGAGGAAATGGAGCAGATTTGGAGAAACATTTCTGTGAAGACTGAATGGTGTTAGTTTTGAGAATGAATGTTTAGGGAGGGTTACCAAGTGACAGAGGCACCATGTGTTCTTTAATGAATTTATTTCATGTTTTATAGAAGGGGCCTTCTAAAGTGTGGAACCTGAGCTCTTGCCTGGACTAAGAGTTGTACCCATTGCAGCAATGCTGAGGGACATCCCAAAAGAGATTAAGCCACTTAGTAAATTCTTCAGGAGAGATTTTGCCAGCCTTTTTTTCACTTTACCTTTTCATCATAGTTACTCATCATTAAGGAAATGTAAGACAAACAAAATAGTATTATTTAGCACATATATTCTTAAGCATTGATATAAGCATTTTATATGTGTTATTATTTTTTATCCTGAAAACAAACAGTGAAACAGAAAATCTTACTATTCCCCTCTTATAAATAAGAAAATTGAGACACACAAAGATTAAGTAACTTGCTTTAGGTCACAGTGCTGGGGAATGGTGGAGCTGGCACTTAAAAGGAGGAAGTTGGCCTCCAGAGCCTTCACGCATAGGACATAAATTAGTCATGATCCTTCCATTCCATGACTTCCTCCTTCTTCAGGTCTTAATTTTGATTTGCTTTTTGGTCACTTAATGATTTTTCCCAAAAGTACATGTAGGAGAGCAGTAGATCAATGTGTTTAAACCGCTTGAGTGCCAATCCTGGCTCTACCACTTACCAACTGGGTGACCTTGGAAATCACACTATGCAGAACAGAGAGAGTCACAGTACCATCCTCATAGGGCTGATGTGAGGAATAAATATGCTAATAATGTAAAGCACTCATAATATTAAGTGCTGTGTAAATGTTTGCTTTTGTTACTGTTCCTGTTCTCGTCTATGGTTTATTTTCTGAGCTGCCCAGTAGGGATAAAAATAGCCCCTTTCTCAGAACTTTGTTGAGTTGTAGATAAGTTAACATATGGAAGACACATAGATCAATGCCTGACACAGAGTAAATACTGTGTTTGCTAATTACATCATTATCATCATTACTTATTTATTTTTCTATTATTACATGTGATGTATTTTCTGACCTACCAACATGTGAAAAATTTTTTTTTGATTTCTTTCACTCATGAATGAAAATTTAGCTCAGTATAACAGTTGGGCCACTGCTTTTTCATTCCTCAAAACTTTGCATTTTGGCTGGGCTTGTCCTAAACTTTTATTTATTTATTTATTTGTTTGTTTATTTTTGCCCCAGTGCACTGAGACATGAGGCACAGTCCCAGAAGTAGTAGGGGCTAATGGGATATTTTGAGACTATGTAAATGGTGAACAGAAAAAAAAATAAAGGGACAAGGTAGAGAGAGAGTTAAACATGAGAGAGAACAAAAGAACATGAAAAGCGGTGAGGCCTTGGAGGAACTATGAAGAACAGAATTCCAAGGAGTTGTTAAGGAATTAACCTTAGGGAGGAACAGGGGCACATCTTCATTTGTAACATGAGGCACCAAAGAAAGAGTGGTGAGAATGCAGATATGTTTACAGATTTGTTGACAGAATTGGGGGAAACTTCTCTCTGGTGACCTCGATTTTCCCTATAAAATAAGAAGTGAAGCCATCTGCTGGTAGTAAGATGCAGGTTTTTAAGAAGAAAATAGAGGAAGTTTGAAATGGTAGTTGTAGAGAAGGAGAAAGACTCAGGGAGAGCATCGAGGGCCTAAATGACTTTACTGTGGCTCAGCATATGTGATGTGGCTGTGAGGTTTTCCTTCATCTGTGCTCAGAAATACTGCATGAGTGCAGGGAAGACAGATAGCTGGGTTGGGATTTTCTGAGGCTGTTACAACGGAAAGGAAGAGAAGTTTGAAGATACTGACAAGACAGAGGATGAATTGATCAACTAAAACATCTAGACTCAGTTGAGAAGAGAGAAGATGGGGGGATTGGAAGGGAGGAAGTGGGATTTATCTGGGCATATGGGTGAGATTAAAGAACAGATTGGGTGGGAGTAGCCTAATGTGAAGGATGCAAAGCAGTGTAACTATGGTCGGAGATTAGTTAATAGTACAGATTTGAATGTAATATTTCAGGTCAGCAGTTCTGGAATTGACAACATCAGGGTGCCATCCTGGGCGGAACAGCTAAAGAGGAACAAAAGTGAAGGTCCCTGGAGATGAGAAAGTAAAGAAATTGAGAGGCCAGGCAATTAGATGGTATATTAGTTTGTTTCTTTTGCCTATAACAGAACACCTGAAACTAAGTGATTTATAAAGAAATGAAATTCATTTCTTACAGTTTTAGAGGCTGAGAAGTCCAAAGTCTAGGGAACACATCTAGTGAGGGCCTTCCTGTGGGTGGTGACCTTCTACAGCCACACAGGGTATCACATGGGGAACGGCTGAGCAAAAGAGCTCACCTCCTCACTTGCTCTCCTTTTAAAGCCATGAAAACCATGCCCATTACCACCCATAAACCATCAATAGATTAATCCATTCACAAGAGCACAGTCCTCATGATCCAATCACCTCTGAAAAGGCCCCACCTTTTGAATACCATAATTGGATTTCCTCCCTGTTAATACTGTTACAGTGGGGATTAAGTTTCCAATACATGAACCTTAGGGGCACACATTTAACCCATAGCAATTAGTTTGCTAAGGCTTCCATAACAAAGTACCACAGAGTGAGTACTTAAACAACAGAATCCTCATAGTTCTGGAGACTAGAACTCTGAAATCAAGATGTCAGTGGAGTTGGTTTCTTCTGAGGCCTCCCTCCTTGGCTTGTAAATGGCCATCTTCTCCCCTTGTCTTCACATGGTCTTTCCTCTGTGTGTGTGTGTGTGTGTGTGAACTAATCTCCTCTTACAGGGACACTGGTCATATTGGGTTAGGGCCAAACCTCAGTGACCTCATTTAACCTTAATTACTTCTTTAAAGACCCTGTAAGGAAAGTAGAAAAAGTTTAGTCAGACTCTCTCGCCTTTCATCTGTTACAAACGGTCAAGATTCAACACATTCACTAGAAACAGGTTATGAAAGTAGTGTAACTGCGCATGTGTGCCCATTTACTCATTCAGCATGATTGGTGTAATTATGTAATGCTTGGCTTACGGCCGCTATTGTGTACTAAGAGTAAAAGGTAACTGCTCTAAACTGCTGGTCAGCAGAGCACAGAGGAACGGCAGAGCATGGAAGGACGGCACAGCATGGAGGGTCAGTGGAGTAGAGCCTGAGCTTATGTCTGAGAATAAAGCATGTCTGTGAAGCTCATATCTGAAGAATAAAGTATGTCTACCTTGCGTAAAGCTGCCAGTATCTTCTTTTGATTACCTCACTCACGACCTGCACAGGAAGGGGCAGAGGGATCTGAGATTCCTGCTCGACAGACCTTATGTCCAAATACATTCAAATTCTGAGGGACCAGAGAGGTTGGGACTTCAACATATGAATTTTGAGAAGAACACAATTCAGCCCACAACAGTCACCCACAAAAAGACAGAAAGCATCCAGAATGATGGTAGAATGCAGGATAGAGATAAAGAGGGTAAATTCACTGATTAAGGTGATTAATCAGATTTCTGATGTTTTATGGAGGCCAGGTCTTCTTGCATATTATTGAGGATTCCAAACCATTTTCTTCTTGCTGTATTTTTTTCATAGACCCATAACCCATGTTAGATTTTGTTGTAGTGTTAGTTTTTGTCTTTCATCAAAAGACAGGGTTAGTAGTTTGCACAACCCTATCCATTTGGGTGCTGGTGTGATCCCCTCGTTAACTGTGCAGCTGGAGATCTGGCTGACCTGAAGAGTCAGTCCCTGGCCATGCCCAGACATCTGACAGACGTTCATCTTGGGTGACACTGCAAGACTAAGGGAGAACCACTCTCGCTCCATGGCTATGTTCTCTGACACACTGAATATGGAGAGGTCATAAAATAAAGCTACAGTCTACCCTACACACACTGCCACAGCTAGTAGAACTTTTCCGTTTTCTGCCCTTCTTTGTCATAATAAAAATAATATCTACCATTTATTGAACAAAGCATTGTACCAGACACTGTGCTTTGTACTCTACATTCATTATCTCATTTAATACCTAACGTAGCCCAAGATGAGGAAACTGAGTAAACAGGTAAAATAACCTAGTCAGCTGGTAAGTGGCAAGTCTGTCTGACTCTGAAGTGCTGTACTCAACTGCAGTGCTCTATTTGTGGGGACCAAATCTCCCCAGATTCAGTGGCTTACCACCAGTCCCATTTCCTGCCAAGGTGTTTCTGAATTGATGTAGAAAGTGGGCGTGAAAGAGAGCAGTGTGCCTGAAAAAGTACCTCTTATGCCATCTATTATTTTCCAATTGTTCTAAACCCTGGACCAATTCACAAAGGTCATTGGTAAAATGCAGGGATGTTTACCTTCTTTTCGCTTAGCTGACCTGTTCTACTTCAGGAAGCAAAGAAGAGTTAGGCTACAAATTGTTTTTCTCAATCTGCTTTTATTTGACTTGTGGAAATGGGTAAATTCTTCATGTTTTAGCAATAGATTATCTGTCAGTTTTAGTTTTCGACATGAGGTAATGTGAGGTTTTGTCTTGTCAACATTTCACAGACATTTTAGTGGGAGATTGGGATAAACCATATCAGTGGCTGCTAACTGTGTGCCATTTTATCATAGGATTTTCTCCCTTTGTGTTTTTTATGCCTCTTTCTTTATTATACTTTCTACCATTTCAGAAAATCACTCCAGTCATTGACAATTTGGTGTTTGTAATTGCTGAGCTAATCTGGGAGGGACTGTAATGTTGAATCATAATGAGAATCTGCCTATGCACTTACTAAGTAGGTTTTTCCTCTTTGTGGACACTTTGGGCTTTGGAAGTTAGGAGTAGAAGGATTCAAGCAGCATACAGAGGATAATTTCTTGCTATGGAAATTTGCCTTTGTAAAACCCATTCTGCTCAACTTGGGTTCAGATTAATAATCAAATTCATGATACACAAAAGACTTCACTCAACTCCAAACTTTAAGAATTAGAGACAGGACAAGCAATAGCACAGTATGCAAAGTAACAGTAAAGTAGAGGCCTCACAACTCCTAGGCACAGTCATGACGACAGATGAAGCTGAGTAGACACAGACCTTCTCAGGTCAAGGAAACCGTCAGTTCTGGGGTACCTTCAGATTTCATACCTAACCAGCCATGCCGCCCCCTCAGAGGTTCAGGACTCATGCCCATTCTCGGGTGCAGCTGCATCTCATCAATACCAATTACTCATCCTTGTGTTTCAAGGGGGATTAAACCAAGGGTCAAATCCTCAGGCATCCCGAGGCAAAAGGGCCAGAAGCAGATTAACCCTTTCTTTCAGCCTGTGAAGCCAACTCTAAAAACGAGCTTCAGATACCCAAAAGTTCACTTAATTTACAAGGAGCACTTTTCATTTTTCAAAAGACAAATGCACCTTTTTAAAAACAGAGGGAGAAGGAAATTTCAATTCCCAAAATTCCATTTTCTTTTTCTTCTTTTCTTTTCTTTTTTTTAAAAAACATTTATTTCTACATTTCTGTGGGCTACAGTGTATTATTTCAATACATGCATATACTACACAGTTTTATACACATTAATCTACCACTTCTCTCCCTCTTCAGGCCTGTTTTCTTTTCCGTAAATATAAATAAATATTGGCTCTCTAACCCTAAATGCTGTTTTATTTTACATGGTGTTCTGTCATATTAATTTCCAGAAATGTAGTAATTGGAAGAACATTTGAGGAAATCTAATTGATCAGGAAAACCCATCAAAAATCAGATGCATACATTCACTGATAACTCATTTCTGCTGTTTTGCTGATATTATACAAAGGAAGATATTGCCCATTACGTGGATAGCTTTATTTCCATATGCATATACTATATGCAGGTATGTGCAATGTACATTATATTGTCTAAACTATAAAATATAGAATAGCTTTCTTTTATATCCTCTTGTCCTCAACCATCTGCTATAGTTATTTATCCTGAAAAACTAAAATAATTAAAAATTTATGCATATATAAATATATTACATAAATTTTGCTACCTAAATTTAAAAAAAAAATTCTTTTAGAAAACTTTATTATGTCTTTAAAATCCTTAGTATTTTGACACATTTCATTGCTAAATAAAACTGTTTTAATTTAAGCTAAGAAAACTAATTGGTATCAGATACTAAAAGTTCTTGTAAGTTGTTGAAAGCGTTAGTTCTGGGAATAGCATTTTTATATTTTTCATATTGATTTGCCTTTGAGACAAACTGCAACAAGAAAGCAGGTGATAAGCCTTTGTTAATGCCTCTGGGAGAAAATGCTGTAGCTACAGACTACTGTTGATAAACAGATTTTGAATTAATTAGTTCTGCATAATTATGGGAGCCATCAAGTAAGTCTCTAAAACCAAATGCAACTGGTCTTATATTGCTTTACATATAAAGAAGAAAAGAAAAAAATATTGTTTTAAAATTATGTTTTTTAGAGCATAGGTTTAATTTTTTAAAAGGAATGATTGAAATTTTAAATGGCATATGTTCAAGGCATATTAATTATTTATTCTTAGATTTGCAAAACGAGATAAGAAGAGATTTGCTTTTCATAAATTGTTACCATTAGGGACAGAACTGGGACTCACAGCATCTACTCTTTTTGCCTCATACTTCGTGGAAGTTATATTTTGTTACAAGAAAATGCCAAAGCAAACATTTTCAGAAAAATAGACTGACACTAAAGGGCAGAGCTTTCAGTAAGATAGTTTTAAAGATTTTGCAGACACATATATAATAGCTTAAAAAAAAATTTAAGAAAGGCAGAGGAAAAAATGCTTAAAAAGAAAAAGGAAAAATACTACAAATATTTCTGAGACAATAGAAGCCTGAATAAATGGAGATGTGAGGACATGACATAAAAAGATTTAATATTATAGAGATGTCAATTATTACCAAGTCTCTCTCTCTCTCTCCCTTTCTGTCTCTCTCTCTCTCTATATATATATATGTTTAATATAATTTAATCAAAAGTTCAATTAGATTTTTTGGACTTTTGGCCAATTTTTAAAGAAATTATCTAGGAGAATAAAGATGAGAATAAGAAAATTATTCTAAAGAAAATTTGTGTGGAGCAACTTGCCCTATTAGAAACTGACATATGTTATAAAGCTATGATAATTTTCAAAAAGTGATAATGATTAATATAAGAATAGGCAGATCAATAAAACAATAAATGTAAGACCGAACAAAGACAGAACAACATAAATTAAAATTTACCTTGAGGACAGAATTCAAGATTTTTACCCAGAAATATTTGTTTTGATATTTCATTATAATAAAAATCTTAAGAAACCCTTGAAATAGCCAACCAAAGAGAGCAGTTAAACAATGATGGCACAGCTATCTAGTTGATGGAGTATTATATAACCATTTAAAAGCATAGTTTTGAAAAATAATTGCATGGAAAATGTTCATGAAAAAATATTAAGTGAAAAATACAGGATTTAAGGCTATTTTATATTTTCATACCTTTATTTTTTTAATATTTAAAGGAAGTACATTAAAGTATTAAAATTAGTTGAGTATATTAGGATTATGTGTTACTTTTTATTTTATTTTTTATGTTTGTTTATAGTTTTCAATTTTCCTACAATTATTGGCATTTAAGAGACTTTGTGTCTACCTATATATACCTCAGTAGAAGAAAGAGATACATAAAAAATTGAAAAGCTGGTTTATTTTATTTACTTTTATAGTTAATTTATGGGTTACCCAACTCTGGTGATACTGACTTCAGCAACCTAAAATGCAAAGTCAGATTTCTCTGTTGTCTCAAATTCTCAAAAAGTCAAATGTCATATTTTCCTTTGGGTACTGTTTGAGCTAAATAACCCAACAAGAGCATATAAATAAGATGGCCAATGTAAGGCAATAATAATTTGCCATTCCAGATCTGACTTTTGTACAATTATATTAAGCCTAATGTTATACTTCTTTTTTTTTTTTTTTTTTTTTTTTGTCCTTTTTTGTGACCGCGCTCAGCCAGTGAGCGAACCGGCCATCCCTATATAGGATCTGAACCCACAGCGGGAGCGTGCTGCTGCGCTCCCATCGCCGCACTCTCCCGAGTGAGCCACGGGGTCGGCCCTAATGTTATACTTAGTAGAACAAAGCCTACTTTTTTATACTAGGACACTAACTCTCAGTACAACAAGGCTTATTTATAATACATCTTTGAATGATTTAATAGGTATTTGGCTGCAATTAACAGAGATCCACAACTCATATTTATTTGAACAATGAGGAAATTTATTATTTCACATTAGTCTGGAGCTGGGTGGGCTCCAAGTTGTACCATCAATGGCTCAATTATGCCAAAAGGGGCCCAAGTCCTTTCCACCTCTCCACTCATACATTGTTAATGTGTCGACTTTATTCCCAGGCTGGTTCCCTTCATTGGAACAAGAAGGCTACAATGGTTTTAGTAATAAAAATGTCAAGAGGAATAAAACGGACCATCTCTTCCTGTGTCCCTTTCTTAGAAGCAAGGAAACCTTTCACAGAAGCTCCCATCAGACTACTTCTCAAATCTCCTTGGCCAGAACTAGATCATGGGGTCATTCTTAAACCAGTTGCTGGCAAGGGGAAGGAGATCAACGTAAGTGTTATAGACACATCAGGCTTGCGGTCAGCTTTCCCTGAAACACTTGAAGAATGGATACATGCACACAATCTGCTTCTGCTATGAAAAAGGAAGGGGCCAGGGTGTGGTGGGATGGTGCATGTGGCATGAATGTTGGGTAGGTAGTCTTTTCCAATCCTCCATGTTGTTAATGACATGAGAAGAGGAATTTTTTTTTAACTAAAGACAGTAACAGACACTGTGGTAGCTAATGTGGGCAGGACCAAACCTCTCTCCTCCAGGAGCTGACAGTTTTAACAGAGAAGGTACACAGGTAAACAGGCAATTGCAATATCTGGGGGATTAGCAAGAATTGAGTCTGGAAATACAAGCAAGATAGAGATCATATAGGGCCTTGAAGGACATGCTAAGGACCTTACATTTCATTCTGAAGGCAAGGGACTCCAATAAAGGGTTATAAACAAGGAAATAACAATCTGATTTCCTTTTTAAAGCATTCACTCTATCTGCAGAGTGAAGAATGGATTGAAAAAGGTCAAGCCTAGATTTAGAGAGAACACTTAGATGCTCTTATAGTAATTCAGGCCAGAAACCCACAAATTAGAGGATGATTTAAATTATGGATTAGGCAACTATATAGATACTGATACTATAGACAATGTTTAGTTTGGGACATTGTGAATTTGAATTGTTTATGGGACATCTCAGTGGAAATGTGTAGTAAGTAGAACTGTTTGATTAGGCTTCTTATGATTATTATCAACATTAAATTGCTATTAAATATCCTCATGCAAATCTCAGCAAATAATGTTGGTGATTGTCAGATTATACAAGCGGTTTTTACTTTTCAGCTCTGACATGATTTGAATGATATGATGAGAAAAAGTCATAGCAAATGTTTTACATGCTGACAATTTAAACTAATAGATATTTTTAGGTGTTGTGTAAGGAAAAAGCTCTGGGCTAAAAATGATGCTGACATTTAAAGGCTCTCTGTAAACTTCAGAAATGTGTAGCTTTAGACACCAAGGCTAGTGGTTTAGAAATAATGCTTAGCATCTAAACTTAATGCTTTTCCAACTCTGCTTTCTCTCCTGGGCTCAGACATCCCCACCCCTATGCCTTTTTAAGGTATTTACTCTTCTGCGTTGGGCCCCAGGAGCTTCCGTCACATTGGGTTCAGTGTATTTCTGGCGAGTCTCTCCCTTTTAAAAAGTCTCTTTGTCCCTCTGCTCAAGCTTCTCTGGGGGGCAGAAAGTTTAGCTCTTGGGTTCCATTTGAGACAAATGTTCCTCTGTCTGATGGACATGAATATAAATCCTTTTGATGGTTAATCCAAAATACATTATTGGGCTGGCAGTTGGCTCAGTTGGTTAGAGCACAGCCTTGTAACACCAAGGTCAAGGGTTCAGATCCCCATACTGGCCAGCTGCCAAAAAAAACCCAAAATATATTATTAATGTTTGCTTTGCATATTTATGTTATAAATGTTATGGTAGAAATTGGAAAATACAGAAAAGTACAAAGAAAGTAAAATTGAATCATAATGCTCCAACTCAGAAGTAGCAATGGTTAACATTTTGCTATCCATCTTTATAGTCTTCTATGTCTATATATAATATAAATATGTTTTCTTACATATTTAGAATTATACATTACGTAATATTTTAGAAACCTTACTTTTTATTTACCATTTATCATAATATCTTTCGATACCTTTAAATATTCTTCAAGAATGTGATTTTTAATGACTGAATTATATCCCATCATATTGTATGATGGAAATGGTATTTTACTGTGCAGTCTCCCTTTCTGTGAACATTTAGGCAATTTCCAATTTTTTATAATATAAATAAATGCTGCTTGAACATCCTTGAACATAAATCTTTGTGACCATCTCTGATTATGTTCTTAGGAAAATTTCCAGAAGCTGAATTCCTGGGTCAAAGGTTAGGAAATTTTTTTAAAGCTTTTGATGCATGTTGTCAAATGCATATGATAAGGAAGTCTGATCAGATTTCTGCTCCCACTATAATTTATAATACCATCGAATTCCGAATAAATGATTGGTGTTTTTCCCTCTCATAAATACTATTAGAATAAGTCTTCTTTAATATTTTCATAGTTCCCAATCAGCTTTCTTAACCTGTGAGATTGACCAGTGAGGTTCTTCATTTTATTCTGAACCACAACCGCTTTGGAGGAGGAAAGAGCCACAGACTTTGTAGTAGAAAATCAGGTTCTGTTCTAGTCCTACCTCTCTTACAAACTCACAGCGTTGATTCTGGCAACTTAACTTCCCTGACACTTGGTTTTCTCCAATAACAAGACTGTACCAAAGACCCCTATAGTCCCTTTCACTAAGTAGAACAACAACAACAACAATTTTGTAGTCTAATGGCCTCGTTAAATAATGTAGAATGTGACCTAAGAACATGTTATGATCGTCTTTTCCAAGTTTTTCTTTCTTTGACAAACTAGCATCCTTCCTATGCAAGCAGGACCAACCTTGAGAGGAGTGGGGTGGTCGGCTACCTAGGTGATCAGATATGAATAGACCACAAAATCTCCACCCCACCTCATTTATTTCACCATATAGCTTTACTCCTTACCTCTTGAGTACAAAGAATACTAGGAGGAAAGTCATAATACTGCCTTCAAGAGGCTAATCCTCTACTGGGAGTAGGAATCCTGTGTCCATATAAACTAGTCTACAGTGAGGACCGATTACATAAAAATGCAGGAATCTCTTAGAAATCATCATAAAACAAGGCTTGTCAACATTCAAGAGGTCTTGACAATTCAACCAAAAGTCAGCTGATTCCATTTCTTTCTCTTTTCTTCACTGTCACCCAGAGGCGACCAAAAGTTGTCTTTAGCCATTTTTCTTCTCGCCAGATTTTCAAAGCCTTTAACTCATCTCCATTTAAATCATAAGAGGCAATATATTTGTTGAGCAAAATATCTCAGCTGTGTTTGGCTCACAAATTTTGTACAAGACATATTTTTTTTCTCGAAAAAGAAAAGCAAAGTGTTAACAATACACACACACACACACACACACACAATTCACTGACATCTCAAATTATCTTACAGATAATGAGGTACTATAGATATCTTTGGTTCCTAAGAACCTCTGCTTTGCCCACTATTTACTTTTGATAAACAAGCAGATATAAATCACCAAGTATTCTGTCACTCCCATGACAGAATATGGCTCTGCAGCAAGTGTTTGAGGTAAAGGGCAAGGTATCACCATTATGCTGAGGCTACCAAGACTGGGTTCCAGAAGGAACCTGACCCTGGGATATCACTACATATCAAAGGTGCACTACTCAACTCAAACCTTGATAAGCTGTTGAACTCTCTGAGATACTAGTGCAAAGTTAAAATCATCTTTCTAACTTTCTCAGAGAAGGCGAATTACAAAGTTTTTACCTAAATAGACTCAATGAAGGTTATAGGCAGTGGTTCTCACCCTTGGCTGCCCATTAGAATTACTGAAGAGCTTTTGAAAACCCCAAAGCAGGGCTTGCCAGTTAGCTCAGCTGGTTAGAGTGCAGCCTTGTAACACCAAACTCACAGGTTTGGATACCTGTATTGGCCAGACACCAAAATAAAACAAAATGAAAATGAAAACCACAAAGCCTGTGATGCATCCCTAACCAATTAAATCAGTATTTCTAGAAGTAGGAACTAGGCATCAGTATTTTTTAAGACTCCCCAGGAGATTTCAGTGTGCAGCCAAAGCTGAGGCCCACTAATATAAAATTTAACTCAGGTAATTATGGTATACATTTCAGCTTATTGTTCTTTTTTGACCAACATAGATCCGGAAACTATGGGAACATTAATAAAATGACTCCCTCCAGAGACTCAGCTCCTTTGACTCTTATCTTCTTCCTGGTCTATCAGCTATGATGTTTGTCATATTCCAACCTGAATCCTCAGTGACCTGCATGGGTGAACTGAGGTTATCCTAGGGGTTCTGGCATACCTCATAACGTCTTTTGTCTTTTTCTCAGCCTACTGCCAAACTACTTAGCTCAGAATTCCTGAGAGGGCCTGAACCATCCCTTCCCTCTGAGACACTAAAGTCAGCTAAAGTGAATGGATGTAAATTGATGTGAATCTTCAAAGTTCTTCTGGTCCTAGGAAGCCTTTAAGGAAAGTCTAGGACGTGGAAGCATCAAGGGATGGCTGAGGGGTGAGGAGAATGAGGGAGAATCTCCAAACCTTCCTCAGGCTTCATCTCCCCTCCCCCTATTCTTTGATACGAACAATTAACATTTTCTCTACATCTTATGTATCTTATATAAGGCTCCATAAAAACAAAGCTTCAAAGTGCTAGAATGATTCCTCTGGCAAAAAAAAAAAAAAAAAACAAGCACCCACTCAAACCTCCCCCTATATAGTAATCTACATTTTCTCTTTGGGTGTACATAGGTGTTACAGTATTAAAAATATTGTATTTGAATTATCCTGTTAGGATTTTTCTCATGACAAATTTAAAAATATTCACTATGATTTCTACAGAATTGGCCTCTCAAATTCAAAGCAAGTATTTTTAAGTGTTGTGGGTTGGTTTTTTCAGCTTAGAATGACTACAGTTACACCTACACATTGAGGAAGTAGATAAATGTTGTTTGTGTGCTGCAATTGTGATGAGCATATTGAATACAATGATTGTCAAGTGAAATTTCCATGTGAAATTTCAAATAACAGGCTCCAAGATGTGACTATATATAAGCATCCCATTTCTACTGAGCTATGACAAAGCAGGCAGTTAGAAATCATGTTTTTGTCCTGTATCTTTGTCTCAGACAATAGGAATCTTAGCAAAAATCTGTTTTGCTGAAAGAATAACTTCTGTGTCCTCGGAGAGTCACTGAACCCAGATTTGTAGTTCAAATTCAGTTGCTATGTTTTTCTGTCTGGCCTTTCATTTTTCCTAGCTTTGTTTGCAGGCTAAAGTTGCTGCAGTTGGGTCCCCTCACTTCATGCCTTAGTTCTATACACTGTACATATTCTGAATCATCTGCAATATACGACCAAGTTAGTCCAGTTCCTGACAATTTACCCAGTATGCCTATGTGTTAAATTTCATTATCTCTGGGACTGCATGTGCTCCCATGATTATGACTCGATAAAATTACAGCTCAGTTCAGATCTCAACAACACAGAAAGAGGTTTACAGGGTTTGTTTACAAGTAAGGATGCCATATGCTCCTCTAAGAAAAGATATGTTAATTACCAAGGAAGAAATGAGATAAGAAAACACCAAAATTGCTGCAGACCTACTAAGTAAACAATTAGAATACTTTCTGTATGATGGGAATAAATGTGAATCCATTCATTTGTGTTTTCATGTCTGGCTGAATCTACACAGAAAAGGTTAAAGAGCAAGAAAAAGCCATTTTCTAGTAGTTATGTATTTTATATACATAGATAGATTGACATATTTCATATTTTAAGTCCAAACTGCCTCAAATCCTTATTTAGTCCTTGTTTATATGTAAGCTTATAAAAAAAGATATTAAATTTTAAAAGCTATGTACAACAACAACATGAACTGAGTAATTGCAACTGACCAAATGAAAGTAGGTTTTTCTCTTTTACTTTATGCTACTTGAAATTGCTCTTTTTCCAAGATTTCATCTTCACGCCAGCACTTGTTGCTGGGGGAAAATGTTAAGTTCAGTCAATCATTTGTCTTCAAAATAACTGCTGGTGTTTGAATTCAACTCTTCAGGGTTTTTTTCTTTCCTCCAGCTGGTTTGTGATTATAGATAAAGCTTTGTTTAAGGAAAGAAAAAAATAAAAGGAAGCCATACAGCTTTTTCACCAAACAACACATTGGCAGGAAATGCTGGCACAGTGAGCTATGCCTTAAAGCAGAGTTCTTATATCAAGACACCTTCCTTCATTCCTCTCTTCAGATGCAGACATCCACACGGAACCTCCTCGACAAGAAAACTCAGGCAATATGTCTAATTAACCATTTGTAACTTGCTATCCCCACAAGTTGGGATCTGCACTGGCAGTCTATAACAAGGGCCAGCCCTCAGCAATGCTGCAAAGTGGGAAATAGGTTTTGTCTCTGTTCTGCTGACAGAGCCAAAATAAGAAAAAGACAGATTAGCCTTTAGCAAATGGCCTCTTAGTGAGGCAAAAACTTCTGGGGCTATTTCTAATCACTTTAGCCTACCATTACAAAAACTCCAAAAACTCCAAGGGGCAAACACTTAACATTTAGCCATGGGGTTTCCCAGGAGACATAAAGCTCTCCCACTTTCCTTAAGTCTCAATATTTTATCCACTAAGGAGTCACAAAGATGTACAACTTTGGAACTACATAGGCTCAAGTTCAAATCCTATTAGCTGTGCAGCACAAATAAGTCTCTGCCTCAGTTTCTTCATCTTCAAAATGGAGATGATCATTCTACAGTGGTAGCATGATTATTGGGGAGATATTTTCTCACCATTTATTTCCCTCTGACCAGAGGGAAGATATACCCCCCACCAAGCTCTCTCTCTCCAATAAGATGGTGAATGTTGGAAGGAACAAACATTGTCATCATGTTGGCAAACTGAACATGAGCATACAGGGTTTCCTACACTGAAACATTTGTTAGGCCCAGTGACACAGTAAGAAATAAAATACAGAGGTAGATAACTGGCACAGCAAGACTTGGTTTTATATGAGAATAGAGTGGAGACTTAAGGGCTTTCATAAGGTTATCTCTAAATACCATCTTTTTTTTCAACATTTACTTGTACATATTTGTGGGGTACCACTGTGGTGTTTCAATACATGCATATACTGCACAATGATTCACTTAGGGTAGACAGCATAGATTTGTACCCATTAGTCCATCACTTCTTCTCACCCCTACCTCCCTTCCCTCCCGGCCTCTGGTAATCATTATTCTATTCCCCACTTCTATGAGAACCACTTTTTTTTTTTTTTTTTTTTTTAAGATTCCACATATGAATGAGATCATGGAGTATTTGTCTTTCTGTGCCTGACTTACTTCATTTAATATGATGATTTACAGTTCTATCCATGTAGCTGCAAATGATAGGATATCATTTCTTTTCATAGCTGAATAGCATTCCGTTGTATATATATACCACAATTTTTTTTAACCCATCATCCATTGATGGGCATTTAGGTTCATTCCATCTCCTGGCTACTGTGAATAGTGTTGTAATGAACATGGAAATGCAAGTGTCTTTTTGATGTACTGATTTCGTTTCCTCTGGGTATATACCCAGTAGTGGAGTAGCTGGGTCATAAGGTAGACCCATATTTTTAGTTCTCTGAGTAACCTCCATACTGTTTTCCACAATGACTAAGTGCCAGCTTAAGAAAGGGCAGAGAACCCATAGTTCTGGGATATTTTGACCTTGTGGTGTCTTTACATTGCCCAGACTATGAGACCACCAAACTTCAGACACACATCGGTTTGCTGGTTAGATAGTAAAACTAAGCAAAAAGTGACCTTAAGCAAGTCCAACCTATCATTCTTTTTTTTTTTTTTTTTTTGGCTGATCTGTTTAGGGATCGAACCCTGGACCTTGGACCTTGGTATTATCAGCACCACACTTTAACAACTTGTCATTCTTGATAATCCTCAAATCTGACTAGCTTGTGTGGTCAGGAGTCACCTTCCATGAAATATGCTGTCCCAGTAGCCAACAGAGTGCACTTTGTAATTGACCCTTTTACAGGAGAAAAAAAAAAAAGTGATAGATATAGAGAGGTCCAAAGGGGTTTCACATTTACTAGACTGCAAGTTGTACTTACATGTGCTATTTACCACTGTATTCTCTATGAGTACCACGGTGGCTGGCACACAGTAGATGTTCAACAGATGTTTTTGAATGAACTAATTAACTAATGATTAAATGAATAAACCATCATAGTGTCTTAGTCCATTCAGTCTGCTGTAACAAAGCACCATAAACTGTATGGCTTATAAACAACAAATATTTATTTCTCACAGTTCTGGAAGCTGAGAAGTCCAAGATCAGTCCAAGATCAGCAGATTCAGTGTGTGGTAAGAGTTCATTCCTCATAGATGGCACTTTCTTTGCTGTGTGCTTACATGGAGGAAGGGCAAGGCAGCTCTCTGGGACCCCTTTTATAAGGACACTAATACCATGTGAGGGCTGTACCTTCAATACCTAATCACCTCCTAAAGGCCCCACCTCTTAATACTATCACATTGGGGATTAGGTTTCAACATATGGATTTTGAAAGGATACAAACATTCAGACCATAGCACATAGGTTTCTCTTTTTTTTATCTTGGGTAGTGGGGTGGGTACCAGCAGCATTGAAACTAGTGTCTAAGGAGAGGGCATTGGACATCCCTGGTTCCACTTTTTTTTTTTTTTTTTCAGTTTGAATACCTAATGCCTCAAAACTTAGGTAGACTCTTGTGAAGTAAAATATATACCTACTCTACGGCCCCACAATACCACTCCTAGGTAATTTACCTAAGAGAAATGAAAATATATGTCCACAAAAAGGCTTATGCAGGAATGTTCATAGACATTTTTGTGCGAAAATGTTGATATTGATTTGATCTAAAATAGCCAAAAACTGAAAACAAGCCAAATGTTCATACAAAAGAATATATTCATATAAAGCAATACTACTCAGCAATGAAAAATGAACAAACCTCTTATATGCAACACAATGTCTTGAACTTTATATAAATGGAATAACATAATGTGGACTCTGGGTTCTTTTGCTCAACACAATGGTTTTGAGATCTATCCAGGGATTGCTGGAGTCTGTTTGCAACAATTCACAACAGTTGATGGTACACATCTCTTTCTCACTCACTCTATGTTCAGTGATGTCACATTAGCAGTTTGAAATTGTCCATGGTATAAATATTTATACCATGAAAATTGGTAAATGCTACACAAACCTGGGCTTTAGTTTTTTAGAGAACAAAAACACTAGTATTGTATTTCAATTTTTTTGTAAGTTAAAGAGAAAAAAGATGCCAAAGTCCTGAAATCTCTCCACTAGCTCATCTTCTAATGTTTGTACATCCAAGCCATCACTGGAAATACAGCACCTTGCTTGAGATCTAGTGGACACTCCTTCTGCAGAGTGGACCTGATAGTCTCCACAAACTCTACTCAGCCAAGCTGCCTATCCACGATGAGTGCCTGGTTCGAGGCCACTGTGCTCCTAAAGATACCTAAAGATCTGAAGACACAGAAGCCTCAGCCACCAGCTCCTAGTTGTGTGAGCCAGTCCCTGTATAAGCAGCTTTTGGGTTTTGCCACTGCAACTAATAGTGGAAACTTCTTGGTGATGAAAGAAATCACTTCCCCTGCCCCACCCCCACTGCTTTAACTTATCTGCTTTCATTTTGATCTCTTCTCACTTTGGTGCCTAAAACCTTGATTTCATAACCTAAACCCAGACTCAAACTCTATTCCCTCAGACTTGATGTTTAACCTGGCTGCCTGTCCTAGGACTTGACTCACAGCAGGAATCCTTCTGTGGAGAGAGCTTTCTTTTTCCCCAAAATACTCATTATTCATCTAAGGCGTATAACAAGTCACAGTACAACTGTGCATACAGCACAATGACCTGTACAGTGCCTCGTTTTCAACTGGATTATTCATCCTTTTCTTATTGATTTGTGTTATTCATATATTAAAGAAATTAGTTCTTTATTTGCTACATTTGTTAGTTATATTTTCCCAGTATCTGTCTCTTAATTTTTTAATAGTGTACTGTTTGAGAAGTTTTACATTCTTACTAGTCAAATATATAAATCTTTTCCTACTGATTTCTACATTTTGTGTCATCTTAGAAAAGACTTCCCTGTTCTAACATTTTTTTTAATTGCTCGTGTTTTTGTCCAGAGTTTTTTACAATTCCATTCTTTACATTCAATATATGATTTGTATTTTATTTCAGTTTATTTATGCAGTTTATTTCAGCTATAGAATAAGTTAGTGATACAACTTTATATTTTTTCAAATGGCTAGCCAGAATCCCACCATTTTTACTGAATAATGGGTATTTGCTCCTCTAATTTGAAATGCCAACATACTAAGTTTCTTATACATTTGGGTTCCATTTCAGAGTAGGATCAAATGGCACATCTGGACTCTATTTCTATTCCATTGGCCTGTGTAGTTTCAAATTTTTTAGATTGCTATAACCTTCAATATAATTTATTTTTTGGTGTGGTTGTTCTCCACTCCTGATCCTGCCCCCCAATTACTCTTCTATTCCACAATTAGCCTGGCTTTTTCCCTGTCCCCACTCAAAGATAAACTTTAGCATCATTTTTACATGACGTTTGACCTCAGGAATACAGCAAGAAATGGAATATGAGAGGCGAGTGCCTGTTAGCAAGGTAACACATAGACTGTTGACCTTGACCCACGGACTCTAAATCAGTTTCCTTTATTTGTATAGTTTCTGTAGAATAGCAGGGCTGGCTCTTGAAATCAAACCTGGCTGATTATTCACTGGTTAGTCCAAGCATATGATACAACTGCTTGCTTATTAGCAAGCAAGGGGACCATACCAAAGTCAGCTCTTTGCTGGACTACATGCAGCAGGTAAGTCTGAATATATTGCTCCTCCTACTGCCATGTTGGTGGGTAGCACATATGGAAATGAGAGGGAATAGGCAATGAAGACTACATTTGCCATTCAAGAAACTTAGGGAAACTACATTCCTGTTCTTATCTCCAAAGCAAGAAACCAAGGTCATTTTCTTGCTTCCTGTAGTAAGGAGCAAAGTATAAGAGCTATCCTATAGATTCAGAATGGTATAAACCAAGTTGGAGTGAAGGATGTGGAGAATTTGACTTGCACACTGGTGTACATTTCCTAGGACTTGCAACCCTACTAGAAAGTTATTTCCTTTCCTGCTATGGACAATATTTACATAATCAGAATAAGACAGTCTTACTGATCAGAACTTCGTAAAAAAAAACAATAAAAATATAAATCTTTTTATAATGTGTGATTGAAAAAACTCATTGTGAAATCCATATTGTTTAGAAGTATGTACAACAGAAAAAAAAAAAAAGTAGGCACCAATACTCAAGAAATGTTACAAAATTGCATAATACTTTACCTATCTTCCCCTCTTCTTGCCTGTCCTTTCTATCTTTCTTCCCCTGGGATACTCAGTTCCTGAACATCACAAAGAATGCAACTGTCATTGTAAGACAAGTAATACTAACACTTTTCATTTATCAGTATTTACAAGCACAAAAACTCCATCTTCATTTTTTCAGGGGATCAGTGGTGTGGCTTAGTTCATACTGCTGCTTGTTATCCTGTGATTCTCACCAAATGATTTAATTGAAATGGGAGTGTTTATTTATTTAAGCACATTTATAATAATCACTCTGAATAAGCGATACTGACATTGTGGATGACTGGTGTACACCTTCATGAGAAACAGCCCAGATTGACTCTTCTCACTGACCTTCAACATGATGATTTGGTGGGGAGAAAGGAAATAAGGAGAGAGAATGACAGAAGGGAATACAGGTTTCTATTAGTCCATTGCTGTTGCTTATAACAAAATACCTGAAACTGGGTAATTTACAGAAAAACTAAATTTATTTCTTACATTTTTAGAGGCTGGGAAGTCCAAGGTCCATGGAACACATCTGGTGAGGGCCTTCTGGGTGAGGACTCTCTACAGGGTCCTGTGGTGACTAGGGTGTCACATGGTGCCAATGGGCTGAGCAAGAGAGCTCACCTCCTCACTTGTTCTCCTTTTAAAGCCATCAGAACCACACTCATTTCTCCATGAATGAATCAATCCATTTGCAAGGGCATAGTCCTCACAATCTAATCACCTTTTAAAGGCCCCACCTTTCAAGCCATAATCGGATTTCCCACCTTCTTAACACTGTTACATGGAGATTAAGTTTCTAATACATGACTTTTGGGGGACACATTTAACCACAACTTATTGACCTTTCATCTTACATTACAATTCCAAAATGTCTTCTTTCTCACACATGTCCTAAATCTTTCCAAAACCTACTGAATACTTTACTCTCAGTAATTTATTTTCTTGTTCAATTGTTCTCCTGATACTACAGTTCTTTTAGACTTCACACTGTTATAATTGCTTAATCATCTGTCCTGGCATAGTCCTTATTTCATTCAGTTTTCCTTCTTTCTCTCCAGAGAAACATAGAGTACATTGATTCCTGGCAGGTATTCTGCATCTTTCATTATGAAGACTGAGAGAAAGAATTAGCTAGGTCTGATACATTTGTTAGTCTAATTATCCTGGGGTTTTGTGTTTATAAATACTATTTCATTTATAATATAAAAAGAGAGAGCTTGTATTTATTAGCCTACTTCCAGCTTCCATTTTCCTGACCTACACTATTTTTTATGAAATAAAATGGCCAACCAAGACACAGGTAGGTAATTTACTTATTTAAGATAAAGAAGAGGAGGAAGAGGAAGAGGAGGAAACACTTTTCTGAAACATCCAGTAACTCTCTTTGTAGATATAGCTTTTTATAATCCCCAAAATCTTTAGAATTCCCAGATCCTAGACCTTTTTGGCATTCTGAATTAGTAATTATTATAATGCTTGTATTCGCACCAGTAATCTCCCTTTAAAATATTGGTTTAGGTAACTGTGTTCGTTAAAGTCATCATTGTCTAGAAAATACTTAAAGAAGAACTTTCGTTGCAGCCTATTTTTAGCTTAAACTGATGTACTAGATCACTGCCAATTTCTGACTGAACTAGAAAATCTTTCCTTCTACAAATGGGTCTTCCAGAAGAGAACGTAATATCCAGAATGAAGTATTTGATGTTTATGAAACATATTTCTTTATTTTAGCAGAACCAACTTCCATTGTCTACCAGAAAAGGAGAACAGTCCCCAAAGGTTCATACTCTTCAAAATGGTAGAAAACTAAGCCGTGGAACAAGTTATGTCATTTAAGTGGTAAGCTCCTCGCTAAAACAGAAAGCATCATTGCTATTTTTTTTGTAATAGGGAGGAAGAGCATTCTTGATATAAGTTTTGTAAATCCGTTAAATGATAATAAATTGTTAATCAGGGCTGAGAGGTTTTTCTTTTTTTAAATGAGCTCGATGAAGTCATAAATACAGAACATGTAGGGAAAACTTAGTTGCTACAGCCCATATGGAAGGCAGACTAGGAGGTCAAAGACATCTAGGGCCTGGAAAAATGTAGATGAGCTGACAGGATAAATGGCTGCTCCTTTTTCAAAAGCTGCTGATTTTCTTAACAAGTAGCAATTCTAGACTTTTTATTGGATGATTTATTGATTATTGTTTATAGCAGCATACGCTAAAAGGATATAAATATGCAGACGGGTTTTGAACAGCAAATTGCAGGGGAAATGTCAAATTTTAAAAATAAATCTAAGCAGGGAATATAAATGGGATATTTTATTTTGACATCCAAAATTAATTCCACATTATGAAATAACATAAAAGTCACATTTGCCTCCATGTAGTAAATGCTGCCCAGATTTGCATGGCTCTAATACAATAAGATTGAGAATATTCTATCATTGTTTATCCTTTGTAATCAGTTGTTTATCCTGTGTTAAACAAATATTGTGGAAAGAATAGATTGGAACAGGCTTCAAAACTATTCCTTGGATGCTCATCAACAGAAACACAGAGCGACAGCAGAGCTCAGAACTTGGACAGATAAAATCCAACAGGAAAACCAAAAGAAAACTGACTAGAATTTTAAATCTCCAACAATGAAAAGAGTTGTGGGATTACTAGTATAAATGCAAACCTGATGCTGCAGAAAATAACTTTGGATTTTTGTTTCCAAAAAATAAATATATCAACTTGTCTTTCCAAGGAGATCCTTAATGATACATGTGCCAGGGTAATATATGCATGTGTAATATATATATATATATAATGTGTGTATTTTATATATAGTCTTTTTTGAAAAAAAAGCAAGAGAAAAAAAGCATGAAGAACATATAACATATGGCACTCCCTATCGCCTCAGCTGGTGTTTGCCATTTCCTGCTTGTTACTTTCTTAATTTTACATCTTCTCCTCAATTTCAATTTACTAGACATTTTATTCAGATTTGCAAGTTGCCCTTGCTGTTTCTTCCTTTGTTGCCCCTGCTTCTATTAATCTTTTCAATTATATGACTAAGCCTATTTGATTTAAAGAAGAGTTAATAATTACAAGGCCTAGGGTGTCTTCGAGAATAATCAGTAATGTGCTCATTGTGATGTGGCCATCTGGGTAAGCTATGCTCAGATGTAAGAGGCCATGAAATAAAAACCTATTCTAATACTTTAATCAAATTTTATAGAATTAATATATGTGATATTAGTGAGAGTGAAAATCAGTGAGTAGAACAGAGGCAGCTCATGAAACAAAAAACAATACTTCCTTTGAGTCACTCAAGTATTGCCCCTCCAAGTTGGACCTCAGTTTTCCTAACTTCTAGCCCTGGCCAAAGCCAGGCTACCTAATGAAGCAGTTTTCTTTAGGAAAGTCAGGAAAACAAAACTGTCATTAACCCTCAGACAAATGGGTTGAATATCTTTCCCAAAGCAAATAACAGGGATTCCAGAGCATTACGATCATGTCATTGGCTGAGAAAAAACTTCCTTACGAATTCTGAAGTCAAAAATGAATGAAAGAAAGAAAGAAAGAAAGAGAGAGAGAGAGAGAGAGAGAGAGAGAGAGAGAGAGAGAGAGAGAGAGAGAGAAAGAAAGAAAGAAAGAAAGAAAGAAAGAAAGAAAGAAAGAAAGAAAGAAAGGAAAAGATAGATACACCTGCTCCACAGATTCTGAAATAAATACCGAGTCATTCTCAATTAGAAATCAGTTACTGAGAAATGTTAGCAACTCAGGGCAACCCCCATTTCAAGCTTCTCACTGCAGTCCTAAGAATGTTATAATTAGTCCTGAGAGATCTTATAGTTTGCTTCAGCAATTAACTCTGTACCTATAGACACCCCAAAGAATATTTCTGGTAAATGCAAAAAGTAATTTACCCAAAACACATTCTTTCACACTCTGGCAGCAATGCCTAAAATTAGTTAACATCAGTGAAGGAACTAATATGACCAGCCAGGGCTCGATGTTGACATCTCAGATGTTAAGATGTGCTGAGGGATCCTGAGCTAGTCTCCTGAAAGTATGCATACATAGGCAGGGATTCCATCACATTTTGTCTACTTCACTAACTAAGGTGGTTATTGGAGAGGTGAAACTTCACATTATCCTAAATTTCCTACCACATGTGATTGCAAGTTCACTCCAAAACCTTGCCTGTATACTCCTCACGAGGTATCTAACAGTGAGTGTAATTGGTTACCTCTTCATAGGTCCTTTTCCCCATAAGAATGATCAGTTTTCAATGAAACCCTTAAGATACTACTAGAGGAATCTATAAAACTTGAGACAAGGGAGCTAAGAGAAAAAAGATACACACACTCTAGGCAGCCAGTTTTGATGCAGTGCTTTTGTTAATCATTTTCTTTTTATCATCTGGCTCTTGATATAAAACTTCATAGGCCAAAACATGAGTCCATAGATACAGAACCAGGACCCTAATAAAAGAATAAAAATCACAAGAGAATCAGCCATGAAGAAGAAAAAAACACTATAATCAGAGACAGAGAACTCTGATCTAGTCCTTTCTTTATTCCTTGAACCAACAACCTAAAATACAAAATCATAGAAGATATTTTCATTTCATAGCCATGAAAATGACTAGTACCTATTACTAATCTGTATTTCCCATATATCAAGCAACATAGATGTATTTTATCAGTTATAGAAGTTAAAACTCTTTTTGACGATAATAAATATCCAATTAGAATTTTTTAAATGTACTCATAAAAAAGAACACATTTACATTGACTACCTTATGTCAATGTAAAATTAATTTCCCTACAAAATAAAATCAACAAACTCAAAATTAAAACATTTCAGAATCTTATATGGATCAGAGTTCCAAAATTGGTAGCTGTAGTTAAGACTAGAGGTGTCAGAATAAAATTTTAAGTCAAGAGAATCTTCAAATCTATAAGAAATCATGTATACATAATGCTAAATATAAGAATTTACATTAACAAATGAAACAAACACAAGGATAAAAATTACACAATTAAGGAAAGCCAAAACAGCCCATTTTCATGTAAATTTAACATTTCCTTTCCTTCCCCTCATGTCTTACCCTAGCCTAGAAAATTAATAGCAAACTAAGGCCTAAGGCAATTAGGTACCACCATCTGTAAATCACCCAGAAAATGATTGAAAGTGTAGTATGAAAAGACTGACAAGAAGGAAACTCTTATGATGAGAATTTACAGCACTCGGGAAAAAAAAGCAGCGAAGCCAGATGTCAAAATATGTATTTAGTGACTCATAAAATTTCATTGCCCCAAAGTGAAAAACAGGAATGCCACAGTTAGGCAACATTTTCAGCAGATGCCCCTAAAATACTTCTAACTTTAAAATAGTTCTTCAAATCTTCTTGAAGTACTTCCTATTTCTTTATGCTTTTCTTATTTTATTGATATTTTCTCACCACTGT
This sequence comes from Cynocephalus volans, assembly GCF_027409185.1. Lineage (NCBI taxonomy): Eukaryota > Metazoa > Chordata > Mammalia > Dermoptera > Cynocephalidae > Cynocephalus > Cynocephalus volans. Next base: position 229,765,483 of record NC_084460.1, read on the forward strand.
CATACAAGATTAGGAATGAATCCAAGAGTAGAAGAAATCGAGATAAACCAGGTGTCAAGTTCACTATATCCTACTTATCCTCATCTAACTCCAACTTGCTCCAGACGTGTAGTCAGATGGGATAAACTGGGGGATAAAATGAGAGAAGGACATGCATCTATTACAATCATGTTCCTCTCCTCCATCCTTGTGAAAGGCAATCTACAAGATACATCTCTTACATTTAATGCTTTAACATTGTTCTAAAAACCTCAAAATAAAATAAAATAAAATAAAATAGCAGAGTATTTCACACTGGAGAAGCTGAAAAAAAACCCAGGAATGAGAATAATCTCCACCCCACCCCCCTCAATCTCGCTGAAAGAATTTATACTCAGATTAAAGTGGAGACCAAGGGCCAAATTTGCCCACAGATAAACATGTTTTGTTAGGTGACTTTCAATAGAGCCTCACTCTACAATTTGCCACAATCCCCACCACAACCTACTATACTTTACTTACTTCACCTTACTTACGAGTCCCTGTATGCATTTTAGATTTTGAACCCTGAAAGTAAAGATTCATCTTCATTCACTCATATAAACTCAGCATTGGCTAAGGCCTTAAAGTCCATCTTCTAGAGCAAGCGTCCTATAGATAATTAGGTTCTTTCATTTCTGCCTAGCTTTTTGCACATCAGAAACATCAGAAGAACTTTTTAAACTTTAGATGCCTGAGCCCCATACCTGGTATACTGAATTAAAATATGCAAGGATTTGTGGGGGCGGTCGAAGCATCTATTCAGGTGAATCTGAGGAGCAGCTAAAGTCACAAAGGATTTCCTGATCATATCTAATCATAAGAACTCACAGTTTTTTGGATAGCAATGTAAGAAAGTTCTTTCCTCAGGCAAATCTTATTGCTCAGACTAGAGACAGAGAAGAGTTACCTGCCTCTCAGCCCTGGGGTGGTTTGACAGTGTATTAGAGAGCTTGTCAAAATTCAGAGGGGTTTGTTACAGAAACTAGTCTTCACTTCTTCCATTTCCTGCCATATGTTTCATTCCCTGCTGGCTCGATTCTGAGAGAATTTTCCATCTCTATGTCCATGTGAAAGCTAAAGCTACCTATTCAGGTGTTGCAGCTGTCATCAACAATATCCTGGTGATGGGATGAAATAGATTTTGCTTCAGAAACTATGAAAAGAAAGTCGGTGTGCAGAAATGACACATTATGAAATGATGAAGTACAACATCTGGCTCAGAAGTGAGTCATACAGGTGCCATCAACGAGACAAACAGGAAGCTTCTTTATTAAATAGCACAGTTAAATTTCCAGGCTATTTTGGACTTTCTCGATACAGGCCTATTAATCAACTCAGTCAAAATATCATTACAATGGGTTTGACCATATGTCTGACTGAATTAGCTGAAATGTCTGGTAATTGTAATAGAGCAAAGATTCATCCACATAATTTCCCATAGAAATTTAATAGCTGTGGGTCAAAAAATACATCACTATTATACCAAGTCAAAATATCACAGCACTTTACACCTTTCAAAGCACTCGCTCACAAATAATCTCACTAAACCTTTAAAGAAATCCTTTCATCAGGTGATAATAAACCCATATGTTAGATAAAGAAACAAAGACTCCTGTCATATGACTTACCCAAATTCGCTCAGTTAGAATCAGAGCTTGCACACATCCCAGATTCTCCAAATCTAAGGCCAATGCTTAAGCTCTGAGGATCTTCAGTCTTTTTTTTCTTTTAACTACAGTAGAAGCTTAAAATAACAGCAAACTTAAACATAAACTTAATCATGATTCCGGACAACATGTGCACCAATCAGGAAGAAATACAGGAAAGAAAGTAAATATGAGAAACATCAAGTCCTGGCTGCTGAGGCTAACAACTTGTCAGTTTTCAAACTGAAAACTGAGTCCTAAGGTACTTCTGGTACATAAACACGTGCAAGAGATTCCCAGGCCAAACAGGAGCTAGATGTCAAAGTCACAGATGTAGGGCAGAGAACAGTAGAATGAGACCACCTCATGGTTGTGTAGCACTTTATACAGCTACACAGAAGAGACAAGACACGTTTCCCTGCCAGGTAAATACCAGCTGAGGAATGTTGAGGCACAGGAACATTTGAGGAAAGAACATATGAAGTGTGGCTGAAAGGGCTTTCTGAACTTCAGCCATCACGATGCTTCCTGATGGTCAGTCATAACAGGGGGTAAAACTTAAGTCTAAAACAAATACTGTGCTTGGAAAACACATCACTTTGAAAACACAGTACATAATGCATTATTTGATTCTGCCATATTCAGATCAGCATGCAAAGTTAAGTCATGATGAAATGAGGGAGAATGTCTTTTAAATTTCAAGATGATCTTAGTGCCCTAAATGATTAAATCACTGGATCATTAGTCTAAGACGAGGAGAATTTGACAGAGAAAACAGCAGCGCCTGCTCCATTAAAATGTATGGGGATGAAATTCGATGTGGAATGATTCCCTCTCCTATATAATTCCTTGCTACTTAGACATTTTATTAAAACTCTGCTATGAAATTGTTAGCAGACTGTAAATCTCTTTTGTGAATGAACCACATAATTTCATTTCTTTTTAGTCTCTAAACTGTATTAGCTTTCAGTGTTGATTTTAAGGATGAGAGAACTTGCTCAAAATGTTATGGATCCCTATATTAATATTTCCTAAGGTTGTATACATATAACCTATATATATAACCTAAAGCAGGGATGTATATATTTCCCTGCTTTAAGAAAAGCCAATTTAATTATACACATATAATCCAGCTTAAGGAAAAGCCAAGGTAATAAAATTCAAAATAATAAGATAAATAATTAGGAGTGATTTATTCATCTTCATTAATTTAACAAATATTTATTAAGCACCTATCTTGTATAAGAAATTATGTGAGCAGTCCTGGTCAAGATGGCAGAATAGGTGGTCCCCAGCATCACTCTCTCCCACAAATCAACCAATTTACAACTATAAAAATGTAACCACAGCCAAGCTGGGGCTGCTGGAGCTCAGAGGAAGAGGAAGAGAGACCTACAGAATTCATGAAGGGGGAGAAGCCACGATGAGAGAAAGAAAAAACTGCTCAGGGCATTTCAGGCCATGGCCGCTTTAAGGCTGGAACTGATGAGCGCATGGAGCAGGATCCAGCAGAAGCCACAGCTGTGCCCTTCGGATGGAGTTGCTTGGAGGCAGCAAAGGAGAAGAGGGCCATGGTGGCCCTCAGGACAGCAAGACCACTAATAGGGTTCCTGTGGACCCACGCAGGAGCAAGGAGCCACAACTGAAAAAAAGGAGCCATTCCAAGGCCAGTAAGTCATTGCAAGGGACAGGTGCAGGGCCCATCCCATGGGAAGTGTTTGCAGCATGGGCAGTGGGGGAGATGGGCTCACCAGGGGAACACTGAGACGCAGCAAGGACAGCTGAGCCACACCCCTCCCCGCCCCCAGTCAGCACAGGACCACTAAGAGAAGACTGGTCAGGAAGGCAGAATTGCATGGGGTGCAGCTTGATGAAAAGATTCAGGCCCAGATCAGAGTTTCTACACAACCCAGGTGCACCGGGTCTCTGGAGAACTGGAAGTACCTATAAGGTCAACCATTAAACCCTAAGCTGCACAAAAAGTCTTCCTTAGGGAAACAGAAGCAAAGCAGCAAATTTAGCTAAACCACACAGCTCAAGTACTGGTTCCCACAGGAAGTTCTCCCATTTTAGAAGTAAGCAAAGGTCAAAAAATTAGTTCCTGCCCAGGCACACCATCAGCACCTCAGGGGCTGCCCAGGGCCCAGTGCATGGAGCCAGGAACCAGACCTCCCCTCAACCAGGCACACCATCAGGAGCATGCCAAAAACATCACCTCCATGTGGGTGGCCCACCACAGTAACCACGTGGCCACAAAAGTGGCTAGACATCACAACCATCACACAGATGTCCACCAGCCACTGGAGTGCATTGACACAAGGAGAGTCAGCAGCAGAGACCAAAGAAAAGAGGAAGATCTCTCTCTCCACAAAGCCCATTCCAGAGTGACAGAAGAAACATCTTCTCTATGATAATATTGGGGGACCTGAACACACCTCAGCATTGGACAGATCATCTAGGCAACAAATCAACAGAGTAACCATTGCTCTTTCAGAGGGAGAGAAGAAATCTAGGGTTATCAGTGGTGGGAGTTGGGAGGAAGGGGGTATAGGGACAAGGGGCATAAAGAATAAGTACAATTTGTAACAATATACATACTAGTAATATTGATTTGATCAACATATGTCAACATTGAGTCCCCAAAATATGTATAATCAATTATGATTCAGTAAAAAAATAAAAATAAATTAATTAATTAAAAAAAGAAATTATGTGAGATGTAGGGATGCAAGGTGAGTGGTACAGGGCTCTCTGTGAGTAACACAGCAGTGGACAACAAGGTAGTTCATAAGGATCAGGGCCAGACATGGGGAAATCAAATAGAAAACTACTACAAGAGTTCACATGAAAAATGATCAGGGCTTAAACTAGGCTCTATTGAGACCTGTAGCAGAGAGGATGAAAATTAAGTGGGTGTGGAGTGGAGAGCAGGAAAGGGGTGCCATTAAGGTACCGTATTGAGTAAATTTATATATTGCTTTGGGAGAATCTCCCTCCACAATAAATCCTAAACTAGGGAATTGATCAATTTTTAAGTCAATAGGAAGACAGTAGTGTAAAATAAGTTATTTTGATTGGCAAAATCCAGACTTTACTTGTAGACCTGAACTTTACGGCTCAAGAGCCAGGTATAGAAGATTAGAGACTAGCATTTTACAAGGAAGCATAGTATAGAGGAGATAAGATGATTTGCTATGGGAATTTCCTGACCCAAGAAAGAAAGACTTCTTCCACAAGGTGGGGAAATATCAGCAAAAAGAGGAGGAGAAAAATAAGCAAAAGATTTGAATAGACATTTTTCCAAAGAAGATATGCAAATGGCCAACAAGCATATGAAAAGATGCTCAACATCGCTAGTCATCAGAGAAGTGGAAATCAAAACCAGAGTGAGGTATCACCTCACATCCATTAGAGTGGCCATCGTTATTAAGAAAAATTTTCAGACAGAAAATAACATGTGCTGGCAAAACTGTGAAGAAATTGAAACCCTTGTGCACTGTTGGTAAGATTGTAAAAAGGTGCAACTGCTGTGGAAGACAGAGTGAAGTCCCTTAAAAAATTAAAAATAGAACTACCATGTAATCCAGCATTCCCACTTCCGGGTATATATCCAAAAGAATTGAAAGCAGAGTTTTGGGGAGACATTTGTATATAAACATCCATGTTTATAGCAGCATTATTCACAGAAGCTAAAATGTGGAAGCAACCCAATGTTCATCAGTGGATGAATGGATAACCATAATGTTGTACATACATAGAGTGGAATATTATTCAGCCTTATAAAAGAGGGAAATCCTGTCACGTGCTACAACATAGATGAAACTTGAGGACATTACATTAAATGAAAAAAGTCACAAAAAGACAAATACTATATGATTCCAGTTATATGAGGTATCTAGAGTAGTCAAATTCATAGAAATAGAAAGTACAACAGTGGTTACCAGAGGCTGGAGGAGGGGGAAAAGGGTAGTTGATTAAATGGGTATAGAGTTTTAGATTTGCAAGATGAAAAAGTTCTGGAGATTTATTTTGTGACAATATGAATATACTTAAAATTACTGAACTGTACACTTAAAAGTGGTTAAGAAAGAAGGAAGGAAGGAAGAAGGGGAGAAAGATAGAAGGGCAAGGGATTTAATCAAATGCCTTCACCCTTACCTCCTTAGAGTTAAAACTTCAGAAGGGCTATGTGATAGAAACATCCAGATTGGTTGAGAACAGCAGGATTCTAAATCAGGAGACTTTCTACTGGTCAGGCTGTAAGTATCTCAGAAAAACCTCACAGTCATCATGGTGCATCAACCAACATGGCACTTGAGCAATAGAGGAGAAGTAACTAAATGAGGTGCCTGACCAGATGAACCTAGGAAAGCACTCTGTTCCCAAGGACCAGCAAGTAACTAGGGTAGTCACAGAAAATAGTTCAGAGTGTTGTCTGTCAAGCTCATGAGACGTTCACCAAGGTCACGATGAGATGACTTCTACAGCAGAGGACCACAAAGCAACTGCTAAGCATGGGATCGCAGCCAGACCTAGAAGATTTATCTCACTGCAACTACTAAGATGAGGGCCAAGTCGACAAAGAGAAGTGTTCCACCAAGTTCCCACAGCCACGAGCACTTCAGCAGCTCATTCAGCAAGAACCCGGAGTACAGCCCAAGGGCAAACATCTCTTGCTCGTTGCCAAAAGAATAATCAGCATCGTCTGTCACCTAGCTGCTATCTTTAGAAGAAGAAGGGGGAAGGGAAGACCCTTGAGAAGGGTAAAAGAGGGGCAAATACAGGTTTTGCCATGCCTGAAGCTTATACAACATACAGAATCCTCTTTAGGAAAAAGAGTACAAAATTATAAATAGAAAATTTCTAGGGGCCCCCTCCCAGGCCTTGAAAGGGTCCCAAGCAAGTGAGGGGCCTGGAAGCATATGCTTCCCAAAAATTCACCTCTGGGAAGACACTCTGAAAAAGTAACTAATTACTGAAAAGAGAATGTTTTGAACCTGCAGAAACGAAGGTTTGTGTTATTGGCATAGCTTGTACGTTCTGCCATCAGTAAGAATGAGGTCTCCAGAGTACAATGAAATCAGCTGTAGAAAATAAAGTGAAAATATGAGTCTTAGTGTGTAAATTTCTACCACCTGCTACATTTTCTATGTGCAGAGATTTAAGTCACTTCACAAATTGTTCAAAAAGGAATAATTTGCTGGAAGTCAGATTTGAGTTTATTGCTGTATGAGTTTAACCCAATTCATGCCCTTAACAATGAGGGAGGTAAACCACTGAAAAGTAATAAATGTGACAATTATTAAAATCAGCAGATATCTAGCTTCTCATGAATAATTTTCACTTTTCCTGGAATTGCAGTATAGATATATGAGCTAAAAGCTACTCCATGATAGTGTGTTTTCAGAAGGACACAAGGTCCTCCCTTTACCAAATACATAGCTGTATGAGGCTGGATTTTTAAAAAACATACACTTCAACCAAATCAACATTTCATGACAGATTGAACGCAGGAGCTGACATGCGAATCCAGCTGTCTTCTATTTCACCAGACACTAAAGAGATTTGCAAAATGTAAAACAATGCCACTCTCCTCACTATTTTTTTATTTTAAAAAATAGTTTTATTTATATGTAAATGTGTAATACATAAATTATTATTTTCCTTATGTTAACAATAATAAACACATCACATGTTATTTTTTAATAAATTAATGGTTAAATTCCTCTAATTTCTGATATATTAATATAACCCACATAAGCCAAAGCTCTTTTGGGGTCCTCAACAATTGTTAAGAATGTAAAGGTACCCTGAGACCAGGAAGTCTGAGAACACTGCTCTATGAGAACCAAAGTGTGTGTCATATAGCAAGCTTTATTCCACAGGAGCCAATAATGAAATATTGTTCTAGTTTTACAGTGTATGGAACCCAGTAGAGATTAAAGAGCACATAAATAGCACAGATACCACATTAATAATGGCTCTAGGCCTCAGCTTCAATGTCAAAAAGTCTTCCCTGACCACCTTGTCCAAGAAGACCTTCCCCAGTTTCTTTTCCCTCTCTCTTTTCCTTACCCTATTTCCTTCAGAGCACTTTAAAAAAACAAAACTCTAATTATCTTTCTTGTTGTTGTTTGGTTTTCTATGTGTTTATTTTCTATAGTCCCCACTCTTTTGTTTCTTATTCTCTCTCTCTCTCCTCACATATCAATTCCATGCAGGCAGGGCCCTGAGATGTCTTATTAAATGCTCAGTCCCCATCATCTAGATAAAGGTTTCATACATAGTAGGAGCTTAATTAATATTTGTTGATTGACTAAATGAACTGACTAAATCTATAAATAATTGCCTCTGGAACTGTAAAAATGAACAACACTGAGAAATCTAGAGAACATTTTTAAGAACGTGATATTTGCCCTTCTTTTCTGACACACTAAATGTTTCTTGAATATTAAAGGAGCCAGTGTTCTCCCTGTGCTTTTTCTTGTGAAGGAGCATGGTCTTCCACAGACAAGTCTACTTGGACTCCCATTAGGAATATTTTCCATTAGTGAAGATGACAACCAACTATAGACCCCAAGGAAACCTGCTGGAGGGCATCTAAGACTGACAGAATTTTCTTGCCTATTTGTGACTGACCAGATTTACTGCTGCTTTTTGTCTAAATTTGTTCTAAAAATAGTAGCTCAGCCTCAGATTTGACCAGCACATGAAAAAGTTCCACACCTAAACAGACACACGTTCACACGTGTGTGTGTGTATATCACTGACCTTGACTATGATGAATGTATATTTTCATCAGTAAGAACAAAGGTGTGCAAAGGACACTTATAATGCACTTACAAAGAACATATATCACTATGTATACAACCAGAAGTTTCTTAAGTAGGGGATCTGATCCTTGCACACAGATACCTTATGGACACTGCTGTTTAGGCCATTAAATTACTTTTGGAACTATGTCTGTGTAGATCTAAATACTGTAGCTGCTACAGAGGTGTACATAGTTAAAGCACTTGGTAGACATCCTATATCTGCCCTGGCTAACAGTATGACCTTGCTTAAATCACTAAACTCTATGCCATGGTGTGCCTGTTTGTAAAAACATAGGTAATAATACCTGTCCTGGGCACTCACCCTAAAAGGATGTTGTAAAGATGGATGACATTAGTGATGGCAAAGCTCTTTGTTTGAAAAGTGCTATTTAAATCTCAAGAACTATTATTAGGGCTCTTAGCAATTTCTCAGCTAATGGATCATGCAACAGATGGGGCCTAGAAGATGTTTGATACTATTGATATTTCCCTTGGATTTTTTTCTTCCTCCTACCTCTCTTATTTATTTTTTATTAGAATTCTAGCTCTGATCTACATAACAAGAAAAATAGAAGGCTTCTGTGTTTATGCTGAATTTGCCAAGATGACCTTATCCAGACAGTTTAAAATGTATCACTTCTGTATATTTGTAAATGCCTTGAGTTCATACCAGTAGCACCAACTGACAAAACTGAATTAAGCAGTTACCAATTTGCTAGGATCTGATGCTGGCAAGTGGATGGATTGTGAATTATTTTCTTTTGTTTTAAAAGTGTTCTATTTTGGTGTGTGATGTTTGTGAAATAAAAATGGAAAGAAAACAGTGTAAAAGCCCCACCCATACTAAAAATGCTTTTCTGGGAGATCTAACATAAACATTATAGATTAAACTAGTAGAGTAGCATTAACTACTGACCAGAAATAACTGGTCATTTACAGTTTGATAAAAGACAAAGATCAGGAAGGCACAATAATGGGGGCTGTGGCCACCAGGAGACAGGAGACGTGTCAGGAGACGTGTCAAGGGGGTTAGATCCTGCAGTTAGAGGTGTTACAGCTGGGATAGGAAAAGTTTTTAAAAGTTTCATTCATAAACCTAACACAATCACAATCTCATGCCCAGCAGCCTTCACCACCAGCTTGCTTTCTACTTATAATCACCTCTGGCCAAACCAATTCCATTTTGAGTGTGATTTAGACTTCCTTTTAATGCAAGTTATTTCAGCAGTTAATTCACTGCCATAATGCACCTTAATACCGAAAAAAAACACCTAAGATTTGAGAGGAAAATGCCTAGCAAGACATTTTACCTGGCCCCAATTTTATTTAACCCAGTCACCTAGAGGCTGCTGCTGCTTATAAAGTAAGTATCCAAGAGCAGGCTACTGATGGGCAGAATATGAGAGAAAGGAATAGGTTGTACCTCTTTATTGCTGCTTGATGTTGTTCCCAAATAAATGGATGCTAATTGTGAGGGAGTGCAGCTTTATGTTTTATGACACCCTGGATATATGCTAGGAAGTCTCAGGGGAGCTGCTTTAAATTAAAGCTAATGTTAAACTCTGCTTAATTAGCATTGGTTTAGCAAATTTCACTTTTCCCCATTATTGGAAGAATGTGCTATGTTATAGTTTTTCTGTTGCAAAATACTAAACTATATGGTGGAGGCGAAGAAGTGATTTGGGGACCGAATGACTGGCTGGCAAGGGAGAACCAGACAGGATGGCATTTTACTAATTAAGATAAGTGGTGTACTAACCAGATGGGAGAAAAACAGAGTGGAACAATGGAAAGAAATCTTCAGAATGACACCATTATTTTGGAAACTATTATAAATCAACTGGGGTTGGGGACCTGTAAGCAACCCCCAATAAAAAATGAGACAGTCACCCCTGAACATTCTGTGGTAAAAGCATTAAGGATGCTCCAAGGTAAAACCCTTGACTTGCATATAATTTATTCATATTTCATGGAAGTATAAAAGAATAGTAGAGATGGGAATAGCCACTAATTTTGCCAAACATGACTGCCAACCAGCACACTGATTTCTCTGCTGTTGGCCTCCCTTAACTGCATGCTCTGACACATGCTTTTGCTTTATTGCCATTTACACATAAACTGTGCAGCTTTTATGCATTAGAACAAGTTCCTTTCTTGAGCGCCAGAGCAAAAGGTGCCACACTGGCTGCCAGTCACTCAATCTGTTGGCGACTTCATCTGCAGCAGACTTAGAAGCACAAGATTAGGTGTTCCTGCACTGGCCACCAGACACTGATCTCTCACCATTGCATAACCAAGCTAGAGGAGTTGACACAGATTGATACAGCAACAAGTTGGGCAGAGAAAGAAATTTAAGGTTGTAGCTATTCTGCAAATGATTTGCTAAGTGAACTGTCCAGCTCACAGTCTCAGGAAAAAAATTCTGAGGTTGACCTGTACTCAGCTGCCTATCTCTGCCAAAGAGGACTATTGTCATCTCAGAATAAAGAGACAATTATTCAGTTCTCTGACGCAAGTCAAAACACATTCGCATCTCCTGCTCATGAGGAGCCAGCGTAAAATGGATACTGAGCTGGGAGAACAGGTGTGTTTGTGCTTGGAGAAAGCAGCTAGGGATATGAAAATGACAGCAGCTGGTGAAAAAGAAGATTGAAGTTGTGCCAGGGAAAGGGTGTTTTTCCCTAATTATGCAAAAGCCTTAATTTCATTGATCATGTTGTTCTCTTTCTCCATCTAAATAATATGAAATCTAAGTTACAACTCTTTGGGGAAGTCAAAAACATTGCCAGAGATGTTTATTAAGGAAATAAGGATCAAGAAATACTCTTTAGTAGATAACCTTGCTATTTTCTCAGGGTTTCTGAACCATGGTAAGCTTAATGAGAAAAAAAAAAGTGTAATAAAATGAGACGTCATTCCAGCTGAAAAAAAAATGTCAATAGAAAGAGTAATCTCTGAAAACAAGAGTCAGGAAACTTGAACGGCTCTTGTTTAAGGCACTGTTATTCAATTTTTGGCATTTATTCATTTTCTCATTTGACTAAAAAAAAAAAAAAAAAAAAAAAAAAAAAGAGCATGTATTTTGTGCCAGGCACTGAGTTACACTTTTAGAATTCAAGGATGAAAAATGCAGTTTCTGCCTTCCACAATGGCTTACAATGAAGGGGTGAAAAAATGTTTCACGCTAACTCAGGTGTGGTCGGGGCAGCTGCTTGGATAGGACTTTATCCTAAGTGAGGTCAGTCTGTCCTTTCATTTCAGGTGCAAATTCAATTCTTAAAAGTTGAATCTTAGTTTAATTCTTCTCACAATTTGTGAGAAATTTGGCACATGATCTGAACTGAGGGCAATGACCTTGCTCGCCTATGTATGATCATATGGCCCAGAAGGTCTACATCTCCCCCTTGGCTTGTTCTGTCTGTGATCCTGCAAGTGCTCCCACATAAGCATGTAACCCAGATAAGTTCATCTTTTCCAAACCAAATAAAGACAGAAAATAACAAAATCATAACCCCCCAACCCCCCAACATTCACACAAAACTGTTTGAAAATGTGTTCATGACATCAGTGTCCTTTGCCTTGGTTCACTCCCACTCAAGGAAACAACATGTGCCAAGCAACCACAGAGTTGAGGCTACCTTCTAACTCTACAGCTTGTGGTTGTGAACCAACATTACACATCTCTCCACACTGTCAGAAACTGTATCAGCAGTCCTCAGAGCTGGAAACAGCAGTCACAGAATGACTCTCTGTTTGACTTATAAAATGTCAATCATTGTGTGGTCTCAGATATATTGACTTGCTCACTGTTTGGTAACATTGCAATGACAATGTGTTTTAAATATATGCTGGAAGGACAATTTAAACACTTGACAGCAGTGAGAGTCAAGACAGACCATATTTTCTTTTCTGAATCTAATATGCGAGAGAATCTGCACATACTGCCAGTGTTTTATTGTCATTTACATAGTCTTCAATTGTAAAAATGTTGGTTAAGCAGGCATTTTGCTGGTTAGTTTTACCTGGAGAGCCTCATATAGGGAGGAAGGGTTACTAGTTCAAGAGAACAAAGAGGGCTAGAGCATCAGGGGCCAACCTGCAGCTTTCCTATCCATTTCGCTCACTCTCCGTATGTGCCACCTCTTTCCTTAAACTCCACTCTTATCTCCCAGGCTACTGTCCTGGAACTTGCACCTTTAAAATTGTCCATGCAACATTTCCAGGGAATGTGTAGCTGCTCTTATTTCTTTTTTGGCTGCACTTTGTAGGGCAGTGCTGACTTCTCCAAGTGCCATGAATTTATAGTTAGAAAATCTAGACTGTTATTTGGGTCTTGATTCTATTCCATAGTCTTTAATTGAACACCATTTTGTGGTTGTCAAGAACTGTGAAGGCAATGAGGTTTTACCCTATTGATTAGCTAACACGTTAGTCTGGCACAGTTTCATGGATGCTGGCAGTTGACATGAGACTCTTGCTTCGAAGACAAAGGACTTTCTCACTGATGGCACAGCAAGCAGCATGAGTAGTATATTTTTTGTCACTTTCTCCTGTTCCCAAGTCCCAAAGAGGCAACACAGATGGGCCCAGATGGATGCCTGCACATACAGTGGATTGCATTTGCCTGACCATAGGGAACTTGAATCTTTTATACTGGACAGCAAGCATGCCTGCCGTTTGCTCCAGAGGGAGACACTATCTCTGTCTTCAAAGGCTGCTGTACAAATTTCCTTGAAAAGACATTCTAGGGCAAAGGATAGTTGTGTCTCTGCTCCTAAGACATGCAGAAATGTGAGAGACCCATGGAAAATTGTCTCTCAATAGTCTAAGCCTGCGGTAGCCCTTATAAAAGCTAAAAAAGCATTACTTCAACCCTCCAAAAATTCAGTAAAAGAGATTAGCTGATATGAGACTACAAGGAAAGAACTCCACTTTTCAGTGCTTCTCTGTGACTATAAAATAGGGATGATATCTGCCCACTCATTGCTTATTTTGAGAAATAAAGGAAAAAGAACAGTCTGACAAATGCTTTAAGTATCATGATGGACACTCTAAAATGGGAGAATATCATATAAAAACATACTGGTTCTAATCACACTTTCATTCTCTGATACTTTTGAGAGAAGTATGATAAACATACAGATATTTTATTCTGATAAGGTAGAAGTACTGATTTTTCTTTGTAAATTCTAAGCATGTATGTAAGCCCTTAATTTCATCAAACTGTAAAGCTGACCAGATATATTTAAACACTCTGTTCTTATTGAAACCACTGTTTAGATTTCTTAAGATATCAGATAGGTTTGCTGTCTCCTTATCACATCATGTTGTAGCTGGAAGTGAGGAGTGGTGTGTGTTCCTTGAGTCCTCCTAATGACATCTTCCCAACATCCCTATTGTCACATTCACACAGTTGGCAGGCCTCCCACCCTTTTTGTCTTCCAGCTCAGGAGCAGGGACTCGCCTCTTCATTCTTCCAGTCTTTCTCTCTGCTCCCTGGTGAGTTTTGGCATAAAATAAAACTAGACTTTATGTTTATAGATACAAGAATCTTTAGACTATACAAACTGCCTTTAAAAGTTAGCCTAAATTCAAGTGAAGCACCTCCAGCATTCTATTATTAATTCTACTAGTAATCCTGCTAAAAGATACCCTAAATTTCCCTAAAGACAAGTGTTTATCTACATGGGCTCTATAACCTCCAAATGAGAATGCCTCGACCTACACCCCAGATCTAGTTAACTGGAATATCTGAGGATAGAGCCAAGAAATACACACTTTAACAAGCACCACAGGTGATTCTGATAGCCACTACGGTTTGGGAACGCTCCTTTAAAATAATCACCAATTGAATTTCCATAATTATGTTTATCTTATAAATCATAGAATACAAAACACAGCATAGGCCATTCATTGAAAGGCAAAAAAAAAAAAAAAAAAAAGGCAAAAATATTAAATTGGATGATTTCTAAAGACCAAGGGTATCTTAATGATACATTTAAATAGCCTGATTTCCTTTATTAAATGGCAGAGTCTAAAAGGACTAAATATCCAACAATAGGAAGACAGTTAACTAAACTGTAGTATATCCTCTCAATGAAATATTTGCAGTTTATTTTCATTATAAAACTGTTAAGCGATATAAAAATATTCATGAAGAATGTAGAGCACAAAATCGCATTACATGATTGCAACCAAATATATTAAGTATTTGGGAAAAACTAAAAGAGAAAAGGTCAGAGTTGTAAGATTATGGATGAGTCCTCTTGCCCCATTTTTTTTTTCAAAAATATATTTAATGTTGTATTTTTCCTACAATTCAAGCTAAAAAAAAAATAGATTGTGACAGAGCTTGGGAATCTTAATTGCAGCCTCTGGCTGACAATTCTAAGTAGATTAACAACACTATTTTGCAAGTATTATGAAACAAGAGAATAGGTGAAAGTGACTAATTCTGTTTACCCTGATTTCTGATGGGACCTAGATTTCACTTTAATATGTTAAGATCTTTTCATTTCCCATCATCTTCCCACTAATATCCAGCCACTTTCCATCAAGCCTTCTTAACTCACTTCTCAAACTAGAAATCACATACTTTTCCTCTTCTCCTCCAACCCCTAGTGCCTCAAGTACCTACATCTGCCAGTCACTGTTTCTTAAGGGGTATGAAGATCTATCCCCCAGAAATTACCTGCATTTTCCCTCTGGAAACCCATAGATCATCTGGCCAAATATAGAATTCACAATAAATTTTGTTCTGCCGTGCAAAAGCCACTGGTTGACCTATCAAAATTGGACATTTTTTTTTTAAGTTGTAGTTCTTGTTCTTATGGTTTCAAGTTAGGAAAAAATAATTTTTTTTTTTACTCACAAGTTGCAAACATACAATATGGAGAATCTTAGGATGAAATACTCTTTAAGCAGTTCTGTACCTTGTACAAGGGATGACATGGAATGTTGTTCAAGAGGTGCACTACACAAAAGTTCAGATGAGAAGTTGAGTGGCAGCCAACAGCCAGCCAGAACTCTGCTCAGATCTGTTATTTTGCTGATTTAACACCTGGAAGGAAGTGTCTATTCCCTAGCTGAGAGAAGAAATCTGGTATATGTTTGTCTATTTTTAAAGCTCCTTTATTGCATGATTTTCACCCCATTGAAAATGCCTGCTCAGGAAATGCTTCAATATAACAGATGAACTGTGAATACAGAATTGTTCCCTTTTTTACATGCTTTTTTTGTACTGAGAAACAAAGGTGCTCAATCAGACCCTGCCAAAACTACTCCTCAGTGCTCCATTTCTTCAGTGCACACAGACTCCTGAACAGTGTTGTTTGTATTTTCTTGACTTAAAGGGAATGATCTTCAACTCTAGCATCTTGCCAAGCACGATTCCAGGGAACCTCCTTAATAATGATGTTAGTTTCTCTGGAAATGGCATAATTCCTTCAGGATATGGAGTAAAAGATGTAAATTGGCTCTATGTAGCTACAATAAATCTTCTCTATTTATGAGCTTTTAATTTCAGAGCTAATGTATACAAGTACCTAACATAATACCTAGGACACTTGGGTCTGTAATGAATCATAAATATTATTATTGTAAATAACATTATTATTATTGCAATAAACATTATTGTTTCTCTCATGTAAAGTCTGAGTAAAGAGGAAATTGGTCAAACATTAAATTGGAGGTGGGGAGAACCCAGAGTAATGCACTGGTAAGTTTCAGACCAGTATTTTCCACTTGGTTAACCCTTACCCAGATTAGCAAATGTTCACACCATGCTTAGTATTGAAAACATAACTCATGACAGTCACATACCCATATAGCTATCTCAAACCATCACAAGATTGCTTCTATCACCAAACCCATCATATGATTGTTATCAATTCTTTAATCACTGATATTTTTTAAAACTGAAAATTGTTCATTTTCAGCACTTTCTCTAGTTCAGACCCCAGCAAAACTACAGCTTTTATTTTAGTTATTCAATATTCAGTGTTCATCTCACGGAGTTGCTATCAAAACAATTTTTCCCTGAGCTCAGCCTTAGTGATCCAAGCAGTGTTGAATACATCAAATTATAGGGAAGAAAAAGCCCCAGAATAAACCTTTGAGAACAGTCCGTTTTATTTAGCCCCATCAATAATTCAGAAATACACAGGTCTCAGGAATCCATGATGCTAACTACTGAGTGGTAAGCCTGAATTACAGCTATAGGGGTAGAAAGATTTCTTCCCTCGCCCATCATGAGGTTCATGGCTGACACCACTATAACAAAAGACAGATTAACAAGAGAAAAGCATAAACACTTAATAGAAGTTTTATGTGTCACGGGAGCTTTCAGAAATGAAGACCCAAAGACCCAGGGAAAACTGTGGAGTTTTATAGAGAGTCATACAGAAATATGATTGGAGGACAGAAGAGTATAATCTAATGACAATAAACTGGAAGAAACTCAGCAAGCCCTGTTTATTCAGATTCTTGGCCTCTCCTTGTGACATTCCTTCCCTTTGGCTACAGGGCAAGACTTCAGTCACATGAGAGTCTTATGGCCTCCTTTCAGGGGAGGTAGGTCAGAAGATTCTTTTATGGCCAGCTTCCAGGGGGAAAAGATGGGATAATGTTAGAGAGTAACTTTCCTGATTCTGTTGTTTTCTCAATTTTCAAGGTGCCATATTTTGGGATATCATTTTCTGAGCCCCAACAGGGCCTACAGTTCTATTCCAGTTACACCCGGGTCTAACTCAAATCAAGTCTCAAATATTATTCAATTCTCTTGGGTGGCCTGGGCCAATCTGACCCCCAACCTATAATTCCAAAGACAGCCAGGCCAGGGTCAGCAGCTACAGGATTCATACAGAGTCTGGGAGCTGGACTGGCATTTGGTTCTTCAGCTCCATGGGGAGAAAAGGGGCATAATAGTGGGATCAGTCAAAGAGTTACCAGAAAGAGAATGATGGGAGGTGAGGAGAAGCAAGGGGAGCCGGAGATCACCGCCCACTGCCACGATGTAAGACACAGCTGTACACATCTACCTAAAATGTTTCATATGCAGCTCATTTGTTCATTCTTAAAGGAATTATTGCCAGCCATCTAGCTTGTGAGAGACACATCTTCATGGATATAAAGAAACATGTGCTAGCAGGCCCTTCTGCCCTCTGGGGAACATAGCATGTGGGCCATCAAAGATCACAGGCCCTGGAGACAGACATATCTGAGTTCAAACCCTGGATCTGCCATTTACCATCTATGTCCAAGTTACTCAGTCTCTGAGCCTGCTTTATCCTCTGAAAAATATCTAATTCACAGGGTAGTTGTGGAAATGGAATGAGAACGTCTAGCCCAGCCCAGAATAGGAACTCAATAAAAGTTAGCTTCTTGCTCCTTTCCTTAATAGGAATTTGCAAACTAGGTGTTAAGGTAATAAAAAGAATCTCCACGTTTCCAGGATTAGCCTTTTGTGGAGCTGCTCCACTTCAAGGCAGTCTAATTAACACCCATTCTTCACCTTCACCCACGCATTCATCAGTTTCAACAACAGTTAATCACTAGCAGGAGGTCGCAGAGCTGATCTAGGCCTCCCAAATCTTAATCCCATTTATACTTCCGAGTACCTGTTTGCTATAGGAAATTTAAATAAAATGAAAACACAATATTTTATGTATGATTTAAAAATATATATATAGACCTCCAAATTCATGCTCCCTCTCATCCTTCTGAGTTCTAAAACAATTTTTAAAATTTTTAATTGAATGTTGACTCTAGTTTTTATATTAATTTACATAGCATGTATTTATGCTATAGTAGAACTTTTTTTTTTTTAACTATAGGTACTTATTTTTTTTACTTCAGGTCTTTAAAGAAATATGTCACAGACTTTGCAATGCTAACTGTATGTAACGATCATTTGGGGAAATTTTTAGAATACTGACACCTAAGACAGACTTTAGACCAACTACATTTGAATCTCAGGGGGTGGCTCCCAGGCACTGGTGGGTTACCAAAGCACCCCATGTAACTTTAATGAGCTGCCTGGGAGGAGCAGGATAGAGGAGACTTGCCTCCTTTTTTCTCCTCTTATTTATTATACCTGAGTCCCGCCCCCCACTGATTAATCTCTGAATCCCAACTCTAGCCAAAACACTGGTTGGGATTATGGAAGAAACACATCACCACCTCCCAGGAAGGAGCCCTGTGAGTCTGCAACGACTTTCCAGGAACATCCTGGCAACATTTCCTATTAAGCAGCTCTTCCCTTCAAGCCTCCTGATGACTAGCCTGGCACTGTGTCCTGGCTGCACTGGGCTCTTCTCCTAATCTTGCCCTAAGATTGTTCCCATTCTGTGGTCAAAATAGACATCGTTCTGTCTGCTAGTTCTCCAGGCCCTGGTTTTTCTCCACAAAGCAAAGAAACGTACATCAGAATCACCTGGGGATCTGGATGAAATGCCGGGTGTGATTCAGCATTGCAGGGGCAGGGCCCTGAGATCCTGCACTTCTGACAATTTCCAGGGTGATGCTGATACTGCCAACTACACTTAGGTAGCAAGGACATAGATGGTCTTTTTCACCTCCAATTCTGGGCAGAACACAATTCAACTGTTTCAAGCTCCTTTTTCATTTGTGAGACATTCTCAGTTTGTCATTTTGAGACTTTGGTTGGAAATACGTACTACAAGTAAAGCATTTCTCCTATGGAAATACACAATCTATCTTATGATGACCCACTTTTATATTCACTTCACAGGAAGCACCATGGTGAAGGGGAAACTTTTCTGTATAAACTGATAATGACAATCCAGAGCATTCTCTGGAGCATGTTTTTGCCAGAGGTGTCAATGATATGGCCACCACAACTATGTCTCACTACCTCCCCTCCAGAGCCCTTGGCAGAAATCAATGATCAGTCATAAAATTCTTTCTCTTTGAGCCCATATTTAGTCTTAGAATCCTTCCCAACACAATGACCTACCCAATATACAAAATTGCCACCCCTAACACAGATGTGATGAGAGTTCAGAGGAGGAGACATTCAATTACAACTAGGGGCATTTCCTGAAGGGATTGATTTTGATTCAGTCTAAACAAGACAATTTAATAATATCTGTTTCTTTGTGACACCAACATGCCAGTGACAGTAAACTAGTGTGTTTACTTAAGATAATAACATTAAGTATTGATTTTACCTGTAACTATGCAATTATAATTTGTGCTTTATCGATACTTAACATGAAATCCTCGATTTTCTTCTGCCTCATTTACAATTAATAATAACCAAACAACAATTTTAAATGGTGCTCAGAAGTAGCATTGATAGGAAACCCATTTGTGACATTTAGGATAGGTTCACTCCTGCTGCTGACTTAGAGAACTGTCTCTGGAATTTGATGCCACTTTGTCTCATACTCTGCCGCCATTCAGAGAACATGGTCACTTCCTGGTTAGGTTTCCTGTGTCTTCCAAAATGTTTGGATTTTATGAACTAGTAATATTTCAAAAACATTTTGGGGACTAACACAAGGTTACTAATCTTTAATTTGCTAAGTAAAGATATACAAACGAACAGCTACTTTCCACTAATATTGTTTTATTTTTAAAAGCATATATTAATGCAAAAAAAAAAGTAAGAGGGAACTCATTTCAGAATTTAAAAAACAGTTCTTTAAAAGTGAGTTAATTTAGCTTTAGAGGAGAAATCACTACATTATCCTTATCCTTCTAATTTCATGTGATCTGATAAGAATTTCACCATAGACAACAGTCCATATACCACCGGCTTTCGTAACAGGAGGAACTTTTCACAGCAGGTAATATTTTCCTCATCAACAACAAAGACTTGGGTCTTTGCCCTGAGAATGAATTGGCTCTTTTTGAACCAGGTTTGAAAATCAGTACCTACCTAAACCACTCCCAAGCGTATCATCCTCTTTGTGATCTGTGCAGTAGGCACCCAGCTGTCCCTGCAAGGCCAGTTTCTATGTCTATTTGTCCCATCCCAGCTTCCTTCTCCTACCTGCTGGTCCACACTGATAGGTTCTATCATCTCCAAGTCATGGCAATCCTCTCTCCTATCTATTGAGAAAAATGCCACGTTGTGGACAAAAAGAGCTTTTTGTTTTTTCAGTTTTTCTGGAATATGAATCTCTGATTTCCATCAAGTTGCCACAAACAGAGTGTGGGCTGCATTTATGAGCAGCCCACACAGTATCAGTACCTAGAAGAGCAACAAGTTTCTGAGTCTCTGTCAGGATTTAATTCTGCCATCAATTTTAAGAAGTTGTGTTGACTTTTTTTAGGAAAGGCAAAACTATGTTTTTTCCCATGCTTTAAAACTGGCTTTAATGACAGTAAAGGTGGAACCTAAGAAAAGGCTTTTGGAATTAGAGATATATTGACTTCTGAATCTTTACAAGTAGGCAGGCTATGAGAGCAGTGGCAGGGTCCTTCCTGCTGAGTCATGACAATGGGATGAATCACACAATCAAGCAAATCCAAGGCCACAGACAACAGAACTCAAGCAAGGTAGGAGCAGGAATCTAGCTCAGATTGTAAATTCAGGATTGGAAACATTGTCATTGAAATCAGGGGTAAAGCTGAAATAGCACAAGAATACAGGTTGTTCAAGTCTGGTGATCATGTCAGAACTAGGAACACAGTAGATCAGAATCAGATGATTATTTGGGGATCAGTGACACAAACAACCTGAGATAGACAGAGGCTAAATGAAGCCACTTAATTCAAGCTTTCTGGGAAAAAATGCCTCAGAAACTTAAACAGATCTTTCGGAAATCTTCTCTGTCAGCCTTAGCCTACAAAATAACTCCCATTTGCCCAGTCTATCCATTTGCCTGTCTGTGGGAACCACCCTGAAAGAATGATGAAAGTCTCTGAGACTAATTCTACACACCAAACTGGTCCAACCATGTTGACTGAAGCAACACTTTGAGGAAACAAGTATATAAACCAAACCATCTTACTCTGTTTGTAGAGACAGTCTGAATCTAAGCTTTGTGTTTAAATTGTCTCAATAGTGAAATGACTAATGTGGATAGCAGTACAAGTAGGCATTTTCCTGTTGCTTCTGATTTTCATCTGAAACCCTAGAGCAGAAAACAGTATAAAGAACCTACATTATCTATGAATTTTCTAAGGGGGTCACCCAAAAAGCTGATCCAGAAATTCAACCCCAAAAATAAAAGGAGGCAAGATGACAATGAACCCTAACAAGATGATACCGGAGAGTTGTTCAGAGAAAGAAATCCCAGCGTATTGCATTTTCTCTACCTGTCTCATGACAGGATTCGAGAGGGTATTCACACACACACCACCCACCAAGCCAGATGAAAAGGAGGGCTTCGAGAGAAACTCTCCAAGGGTCTGACCAGTGTCCACTGTCCACTGAAGATGGTGGGTATAGAGACTCTTATCTGGAAAAGTCAGCCTGAGCTGACCCTGAAAAAACAGCAAAGAGAGAGGGTTGATGTGGAAGTGGCTTGTAGTTTTTGAGTTCAGCAGAGCAACAGTACAGATTTTCTGGTGGTCCAAGAGCTGCTATAACAAAATGCCTTCAACTGTGTAATTTATAAACAATAGAAATTTATTTCTTACAGTTCTAGAGTCTGAGAAGTCCAAGATTAAGGTGCCAGTAGATTTGGTATCTGGTGAGGATCTGTTCCTCATAAATGACAACTTCTTGCTGCATCCTCACATGGCAGAGCAGAAAGGCCTGAGAGGGCAAACAGGCTCCCTCAAACCCTTTTATAGGGTTACAAATCCCGTTCATGAAGGTGGAGCCCTCATGACCTAATCACCTCCCAAAGGTCCCACCTCAATACCATCACCTTGGAGATTAGATTTTAATATATGAATTTTGCAGGGACATAGACATTCAGATCATAGCACCAGATTTCAGTCAAGGTCCTACATTAAAGAGTCTGTGTGGTACATACTGTTGAAGCAGGGGCTGAGGAGCAAGAGTAAGAAGCCAAATAGGTTGCATTGCTCACACGAGGGACAGGACAAGTGCTTCACAAACAACTGGACACCTTCCCTGCACAGGGGTCTCCAAAGGCAAATTACCACTACAGCCCACTAAGATCTTCTGTCCCATAACTCCCCTCTCTCTTACTGCCCTACACCCAAGCCGGGAAGATCCAGAAGTACTATAGTGAAAAAGGGGATTGGGGAGTAAAAGAGTAAGGCAGGAAAAGAATGAAGAAGTCTATCATGTCCCTTTCTGCCCCTTTTCCTCACTGTAGGTTCTGAGCCCAAGTCAGCCCAAGCTGAAAGAAAGATTAAAGTTTTGATTTTATATTGAGAAAGTCATTTTAGAACATGAAATAAGACTGTACATTAAAAATAGCAAGGGGACAGAGACATTGGAATTTACCTAGACTTTATCCAGGGTCAGGGAAAAATTCAAATAGCGCAGCACAGATGAAAGGCAGTGAGGAGAAAAGAAATTAAGTTGCTTTCTGCTTGTATCATGCCAAGTTCAGTTCATCTAATGTTATGGGCTGAAATGTGTCCCCTAGATTCATGTGTTGAAGCCCTAACTCCCAGTAGCTCAGAATGTGGCTATAACTGAGATAGGGCCTTTAAAGCGGTGACCAAGTTAAAATGAGGCCATTAGAGTGGGCAGTAATCTGATCAGATGAGTGTCCTTATAAGGAGAGGAAATTTAGACAAACACAGAGACACCAGAAGCATGCCTTCACAGAGGGACATCATATAAAGAGGCAGCAAGAGTGCAGCCATCTGCAAGTCAGGGAGAAAGGCCCAGATTCTCTGGTAGAGATTCTTCTCTTATGGTTCTCAGAAAAAACCAATCCTGCCAGCACCTTAATCTTGGACTTGCAGCTTCCATAACTGTGAGAAGATAATTTCTGTGGTGTAAGCCACACAGTCTGTAGTATTTTGTTACAGCTGCCCTACCAAACTAACACCTCTAATAAACCAGTAAAAGGAGGGGGAAAATTCTACTGCTTATTAGTTAAAAATGCTATATATATATCTTATAGCTGTACAAACTTTCTGAACCATACCTCTATCAAATTTTTAATTAACCTAAAAAGGCAATTTAGAATTCAATGCAGTATCTTTTTAAAATTTTTACCATTTTTCTAGAAGAAGGAATGATCTCTATTTTCAAATCTTTTTACCACATAAAGTCTAAAGTTTTGTAGCCTCTTACTGCATCTCACCATATCAGAAATAGAAACAAGTTTTCTCCCTACATAAAGATAAATAAACCTTTCTCATTAACATAAACACGTGTTCAAACAAGAGTACTATATTCAAGGCTCTAACCATGTTTCTGTGGCTAGAAGAGAATACTCTGAGAGCTCATCAAAATGGTTTGATACCATTTGTTGAAAGTTTCAAAAGGGAGTGATGATTAAGACATAAAACATCAGTTAAAGTCTTCTACTCAGCCTCTTGGGAGGATTTACCATCTTCAATCACCTTAAGGTTTAATGGGTGATAATGGCATAATAGTTCTCCTTCATGAGGTAGTCACATTTTAACTGGGGTCGAAGTCTTATATTACAAATAAAGGTGCAACCTATTTCAGACATCAAAGAGGATTTGGAAAGCCCCAAGACTTTGGTGGGGACTACACCTGAAAAGACATTTTATAGTTAACATGTGCTTCACTGACCTTAAAGTAATATAGGTAGTATACTTAAATAAAAGCTACTTTTGAATGTTGACATAACAGGGTATAATAAAAACGAATTCCCTGCATTCAAAAGTGTGCTGGCTAAAAATGTATTGCATCCCAGCTCCAAAGCCACCCTTTACTGTCTGCTCTGCAAAAATGAAGCTGGAATGTTGAAATATTTCTCCTTTGTTGGGAACACAGTGTTAAGCATTCTCAATTTAGGAAGCTGTTGAAACACTACAAGAAGGACACAGGTTCTCTTCCTAGTTGTGTTGTTCTGCACTTGCTTTTTGCTTCTTTCTCATGCCTGCCACTGCATATGTGGGGCTCATCTTATGACACTCACCTCCATCAAGTTGCAGTGGCATATGGATGGCTTCTCACATTTCAGTGGAGTACTTATTGACAGTTTTCCAATGGGTCTCCCAGGTATCCTAAAAGTCAACTTCCCAGCCTCTGCCCACTTGCACTTTGAAGGCGGGTTTTACTGCTTGCCCAGCATCTGTGGACCAGTTCTGGCCTCGGCAACCAAGAAAACTCTGCAATCTAGTGGTCCACTACCACACCTTTTCCAATGTGGTCTGAATTCCAGCCTTCGTGGGGAGGGCTCTTTCCCACATTTGTTCCTTTCTTAGATACCCTCCCTGAGCCCTAGGGTATTCTTTTAAGTTATCTTTACCCCCTTATAGATCATTGCCTGGTATAGTAAATAATTCTTTATATTAAACTTTCCCTGTTCAAATTACCATATGGTTTCTCTCCCCTGATTGGACCCTGACTATATAAAACAAGGGGAAGGATCTTCACTCCTGAGGGATAACTTTGAAAGCATTTATTTAAAAACCCAGAGTATGCAAGAACCAGAGAGACAGTTTTACTTTCTGCCAGTCATCTATCTCAGATGAGCCTAATGTTTGATTACAATAAATAAGAGGAAAAACAGCATTCAAGCACTAGAGAGATAAGTTCTTAAATTAAACCTTCAACCAAAAATTAAATAAAGCAAGATAAAATAAAATAAAACCCTCAAACAAATTAATAATTCACATCTAAATATACAAGGGACTTAATCAATTGTCAAGTTTCAGTACTGGTGTGCCCAAATTAGTATCTTCTGTGTTTAGTTTAAAAATTATACGAGGAGAAACAGGGAAAAGGAGCCTGACTAGCTAGACTTTATACATCTGTTTTCTGCCAAAGTATTAGCACAAAATAGGCCCCAAAGTGGCCATGTTGAAAGTACGAGATCTGCAGTCATGATACTTTGCACATGGTGTTCAGAGTCCCACATTAGAGTGGTAAGGAATGACAAACATAATACATGTCCAGTAGGATTGTTGTAAAGATCAATACTTAGGGCGGTGCTTGCCACATAACAACTTCTCCATAAGGGCTATTTATTGTCATTATTGTTGTATTCATGACTCTTTTTGACTATATTGAGTATTACAGCAAGAAGATTTCAGTGCTAGTAACAGAAAATCCAACTCAAACTAGCGTAAATGATTAAAAAGGAAACTTGGGGATTACATAATAGGAGAGTCAAGGGGTAGAGGGAACTTCAAAATTAGTTGATTCAGTGGCTCAGCAATATCATTACAGACCCATTTTTTTTCCTTCTCTCTTTTTGGCCATTCTATGGTAGCCGTTCATCCTAAAGTTGAAGCCGTTTGTAGCATTAGGCTGGATACTAGCCATAATGAGGGCTGTGCTGCACTGTTTACTCTCATGGGAAAGTAAGCTTTGTATTCTAAGCAAGAATCCTGGAATTCACCTGGATTAGATTGGCTTGGGTCACGTGCTTCCCTCTGAGCCAATAGCAAAGGCCAGGGAAATGTAATGTACTGACTGGTTTAAGCCAGTCCTGGACCCATGGACAGAGGGTGGAGTTTGCTTCCCAAAGAGTACATAGACTATAACAGGAAAGAGGAAAAGGCAATATGGATGTTGTATAGACAAACAAAAGAGATCTTGCTTAAATAAATTTCCTTCTAGCTAGTTTTCCTACAATACTTGCACAAATTCACATTATGATTTTACAGAGACAGAAGAAAAATATAACAACAAGGAATAAACATCAAAAAAAGCCCTCTTACGTAGTCTCAACTTGTGCCTGGGGTTTTAAGTGCTTTACATACACTAATTCATTTAGTTCTTAAAACCACCATAATATTTAAGCAAGAAATTATTCAAGAGTGGGGTCAGGATTTGGAACCTAGACAATATGGCTTCATCACCTGTGTGCCTAACCCTCTGCTAGACTGCCTGTTAACAAAAAGGTGATTTTTAATTCCTCTAATGTACTACAGAAAGTGCCATTGGGCTTGCTTGGTTCTACAGCTCCCTCTGTCCAGTTGTGATCGGTATATAGCAATTGATGAATGAAAGATTAATGAATAAATGCATGACATGGGAAAGGGGTGTTCCTAGAAGGTTTTGTTTTTTCATTCAAACAATATTTTAAAATCTGAAATCCAATGACAAAGGGACAGATAAAGCACACAGATCTTTAAGCAATGGAGTAATCAGAAAAAGTTCTCCAGTCACATCCCACTCAGCTGCCAAACCTTAACAGCACATCTTCAAGTTATAAAGCAGAGATAATTAAGTACTTTGGAGCTACTCTCTAATGCCAGTGGAAATGTCAATTCCATCCACCAATCAGTCGTTTGATATTAAGAAAACCAATTCATCTCTTCATGTCTCAGTTTCCTCCTCTTTGAAGTAAAGGGATTCAACCAGTTTATCTAAAGAATAGCATGTCCACACACACGATTACACGTATACTCCTAGAACTATCTCAGTCTTCTCCGTCAGACAACAGCTTCTGTTTTACTTGGAATCCATGTTTATTGAATTTTTCATCATTGCTCTGTGTAGGGGAAATATAGGAAAATGGTCAAGGCCCCTCAGATGTTCAGAATCTTGCTCAGCACTTGCTGTAAATAGCCACATGTGTCCAGGTGTTCCTTGGTTACTATCTAATGTAATTGTGTATGGGCACCCAGGTGTCCTGGATTATGGACCTAAATGTAAAGGACTAACGGCTCTGATATATGGCACTTCTCAGGGTGCTCCAGGAGGCCACTAGGGCGGCTGCTCCTAGCTCTCAATAAAGCCTATTAATTTTTTACCCACAGCTCCCAGAATCTTTTCCTATTACCTAGCTTGTGGACCTATGTGTGAGGAGTTTGTGACCCAATCTGTACAATGGGCTTGTGGGGTCTATGAGCCCTACCCCTAGCAATACACTCTGGAACTCCCATCAAATATGATCAAATTAAAAGGAAACTTAACTGGTGAACCAAGGAATAAACAACACAGGAGGAACCCTGAAATCTCTCTGCAAGCTTCAGCTAGTTAATCCTCCCAACATCCCCCTAGAGTCAAGCTAAACAGTTTTCAAAAGTCAGACATCATTGAGAGTCTGATTTATTTTATTAAAGTCATAGAAAAACCCAGAGTTTATGGTTATCCTTTCTGTCTCTACTTCTTTTCTCTTCTACTTTCTAACTTTTGTCTCACTGTCATTATGTCTTAGAGGTTACAGATGGACTAAC